>NW_027361696.1:35717500-36917500 GCF_039654945.1 Dendrobates tinctorius | reverse complement strand
TACAACATTTTTAGGTGGCCCCTCACACTACCCAAACCATGACTTTACTAACCCTAACCCTGACCCTAACCCTAACCCTAACCCTGACCCTTAACCAAATCATACTTAACCCTAACCCAAACCCTAAACCCTAACTAACCCTAACCCTAACCCTAACCCTGACCCTAACCCTAACCCTAACCCTGACCCTAACCCTAACCCTAACCCTAACCCTGACCCTAACCCTAACCCTAACCCTGACCCTAACCCTAACCCTAACCCTGACCATAACCCTTAACCAAACCATACTTAACCCTAATCCTGACCCTAACCCTGACCCTAACCCTAACCCTAACCCTAACCCTGACCCTAACCCTAACCCTAACCCTGACCATAACCCTTAACAAAACCATACTTAACCCTAATCCTGACCCTAACCCTGACCCTAACCCTTAACAAAACCATACTTAACCCTAACCCTGACCCTAACCCTAACCCTGACCCTAACCCTAACCCTAACCCTGACCCTAACCCTAACCCTAACCCTGACCCTAACCCTTAACCAAACCATACTTAACCCTAATCCTGACCCTAACCCTGACCCTAATCCTTAACAAAACCATACTTAACCCTAACCCTGACCCTAACCATAACCCTAACCCTAACCCTAACCCTGACCCTAACCCTAACCCTAACCCTAACCCTGACCATAACCCTTAACAAAACCATACTTAACCCTAATCCTGACCCTAACCCTGACCCTAACCCTTAACCAAACCATACTTAACCCTAACCCTGACCCAAAACCCAACCCTAACCCTGACCCTAACCCTAACCCTAAACCCCCTTAACTAACCCTAACTCTAACCCAAACCCCTAAATTCCATGGTTAAAAAAAAAAAACGCATATGCAAAAAAACGCATACATGAGCATGCCAGTGCGCACATATGCGCATCCATAGGCTATAATGGCCATTTTTAGCGCAAAACGTGCGCATATGTGCGCATGCGCTTTTTTGCAGGGCCAAAAAATGCAACATGCTGCGTCTGGAAAATCCAATCGCACACCCCAAAAAAACGCAGCGCATGAAAATCGCATACATGCGCTTACAAGCGCGCAGGTATGCGCACCCATGTTAAATATAGGGGAAAAAACGCATGCGCACATGTGCGTTTTTTTCCAGCGCTAAAAAACGCAAATGTGAAACCAGCCTAAGCCACAGAAAACCAGAGAGGTTGGTAACTAAGTGGATTTCGGACCCCTGATCCTATCCACACAACTAGCAGTAGCCGTGGAGCGTACCTACGATGATTCTAGACGCCTCGACACAGCCGGAGAACTAAATAGGCCTAAAGCAAGAAAGGGGAAATCTAAACTGCCCCAGAGCAGACCCCAAAGGAATAGATAGCCCCCAAACATATATTGTCGGGGAGACAAGATGAAAACAAAAATGCAGGTAAATCAAATAGGCTGAGCAAACGATGGGGCCAAACTAACTAGACAGGAAAGGAAAGACACTGTCTGCAATCACACAAAAAACCCTGCAAAAAATGCCCAACATGTCTGATAGAAACAACACTGAAGTCACTAGACTCTGCCCACTATATCAGCACTCTGGTATATTCTGAAAGCAGAGCAAAGAGAGGCCAATCTAATAAGGGACAGAAACAAACTGGCACAAACAGTAACATAAGGATGGAAATTCAGCACAGCCCCAGCCGGGGCTGGCTGACTACACAAAACTGAAATAGACAAAACCAAATCAAATGTGAACAATAGGAAAAGAACACTTAGCTTGAGCATGCAGGGACTGAGCTGGAAACTAAGACCTCAGGAGGCAGGAAAAAATCACCAGCAGGGTTAGAGGGAGTCGGCTGTCTTAAATCCAATCAGAAACTCCAGATATCTAATTATCCTCCTCATTATCAGGTGGCAGACCTCTGTTAATTAGATCAGCTCCATTACCTCCTGTAACCACCAGAGGGAGCCCGGAAAGAGAACTCGCGACCCCTCTGTCAATACAACCAGCTCCACTACCTTCACTAGTAACCAGAGGTAGGCCAGAAAGTGAATTCACAACACAGAGGGATACAAAGAGCATCATGTTGCCTCCATCCTTAAAATTTCTAAGACGGCAGTCCATTACAACAAGGTCAAACAGCAGACATTGGGGACAACAAAGCTACAGACTGGCAGAGGGTGAAAACAACTCTCCACTGACCGGGATGACCATCATTTTATTCAAATGTCACTCAGAAACCACAGGATGACATCCAGTGACCTAGAAAAGAAATGGCAAATGGCATCTGGGGTGAAGTGCACAGCAAGAACATTTCATAACAGGCTCCTAGAGCCAGGGCTCAATTCATGTAAAGCTAGAAAAAAGCCTTTCATCAATGAGAAGCAAAGGAGAGTCAGGCTGAATTTTGCCAAAGGCCATAAGGATTGGACCATAGAGGACTGGAGTAAGGTAATCTTCTCTGATGAGCTTTGCCCAATACCTGGTCGTCAAATGGTTAGACGGAGACCTGGAGAGGCGTACAAGCCACAGTGTCTTGCACCCACTGTGAAATTAGGTGGAGGATCGGTGATGATCTGGGGATGCTTCAGCAAACCTGGAATTGGGCAGGTTAATCTTTGCAAAGGACGTATGAATCAAGCCGCATACAAGGTTATCCTGGAAAAAGAGTTGAATCCTTCTGCTTGGCAATGTTCCCCAACTCTCAGGATGGGTTTTTTCAGAAGGACAATGCGCCATGCCACACAGCTAGGTCAATCCATGAGTGGTTGAAGGACCACCACATCAAATCTCTGTCATGGCCAGCCCAATCTCCAGACCTGAACCCCATTGAAAACCTCTGGAATGTAATCAAGAGGAAGATGGCTAGTCACAAGCCATCAAGCAAGGAGGAACTGCTTAATTTTTTTTTACCAGGAGTGGCATAAGGTCACCCAAAAGCAGGGTGAAAGACTGGTGGAAAGCATGCCAAGACGCATGAAAGCTGTGATTAAAAATCATGGTTATTCCACAAAATATTGATTTCTGAACTCTTCCTGAGTTAAAACATTAGTATTATTGTTTCTAAATGATTATGATTTTGTTTTCTTAGCATTATTTGAGGTCTGCAAGCACTGCATTTTTTTGTTATTTTGACCATTTCTCATTTTCTGAAAATAAAAACAAAATTTAGTGCTTGGAAATTTTAAGACATGTTGTCTGTAGTTTATAGAATAAAATAGCAATTTACTTTTAACTCAAAAAAATACCTATAAAGAGAAAAATCAGACAAAATGTTGCAGTGGTCTCTTAATTTTTGCCACAACTGTATATATATATATATATATATATATATACACCAAGAGAACCTGAACCAGCACCTCCTTAGTTTGAATAGGTGCAAGCTGCAAAAACTGCACAATATATCAAAAGAAAATGCAGAAGCACTCTATAAGAGCCAAAACATACAGAAACACTGGAAACATTAACTCCAAGCTGTATTGTAACTCACTAAGATATAATAACAAAAAAGCCAAAGGTTCTTAGTGCGTAAACTGGCCAATTCATGTGTACCCATCAGCCACAGCAAGGTGACACTTCTCTGATTGGTCCTATCACACATATAGTCTATACACTATATCCATATAATATAGTTTTTATATATATGTTATGTTTTAGATTGTAATTGCCTTTATTTCTTGTTTTTTGCTACAAATTTTTGAATTAATTAATTAAATGCGTTTTACAAAATAGAAATATGTCACATATGCACATAGGGGCTACATATAATCCCTCTAAAAGCAAATTATATTATTTATATTTCTAAAAAAAACACTAAAAAAACATTGTGTAGCCATAAGCTAATAGAAAAGTATTATAAATACAGTGTGGTGATCTCCTCTTTGATTCTTTATGCAATTTCAATAGGTTCTGTCATTCACATACAATTTATGAACCAGGAAAACCCAGGAACCTGTGATTCCCTAGTCAAGTATCTAACTGGTACTGCCTAGCCACGGAGATTGGCACTATTAAAACGATGTGGCACCCCTTCTCATCAGTGGCTCTCCCTAGCTTAGCATTCATTCAAATATAAAAAACTCCAAAAGTATAGGCAATGTAGTATAAAATACTGTTTATAGGACCTACTAGTTTTGACAATATGTCTTATAGACCATAACAGACCATGAGTAAGACAAATTGTCAAAACTAGTAGGTGCTGTTAACAGTTTTTATACTACATTGCCTGTATTTTTGAAGCTTTTTATGCTTGAATAAATGCTAAATTTTACTTTTTAAAGAAAGCCTCTATTCCCTCTGGATTGTTACTCTCTTCATGTTTATATTCAATCATAGCATTGAATAAGTTTAACCCTGCCATCTATAATAATAAATGCCCTAACCAGCTTCCGGTTGTAACAACTTCCGTCCAGTTGTAACCGGTGACGTCACCACACACACACACGCACATGTTAACCCTCAACACACCACACCGCCTCAACACACACTCCTCTCACCTTTCACCTCCACTCATGTCCACTCACTCTTTCACTCCACATACGTTCCTTTCTCTCACTCCGTTTCTCATACTCACACCGTCATCGTCGCTGCCCCGACATCTTCCTCCGCCGCCGCGATCCAGGATCCAGACGTTCTCCAGGCTGCCGACATGTTCTTGCGGGACGCCATCTTGGATGTCGTGAAGTCCCGCGAGATTCAAGATGGCGTCGCCGCAGCATCGGGCCATAATCTAGTAGTAATATAAGTTCACCAGATAGAAAATGAACAAAGGACTTATAATTGATCTCCTTTGTCTCAGTCTGGAAGTGTTTCCCCATCCATCAGGTTCATGACAAGGTGTGATATAAAAATAGAAGATGGTGCAAAGATAGAGGTTGATAGTCACTACATAAAATAAGTTTTCTTAAAGAAAGCTACCCCCTCAAGTGCTCTGAAGTCTTTCCCTACAGCTGAAATACTTTCACAACTCTGTATTAGTTGCTTCACAAGTCTTTACCTATATCATAGAGTGATAGAAGTAGTGGGATTCCAGTTGTATACTACACTTGTCATTCAGAAGAAGTGGGGATCAAATGGGGTTTTACAATGCAAAGAGCCGAAATTTTAGCCATGTGGGCCATCAGTTTATCACCTGCATGAGTAGCATGTAATTTACACATCTAGCACTATCAAGAGTTTCTCATGGTCAAAACTTCTGTGCAACCAATTTTGAAAGACAACATTTAGTTTTAAACGGTTACAACATTCCATTTAATGTGTTTGTTAAGACTTTGTCTTCTTGCTTATGTCAATTGAATTACATAACTTCCTTTTTTAATGACAACAGAGTTCAGTCACCTAACAATTACTAATTATTGGTCAAAGGGAGAAATAATGAACTGGGATGTAACAGAGCAGCAAGACTGCTTTATGAATATGGAAGCGTTTACGGAAAGTGGCCCCTAGTCTGTATCAGTTAGGCTTGAATGAGAAATGAAAGGTTAGAATGTAGAAAACCTGAAAAATCTAAAGGGTTCATTAGGTTGGTGAAATACATTTTTCACAGTGGGATTAGATGTTATTAATTAGTATAAATTACATTAAAATATCAATAATAAAGAAAAACAGTTCTGACAAAAGTAATGACAACTAATATTACCTATTTGGAAAATTTTAGATTTCTGCCACATTATTGTAGATGTGATATTGCTGTTTTACAAAACTTTTTGACATATTTCAGTTTCTGCAATTTCTTTTTTTTTTACAGAGTAACAAAATGTTCGACCCAATGCAAAGCACATTATCTAAAAACGTAAGTTACCTTTTTACAATTGAACGTTTTAATTCAAAGTAAAATTTTTGCTTCATGTGCTTTTTATTATTGATTACCCTGACAATATTTATCAATAATCTACTTACTATTTTGACCACTATTTTTTTGTACACCCTTTAGCACAGTCAGGGTAAAATTATCATGTAAAAAGTTAAAAATGTAGGAACAATACTTCATCCATACAAAAGGAGTAAATGCTACTTTTTATAATCTACAGATTAAGGATTATGACAACACTAGATGGTGGCCCGATTCTATCGCATCAGGTATTCTAGAGTCTCTGTTAAAATAAAAAATAGTGATATACTCACCTCCCGATGGCCCCCGGACTCTTTCTCTCCTCTCACCATGCTCCCGGCATCTTCCGGTCCCAGTAATGCTTAGCGCGACACACCGCTGATGACGTCGCGCTCTCGGGAGAGTGATGTCGTCTCCGGCCCTTCTCGCTAAGCATTACTGGGACCGGAAGATGCCGGGAGCGTGGTGAGAGGAGGGACAGAGTCCAGGGGTCGTCGGAAGGTGAGTATATAACTATTTTTTAATTTAACAGAGACTCTAGAATACCCGATGCGATAGAATCTGGCCACCATCTAGTCTATTATACTCCTGTCGCACTCGGAGCTGCTGTCACCTAATGTATTGTACTCCGGTGACAGCCAGAGCTGCAGTCACTGTTTTGCTGTTACCTAATGTATTGTACTCCAGTTACACCCAGAGCTGCTGTCACTGTTCTGCTGTTATCTAATAAATTGTACTCCAGTCAATCCCAGAGCTGCAGTCACTGTTCTGCTTTTAATCTCCATTCAATGTCAGCAAGCAGTTAATCCTGAATGCTATCTATGTGTTTTCAACTCTGTAAGCTTATATCTGGTATATAGTTTTTTTTCAACTTACTCTGCTTGTCCCCTTATGTTGTGAGGTCAAGAAACTTTTCAAAGTGCTTTATGATCCATGTAGTGCTGGACATGTGTTTATTTGACCACAACATTTGATTGGGTCCTGGTGTCTCAATTTAGTGTGATTGATTAACGAGCAGAGAGAGCCACAAAAAAAAAAAAAAAAAACTTAGCCTTAACCTCCTATATATTCAGACCTAGCTAGGGGGAGCATTTATGCACATGTAATCTAAGTACATGTATCAAAGTACTTCTGGCAGTTATAACATGGCAGTTAGACAGGGCAGGAGACAGGTAAGACATTTATATACATCTACTCTCTGTACATTTGGAATACAACAAATATATAACATATGCATTTGTGTAATTTATATCCTGGCCGCTGCATTCACACACATCCACCACCCTGGCATTAACTCTCCACACTCCATCCATATTGGCCCCTCGCTTCTTTCCTCTCCTATGTATAGCACTCACGCTCTTTTCACATTGTTAAATTGCACAGATCCAGCCAGTCCCACCATTCAACACCAGAGACGCTCTCACAAATCACTTAACCATCTGCTCACTCTTTCTATCCTCCTTCTCCTAGTTGCAGGAGACATTGCTCCCAACCCTGGTCCCCCATGTTATAGAAAGTCAAACCCCCCCACTGCTACACTCAGAAACCCCTCTAATCTTATTAATATTCCCTGCATGCCATCTGTCTCTCTTAATTGTGCACTTTGGAATTCTCGCTCAGTGTGTAACAAACTCTCCTTCATTCATGACTTCTTCCTTTCTAATTCTCTTAACCTCCTGGCTCTTACTGAAACCTGGATCCAGCAGTCAGATACTACCGCTGCTGCTGCTCTTTCATACGGGGAGCTACACTTCTCTCATACCCCAAGATCAGACAATAGAGCTGGTGGAGGCGTTGGTCTGCTCCTATCACCAAAATGTACCTTTCAGGTTATCCCTCAAGTACCCTCACTTGTCTTCCCTTCTTTTGAGGTCCATGCCGTCAGACTCTACACCCCCTTCTCCATGCGAGTGGCGGTGGTGTATCGCCCTCCCATCAGTTCCTGGATCATTTTGCCACTTGGCTTCCACATTTTCTCTCCTGTGACATCCCTACCCTCATCATGGGAGATTTCAACATCCCCATTGCTCTTCCCCTCTCCCCATCTGCTACTCACCTTTTATCTCTAACCTCCTCATTTGGCCTTTTGCAGCTTACTAATTCTCCAACGCATGAAGATGGAAACTCCCTCGACTTGGTCTTCTCTCGGCTTTGTGCAGTGGATGATTTTGCAAACTCCCCTCTCCCGCTCTCTGACCACAATCTTCTTTCATTCTCTATAAAGAACTGCCAGGCTGCTCAGGTCACCCCCACTGTCCAGACTTATAGAAACATACATGCCATTAACACCCAGAAACTTCTGAAGAACTTGCAGTCTTCATTGGCCCCTATCTCCTCCCTCTCATGTCCTGATTCTGCATTGAAGCATTACAATGAAACACTTCAAAGTGCCCTGGATGAATTTGCACCCCCTATAAATAGAACACCACAACGCAGACGGCGACAACCCTGGCACACGGTGCAAACACGTTTCCTGCAGCGGTGCTCCAGGTGCGCCGAACGTCTGTGGAGAAAATCCAATCTACACGAAGATTTCATCCATTTTAAGTTTATGCTTAGAACATACAACACTGCCCTTCACCTCTCCAAACAAACCTATTTCAACACCCTCATCATCTCACTGTCCAATAACCCGAAACGTCTCTTTGACACTTTTCATTCTCTACTCAATCCAAGAGTACAGGCCCCAACCACGGAGCTCCGAGCTGACGATCTGGCCAATTACTTCAAAGAAAAAATTGACCAGATCCGACAGGAAATTATCTCCAAATCCCCTCATACCATGCACTGTCCTCCCTCCCCCACTGCATCTAACTCACTCTCTGATTTTGAACCAGTCACAGAAGAAGAAGTAAGCAGGCTCCTTGCATCTTCTCGCCCAACTACTTGCACCAGTGACCCATTTCCGTCACATCTCCTCCAGTCCCTTTCCCCTGCTGTCACCCCTCACCTAACTAAAATATTTAACCTCTCTCTCTCTTCTGGTATTTTTCCCTCCTCATTTAAGCATGCCATCATACATCCACTACTTAAAAAACCATCCCTCGACCAAAACTGTGCCGCTAACTATAGACCTGTCTCTAATCTTCCCTTCATCTCTAAACTCCTGGAACGCCTGGTCCACTCCCGTCTTATCCGCTATCTCTCAGAAAACTCTGTTCTCGACCCTCTCCAATCCGGTTTTCGCTCTTTACACTCCACTGAAACTGCCCTCACTAAAGTCTCTAATGATCTGCTAACAGCTAAATCAAATGGTCATTACTCCATGCTAATTCTCTTGGATCTCTCTGCAGCATTCGACACTGTGGATCATCAGCTCCTCCTCACTATGCTCCATTCCATTGGCCTCAAGGACACCGTTCTCTCCTGGTTCTCCTCCTATCTCTCCGACCGCTCCTTTACTGTTTCTTTTGCCGGTTCCTCCTCCTCTCATCTTCCCCTTACTGTTGGGGTTCCTCAAGTATCGGTTCTAAGCCCCCTCCTCTTCTCCTTGTACACTGCCCCTATTGGTCAAACAATCAGTAGATTTGGTTTCCAGTACCATCTCTATGCTGATGACACCCAACTATACGCTTCTTCTCCTGACATCACGCCAGCCTTTCTAGAAAACACTGGCGATTGTCTAAACGCTGTGTCTAATATCATGTCCTCACTATATCTGAAACTGAACCTGTCAAAGACTGAACTCCTGGTGTTTCCTCCCGCTACTAATGTACCTACACCCGACATTGCCATTTCCGTGTGTGGTTCCACTATTACTCCCCAGCAACATGCCCGCTGTCTTGGGGTCATACTTGATTCCGAGCTTTCCTTTGCCCCCCACATTCGATCACTGGCTCGCTCTTGTCATCTGCACCTCAAAAACATTTCTAGAATTCAACCTTTTCTTACTTTTGACTCTGCAAAAACTCTTACTGTTTCTCTTATTCATTCTCGTCTCGACTATTGTAACTCTCTTCTAATCGGTCTCCCTCTTACCAAACTCTCCCCTCTCCAATCTGTCTTGAATGCTGCAGCCAGGATCATATTCCTCACCAATCGTTACACCGATGCCTCTACCTTGTGCCAGTCATTACACTGGCTACCCATCCACTCCAGAATTCAGTATAAACTTATTACCCTCACCCACAAAGCCCTCCATGGCTCAGCACCACCCTACATCTCCTCCCTTGTTTCAGTATACCACCCTACCCGCGCCCTCCGTTCTGCTGATGACCTGAGGTTAGTATCCTCAATAGTCAGAACCTCCCACTCCCGTCTCCAAGACTTTACACGTGCTGCGCCAATTCTTTGGAATGCACTTCCCAGGTCAATACAATTAGTCCCCAATCCCCACAATTTTAAGCGTGTCCTGAAAACGCATTTATTCAGACTGGCCTATCGCCTCAACACATTAACCTAACCTATCCCTGTGTGGCAGAGCCAAAAGTTTTACCATAACCAGGTTCCCAGCATCATGTTCCCACATGCATCATGTTCCCACATGCTTTATGCATCCATTAGCCCTCTGTGTCTGTACTGTTACACACTTAACATTATGGCTGGTCCATACAATCAGGGCAACTGTTACCACCCACCTTTCGTGTCTACCTCTTTCCTCATAGACTGTAAGCTTGCGAGCAGGGCCCTCACTCCTCTTGGTATTTGTTATAATCTACTGTATGTGATTATTGTTATGCTGTAATGTCTATTGTCTGTACAAATCCCCTCTGAAATGTAAAGTGCTGCGGAATATGTCGGCGCTATAAAAATAAAATTTATTATTATTATTATTATTTTACCTAATGTATTGTAGTCCAGTTACACCCAGAGCTGCAGTCACCGTTCTGCTCTTACCTAATGTATTATACTCCTGTTACAGCCAGAGCTGCAGTCACTGTTCAGATCTTACCAAATATATTGTACTCAATTTACACCCAGAGCTGCAGTCACTGTTCTGCTGTTGCTTAATGTATTGTGCTCCAGTTACACCCAGAGCTGCTGACACTGTTCTGCTGTTATCTAATGTATTGTACTCCAGTTAATCCCAGAGCTGCAGTCACTGTTCTGCTTTTACCTAATGTATTGTAGTCCAGTTGCACCCAGAGCTGCAGTCACCGTTCTGCTCTTACCTAATGTATTGTACTCCAGTTACACCCAGATCTGCAGTCACTGTTCTGCTGTTACCTAATGTAGTGTACTCCAATTACACCCAGATCTGCAGTCACTCTTTTGCTGCTATCTAATGTATTGTACTCCAGTTTCTCTCAGAGCTGCAGTCACTGTTCTGCTTTTGCCTAATGTATTGTAGTCCAGTTACAACCAGAGCTGCAGTCACCGTTCTGCTTTTACCTAAGGTATTATACTCCTGTTAAAGCCAGAGCTGCAGTCACTGTTCAGATCTTACCTAATGTATTGTACTCAGGTTACACCCAGAGCTGCATTCACTTTTCTGCTGTCACCTAATGTATTGTACGCAAGTTACACCCAGAGCAGCAGTCACTGTTCAACTGTTACTTAATTACCTAATGTCTTGTACTCCAGAATATGTACAGGACTGTGCCTGTGTAATGAGCAATGCAGCAGTGATGCCTTTAGCGGCTGTACTGTGCCTGTACAATAAGCAATGCGGCCATGTTGCCACGACGACTAAGCAACTGTCGCTGATTGGTCTAACTGCCGCGACCAATCAGCGAGGTGGGACTTCCATTACAGACAGACAGACAGAATTAGACAATTATATAGTAGATAAGATAATAGATTTTTGTTTACTTTGCAAATGTATATTATTATCATTTCAGATAATTATCTGAAAACAATAGTCAGTGACCCTACAAGAGCCAATGAAACGTGAACATGATAATTAGGCAATCGGTTTCACGTGTAATACCATACAAAACCACAAGGTGTGCTATTAAGACATGAGTTTGAGTTGCAATTAGTGTTGAGCGATACCTTCCGATATCGTGAAATATCGGATCGGATTGGATCGGACCGATACCCAAAAAGTATCTGATATCGCCGATTCCGATGCTGGAAACCAATGCAAGTCAATGGGACAGAAAAATCGGAATTAAAATAAACCCTTTCTTTCCTTGTAGGTTAATTCTACATGAAGAAAAACAACTAATAATATTGTAGAATGTATTGGGGGAGGTGGAGGAGACATTAAAGGCATAGAGGTTTAGCCCAATCAAATGGAATAGCAGGAATATTTTTTTTTTTAAGACGTTCGGAGTTACAAAGATATTGACTATGTTAACCTTTTTTATATTTTGTCAGATATGTATGTATGTTTCACTACTTCCATGCTCTTCACCTTCTTTTTTACTTCTCCCACACTTTCTCCTTCATGATCCTCAGCAGCAGCAGCATCTTTTTCATCAACTTCTTCACTTTATTCATCATCTTCTTCTTCACCTTCTTCCTTTTATTCTTTTTTTTTACATTCTTCATATTCTTCTTATTCAACTATTATTCTTCTTCATATTCTACTTCTTCATCTTCTTCCTATTCTTCTTCTTCATCATATTCTTATTTGTGACAGGCATTCCTGTAGTTGTTATCTATAAAAGTTTGAAGATTACAACAGCCGTTCTGCCTGTCACTAAAGATTTACAACAGGATTTGTCCGCGTTCAGTTTGGCCTGCAGCAGCAGGCATTTTCCAGGGGCACCACGAGGAGGAACGGACTCACCCCCACACACTGCTTAGTCTTCTTCTGCTTATAATTTAGAAAATATCTTTTGCTCTGATTTTTAGTCTTATGCTTAATGTTCTTCTGCTTTTTGCTCTTCTGCTTTTTGTTCTTCTGCTTCTTGGTCTTCTGTCTCTTGTTGTTCTGTATCTTGGTGGTTATCTTCATGTTCTTTGTCCTCTTGGACATTGTCTTTAGGGTCATCTTTTTGGTCTTCTTTGGGGTGGTCTTCAGGGTCGTCGTCAGGGAGATCCAGAGTGATTACCAAAAACCTTTTCAAAAAGTTTGAACTTGGAAATGTAACAGAAGGTACCAGAAGGCTGAGGAACTGCCGAGAACCAGCTGACGGTACTGGAACCCGGATGGGTAGCAGAAGGAACAAGAGCCGATGGAACTACCGAGGACCAGCTGATGATACTGGGACCCGGTTACTAAGCAGGAGGTACCTGTGCTAGAAAGCACAACCAAGACCAGCAGACGTTGCTGGAACTCGGATACTGAGAAGGAGGCACCTAAGCCAAAGGCACTGCCGAGAACCAGATGACGGTGCTGGAACCCGGATGGGTAGCAGAAGGTACCCATGAAAAACAAAGTTGCAAGGCCGCGAGCCGGCCGCAGTTACCGAAACCCACAGTCCTACAGGGGGTGCTTGTCCTATTGGCACTACGGAACCAGCCTTTATTGCCCGAATCCACAGCCCACATAGGAAGCACCTAAACTAGAGGCACCATAGAGTCGGCTAACCCGACCGCAACACGACAGGACTAAGTATTGGTGACAAAGTGATATTGACACTTCCTTGAAACAGCTGACGGTGCTGGAACCCGGAGGGGCAGCAGAAGGAACAAGAGCCAATGGCACTACCGAGGACCAGCTGACGTTACTGGAACCCGGTGACTAAGCAGGAGGTACCTGTGCTAGAAAGCACTACCAAGGACCAGCAGACGTTGCTGAAACTCGGATACCGAGATGGAGGCACCTAAGCCAAAGGCACTGCCGAAAACCAGCTGATGGTGCTGGAACCCGGATGGGTAGCAGAAGGAACAAGAGCCAATGGCACTACCGAGGACCAGCTGACGTTACTGGAACCCGGTGACTAAGCAGGAGGTACCTGTGCTAGAAAGCACTACCAAGGACCAGCAGACGTTGCTGGAAATCAGATACCGAGATGGAGGAACCTAACCCAAAGGCACTGCCGAGAACCAGCTGACGGTGCTGGAACCCAGAGGGGCAGCAGAAGGAACAAGAGGCAATGGAACTACCGAGGACCAGCTGACGGTGCTGGAACCCGGATGGGTAGCAGAAGGAACAAGAGCCAATGGCACTACTGAGGACCAGCTGACGTTACTGGAACCCGGTTACTAAGCAGGAGGTGCCTGTGCTAGAAAGCACTACCAAGGACCAACAGACGTTGCTGGAACTCGGATACCGAGATGGAGGCACCTAAGCCAAAGGCACTGCCGAGAACCAGCGGACGGTGCTGGAACCCGGAGTGGCAGCAGAAGGAACAAGAGGCAATGGAACTACCGAGGACCAGCTAGCGGTGCTAGAATCCGGATGGGTAGCAGGAGAAACAAGAGCCAATGGCATTACCGAGGACCAGCTGACGTTACTGGAACCCGGTGACTAAGCAGGAGGTACCTGTGCTAGAAAGCACTACCAAGGACCAGCAGACGTTGCTGGAACTCGTATGCCGAGATGGAGGCATCTAAGCCAAAGGCACTGCCTAGAACCAGCTGACGATGCTGGAAACCGGAGGGACAGCAGAAGGAACAAGAGGCAATGGAACTACCAAGGACCAGCTGACGGTGCTGGAACCCGGAGGGGCAGCAGAAGGAACAAGAGCCAATGGCACTACAGAGTACCAGCTGACGTTGCTGGAACTCGGATACCGAGAAGGAGGCACCTAAGCCAAAGGCACTGCCGAGAACCAGCTGACGGTACTGGAACCCGGATGGGTAGCAAAAGGTACCCATGAAAAACAAAGTTGCAAGGCCGCGAGCTGGCCGCAGTTACCGAAACCAACAGTCCTACAGGGGGTGCTTGTCCTATTGGCACTACGGAACCAGCCTTTATTGCCAGAACCCGCAGCCCACATAGGAAGCACCTAAACTGCAGGCACCATAGAGTCAGCTAACCCGACCGCAACACGACAGGACAATGTATTGGTGCCAAAGTGACGCTGACACTTCCCTGAAACAGCTGACGGTGCAGGAACCCGGAGGGGTAGCAGAAGGAACAAGAGCCAATGGCACTACAGAGGACCAGCTGACGTTACTGGAACCCAGTGACTAAGCAGGAGGTACCTGTGCTAGAAAGCACTACCAAGGACCAGCAGACGTTGCTGGAACTCGGATACCGAGATGGAGGCACCTAAGCCAAAGGCACTGCCGAGAACCAGCTGACGGTACTGGAACCCGGATGGGTAGCAGAAGGTACCCATGAAAAACAAAGTTGCAAGTCCGCGAGCCGGCCGCAGTTACCGAAACCCACAGTCCTACAGGGGGTGCTTGTCCTATTGGCACTTGGGAACCAGCCTTTATTGCCAGATCCCGCAGCCCACATAGGAAGCACCTAAACTGCAGGCACCATAGAGTCAGCTAACCCGACCGCAACGCGACAGGACAAAGATTTGGAAGCACAGCAATGTTGACACTACCCGGGCACAGTTGGCGTGCTGGAAGCAGGCTGGGCAGGAGGGAGTACCCGTGCCAAAGACACTGCCGGGAACCAGCTGGCGGTGCTGGAACCCACGGTAAATACTACAAACAGAGTGGAGACAGAGGCCTAAATGGAGCAAGTTTAAAATCTATAGTTGTGTGAGTGTGGACAGAGCAGGAGAAATTGCCGTACACACAGCTGGGGATCAGCTTACATTACTGAATCCCAATAACACTGGAGCATATGTTGACTGTGCAGACGGCACTTCTGAGCAGCAACTGGCGGTGTTGGAGCCCAGGGTTAATACTACAAACATAGTGGAGCCAGAGGCCTAATTGGATCAAGATTAATATCTGTTGTAGACTACAACTGATTTTAAACTTGCTCCAATTAGGCCTCTGGCTCCACTCTGTTTCTAGTATTTACCCTGGGCTACAACACCGCCAGTTGCTGCTCAGAAGTGCCGTCTGCACAGTCAACACTTGCTGCTGTGTTATTGGGGTTCAGTAACATCAGCTGATCCCCTGCAGTGTGTCCGGCAATCTCTCCTGCTCTGTCCACATTCTAGTGGATGGGGCTGAGGCCTACTTGGAGCAAGTTTAAAATCTGATGTAGTTTGAATGTGGAGGGAGCAGGAGATATTGCCGGACACATGGCAGGGGAGCAGCTGGCGTTACTGAACCCCACTAACACAGGAGCTAGTGTTTTTTTCTGTGCAGACGGCACTTCTGAGCAACAACTGGTGGTGTTGGAGCCCAGGGTCAATCATGGAGTAGGCTGAGGCCTAGTCGGAGCAAGTTTAATATCTGATGCGGGGTGAAGGTGGAGGGAGCAGGAGATATTGCCATACACACAGCAGGGGAGCAGCTGGCGTTATTGAACCCCACTAACACTGGAGCTAGTTTTTTTCTCTGTGCAGACGGCACTTCTGAGCAACATCTGGTGGTGTTGGAGCGCAGGATCAATCATGATGTAGACTGAGGCCTACTTGGAGCAAGATTAATATCTGATGTAGTTTGAATGTGGAGGGAGCAGGAGACATTGCCGGACACACAGCAGGGGAGCAGCTGGCATTACTGAACCCCACTAACACAGGAGCTAGTGTTTTTCTCTGTGCAGATGGCACTTCTGAGCAACAACTGGCGGTGTTGGAGCCCAGAAACAATCATGGTGTAGGCTGCTTGGCTGGCCCCCTATTTCCAAGCCAAGAGATTCAGAGAACAGAAGTAGAGATGGCTCCTGTCCAGGGCTCTCTGACTGCCTGGGCAATTTGGCAGGTGGTGAAGAGACAGATGGCTGCTCTTTAGTGCTCTGGCCCTGAGAGGATGTGGAAGTAATAGAAGTCGATGCGTTAGCTGCCATCCATCCGACAACGGCTTCAATTTGTTCGTCCCGCAGCAGTGGGGTACGGCGAGCTCCTACAAAGCTGCGCATAAAGGACTGTTCCCTGGGAAAACTGGGGGATGCTGAGTCACTGGTGCCCGCAGCAGGCACAGAATCCCCACGTCCTCTCCCTGCTGAAACTCCACGCCCAGGACCACGTGCCTTACTCCCTGCCTTCTTCATCTTGGTAGACTGATAAAGATAGGCAGAAAAGTACAAAGGGGGGGCTTAGTGTGCTTATTCCTGAACAGCTGCTAACAGGTATAAGAAACACTAATTTTACAAAGTGTGTGGACTACACTTTAATATGAGCTAATGTGGCCTACACAACTGTCAAGTGCAGTGTTTGGTGAACTTTATTTACATGGTTTTTTTTTAAAAAAAAACAAAAAGAATGTGACCAAAGATGTGAAAGTGATAGTTTCACAAACTTTTTGGAGCTATTACAATGCAGGAAGGTAACCTACAATGCAATAGATGAGGCTCCAAAAAATAGGCTAATACTAATCTGGCTGGGGCTGCAGGGCATAAGCCAGAAAAAAGGCTCCTCTATCTACTCCTATATAGTGTTTGCAACCAATGTAGATGGATACGGATGGATGCACACTAATAGGAGAATTAATTAAAAATGAGCAGCAATAAAACAAAAATAAATATGTATGAGGCAGTGACGCACGCTGAGCGGCCTACAACCAGAGGTGGCTGCAGCACACACTGCAGTGTGAGCTGCACTCACACAGACCTTGCAGACAGCTGTGAACAGCACTGCAAGGCAAAAGAAAGCTTCTCACAGGGGTTGCTAAACTAGCCTGGGTAAAGCACAATCTAGCAAATCGATATTTCTAACTGTCCCTCAGAGTCACAAGAGCTGCGTCCTGTCCCTAACTGAATTCACAGCAGAGTGAACCCAAAATGGTGGCGGCAGCTTTTATAGTGCATCATGACATCATTTCAGCAGGTAATCACAGCCATGCCATTAGTTAACATGCCTACATGCCTAACAGGATGTGCCCACACTTCTTAGGATTCCTCATTGGCTGAATCAAATGTGCAGACGGCACTTCTGAGCAGCAACTGGCGGTGATGGAGCCCAGGGTAAATACAAGAGACAGAGTGGAGCCAGAGGCCTAATTGGAGCAAGTTTAATATCAGTAGTAGTGTGAATGTGGACAGAGCAGGAGACATTGCCGGACACACAGCAGGGGAGCACCTGACGTTACTGAACCCCACTAACACAGGAGCTAGTGTTTTTCTCTGTGCAGATGGCACTTCTGAGCAATAACTGGCAGTGTTGGAGCCCAGGATCAATCATGGTGTAGGCTGAGGCCTACTTGGAGCAAGTTTAAAATCTGATGTAGTTTGAATGTGGAAGGAGCAGGAGATATTGCCGGACACATAGCAGGGGAGCAGCTGGCGTTACTGAACCCCACTAACACAGGAGCTAGTGTTTTTTTTCTGTGCAGACGGCACTTCTGAGCAACAACTGGTGGTGTTGGAGCCCAGGGTCAATCATGGAGTAGGCTGAGGCCTAGTTGGAGCAAGTTTAATATCTGATGCGGGGTGAAGGTGGAGGGAGCAGGAGATATTGCCATACACACAGCAGGGGAGCAGCTGGCGTTATTGAACCCCACTAACACTGGAGCTAGTTTTTTTCTCTGTGCAGATGGCACTTCTGAGCAACATCTGGTGGTGTTGGAGCGCAGGATCAATCATGGTGTAGACTGAGGCCTACTTGGAGCAAGATTAATATCTGATGTAGTTTGAATGTGGAGGGAGCAGGAGACATTGCCGGACACACAGCAGGGGAGCAGCTGGCATTACTGAACCCCACTAACACAGGAGCTAGTGTTTTTCTCTGTGCAGATGGCACTTCTGAGCAACAACTGGCGGTGTTGGAGCCCAGAAACAATCATGGTGTAGGCTGAGGCCTACTTGGAGCAAGTTTAAAATCTGATGTAGTTTGAATGTGGAGGGAGCAGGAGATATTGCCGGACACACAGCAGGGGAGCAGCTGGCGTTACTGCACCCCACTAACACAGGAGCTAGTGTTTTTCTCTGTGCAGATGGCATTTCTGAGCAACAGCTGGCGATGTTGGAGCCCAGGGTCAATCATGGAGTAGGCTGAGGCCTACTTGGAGCAAGTTTAAAATTTGATGTAGTTTGAATGTGGAGGGAGCAGGAGTCATTGCCGGACACACAGCAGGGGAGCAGCTGACTTTACTGAACCCCACTAACACAGGAGCTAGTGTTTTTTCTGTGCAGACGGCACTTCTGAGCAACAACTGGCGGTGTTGGAGCCCAGGGTCAACATGGAGTAGGCTGAGGCCTAGTTGGAGCAAGTTTAATATCTGATGCAGGGTGAATGTGGAGGGAGCAGGAGATATTGCCGTACACACAGCAGGGGAGCAGCTGGCGTTATTGAACCCCACTAACACAGGAGCTAGTTTTTTTTCTCTGTGCAGACAGCACATCTGAGCAAGATCTGGCGGTGTTGGAGTGCAGGATCAATCATGGTGTAGGCTGAGGCCTACTTGGAGCAAGTTTAATATCTGATGTAGTTTGAATGTGGAGGGAGCAGGAGACATTGCCGGACACACAGCAGGGGAGCAGCTGGCATTACTAAACCCCACTAACACAGGAGCTAGTGTTTTTCTCTGTGCAGATGGCACTTCTGAGCAACAACTGGCGGTGTTGGAGCCCAGAAGCAATCATGGTGTAGGCTGAGGCCTACTTGGAGCAAGTTTAATATCTGATGTCGTTTGAATGTGGAGGGAGCAAGAGACATTGCCGGATACACAGCAGGGGAGCAACTGGCGTTACTGAACCCCACTATCACAGGAGCTAGTGTTTTTTTCTGCGCAGAAGGCACTTCTGAGCAACAACTGGCGGTGTTGGAGCCCAGGGTCAATCAAGGAGTAGGCTGAGGCCTAATTGGAGCAAGTTTAATATCTGATATGGGGTGAATGTGGAGGGAGCAGGAGATGTTGCCGTACACACAGCAGGGGAGTAGCTGGCGTTGCTGAACCCCACTAACACAGGAGCTAGTGTTTTTTTCTGTGCAGACCGCACTTCTGAGCAACAACTGGCAGTGTTGGAGCCCACGGTCAACCATGGAGTAGGCTGAGGCCTAATTGGAGCAAGTTTAATATCTGATGTGGGGTGAATGTGGAGGGAGCAGGAGATATTGCCAGACACACAGCAGGGGAGCAGCTGGCGTTACTGAACACCACTAACACAGGAGCTATTCTTTTTTTCTGTGCAGACTGCACTTCTGAGCAGCAACTGGTCATGTTGGAGCCCAGGGATTACAGCTCAAGTGGTAGAAACATGAACACAACAGGAGACCTGGATACTGTTGCCAACCAATTATTTAATCTGGAAGAGGACTGGCAAATTCAGGCGAGATCCAGGCCTTGTTCATTTTCAGAAAAGTAAGCCGGTCAACGTAATCGGAGGATAGTCGCATGCGACGGTCTGTTAGTACACCACCAGCAGCACTAAAGACGCGTTCTGATAATATACTAGCAGCAGGGCAAGCCAGCACCTCCAGTGCATACTGGCTAAGCTCTGGCCAGGTATCCAGCTTAGAGACTCAAAACTTGAAGGGGGAAGAGCCGTCTGCGAGTACATTGAGAGGGCAAGACATAAAGTCTGTCACCATCTGACGGAAACGTTGCCTCCTGCTGACTGGAGCCATCTGTGATGGTGTAGACATTTGTGGTGCAGACAAAAAACTTTGCCACATTTGGGCCATACTGGTCTTGCCTTGTGCTGAGGTGCTGCTACTGCTCCCTCTTTGTGCAGAGCTTCGTCCACTGCCTCGACGCACAGAGCTGCTTTGTAAAGCACTAGCAGCACTGCTCTCGGGTGGACTGGAGAACATGATGGAATGCACCAGTGTGTCTTGGTACTCCCGCATTTTACGCTCCCGGTTCAGCAGTGTTATGAGGCTTTGTAAGTTGTCCCGGTAGCGAGGATCTAGGAGGGTGTACACCCAATAATCAGCCGTGTTGAGAATGTGGGCGATGCGGCGGTTGTTTCTCGGGCACTGCAGCATGAAATCAACCATGTGCTGCAGACTCCCAACAGCACAAGAAACGCTGTCCCCTGCTTGAGGCATAATAATAATAATAATAATAATAATAATAATAATAATAATTTTTAGCATATCAAATACTGGAATCGGAAGTTCCCATAATGCTATGAGCCAGTTTCATTTGATTCAGCCAATGAGGAATCCTAAGAAGTGTGGGCACATCCTGTTAGGCATGTAGGCATGTTAACTAATGGCATGGTGGGCCCCATCTATCATTCTCCAGAGTACAGTGCTCCCCAAAAATTGCTGTCCCAACATTGAAAACAATCAAATAAGTCTCCTCGCTAGGGAATCCCTGTACTAGTCTGGACTCCTTGTCGTCCCCATCTTCCATCTCACTGCACAGTATTTCAACCTTGCAAGTGCTGTGATCCTGAGCAAGCAGGGGGGGCCCACTCGTTGGCGACGGCACTGGCACAGGGCCTCTGATAGTACGGTGGTGTGTCTGATGGCGGGTGGGCCGAACCTGCACTTTCATCTGCAGCTTCCTCTTTGTCACCGTGTAAGATGGAACTGTATATGGGAAGGGTAATCTGAGTTTCATCAGGGTCAGATTCAGGCCGTGTAGCGTGCGAGGGGAATGTAGTGGTCTGGGTCAATGTACCAGCAGATTCATCGAGCAGTGGCTGGGCATCAGTGCACTTGTGTCGCCCCCAGGAGTACGGTCGCCACAGTGGCATTACCTTCTTCCTAGGGAGTGTGATGTCATGCTTGGGAGCAACGAACGATCTCTCTAGCAGGTTAACTGATTGGGCGGTGTTATTCCCACGAGTCATGACCCTCCAAACAGCGTTCATGAAGGCAAAGTGTTTGTTTTACGTGGGCAGTATAGTTGCAAAGCTGAACCTTAAAGGAATGTCCAGAAGGGCACCACCAGGAGTGGAGCCTACGGTTAAATTCGACTCCACCTGGGAAACCTCAACCATGCCAGCTACAGAACAGATGCACACATTGCAAGCTTAATTCCGTTAACGAACGAGACTCCGTCATGCCCCGCGGTCCGAGTCCGGCTTACTAGAGGGACACGTGAGGCTCTGGCACATGAGATTGGCCAATAACTGGTGTGTCATGCCCTTACATGTCCGTGGCTGCATGTGCGCTACACTGAAAAGGCCAGCGTTTGTCGCTTACAGGTGCAGATAACCCGCTGAACAACGTTAGTGATGGGGATCACTGATTACAATTATTACCCGCGAACAATGATTTCCCAGTAAGTGCAGGTCAACCGCAGTTCCGGAATTAGGCCTAACCGTCATTCCTGAAAAAATGAAAAACTTACGTATGCAAACCACAGGTGCTGTAGCTTGCTTAACAGCTCGCCAGCCGTTCTCACGCCCAGTATGGATTACACGTGATTGCACAAAGGTGAGAAAGGGTACCGTATCCCCAGATAACATGTATGGATAGCGTACACATTCAAAATATATGTCTATACATCAGGAGGCAGGCTCAGACGGTGTTAGGCCCAGTATGGATTGCACGTGATTGCACAAAGGTTAGAAAGGGTACCGTATCCCCAGATAACATGTATGGATAGTGTGCACATTCAAAATATATGTCTATACATCAGGAGGCAGGCTCAGACGGTGTTAGGCCCAGTATGGATTGCACGTGATTGCACAAAGGTTAGAAAGGGTACCGTATCCTCAGATAACATGTATGGATAGTGTACACATTCAAAATATATGTCTATACATCAGGAGGCAGGCTCAGACGGTGTTAGGCCCAGTATGGATTGCACGTGATTGCACAAAGGTTAGAAAGGGTACCGTATCCCCAGATAACATGTATGGATAGCGTACACATTCAAAATATATGTCTATACATCAGGAGACAGGCTCAGACGGTGTTAGGCACAGTATGGATTGCACGTGATTGCACAAAGGTGAGAAAGGGTACCGTATCCCCAGATAACATGTATGGATAGCGTACACATTCAAAATATATGTCTATACATCAGGAGGCAGGCTCAGACGGTCTTAGGCCCAGTATGGATTGCACGTGATTTCACAAAGATTAGAAAGGGTACCGTATCCCCAGATAACATGTATGGATAGCGTACACATTCAAAATATATGTCTATACATCAGGAGGCAGGCTCAGACGGTGTTAGGCCCAGTATGGATTGCACGTGATTGCACAAAGGTTAGAAAGGGTACCGTATCCCCAGATAACATGTATGGATAGTGTGCACATTCAAAATATATGTCTATACATCAGGAGGCAGGCTCAGACGGTGTTAGGCCCAGTATGGATTGCACGTGATTGCACAAAGGTTAGAAAGGGTACCGTATCCTCAGATAACATGTATGGATAGTGTACACATTCAAAATATATGTCTATACATCAGGAGGCAGGCTCAGACGGTGTTAGGCCCAGTATGGATTGCACGTGATTGCACAAAGGTTAGAAAGGGTACCGTATCCCCAGATAACATGTATGGATAGCGTACACATTCAAAATATATGTCTATACATCAGGAGACAGGCTCAGACGGTGTTAGGCACAGTATGGATTGCACGTGATTGCACAAAGGTGAGAAAGGGTACCGTATCCCCAGATAACATGTATGAATAGCGTACACATTCAAAATATATGTCTATACATCAGGAGGCAGGCTCAGACGGTCTTAGGCCCAGTATGGATTGCACGTGATTTCACAAAGATTAGAAAGGGTACCGTATCCCCAGATAACATGTATGGATAGCGTACACATTCAAAATATATGTCTATACATCAGGAGGCAGGCTCAGACGGTGTTAGGCCCAGTATGGATTGCACGTGATTGCACAAAGGTGAGAAAGGGTACCGTATCCCCAGATAACATGTATGGATAGCGTACACATTCAAAATATATGTCTATACATCAGGAGGCAGGCTCAAACGGTGTCAGGCACAGTTTGAATTTGACGGCCCAGACTACACAGCGGAGGAGCAGGGAGAGGTAAAGATTGCAAATGCTGGGGCCCTGTCCAAGCAAGGGGGGCCCACTCGTGGGCGTCGGTACTGGCACTGGGCCCCTCATAGTACGGCGGTGTGTCTGACAGCGGGTGTGCACCACCACCGTCAGAGACACTTGATTGCACTATGAGGGACCCTGTGCCAGTGCCCGCGCCCAAGAGTCGGCCTACCCACCTGTTCAGGGCAACGGCACTCGCACGGTGTCGTGCGCTAGGTGGTGACCCCGGCCATGGGGGGGGGAGGCAGCACAGTTAGGGAGTTTTAGAAAGTGGCATATGTTGATGTTGGACATTCAGCTGATGCAAAAGGTGAAATAGGTCAAGTCCCAGGAAGAGGTGGACCAAAGCAAGCCATTTTTCTGTCACCCTCTGTGTCATCAGGGGAAGGTGGGACAAAATCCTTGGAAACCCATGCATGGTTCATTTTAATGAAGGTTAGATCATCCACATTTTGGGTTGACAGACGGGTCCTTTTTTCTGTCAGGATTGATCCAGCTGCACTGAAGACTCTTTCCGATAGCACACTTGCAGCTGGGCATGCGAGCTCCTGTAAGGCATATTGTGCCAATTCAGGCCAGGTGTCCAGTTTAGCGGCCCAATAGTCAAAGGGGAATGACCTGTGTGGGAGAACATCGATATGGGAGGAAAAGTAGTTTGTAACCATAGTTGACAACTGCTGTCTCCTGTCACTTTCCATCGATGCAGTATTACCAGTTGTGTGAGCGGTACTTGAAAAATCAGTCCACAACATTGTCATGAAACCCCTGTCTCCAACGCCACTTCTGCTGTGTGCACCACGAACACCTCTGCCAAGCTGCCCCGGCCCGTACGGCTCGTGTGAGAACCATCACCGCTGCTGTGTGCTGGGAATGCCTCAAGCAACCGATTTACCAGAGTTGCTTGTTTATTAGCCAATATTAGGTCAAGGTTCTCCTGTGGCATGATGTTTTGTAATTTGCCTTTATAGCGTGGATCCAGGATGCTGGCCAACCAGTAGTCGTCATCGTTCATCATTTTGGCAATGCGGGGGTCCCTTTTTAGGATCTGCAAGGCATAATCTGACATGTGGGCCAATGTTCCCGGTGTCAATGATGCACTGCGAGTGCTGGTTGGAGGAGCACTTTCTGGCAAATCCACATCCCTCCAGTCACGCACAAACCCTGTACCAGACCTTGCCACGCCAACATTTTCACTTGCCCCACGAGATGCATCTTCCTCCCCTAAGTAATCATCCCCATCATCCTCCTCCTCCTCTTCTTCCTCCACCTCGTCCAGGAGAGGTCCCTGAGCAGACAATGGCTGAATGTCATCAAGGAATCCCTCCTCCTCTTCCTCCTCATCAACATTGGCTGCAGAAGCCTGCTCCTTAAGGTGCGTCAAAGTTTGCATGAGCAGACGCATAAGTGGGATGCTCATGCTTAGGATGGCGTCGTCTACGCTTACCAGCCGTGTGCATTCCTCAAACACTGAAGGACTTTACAGAGGTCTTTCAGCTTCGACCACTGCACACCTGTCAACTCCATGTCTGCTCTCAAAGTGCCTGGCCGTGTATCCTCCCACAAATGCATTATGGCCTGCCTCTGCTCGCACAGCCGCTCCACCATGTGCAGGGTGGAGTTCCACCTTGTTGCAATGTCGATAATGAGGCGGTGGTTGGGAAGGTGGAGCAATCGCTGCAGCTTCTGCATACGAACGGAGTGTACAGGCGACCGGCGGATGTGCGCGCACAGTCTTCGCACCTTCTGGAGCAGGGCTGTTAACTCTGGATAATTTTTGAGGAAGCACTGCACCACCAGGTTCAAGGTGTGAGCCAAGCAAGGTATGTGGCTGAGTTTTGAAAGGGCTATGGCTGCCACAAAATTACCGCCGTTATCACTATCTACCTTGCCTGCCTCAAGATGTACACTGCCCAGCCATGACTCAGTTTGTCGCTGAAAGTACTCGGCCAGCACCTCGGCGGTATGTCTGTCGCCCAAACACATCATCTGCAACACAGCCTGCTGACGCTTTCCACTAGCTGCTCGATAGGGGGACACATCGTGTGCAACAGTGGCAGCTGCAGATGGAGTGCTCGTACGACTGCGCTCTGTGGACGAACTTTCGATTCTGGAGGAGGAGGAGGAGGAGGGTGGAACGCCTACAGCCAACTGTTTCCTATACCGTGGGCTAGGCAGCACTGTCCCACCACCGCTGTCCCCTGTGGACCCTGCATCCACCACATTAACCCAGTGCGCAGTGATGGACATGTAACGGCCCTGGCCATGCCGACTGGACCATGCATCAGTTGTGAGGTGCACCTTTCCGCTCACTGACTGCTTGAGTGCATGGACAATGCGGTCTTTCACATGATGGTGGAGGGCTGGGATGGCTTTGCGAGAGAAGAAGTGGCGACTGGGTAGGTCATAGCGTGGTACTGCATAGGCCATGAGTTCGCGGAAAGCTGCGCTTTCCACCAACCGAAAGGGCATCATCTCAAACGAGATTAGTTTGGCAATGTGGGCGTTCAAACCCAGTGTACGCGGATGAGAGACTGAGTACTTTCTTGACCTACTCATAGTGTCTGGGAGGGTGAGCTGGACTTGAGAGCTGCATATGGTGGAAGTAGCGGTGGACAGGGCGGACTGAGAGAGGGTTGATGATGGTGATGGAGTTGTTGTTCTTTCTGATGGCCTAGAATCAGTCTTTCGTTGATATAACAGTGGGATTCCCTGACTGCTGTGGCATTGCAACAACACCTCAACATTTGCTGCTGTGCTAACCGGTGGGCTTACAGTGGGGGAAACAATGTAGCGTTGATGACTACCTTCGTTGTGATCAGTTGCACATGTGGCACTTGAGGTTTGGTGTTGTGTCCACGCTTGCAAGTGCATGCTGGTTAAATGTCTAAGCATGCAACTGGTATTCAAATTTTTCAGATTTTTCCCTCGGCTAAAGGTCTTTGCGCACTTCTTACAGATAACCTTGGCCTGATCATGAGGATTTTGTTCAAAAAAGTGCCACACTGCACTCTTCCTACTTTGGCAGACATTTTGCGGCCTAGCACGCTGTGATCTTTTGACCCTCTGGACAAGCTGTCCAGCAACTCTTTTGATGTTTGGAACCTGTCTTTGGAGTGCTCCGGGCCTGCCAGATAACAGCTGTTGCGATGTCGATGTCTGCTGTGGATGCTCCTCATCTAAGCTATTGGAAGCAGCGCCCTCTTCCCCCAATGGATGCCAATCTGGGTCAACAACTGGGTCATCCATCACCTCCTCTTCTATGTCATGTGCACCTTCCTCTGTGTCACCGTGTATGGTGGTATAGTGTGCGGGAAGGGGCACCTGAGTCTCATCAGGGTCAGAATCTGGCTCTGTACACTGCGAGGACAATGTAGTGCTCTGAGTGAATGTACCAGCAGAATCATCCATCAGCGGCTGTGCATCAGTGCACTCCATGTCAGATTCATCTTGGCCTGGGTAATTCACCATTTCACTTGATAATCCAGGCATGGTATGTGAAAACAGCTCCATGGAGTAATCAGTAGTATGGCCTGCGTCATCCTTCAATCTTGGTTGGGGTGAAGGACACAAGGAAAGGTGTGGTTCATGAACATGAGCCTCCAATGACGACTCAGTGCTTTTACTTTTTACAACTGAAGAAGAGGAGGCGATAGAGCTGGAGGCTGAGTCAGCAATGTAAGACAAAACTTTTTCCTGATGCTCTGGCTTTAAAAGCGGTTTGCCAACTCCTAGAAAACTAAGCGTTCGAGGCCTTATGTAGCCAGACGATGACGCAGGCTCAACACCTCCTGCATTCGGTCCTATTTTGCTCTTGCCACTACCATCAGATCCACCACCAACACCATCATTACCAGCTGCCAACCCCCGCCCAATTCCACGGCCTCTTCCACCAGCCTTCCTCATTTTTGGTAGAAATGTAGACAAAATCCAACAAACTATATAGTAATGTAAAACAAGGTACAAGGTGTCTATAGGACAGGGGAGATTTTGAATTTCTGCAGACACTTGTGGACACTGGACACTTTTGGATTGTGTGAGGCCCACTGAGTATCTGTCATGATCTGAAGTGATCTGACAGTTTTAAATCACTGGGTGAACTTTTTTTACTTTGGAAAGTTCCAAGGTGTCTTGACTGTCCCCGGTGGTGGTTTTGATATTGCACTTTAGGTTTTTGTGCACTTAATCAGGTATCAGGTGTTACACCCTATAAAGGTGTGCTAGAGGTGTGCAATCACGGCCTGTGATATTGTGAGTTTGTGTTCACTCTGTTTTTGGAGAGCCTGGAGGAAGGATGGAGCTGGTGAGGAGTCCTGCGCAGCTTAGCCAGGGGGGACGTGTTGCAGCTATGGTGTCTGGACGAAGGGCTGGCATGGCGTGGTGGGGTCGCAGTGATGGAGTCAGCGGGAAGTGTCTGCATGGTCTGGTGGAGTGGCTACTATGGAGAGTGGCACTCACCATGTGGGTCTTGGCCGCTGAGCTGGACTCAAGCATGCTTGACTTCGTGGCAGAAGCTGAACACTTCCTTGGGACTCTGGTACTAAGCAGCTGCAACTGGTGTTGGACTCCGCTCCAAGGCTGCACTAAGGTGAAGGATCCTGTTATGGTGATGGATCCAGGTGGAGGAGAAGATGCACTCAGGTGGAGGGCTCTGTTGCTAGGAGCGCACGCAACAGAGCAAAGCTAAGTGGTGTTTCCCCTGTATTGTCTCTTTCCTCATGTGTGTTATTAGTGCAGTGGTGGGATTAGTCTCCGCACCGACCCATTCCCTAGTGAGGGTTTAGGTTCAGGGTGAGCAAGGGCGTTGAGGTACGCGTGCGGCGCCCGGTGCGAAACCGGCATAGGGAACGTTAGGAGTGCAGGGACACTGGCTCAGGGGAGCTCAGGAGGTCTCCAATTCCCTTTTCCCTATTGCAGGGCCCACCATTGTTATAGTTACCCAGGTTCCCCCCTTTATTATTTAAATGCGCCTTACTGGAGGCGGTGTTTCCAGGTATTGTATGTATAACGTGTAATACCTAAAGTCGCTAGGTGGAGGCGGCGTATCCGCCTGCACGTTTTATTATTTAAATGCGCCCCACTGGAGGCGGTGTATCCAGGGTCACGTGTGTTATGGGTTCGCCTTGCGGTATCATCTGCGTCCAGACACACGTGACCATGACAGTATCTGAGCGCTCTGTCACAGGCTCGATGGCAGAGCTGTGACCAAAGTCACTAGAGGAAAAGGGAAATTTTTAATTTCTGCACACACTTGTGGACACTGGACACTTATGGATTGTGTGAGGCCCACTGAGTATCTGAGCGCTCTGTCACAGGCTCGATGGCAGAGCTGTGACCAAAGTGACTAGAGGATAAGGGAGATTTTTAATTTCTGCACACACTTGTGGACACTGGACACTTATGGATTGTGTGAGGCCCACTGAGTATCTGAGCGCTCTGTCACAGGCTCGTTGGCAGAGCTGTGACCAAAGTGACTAGAGGATAAGGGAGATTTTTAATTTCTGCAGACACTTGTGGACACTGGACACTTATGGATTGTGTGAGGCCCACTGAGTATCTGAGCGCTCTGTCACAGGCTCGATGGCAGAGCTGTGACCAAAGTGACTAGAGGATAAGGGAGATTTTTAATTTCTGCACACACTTGTGGACACTGGACACTTATGGATTGTGTGAGGCCCACTGAGAATCTGAGCGCTCTGTCACAGGCTCGATGGCAGAGCTGTGACCAAAGTGACTAGAGGATAAGGGAGATTTTTAATTTCTGCACACACTTGTGGACACTGGACACTTATGGATTGTGTGAGGCCCACTGAGTATCTGAGCGCTCTGTCACAGGCTCGATGGCAGAGCTGTGACCAAAGTCACTAGAGGATAAGGGAGATTTTTAATTTCTGCACACACTTGTGGACATTGGACACTTATGGATTGTGTGAGGCCCACTGAATATCTGAGCGCTATGTCACAGGCAGAAATTGGCTAGTGTATCACAAACTACAAGGTGTATGTAGAATTGGGCAGAATTGTAATCTCCCTAGAGTGCAGGTCTGTAAGAACGGAACATGTCCTCGACTTATTCTCACAGAGTGACTCACTGATAGCTTCACTGTGGCTGTGATAACAGCCGTTACACGGTACTGTGTGAGGAGCGTACACCGCTGTATGGTGTGAAAAAATGCACGCTCAGTACCTCAGCAGGACAAAAAAAAAAATTGTGATTGCTTTTAAAAAAGCAGTTTGCGGAGCAGTGGGTAAACAGCAATGCAGGAATGTCAGGAAGCCTTAGAAGGCAGCCCAACAACCAACACCACTGATACACCACTATATAGCCTCCCCTTGCACTGCACAGTGACTGGTTTGTTGTACAGGCAAAATCGCTAGCAGCAGAAGCAGTTTTTTTTTCTTCTTCTCAGCAGGACAAAAAAAAAAATTGTGATTGCTTTTAAAAAAGCAGTTTGCGGAGCAGTGGGTAAACAGCAATGCAGGAATGTCAGGAAGCCTTAGAAGGCAGCCCAACAACCAACACCACTGATACACCACTATATAGCCTCCCCTTGCACTGCACAGTGACTGGTGTGTTGTACAGGCAAAATCGCTAGCAGCAGAAGCAGTTTTTTTTTCTTCTTCTCAGCAGGACAAAAAAAAAATTGTGATTGCTTTTAAAAAAGCAGTTTGCGGAGCAGTGGGTAAACAGCAATGCAGGAATGTCAGGAAGCCTTAGAAGGCAGCCCAACAACCAACACCACTGATACACCACTATATAGCCTCCCCTTGCACTGCACAGTGACTGGTGTGTTGTACAGGCAAAATCGCTAGCAGCAGAAGCAGTTTTTTTTTCTTCTTCTCAGCAGGACAAAAAAAAAATTGTGATTGCTTTTAAAAAAGCAGTTTGCGGAGCAGTGGGTAAACAGCAATGCAGGAATGTCAGGAAGCCTTAGAAGGCAGCCCAACAACCAACACCACTGATACACCACTATATAGCCTCCCCTTGCACTGCACAGTGACTGGTGTGTTGTACAGGCAAAATCGCTAGCAGCAGAAGCAGTTTTTGGTGTCTTCTTCCCTGCCTAACGCTCTCCCTACAAAATCAGCAGCAGCAGCAGCTCTCTCTATTCTGAGATCAGCATGAGTAACATGGCGGTCGGCGTGCACGCCCTTTTATACCCCCTGTGACGCCCACCAAAGCAAGCCAATCACTTGCATGCCCTTCTGAAAGATGGTGGTGACCCGTGCCTATGTCATCACGTTGCCCACAGTGTCCGTGGATCCTGATTGGCTGAAAAAGAGCGCAAAACAAACTTTTGAAACGCGACTTTGGCGCTTAAGTCGCCGACCTCGTGGCCGACCTCATCCTAGGGTCGGGTTTCGTTTCATGAAACCCGACTTTGCCAAAAGTCGGCGACTTTTGAATTTTTTCGACCCGTTTCGTTCACCTCTACTCAACACTAGTTGCAATTTTTTCTCCAAACATCTGAATTTGGACAACCTGATGCCATCAAGCTGGTAGGAAGTATAAGATTTCTTAACATAATTCTAGGAAATAGTAAGTTCTGACTTTTCCTTCATAGATGCCCCATTCACAAAAGCAGTAAATGTTCTAAGTATATTTATTTGCTCATTTTGTTTATATTTTTAGAGTACCCGATACACGGATCTGATAGATAGACAAACAACATCTTATTACACACTAGAGGTAAGATTATCAATATGGTTATAGTCTTACCTAGTAATTACTTGTGATACCAAATATGAAATCGCTAATAGTATTGCACAACCAAACCAATGTAAATATTACGCATAACCTGTGGGCCAAAGAAAGCATCAAGACCATATGATTCCACGGCCCCCATAAAATATCAACAAATTGCAGCCTTGTGTATGTAAAAATTGCCATAATCCAATCTAAAATTGGAAATATTATTAATTTTTCATCTTACTTTGTTTTAGGACCCTAGTAATAAGGCCAACCCAAAATTGGAAATATTATTCATTTTCAATTTTACTTTGTTATAGGACCCTACTAAAAATGTTATACTTTTGTTTCTTTAAGTACATAAGGACCTCGATCCCCATTTGCCACGGCACTAAAAGAGATGACTAAGATTAGATTGATCATTTAAATTCCCAAAACAGTACCATGCCTGTAGACAGGTTTTGTCTAATATTACAACTCAGCTCCATTCCCATGAATACAAGACGCAATACCATCTAAAAACATGTAAAACCATGGAACCATATCCCGGAAAAAGTAGACCCACTTTGTAATCTTCGGAAACTGTTTTAAGCAATATTTTTTTACTAACAATATAATGTGAAAAAACAGTCATAAGATCTAATGGTCTACTGGCCAATATTTGAGCCAACAACTAAACTTTGAAGCACTGGATAACTAATTAATATTTAATTTAATTGAGTACTAGACATCATCTAGTGGATTTTTCTAAACATTTCTACCTTTGAAAATGAAAATTGAGGGTACACCAATCTCAATTGTGGCCTTTCCAAGGGAGGAAAATAATGTTATGTGAAAGAGGAAACTGCTCCCCTATCGGGGTTGCATTAACTCACAACAAAGGATTCGAGACAGATCAGCTGTTGCAGCACCCACTGTATGAAATTACCATTGTAATTATCAAGTTGTGGGAGAATGAGGGTGATGTTCCATGCTGCTGATGTGGATACCAAGAAACTAGGAAACAACAATATGGGTTAATGTGGATTACACTCTTATTCTATACATGCTTCGAAGTTGGACCAACTTCTTCCTCAGTCAGTACTGTGGTTCTCTAGAGGAAGAAGTTTGTCCAACTTTGAGATATGTAGAGAATAAGTGGTTAACAGCTTGAATCCATATTGTTGTTTCCTGGTTTCTTGGCATCAACATCGGCAGCGCGGAATACCACCTTCATTCTCCCACCACTAGTTTAACCTTGAAAATGGTCATATTTATAAACTTGTAACTATTTTTCTTTTACAGCCAACAGCTCATTGCCACTTAGCTAAAAAAGGACAAAATGGGATGCAATCCTATGAAAATGAACATGTATATGAAGACATGTCTATAAAGCGAACTAAGTAAAGAGAGAGATAAAGAGAAGGGCTGGAAAAAATGTGTTTAAATGTGAATTAAGGGAAAAAATATGTGAAAATTTAATGGGAAATGTGAAAAAAGTTTTCAAATTGTATTTTAAAAAATGTTCACATTTTTAATTAATATTCGTTTAACAACTGGAACATTTTGTTATAATGTATTGTTTTAACAAAAATAAAGATTTTTCCTAAGGGATCTCTCAAATTATATTGGGATGTAATATCGTCTGACAGATGATAGATTTTTATCTTTTAGAAAAATAAAAATCTCACATGTTAAATTTCAGCTGTGAGGTCCTTTTGCCAAAACCCTAACCATGACATACAAAGCCATCCACAACCTGTCTCCTCCATACATCTGTGACATGGTCTCTAGGTACCTACCCGCACGCAACCTTTGATCATCTCAAGATCTCCTTCTCTACTCCCCTCTTATCTCCTCTTCCCACAACCGCATACAAGACTTCTCCCGTGCTTCCCCCATACTCTGGAACTCTCTGCCGCAACACATTCAGACTCTCACCATCAACGGAAATCTTCAAGAAGAACCTGAAGACCCACCTGTTCCGACAAGCCTACAGCCTGCAATGATCCTCAGTCTACTGAACCACCACCGCACGACCTGCTCTACCCTCTCCTAGTGTATCCTCACCCACCCCTGTAGACTGTGAGCCCTCGCGGGAAGGGTCCCCTCTCCTTATGTACTTGTGCGTCCCTTGTCTTACACATGTTTATTATACTTGTCTATATTTCCCCTTTTCACATGTAAAGCGCCATGGAATAAATGGTGCTATATAAATGCATAATAATAATAATAATTATAATAATAATAATATATAATGTCACATTTGAGTGATCTTCAGACAATTTTGTCTAACTCTATACTACCTCTCAGATGGTTAACTTTAGAGTATTTTTTTACCCAAATTTTGTCACAATTTGATGTATCTTAAACCATACTTTCCACTCTTCCCCTACAAAGTCATGCTTTCCAAGGAATGTAGAAAAATAATAATAAATGTAGTACCAACTATATATGGCAGAATACACATGTGGGTCTCCTGAGGAAGGAGTCAAATTGACTTTAAAACTCGTTGACAATATAACATAATTCGTCTTACCCTGCCTTTGCATACTGTTTTAGAACCAGCAGCATATTTGAAGTATACATCCTGTGTTTTATGGTATAATTCACACATAATTGCGGATGACGCAGCAGCTGACGATTGAGCAATTTTAGAGGTTGAGCCACACGCAACTCTTTCAGGAGAGCTAATCAAAATGAGTTGGGCCTAGAAAAAATATGTCACTTCTTAACTATAACAGAATCAAAAGAGATACCAGAAGAAAGATGCCATAAATAAACTTTATTGTGACACATATTGAATTAAAAAATCATATTAAAAGAGATACACATCCATGAACTGCCCACCAGGTCTATATGCCCAAAATAAGTACCTAATATGCATATATCAAAGAGATGAGGTATTAAAGATAAAATGCCAAAAGTAATGAAATGAATGGCTGTGCCCACAATTATTTGACAAATTATATCAAATAAGAATATTATGTCTATTGATGTAAATGCCATCCAAATTATAAAATGTGTGGTCTCCACTGAGGCATCAATCACAGATACAAAAGAGATGACCATGAATACATAGTAACAATAAGTAAATAGAAAAGGGCATATGACCTTACTAAGGCAGTGCACATCCCCTATGCGCAATTCATGTGAGCCTCTTCCCCTGTGGGCATTACATAGTAACATAGTAACATAGTTAGTAAAGCCAAAAAAAGACATTAGTCCATCCAGTTCAGCCTATAAAATTCTGTCAGAATAAATCCCCAGATCTACGTCCTTCTAAAGAACCTAACAATAACTGTAAGATACAATATTGTTACGCTCCAGGAAGACATCCAGGCCTCTCTTGAAACCTTCGACTGAGTTCGCCATCATCACCTCCTCAGGCAGGGAATTCCAGATTCTCACTGCCCTAACTGTAAAGAATCCTCTTCTATGTTGGTGGAAAAACATTTTCTCCTCCAGATGCAGAGAATGCCCCCTTGTGACCGCCACCTTCTTTGGTATAAACAGATCCTCGGAGAGATATTTGTATTGTCCCCTTATATACTTATACATGGTTATTACATCGCCCCTCAGTCGTCTTTTTTCTAGACTAAATAATCCTAATTTTGCTAATCTTTCTGGGTATTGTAGTTCCCCCATCCCCTTTATTAATTTTGTTGCCCTCCTTTGTACCCGCTCTAGTTCCATTATATCCTTCCTGAGCACCGGTGCCCAAAACTGTACACAGTACTCCATGTGCGGTCTCATCAGAGATTTGTACAGAGGCAGTATAATGCTCTCATCATGTGTATCCAGACTTCTTTTAATGCACCCCATGATCCTGTTTGCCTTGGCAGCCGCTGCCTGGTACTGGCTGCTCCAGGTAAGTTTATCATTAACTAGGATCCCCAAATCCTTCTCCATGTCAGATTTACCCAGTGGTTTACCGTTCAGTGTGTAATGGTGATATTGATTCCTTCTTCCCATGTATATAACCCTACATTTATCATTGTTAAACTGCATTTGCCACCTATCGGCCCAAGTTCCCAACTTATCCAGATCCATCTGTAGCAGAATACTATCTTCTCTTGTATTGACTGCATTGATAGTATTTTAGCACTTATACATGCACTTTTGCACTTTACTTTATCAAATATCCTTGCAGTCAACACTGCTGCACCATAACAGGCATCTGTGAGGTATTTATTTGCTGCTGTGTTCCAGACTTTTACGGGGAGTAGCATGTTGTGATGCACTATTGCACTTAAAATATGTGGATTTAGACCACACACTTTATAATCTGAATGGCATTTACATCAATAGTCATAATATTCTTATTTGATACAATTTGTCAAATAATTGTGGGCACAGCATTTTATTTCATTACTCTTGGCATTTTATCTTTAATACCTCAGCTCTTTGATATATACACATTAGGTACTTATTTTGGGCATATAGGCCTGGTGGGCAGTTCATGGATGTGTATCTCTTTTAATATGATTTTTTAATTCAATATATGTCACAATAAAGTTTATTTATTTTATGGCATCTTGCTTCTGGTATCTCTTTCGATTCTCTTTCAGGAGAGCACAGAACCATTGTTCACCCTGTATACTACTAGGATAAGACCATATTGTGATTCGCATATTGTTTTTCAAGAAAAGAATAGAGACAGAAGGAGATAGACAGAAGCCACTGACATTGTGTTGGGCAGTGAGCAGCTGCTGTCAGTGGCACAGATACTAATAACTCTGTGATTTTGATAACATCTCTCTGTTGCCTCATATAGAAATGTCTGGTCAAAGAAAGTGTAAATGGATTAAGTAATGTAAAAGGAAATATCTGCACCACATTATCTGCTAATATAAAGGAAGGTGCATATAAACCTTAAAGTGAATATATCGGCAGGATTTTGCTAAGTAAACTACAGACACTGTCAGGTTGGCACTGTTATACTGATTAAAATGATAGGTGAAGAAATCTGTCTTGTAGTTCTTGTGTAATCAGTGTGAGAAGCTTTCAGTTAATAATATACCTGTGCTCCAGGGTGGGACTTTAGGCAGAGTCTTCCTGCTCTAAGCCAGAGAAACCAAGGAAAGATCTGCCCACAAGCCCCCCAAAGCACAAACATATTCCTCATCATCGGGACAGAAAGAGAGACAGCCTGTTTGTGCTTCAAAATAAAATAGTAAAGCAGCTGCAGGAGTGAGTAACAGGCTGTTAGAAAGAGCTGAGTTCCCCATAGAAGAAGAAGAGTTGGTTTATTATCACCTCTGCCTTCCCAAAAGTCTTATACACAGCTCTAATCAAGTGCTATACAGACAGTAACAGGAACCACTATGCTGGTGCTTCCTTCTACTGACTCAGTGGAAAGAGCAGAAGCTGCTGAGTCCTCAGCTCTGTTATGCTGTTAGGGGGCTATATTTCCACTTTAACTGGTGATAATATAGCAGGCCCTGTCATGGGGGAAATCAGATAAAAATGTATTTAAATTACTTTAAGGTTGGAATGCACCACAAAGATCTTTTATACCTTTACAGCGTATAAAATAAATTGAAAATGAACAAAAAATATTTTTAAAAAATGACACTGCCTGTCCAAATCAACATTACTATCCCTGCCCATATTGAAAAAAAAATCATGTCCAGTGGATGAAAATATTTGATAAAGAAAAGGAAACATATTTTAATGTGCATTTTAGGGGTTCTTCATAATCATTTACAAAAAAAATGTAACAAACAGATATTTTTTTCCATTATTACCAATGCCTGACATAAGTAAAAAGAAATGTATTAAAAAGAAAATATGACTATAACAGAAAACAGTGATGCACCATGCATAAAGAAAAAAGATGAAAACTTTTTTTTAAATATCAGAATGATAAAAATAGACAGCTCTTTAAAACACATGTATGAAAAAACAAAACAGAATGTGTCCGGTTAGGAACGAGGCAAGAGGGGGTAAATGGCATGGTACTGAACAGGGTTAAACTGCTAAATTCAGTATATTTTGTAGCCAAAAAAAAACATAATTAAAAACTACTTCTATGCTTTATGCTACGTGGGAACATGGACTTAACCCCTTAACGACCGCCAATATGCCTTTTAACGGTTGCAGTTAAGGGTAATTATGCCATAGCACCGATTTTAAATAGCGCTGAGGAATAATGGTAGAGTGCCCCCCAGAGTCAGAATTTATCTGGGGTCTTGGCTACTGGGGGTAGCTGATACCCAAGAGAACATGATTTGGCTCAATTTTACCAACCCCAGTGTTGTGAACACCGTTATTAACTGTATAACGCCGACCACAAAAAAGTCTGATTTTCCATTTAAAATCCTCCCAGTACCTCCGTTGTCCCTGGAACCCCCATGAAGTCCCCCAGATCACGGGAAAAAATGGCAGGCGCATGCGCAGTGCACCTGCTGAGATCTACCGGCCGGCACCCAGCAACAATAGGAAATTTCTCTTATTGGTTAATTTTGATCACTGTGATAACCCTATCACAGTGATCAAACTAAAAAAAATAATAAATCAACCCCCGCCTTATCGCACCCTAAGGCTGGTTTCAGATTTGCGCTTTTTACATGCAGCGCACGGTGCCGCTAAGCCCCACCCCCTGCCCGCTCCCTGCCCGCCCCATCCGGTCATCACCTCCTACTATCGCACATTGCTGCATGCGATCTGCGCACCCTATCTTTAGCATAGGGTGCGCAGACTGTGCGCTGGCCGTGCGCTAGTAGGATTTTGGCATGCGCTGCGCACTTTTGAAGGTGCACCGGTGTGCGCCGAATTAGGGGTGGAGTTTGAATTGAGGGGTTTCCACTGTTTAGGTACATCAGGGGGTCTCCAAACATGACATGGCGCTACCATTACCACTGATTCCAGCCAATTTTGCATTCAAAAAGTCAAATGGTGCTCCCACCCTTCTGACCCCTGCCATTATTAAGCTTCTTGAATGTGGTTTTGCGCACCTTGAGGGGTGCAGTTTTTAGAATGGTGTCACTTTTGTGTATTTTCTGTTACATTGTTCCCCCCAAACTCACTTCAAATGTGAGGTGGTCCCTAAAATAAATGGGTTGTAAATTTTGCTGGAAAAACAAGAAATCGCTGGTCAACTTTTAACCCTTATAACGTCCTAACCAAAAAAATTATGTTAACACAATTGTGCTGATGTAAAGTAGACTTGTGGAAATGTTATTTATTAACTATTATGTGTGACATCACTCTCTGGATTTAAGTGTACAAAAAATTAAATTTTTTGCCAAATTTCCATTTTTTTATAAATAAATGCAGATTACAGTACAGACCAAAAGTTTGGACACACCTTCTCATTCATAGAGTTTTCTTTATTTTCATGACTATGCAAATTGTAGATTCACTCTGAAGGCATCAAAACTATGAATTAACACATGTGGAACTATATAATTAACAAAAAGTGTGAAACAACTGAAAAGATGTCTTATATTCTAGGTTCTTCAAAGTATCCACCTTTTGCTTTGATTACTGCTTTGCACACTCTGGGCATTCTCTTGATGAGCTTCAAGAGGTAGTCGAGAGTTCCAGAGTTATATCCTCATAAACTGACAGCGGTCAGAATTGTAAAAATTGACTTGTTCAATAAATGCCAAATTAGTTCTGTCACAAAGGGGTTAAACAAGCTGTTGGTTACCACCGGTTATCAACCATTTACCAATAGTTATATGTAATGAGAGCCACTTTGATACTACTGTATCTGTGTGATTTGTGTTAAAAAGATTGAAAAAGAGATTACGAGACTTCACAGTGTTATAAATGTTTTTTCTTTTGTCCAAGTCCAAATTTTCGAATAAATTGGGCTATTCGAACTCAAAACAAAATTTGGGAGATTCACTCATCTCTAATTATGAAGTTCGGTAAGTGATTTGTTGCAAAATTTCATCCTGAGAAAAACACTTTCCAGGTTCCTGTTTTCTCAATAATCGGTTAAAATTTCCTCTTTACTGTAAAATGATGCGTAATACACTGATGAAATATATTTAACAAATAAAGAACCAATCAGTGAATCGTGTAAGAAATGATGTCCAGGGCTGGGATATGAGATGTAAGTTAAATAGATGTTACAAATATTTCTGCTAAAAGGTGTTTGGTGTTTTCTGTTACTATAACATATTATGGATTTACAAATTTTTCATATTTTTTAAAGCTTTTTTATTTTTACATTTAGAGCTGATTTATATATTTTTTAATTCGTCTTTAAGACCAACTTATTAGTTTTTCAGTTCATTCCTGTAGGCCACCGGTCTCCTGCAGCAGCGACAATACCGCCTGTGTCCATGCAGGAATTACCATATGCTTTGATATTAAACAGTGGCAATATGTTCTGTAGATTTGTACAGACATTTGCAGGTTCACATAATAATAGTAATAATAAGCTTACAAATTAGCCGGGTAGTAGGTTTTTATTATTTTCTAGTTCATTTTATCCTTCCTGAGAATAGAAATTATATCTTTGAGGTCAATGTAGATAATCATCTTACAATTTTAGGAAAAAAAGATAAAATATGTACCATCGCCCCACTCCTGCCGCCGACTGCCTCCTGTAGCAGCGACCTTGCCTCTTGCGACCTTGCTTCACCCGAGTCACCTTCCACCCCAGTAAGTTACATTCGACTTATAAGACACACACCCATTTTGCTCCTAAATTTTGGGCAAAAAGTGGGCTTCTTATAATCCAAAAAATACAGTAATTACTTATTACTGTGATTATAAAATAACAAATAAATGTTCATCATGATTGAAAAGAATGCTGAAAATAATGAAAGCTTCAATGAAAGTGATGTGTATAACTGTAATCATGATGTTGATTATTAGTGATCATAATATTATTCATGATTATTTTTACGAAGATGAAGTTGATCAATATGATCTCATTTTTTATGTTAATTAGTATTTTGAAGATCAAAATAATGTTTTGATATATATAAAGTTAAATACATTTCTATATGTTAAAACATTTAGGGGAAATAACTGTACGTGATTGTAATTTTTCTTCGGGCTTTCTGGAAATAAAATAATATATCTATATATAAATTTCACCAAGTTGGTTATCTTCAATGACGCATTCTGGAAAAAGCAGGCTATAGCACAGTTGGTGTTTAGAGGGATTTTTAATGGACTCGAATTTTGGGTTCTGATTTTAGGAACAGCCACTAGAGCTCGGTGGGACTGGATGCTCCCACATCTCGACCTCCAGGCCTTTGAAGGTCTTATTTAAGGCAGCTCAGCTGCTTTATTCATGGTCTGTGAGTAGAGGTAGAAAGACCCCTGATAAGAGGATCAGTGTCTGCCAGAGTCTGACTAAATGGTGACCTAATTTGTAAACGGGTGAGCCAGTATCTGCTATGGGAATTGTTTTTGTTTATTTTTGTCACACCTATTTTTTGCCAATGGAAGGCTATATTCAATTGTGTGTCTTGATCATTTGTTGAGTTTGTAATAAGCAGCATACTGTTTGACACCAGAACTGAATCCTTAAGGGCCTGTCACACTAAGCAATATCGCTAGCAATATCGCTATAATGTCACCGATTTTGTGACATTATAGCGATATTGCTAGCGATATCGCTATGTCTGATACTTACCTCCGACCGGCTCCCCCGCTGCTCATCGCTGATCGCGCGAGAACGTCCTGGGCCGTTTCTCGTCGTCAGCTTCCTGCTGGGCTTCCTGTGGCGCCAACGAGCGACGCGTGGACGCGGGTAGAGGAATCATAGAATCATAGAATCGTAGAGTTGGAAGGGACCTCCTGGGCCATCTGGTCCAACCCCCTGCTCAAAGCAGGATTTGCTAAATCATCCCAGTCAGATGTCTGTCCAGCCTCTGTTTGAAGACATCCATTGAAGGAGAACTCACCACTTCTCATGGCAGCTTGTTCCACTCATTGATTACTCTAACTGTCAAAAAGTTTTTTCTAATATCTAATCTGTGTCTTCTCCCGTTCAGTTTCATCCCATTGCTTCTAGTCTTTCCTTGTGCAAATGAGAATAAAGTTGATCCTTCTACAATGTGACAGCCCTTGAGATATTTGTAGACAGCTATTAAGTCTCCTCTCAGTCTTCTCTTTTGCAAACTAAACAATCCCAAATCTTGCAACCTTTCCTCATAAGACAGGGTTTGCAGACTGGTCACCATTCTGGTCGCTCTTTTCTGAACTTGCTCCAGTTTGTTGATGTCTTTTTTAAAATGTGGTGCCCAAAACTGGACACAATATTCCAGATGAGGTCTGACCAAAGAGGAGTAGAGGGAAATAATGACTTCACGTGATCTAGACTGTATGTTTCTGTTAATACATCCTAGAATTGCATTTGCTTTTTTTGCTGCTGCATCACACTGTTGACTCATATTCAGTTTGTGATCTATTAGTATACCAAAGTCTTTTTCACATGCGCTGTTGCTTAGGCCTATTCCTCCCATTCTGTATATGCTTTTTTCATTTTTATTGCCCAGATGTAGTACTTTGCATTTTTCCCTGTTAAAAACCATTCTGTTAGTTCCTGCCCACTTCTCCAGTTTATTTATATCTTTTTGAATCCTCTCTCTCTCTTCTCTAGTATTAGCTATCCCTCCTAGCTTTGTGTCATCAGCAAATTTAATCAGTTTACCCTCAATTCCTTCATCTAAATCGTTGATAAAGATGTTGAACAATACAGGGCCCAGGACAGAGCCCTGTGGTACCCCACTTGAGACATTCTTCCAACTGGATGTGCAGCCATTTACGACCACTCTTTGGGTCCAATCACTAAGCCAGTTATGAATCCACCTAACAGTTGCCTTGTCCATTCCATACTTAGTCATTTTTTCAATAAGGATTGTATGAGATACTTTGTCGAAGTCAAGATATACTATATCTACAGCATTTCCTTGATCCACCCAATCAGTGATTCCGTCATAGAAGGAAATTAAGTTAGTCTGACGTGACTTATTAGTTACAAACCCATGCTGACTCTGTTTAATCACTTCATTCTTATCCAGGTACTGACATACATGTTGTTTAATAATTTGTTCAAAGATCTTTCCTGGTATAGAAGTCAGACTCACCGGCCTATAGTTGCCTGGGTCCACCTTCTTCCCCTTTTTGAAGATAGGAACAACATTTGCTCTTCTCCAGTCTTCTGGGACTTCTCCTGTTCTCCAAGAATTTTCAAAGATTATGGAGAGGGGTTCAAAAATTTCTTCTGCTATCTCCTTCAGTACTCTGGGGTGTAATTCATATGGACCTGGAGACTTGAACTCATTAAGGTTAGCTAAATGTTTCCTCACTATCTTTCTGTTTATAGATATCCTGGATTCTTCTATTCCCTTAATAGGACAGTGAAGAACAGTTGATGTCACATTTCCTTTCTGAGAGAAAACAGATGCAAAATAGGAATTTAAAACTTCGGCCTTCTCAACATCCTGTCTTACCATTTCATAATTTTCATCCTGTAAAAATCCTATAGCATCTTTGACTTTTCTTTTACCTTTGACATATCCCCAAAATCCTTTATTATTGCTTTTGACATCTCTTGCAAGCCTCAATTCATTGTCAGCTTTAGATAATCTGATTTGTGCCCTGCAGGTTCTGCAGACAGCATTATATTCTTCTTTAGATATGCCTCCCTCTTTCCATTTTATAAACATTTTTTTCTTCCTTTTTAGCATGTGCTTATGTTCTGTGTTCATCCATCCTGGCTTCCTTAAATGCTTCCTATTCTTCCCTCTTTTCGGAATTGTTAACAATTGTGCTTTGAGAATTTCATTTTTCAAGATTTCCCATCCTTCCTGGACATTTTTGTCTTTAAGGATATCCAGCCATTGGATCCCTCCAATTCTCTTTCTGAATCCCTTAAAATCTGCCTTTCTGAAATCTAACCTTGACGTCTGAGTCTTCACAGGTCTTCCTCCTCTAGTTACCCAAAATTCTAAAATAGCATGGTCGCTACCTCCTAGGGTCCCAGCCACTTTTACCTCCTCAACCATTTCCTCCCTGTTTATAAGGATTAGATCCAAGGTAGCAGTTCCCCTTGTTTTCTCCCCTACCTTTTGGAAGATAAAGTTGTCAGCAAGAGAGGATAAGAATTTCCTTGACCTGTTAGTTTTACCTGAGAGAGATTCCCAACAAATGTCTGGATAGTTGAAATCTCCCATGACAACTATGTCATATTTTTGGGAGAACTTGGCCATTTGATGCATAAAGAGTTCATTCATATCTTCAGCTTGCACAGGTGGCCTGTAGTAAATGCCTACAATGGTGTCCTTTCCATTGTTCTGTCCTTGTATTCTTACCCAAACAGTTTCCACAGAACTCCCAGTCTCTGAAGCTTCAATCTCTGTGCAGATATACACGTTTCTAACATACAATGCAACACCTCCTCCTCGTTTATCAAGTCTGTTTCTTGCAAATAAGTTGTATCCTTCTAGTCTTGTATTCCAATCATGTGTATTGTCCCACCAAGTTTCAGTGATTCCAATGACATCAAATTTCTTCTCCTGCGTTAGTAGTTCCAATTCTCCTTGTTTGTTGCCCATGCTTTGTGCATTAGTATAGAAACATTTTAGTTTGTGATTGGTTTCTCTTTCTCCAATATTTTTATTAATTAGATTCTTTTGTCTTTGTTCTTCCTTTCCACTTCTAATAGCAGAGTTCTAAATAGCATTTGTCAGGTGTATGGCTTTTTCTAGTCTTTTGCTTCCCTTCCCATGTTGTTCTAGTTTAAAGCTCTCCTTACAAGTGTAGCAAGACGACTTCCAAATACATGTTTTCCAGTCTTCGTAAGGTGCACCCCATCTCTAGCAAGTAGTCCATCGTAAAGGTACCTCACTCCGTGATCCAGAAATCCAAATCGTTGCTGACGGCACCATCGACGTAGCCAGTTGTTCACCTGCAGAATCTTATTCCACCTCCTTGTTCCATGGCCATCCACTGGGAGGATGGAAGAGAAGACCACCTGCGCTCCCAGTTCTTTCACTTTCTTGCCTAAGTCTTCAAAGTCTCTGCAGATGGTTTCCAGGTCGTTTCTTGCGGTGTCATTTGTCCCCACATGTAGTAGCAGGAATGGGTAGTCATCTGTAGATCTGAAGAGTCCTGATATCCTGTCAGACACATCTTTAATTTTTGCACCTGGAAGACAGCACATTTCTCTTGAAGTTATATCCGGTCTGCAGATAGCGGCCTCTGTTCCTCTCAACAGGGAATCCCCCATGACCACCACTCTCCGTTTCTTCTTCACAACATTTTTCTTTCTCCATCCAGGAGGACTCTGAAGGCGTACAAGGTTGCTGTTTGTGGGCAAAGTCTTATCCTGATGTATTTCTTCATTGGTTTCCTGCATGAGAGCCTGGTACTGGTTCCTGAGGAGTATGGGACGTCAGGATCACCTTGTCTGACAGGTAAGTAGCGACCCCCGACCCCTGCTATGTCGCTGGTGAGGTCTGTCTGTGTGGCAGCTCACTAGCGACCACTTAGCGATGCACCAGCGATCCTGACCGCGTCATATCGCTGGTCGGGATCGCTGGTGCATTGCTAAGTGTGACAGTACCTTTATGTGTAAGCTATCAGCGGCTATCACTAAAACATATGTATACTGTATATATATATATATATATATGTATTATAACATATAATCAATTTTTTCTTACACTATATATCAATATACAGGGTGGGCCATTTTGTTCAACATCTTTATCAACGATTTAGATGAAGGAATTGAGGGTAAACTGATTAAATTTGCTGATGACACAAAGCTAGGAGGGATAGCTAATACTAGAGAAGAGAGAGAGAGGATTCAAAAAGATTTAAATAAACTGGAGAAGTGGGCAGCAACAAACAGAATGGTTTTTAACAGGGAGAAATGCAAAGTACTACATCTGGGCAATAAAAATGGAAAAAGCATATATAGAATGGGAGGAATAGGGCTAAGTGACAGCACATGTGAAAAAGACTTGGGTATACTAATAGATCACAGACTGAATATGAGTCAACAGTGTGATGCAGCAGCAAAAAAGGCAAATGCAATTCTAGGATGTATTAACAGAAGCATACAGTCTAGATCACGTGAAGTCATTATTTCCCTCTACTCCTCTTTGGTCAGACCTCATCTGGAATATTGTGTCCAGTTTTGGGCACCACATTTTAAAAAAGACATCAACAAACTGGAGCAAGTTCAGAAAAGAGCGACCAGAATGGTGACCGGTCTGCAAACCCTGTCTTATGAGGAAAGGTTGCAGGATTTGGGAATGTTTAGTTTGCAAAAGAGAAGACTGAGAGGAGACTTAATAGCTGTCTACAAATATCTAAAGGGCTGTCACATTGTAGAAGGATCAACTTTATTCTCATTTGCACAAGGAAAGACTAGAAGCAATGGGATGAAACTGAATGGGAGGAGACACAGATTAGATATTAGAAAAAACTTTTTGACAGTTAGAGTGATCAATGAGTGGAACAGGCTGCCACGAGAAGTGGTGAGTTCTTCTTCTATGGAAGTCTTCAAACAGAGGCTGGACAGACATCTGACTGGGATGATTTAGCGAATCCTGCTTTGAGCAGGGGGTTGGACCAGATGGCCCAGGAGGTCCCTTCCAACTCTACGATTCTATGATTCTATGGATACACCTGGGTGGGCCATTTATAAAGTTGAATACAAAATGGCCGACAACAATATGGCCACCATGGTCACCACCTTTGTTGAAAATTTTTCCCTCTCCCATGTACTAATGTGCCTCAAACAGGAAGTTGATTTCACCAGCCATTCCCATTTTACTTAGGTGTATCCATATAAATGGCCTACCTAGGTGTATCAATATAAATGGCACACCCTGTATATATATATATATATATATATATATATATATAATGAAACTGTCAGCTCTGTGCATTTTATTTACATTTTTTGTGCTGGTGTAGCCAATTTGGATAGGCCTTTAAGTGATGAACGTGCATTTGTCATAAGGCTTGTTCTATATTACTGCCATAAAGATGGTGGCATAAAAGTATTCATAGCATAATGCTCTATGGAGACAGAATAGTCGCATTAAAGAACATTCTTCCCCACTCAGTTTTTATCACCATGTTGAAATGGGCAAATAAACAAGCATACATTTACTTCTATGTAGTCGAATGGCACAAAATTGGCAAATCAAAGCTGGACTTTAATGTGGTTCATGTGATCACATTTCATTATTTTTATGTTGCTGAAACCACGTATCCCAAAAATCATTCACAGCTCTAAACAACATATAGTTTTCTGCACTACTCCCTGCTAAAGTCCTTCTCTTGTAGAGATCTATTCTCAGCCAGAGTCCAGCTTTGTCTGTTGACCTGCTCCCCCCTGTTGACTGTCATTTCCTGAATCATTGAATCTTTCCATCTGTCTCCATTTAGATGCTTTAAATGAAATAGTACATGAATGAAAGCAAGAGACAATAGAGTAGACTGCACAGGCTTGTTCCTTGCAAAATGACCCATACATGCATGAAGAATTGTATAGTGACTGTGATTTTCAGCTCCTTGAGTTTGTTATGGGCATTCTCGATGTCAAGAGGGAGGCTACAAAACATTAGGAACCACTAGGTAGCCCGAAGACTTGTCCTGTCTTTTGTGGCTACTTAGTTGATCCTGCCAGTAGCACATCCATGTCTCAAACCATGTGTAAGTAAACTCAGATGCTACAGTGAAATTTATATCAGTGGTCCGGTGAATCATGGTGGAATGTGGTAACTGGGCAATTTGCAAACCCTAAGGCAATTTTCTCCAATCCAACCTTCATGGTCCTAGAATGAACCATGATGTCCAGACTGAACTCGGGACTTTTGACTTTAAATCAAGAATCTCCTGTATGCCTATTAGGTTGTTGGATTTGGTCAGGGGACTGACAGCTGATCTAGACTTTGAGAAGTGTACTTGAGCAGTAAATACTGGATATATGATACCGACCTATGGGGAAGTGATCATGAGGGAACTTTACAAAGTTTTGCTTTTGGCTGGATGGTACATAGTTTATCAAAGTGTTGTTAAATATGGCACATCTTTTGCTTAGTGGTGTTTTTCCATTCTTGATACCATTACTTTGCTGGAGTGATAAATTTGAAAATGTTGTGAGTTTTTGAAAGAAGCCACAATTAGAGTTGAGCGAAACGGGTCGAAAAAATTCAAAAGTCGCCGACTTTTGGCAAAGTCGGGTTTCATGAAACGAAACCCGACCCTAGGATGAGGTCGGCCACGAGGTCGGCGACTTACGCGCCAAAGTCGCGTTTCAAAAGTTTGTTTTGCGCTCTTTTTCAGCCAATCAGGATCCACGGACACTGTGGGCAACGTGATGACATAGGCACGGGTCACCACCATCTTTCAGAAGGGCATGCAAGTGATTGGCTTGCTTTGGTGGGCGTCACAGGGGGTATAAAAGGGCGTGCACGCCGACCGCCATCTTACTTCTGCCGATCTCAGTATAGGGAGAGGTTGCTGATTCTGTAGGGAGAGCATTAGGCAGGGAAGAAGACAAAAAAACTGCTTCTGCTGCTAGCGATTTGGCCTGCACAACACACCAGTCACTGTGTGTGCAGTGCAAGGGGAGGCTATATAGTGGTGTATCAGTGGTGTTGGTTGTTGGGCTGCCTTCTAAGGCTTCCTGACAGGCTGGCATTGCTGTTTACCCACTGCTCCGCAAACTGCTTTTTTAAAAGCAATCCAATCTCCCTTATCCTCTAGTCACTTTGGTCACAGCTGTGCCATCGAGCCTGTCACATAGCGCTCAGATATTCATTGGGCCTCAAACTGCTTTTTTAAAAGCAATCCCAATTTTTTTTTTTTGTCCTGCTGAGAAGAAAAAAAAACTGCTTCTGCTGCTGATAGCAATTTGGCCTGCACAACACACCAGTCACTGTGTGTGCAGTGCAAGGGGAGGCTATATTGTGGTGTATCAGTGGTGTTGGTTGTTGGGCTGCCTTTTAAGGCTTCCTGACAGGCTGGCATTGCTGTTTACCCACTGCTCCGCAAACTGCTTTTTTAAAAGCAATCCAATCTCCCTTATCCTCTAGTCACTTAGGTCACAGCTGTGCCATCGAGCCTGTCACATAGCGCTCAGATATCAGTGGCCTCACACAATCCAAAAGTGTCCAGTGTCCAAAAGTGTGTGCAGAGATTCAAAATCTCACTTATCCTCTAGTCACTTAGGTCACAGCTGTGCCATCGAGCCTGTCACATAGCGCTCAGATATTCATTGGGCCTCACACAATCCAAAAGTGTCCAGTGTCCAAAAGTGTGTGCAGAGATTCAAAATCTCACTTATCCTCTAGTCACTTAGGTCACAGCTGTGCCATCAAGCCTGTCACATAGCGCTCAGATATCAGTGGGCCTCACACAATCCAAAAGTGTCCAGTGTCCAAAAGTGTGTGCAGAGATTCAAAATCTCACTTATCCTCTAGTCACTTAGGTCACAGCTGTGCCATCGAGCCTGTCACATAGCGCTCAGATATTCATTGGGCCTCACACAATCCAAAAGTGTCCAGTGTCCAAAAGTGTGTGCAGAGATTCAAAATCTCACTTATCCTCTAGTCACTTAGGTCACAGCTGTGCCATCAAGCCTGTCAGATAGCGCTCAGATATCAGTGGGCCTCACACAATCCAAAAGTGTCCAGTGTCCAAAAGTGTGTGCAGAGATTCAAAATCTCACTTATCCTCTAGTCACTTAGGTCACAGCTGTGCCATCGAGCCTGTCACATAGCGCTCAGATATTCATTGGGCCTCACACAATCCAAAAGTGTCCAGTGTCCAAAAGTGTGTGCAGAGATTCAAAATCTCACTTATCCTCTAGTCACTTAGGTCACAGCTGTGCCATTGAGCCTGTCACATAGCGCTCAGATATTCATTGGGCCTCACACAATCCAAAAGTGTCCAGTGTCCAAAAGTGTGTGCAGAGATTCAAAATCTCACTTATCCTCTAGTCACTTAGGTCACAGCTGTGCCATCAAGCCTGTCACATAGCGCTCAGATATTCATTGGGCCTCACACAATCCAAAAGTGTCCAGTGTCCAAAAGTGTGTGGAGAAATTCAAAATCTCCCCTGTCCTATAGACACCTTGTACCTTGTTTTACATACTATATAGTTTGTTGGATTTTGTCTACATTTCTACCAAAAATGAGGAAGGCTGGTGGAAGAGGCCGTGGAATTGGGCGGGGGTTGGCAGCTGGTAATGATGGTGTTGGTGGTGGATCTGATGGTAGTGGCAAGAGCAAAATAGGACCGAATGCAGGAGGTGTTGAGCCTGCGTCATCGTCTGGCTACATAAGGCCTCGAACGCTTAGTTTTCTAGGAGTTGGCAAACCGCTTTTAAAGCCAGAGCATCAGGAAAAAGTTTTGTCTTACATTGCTGACTCAGCCTCCAGCTCTATCGCCTCCTCTTCTTCAGTTGTAAAAAGTAAAAGCACTGAGTCGTCATTGGAGGCTCATGTTCATGAACCACACCTTTCCTTGTGTCCTTCACCCCAACCAAGATTGAAGGATGACGCAGGCCATACTACTGATTACTCCATGGAGCTGTTTTCACATACCATGCCTGGATTATCAAGTGAAATGGTGAATTACCCAGGCCAAGATGAATCTGACATGGAGTGCAGTGATGCACAGCCGCTGATGGATGATTCTGCTGGTACATTCACTCAGAGCACTACATTGTCCTCGCAGTGTACAGAGCCAGATTCTGACCCTGATGAGACTCAAGTGCCCCTTCCCGCACACTATACCACCATACACGGTGACACAGAGGAAGGTGCACATGACATAGAAGAGGAGGTGATGGATGATCCAGTTGTTGACCCAGATTGGCATCCATTGGGGGAAGAGGGTGTTGCTTCCAATAGCTCAGATGAGGAGCATCCACAGCAGACATCGACATCGCAACAGCTGTTATCTGGCAGGCCCGGAGCACTCCAAAGACAGGTTCCAAACATCAAAAGAGTTGCTGGACAGCTTGTCCAGAGGGTCAAAAGATCACAGCGTGCTAGGCCGCAAAATGTCTGCCAAAGTAGGAAGAGTGCAGTGTGGCACTTTTTTGAACAAAATCCTCATGATCAGGCCAAGGTTATCTGTAAGAAGTGCGCAAAGACCTTTAGCCGAGGGAAAAATCTGAAAAATTTGAATACCAGTTGCATACTTAGACATTTAACCAACATGCACTTGCAAGTGTGGACACAACACCAAACCTCAAGTGCCACATGTGCAACTGATCACAACGAAGGTAGTCATCAACGCTACATTGTTTCCCCCACTGTAAGCCCACCGGTTAGCACAGCAGCAAATGTTGAGGTGTCGTTGCAAGGCCACAGCAGTCAGGGAATCCCACTGTTATATCAACGAAAGACTGATTCTAGGCCATCAGAAAGAACACCAACTCCATCAGCATCATCAACCCTCTCTCAGTCCGCCCTGTCCACCGCTACTTCCACCATATGCAGCTCTCAAGTCCAGCTCACCCTCCCAGACACTATGAGTAGGTCAAGAAAGTACTCAGTCTCTCATCCGCGTACACTGGGTTTGAACGCCCACATTGCCAAACTAATCTCGTTTGAGATGATGCCCTTTCGGTTGGTGGAAAGCACAGCTTTCCGCGAACTCATGCCCTATGCAGTACCACGCTATGACCTACCCAGTCGCCACTTCTTCTCTCGCAAAGCCATCCCAGCCCTCCACCATCATGTGAAAGACCGCATTGTCCATGCACTCAAGCAGTCAGTGAGCGGAAAGGTGCACCTCACAACTGATGCATGGTCCAGTCGGCATGGCCAGGGCCGTTACATGTCCATCACTGCGCACTGGGTTAATGTGGTGGATGCAGGGTCAACAGGGGACAGCGGTGGTGGGACAGTGCTGCCTAGCCCAAGGTATAGGAAACAGTTGGCTGTAGGCGTTCCACCCTCCTCCTCCTCCTCCAGAAGCGAAAGCTCGTCCACAGAGCGCAGTCGTACGAGCACTCCATCTGCAGCTGCCACTGTTGCACACGATGTGTCCCCCTATCGAGCAGCTAGTGGAAAGCGTCAGCAGGCTGTGTTGCAGATGATGTGTTTTGGGCGACAGACATACCGCCGAGGTGCTGGCCGAGTACTTGAAGCGACAAACTGAGTCATGGCTGGGCAGTGTACATCTTGAGGCAGGCAAGGTAGTTAGTGATAACGGCCGTAATTTTGTGGCAGCCATAGCCCTTTCAAAACTCAGCCACAAACCTTGCTTGGCTCACACCTTGAACCTGGTGGTGCAGTGCTTCCTCAAAAATTATCCGGAGTTAACAGCCCTGCTCCAGAAGGTGCGAAGACTGTGCGCGCACATCCGCCGGTCGCCTGTACACTCTGTTCGTATGCAGAAGCTTCAGCGATTGCTCCACCTTCCCAACCACCGCCTCATTATCGACATTGCAACAAGGTGGAACTCCACCCTGCACATGGTGGAGCGGCTGTGCGAGCAGAGGCAGGCCATAATGCATTTGTGGGAGGATACACGGCCAGGCACTTTGAGAGCAGACATGGAGTTGACAGGTGTGCAGTGGTCAAAGCTGAAAGACCTCTGTAAAGTCCTTCAGTGTTTTGAGGAATGCACACGGCTGGTAAGCGCAGACGACGCCATCCTAAGCATGAGCATCCCACTTATGCGTCTGCTCATGCAAACTTTGACGCACCTTAAGGAGCAGGCGTCTGCAGCCAATGTTGATGAGGAGGAAGAGGAGGAGGAAATCCTTGATGACATTCAGCCATTGTCTGCTCAGGGACCTCTCCTAGACGAGGTGGAGGAAGAAGAGGAGGAGGAGGATGATGATGGGGATGATTACTTAGGGGAGGAGGATGCATCTCATGGGGAAAGTGAAAATGTTGGCGTGGCAAGGTCTGGTACAGGGTTTGTGCGTGACTGGAGGGATGTGGATTTGCCAGAAAGTGCTCCTCCAACCAGCACTCGCAGTGCATCATTGACACCGGGAACATTGGCCCACATGTCAGATTATGCCTTGCAGATCCTAAAAAGGGACCCACGCATTGCCAAAATGATGAACAATGATGACTACTAGTTGGCCAGCATCCTGGATCCACGCTATAAAGGCAAATTACAAAACATCATGCCACAGGAGAACCTTGACCTAATATTGGCTAATAAACAAGCAACTCTGGTAAATCGGTTGCTTGAGGCATTCCCAGCACACAGCAGTGGTGATAGTTCTCACACGAGCCGTACGGGCCGGGGGCAGCTTGGCAGAGGTGTTCGTGGTGCACACAGCAGAAGTGGCGTTGGAGACAGGGGTTTCATGACAATGTTGTGGACTGATTTTTCAAATACCGCTCACACAACTGGTAATACTGCATCGATGGAAAGTGACAGGAGACAGCAGTTGTCAACCATGGTTACAAACTACTTTTCCTCCCATATCGATGTTCTCCCACACAGGTCATTCCCCTTTGACTATTGGGCCGCTAAACTGGACACCTGGCCTGAATTAGCACAATATGCCTTACAGGAGCTCGCTTGCCCAGCTGCAAGTGTGCTATCGGAAAGAGTCTTCAGTGCAGCTGGATCAATCCTGACAGAAAAAAGGACCCGTCTGTCAACCCAAAATGTGGATGATCTAACCTTCATTAAAATGAACCATGCATGGGTTTCCAAGGATTTTGTCCCACCTTCCCCTGATGACACATAGGGTGACAGAAAAATGGCTTGCTTTGGTCCACCTCTTCCTGGGACTTGACCTATTTCGCCTTTTGCATCAGCTGAATGTCCAACATCAACATATGCCACTTTCTAAAACTCCCTAACTGTGCTGCCTCCCCCCCCATGGCCGGGGTCACCACCTAGCGCACGAAACCGTGCGAGTGCCGTTGCCCTGGACAGGTGGGTAGGCCGACTCTTGGGCGCGGGCACTGGCACAGGGTCCCTCATAGTGCAATCAAGTGTCTCTGACGGTGGTGGTGCACACCCGCCGTCAGACACACCGCTGTACTATGAGGGGCCCAGTGCCAGTACCGACGCCCACGAGTGGGCCCCCCTTGCTTGGGCAGGGCCCCAGCATTTGCAATCTTTACCTCTCCCTGCTCCTCCGCTGTGTAATCTGGGCCGTCAAATCCATACTGTGCCTGACACCGTCTGAGCCTGCCTCCTGAGACATATATTTTGAATATGTACGCTATCCATACATGTTATCCGGGGACACGGTAGCCTTTCTAACCTTTGTGCAATCACGTGCAATCCATACTGGGCCTAACACCGTCTGAGCCTGCCTCCTGAGACATATATTTTGAATGTGTACGCTATCCATACATGTTATCCGGGGATACGGTACCCTTTCTAACCTTTGTGCAATCACGTGCAATCCATACTGGGCCTAACACCGTCTGAGCCTGCCTCCTGAGACATATATTTTGAATGTGTACGCTATCCATACATGTTATCTGGGGATACGGTACCCTTTCTAACCTTTGTGCAATCACGTGTAATCCATACTGGGCGTGAGAACGGCTGGCGAGCTGTTAAGCAAGCTACAGCACCTGTGGTTTGCACACGTAAGTTTTTCATTTTTTTCAGGAATGATGGTTAGGCCTAATTCCGGAACTGCAGTTGACCTGCACTTACTGGGAAATCATTGTTCGCGGGTAATAATTGTAATCAGTGATCCCCATCACTAACGTTGTTCAGCGGGTTATCTGCACCTGTAAGCGACAAACGCTGGCCTTTTCAGTGTAGCGCACATGCAGCCACGGACATGTAAGGGCATGACACACCAGTTATTGGCCAATCTCATGTTCCAGAGCCTCACGTGTCCCTCTAGTAAGCCGGACTCGGACCGCGGGGCATGACGGAGTCTCGTTCGTTAACGGAATTAAGCTTGCAATGTGTGCATCTGTTCTGTAGCTGGCATGGTTGAGGTTTCCCAGGTGGAGTCGAATTTAACCGTAGGCTCCACTCCTGGTGGTGCCCTTCTGGACATTCCTTTAAGGTTCAGCTTTGCAACCATACTGCCCATGTAAAACAAACACTTTGCCTTCATGAACGCTGTTTGGAGGGTCATGACTCGTGGGAATAACGCCGCCCAATCAGTTAACCTGCTAGAGAGATCCTTCGTTGCTCCCAAGCATGACATCACACTCCCTAGGAAGAAGGTAATGCCACTGTGGCGACCGTACTCCTGGGGGCGACACAAGTGCACTGATGCCCAGCCACTGCTCGATGAATCTGCTGGTACATTGACCCAGACCACTACATTCCCCTCGCACGCTACACAGCCTGAATCTGACCCTGATGAAACTCAGGTTACCCTTCCCATATACAGTTCCATCTTACACGGTGACAAAGAGGAAGCTGCAGATGAAAGTGCAGGTTCGGCCCACCCGCCATCAGACACACCACCGTACTATCAGAGGCCCTGTGCCAGTGCCGTCGCCAACGAGTGTGCCCCCCCTGCTTGCTCAGGATCACAGCACTTGCAAGGTTGAAATACTGTGAGATGGAAGATGGGGACGACGAGGAGTCCAGACTAGTACAGGGATTCCCTAGCGAGGAGACTTATTTGATTGTTTTCAATGTTGGGACAGCATTTTTTGGGGAGCACTATACTCTGGAGAATGATAGATGGGGCCCACCATACACTGGAACATTCCAAAGGTGGACATCAGACACTGGAGCAGCATTTACAGGGCCCATTATACACTAGAGCATTAGAAATGGGGTCCATTATGTTTGGAGCATTATTTGGGCCCATAAGACAGTGGAGCTTCATCCATGGGGACCAACATATACTGTAGCATTATGTGGAGCTCATCATATACTGTTTCAAACATTATATGGGACCAATGATTCTGTATGGAGAAATAGATGGGCCTTGTCATGAGATGTAAAAAGTGAAGTATTTTTCATTGTACTATACCGCTATTTCTCTGCCGTATCGGAGCATGATGAGTTGTGGTATGTGTTAAAGGGGCGCTCTTTCGCCCAGGGCACATGAAAACCTGGAGCCAGCCCCCCCCCCACAACTTTAGCCAAATAACCCCCATTTTTCAGTGCGTAACTTGTATTATGAAGTTAATTAAGGTTGACAAGCTTAAGTAAGAAGAATTGATGCTTTTGGCATTCAAATGGGCACTGTAGGTGTGTTTCCTGTCCTCCTCTCACTGCCGACTTTTATTCCCCATTGACTTACATTAGGTTTCGTGTTTCGGGACGACCCCGACTTTTCCCTATAATCGGACGATCTTGCTCGACCCGACTTTTGGAAAAGTCGGGTTTCACGAAACGAAACGCGACCCTAAAAAACCAAAAGTCGCTCAACTCTAGCCACAATTCATAAATAAATCTTATGCTTGTTTACATTGCTAATCAGACCCTTTTTTATACCCATTTCATTTTATTTTTTTCAAAAGTGGCAAGTTCTATTAAACTTGCACAGTTTTATGCAAAAAAAAACTTTTTGGCACCAAATCTCTTAAAAAGTTAATCAAAAGATTGCTAATAATGCTAAATTTTTGTAGCTTCCTTATACTGTAAGTCCATACCTTTAGTAAACCTGTAAAGCTGTTTTCTCCTATTATCGGTGTATGGCAATGCTTGACTGGTTTGACTTTAGACCCCTGAAGAAGCTTTGTTAGAGGTGCTTCTTTTCATTAAAATCGAAATTAACCATTTGAAATCTCGGAATATTTTATGTTGAAAAGGTGTAACAAAGCTATGTTATGTACAAGTATGATCAAGTAGATTGTAGACTAATCAAACTTGTTTAGAATTTACCAAAAATTTTAACATTTCTGAATTTTTTGGACTCTGATCAGCATGAATCCAGTATTCACATAGGCCATGAAAGGTTTAATTAAAAAAAACCTAGCCTCTCCCCTGTCTCTGCCAGTTCAGCTCCCTCATGGTCCTCCACTGGCTTCCTAGCCCTCAAGTTGGACGCTAGTCTACTCTTTTGCCATTTTTACCTGCACTGACTTGACCTCACTGCACATTCTGACACCATAATATAATGACCTCCGCTTTCCCACCTGACCACATGGGGTGCGCACATCATGACATCACAACATTGTTTAAGCCACTTTTTTTTTGTCTTGTGTTATTTGTTGACAAGTTTTAGTGCCAAACTCTTAAGATGTTGCACATTGTTCAAAAAATTTGTGAAAATAATATATATTTTTTTCATTTTGTCTTTAACTGTTTTGTAACTTTTCATTTTTACTAAGTCAAAGACCCAGTTTCATCATTTGTGGCTTTTTTAAGTCCCCTCCAATTTTTTGTGTTTTTTGTATATATGACAGCAAATGAGATAAAATATAACTTTTAATATAGCAATTAAAAAGTACCAAAAATGATAATAATAGTGTCACCCACAAGTGAATTTAAAATAAGATGCAAGATAAATGGGTGATCCTCAGAGGATACTTGCAAGCACCCAAACTCATCACATAAGGGATATAAAATGTAACTGATAAAACAGATAACAATCTATATAATGGATACAGCATGAATGAAAGGTTAGCACAATGCTATAGCCAATTGCACATGTATGCACATGTATATTTCAAAGGCCAGACCAACAGGTTCATAGCCTTCCATAAACGAGATTTCAAAAAAAGGAACAATCTCACCGGTTTATGCAGACGGTCAGGAGTCACCAGGGATACTCTGTATAACAACAGGAAGGTAGCGATGGGAAGACAATACCCTGTCAGTTCCCTTACATGCTAACCATTAACTGATCCCCAGGCTCCTGCCCTTACAAGGGCAGTCCACAGCTAGCCCTATATTGCACATGCACTGCACTTTCCCTATAAGGAGCGTCCCAACGCGTTTCATCCAAGTAACTCTTCAGGGGACTAACTTGTTTAAAGTGCCATAGTGCTACAGCTAAGAAACATACATCCTTCCGCTCGCTATGCTATCTGCTGTCTGCAGAGAATGGAAGGAAGAGGGCATATATATATCATTATGTTAATCCACACATATTGCCGCAATTACTTAATTAATGCATATATGTTCGATCATACCTGGCATACCAGTCATCCCCCATTGCATGGTTTAACTCTCCCAGGGCGCGCGCCATAATCCGCGCTAAAAATGCCCCACAATGACATCACTGGAAAAGAAAATCCCATGTGTAATGGACGGATGAAGCCCCATTTCCGGTGCAATCATATAATGGTGGATGCCTCACTTCCGGTGACAAGCCACATACAAGGATGGCACATTTCCAGTTTTCAAGACACACTCATACTTGGCATGTCAAACATACAATGTAAGGCGACCTAACCCAAATAGGGCGTGTGCGTCATAATTCGCGCTAGACACCTCCTCAGCAGACTCCCCAGAACCGATGTCGCCCCACTTCCGGTGGGAGCAAGATGGTGGATGCCCCACTTCCGGTGACGTCCATCAGCCAAACGGCGCCACACTTCCGGTTAGCGGGGAACACATCCTACCACACTCCTAAGAGTGCGGCACCGCCCCCAGCATCGCCATCAAAGAAAACTAAAGAAATAACATTTCAAAATAGCCAATCATAAATGAGAGCACCGGAGAGGAACAATAATTCAACCCATATATTTATATAAAGGCGCAATATTATAGCTTATCCAAGTATCAAAAATGCAAATGGCGTCCGATTAGATGCCAGCATATGACAGACACTACCAAATAAAATGCGCAGAAAAAACATAAAATAAGCGGCAACATGAAATGCATATATAGGCATATAATATAAATGTATACACTTATGCCAATCCCCAATAATAGGTGACAGGAAGGTGATTCAGGCTTAAAGAAAAATCCAAACTGTAGATCAAAAATTGGAAAAATGGAGAAAGAAGGAATTCAAATAAAACAATTAAAATTAATCTGTTCATTGAGGCCTTTAGGTGTTACAGTATCCAAGTAGAATATCCACTTAGCCTCACGTTGCAACAGCAACTGATCCCAGTTGCCGCCTCTTTGTGGTTTAAGGACCCTATCAATGGCAGTAAAAGAAAGATATGAAATCTGCCCCTCATGCATACCATGAATATGCCTTGAGATTGGAGTGTCCCTCTTATGTGTTATGTCTCCCACATGTTCACCAATTCTCCTCTTAAATTCTCGAATCGTTTTTCCCACGTACTCCAATCCGCACTTACAGGTGACTTTATAAATAACGCCTTTAGTACTACAATTCATGAAGTGTCTAATTACATAATTTTACCCAGTCACATTGCTTACAAAAGTCTTACTCACACCAATATGTGAACATGCTACACAATGACCACATTTAAAACAGCCCATAACATCACTGTGGAGCCATGTTCTATTTACTGAAGGTGAAAAATGACTACACACCAGTCTATCCTTCAAAGAGCGTGCTTTCCTACATACAGTGGGGAAAAAAAGTATTTAGTCAGTCAGCAATAGTGCAAGTTCCACCACTTAAAAAGATGAGAGGCGTCTGTAATTTACATCATAGGTAGACCTCAACTATGGGAGACAAACTGAGAAAAAAAAATCCAGAAAATCACATTGTCTGTTTTTTTTTCATTTTATTTGCATATTATGGTGGAAAATAAGTATTTGGTCAGAAACAAAATTTCATCTCAATACTTTGTGATATATCCCACAATCGCATACAAGATTTCTCTCGCGCATCACCCCTACTCTGGAACTCTCTACCACAACATATCAGACTCTCACCTACCATCGAAACCTTCAAAAAGAGCCTGAAGACCCACCTCTTCCGACAAGCCTATAACCTGCAGTAACCACCGATCGACCAAACCGCTGCACGACCAGCTCTACCCTCGCCTACTGTATTATCACCCATCCCTTGAAGATTGTGAGCCCTCGCGGGCAGGGTCCTCTCTCCTCCTGTACCAGTTATGACTTGTATTGATTAAGATTATTGTACTTGTTTTTATGTATACCCCTCCTCACATATAAAGCGCCATGGAATAAATGGCGCTATAACAATAAATAATAATAATAATAATAATAATAATAATATCCTTTGTTGGCAATGACAGAGGTCAAACGTTTTCTGTAAGTCTTCACAAGGTTGCCACACACTGTTGTTGGTATGTTGGCCCATTCCTCCATGCAGATCTCCTCTAGAGCAGTGATGTTTTTGGCTTTTCGCTTGGCAACACGGACTTTCAACTCCCTCCAAAGGTTTTCTATAGGGTTGAGATCTGGAGACTGGCTAGGCCACTCCAGGACCTTGAAATGCTTCTTACGAAGCCACTCCTTCGTTGCCCTGGCGGTGTGCTTTGGATCATTGTCATGTTGAAAGACCCAGCCACGTTTCATCTTCAATGCCCTTGCTGATGGAAGGAGGTTTGCACTCAAAATCTCACGATACATGGCCCCATTCATTCTTTCATGTACCCGGATCAGTCGTCCTGGCCCCTTTGCAGAGAAACAGCCCCAAAGCATGATGTTTCCACCACCATGCTTTACAGTAGGTATGGTGTTTGATGGATGCAACTCAGTATTCTTTTTCCTCCAAACACGACAAGTTGTGTTTCTACCAAACAGTTCCAGTTTGGTTTCATCAAACCATAGGACATTCTCCCAAAACTCTTCTGGATCATCCAAATGCTCTCTAGCAAACTTCAGATGGGCCCGGACATGTACAGGCTTAAGCAGTGGGACACGTCTGGCACTGCAGGATCTGAGTCCATGGTGGCGTAGTGTGTTACTTATGGTAGGCCTTGTTACATTGGTCCCAGCTCTCTGCAGTTCATTCACTAGGTCCCCCCACGTGGTTCTGGGATTTTTGCTCACCGTTCTTGTGATCATTCTGACCCCACGGGGTGGGATTTTGCGTGGAGCACCAGATCGGGGGAGATTATCAGTGGTCTTGTATGTCTTCCATTTTCTAATTATTGCTCCCACAGTTGATTTCTTCACTCCAAGCTGGTTGGCTATTGCAGATTCAGTCTTCCCAGCCTGGTGCAGGGCTACAATTTTGTTTCTGGTGTCCTTTGACAGCTCTTTGGTCTTCACCATAGTGGAGTTTGGAGTCAGACTGTTTGAGGGTGTGCACAGGTGTCTTTTTATACTGATAACAAGTTTAAACAGGTGCCATTACTACAGGTAATGAGTGGAGGAAAGAGGAGACTCTTAAAGAAGAAGTTACAGGTCTGTGAGAGCCAGAAATCTTGATTGCTTGTTTCTGACCAAATACTTATTTTCCACCATAATATGCAAATAAAATGAAAAAAAAACAGACAATGTGATTTTCTGGATTTTTTTTTCTCAGTTTGTCTCCCATAGTTGAGGTCTACCTATGATGTAAATTACAGATGCCTCTCATCTTTTTAAGTGGTGGAACTTGCACTATTGCTGACTGACTAAATACTTTTTTTCCCCACTGTATAATCATAGGAAAATCACTCAAAAACGGAGAAATGTCATTATCCATCTGTAAAATAGACCAATACTTTTTTATGATGTTTCTCACAGGAATTGCACCATTGTCATATGTTGTGATGAATCTGAGGGTATCACTATCCGGGGGCTTCCTATTGTTGGTAGTCAATAAATCAGAACGTCTGCTTTCCTTAGCTCCTTGATAGGCCTGCTTCAACACATGCTTGGGGTAGCCCCTATTCAAAAATCTATCCCTCAAATCCCTGGCTTGTAACTCAAAACTAGATATCTCAGAGCAATTTCTCCGAATTCTGAGATATTGTCCCTTAGGGATTGCTTTCTTAAGGTGTTGAGGATGATGACTACCCCAATGTAATAGGGAATTGGTAGATGTAGGTTTCCTATAAGTAGAAGTCCCTATCTCCCCTTTCTCGTTCTTCTCAATCAATATATCCAGAAAGGGCAGTCTCCATGTCTCAATGACTGAAGTGAAAAACAGGCCTATATCATTGTGGTTAAGAGCCACAACAAATTCATTAAATTCCTCAATGGAGCCTCTCCAAACAATAAAAAAGTCGTCTATGTACCGCGTCCACAATTCAGGGACACGGCACACAGACGACCCCACATTCTCACCACCACCAAAAATCAAAATCTCCTCCCACCAGCCGAGGAGGAGATTCGCATATGCCGGGGCACAAGGGCTCCCCATAGCGGTCCCCCTCAGCTGGTGGTACACATTATGGTTAAAGACAAAAAAATTTCTGGTAAGACAAAATCGAAGGAGCTGCAGGACAAAAAGGTTACGTTCTCGATATTGGCATCCACTCGTATTCAAAAAATATGCCACTGCCTCCAAGCCATTTGTTTGCGGAATAGACGAGTATAATGCTTCAACATCAATACTTGCAAGATAGGCCTCAGGATCGATAGTTAGCCTATCCAATCGACAGAGGAGATCCGGTGTGTCCTTGATGAAGGACTGAAGTGAAGAGACAAAAGGGGACAAAATCCGATCCAAATAAATTCCCACATTCTGGCAAAGACCACCCACTCCTGAGACTATTGGCCTACCCTTAAGAGGACTAAGCCCCTTGTGTATCTTGGGTAGGCAATAGAAAGTTGCAGTAACCGGATGATTAGGAAGCAGGAACTCAAATTCAGTCTTATTAATGATCTTTTTGCTCAAAGCTTCTAATAAAATCTGCCGTAATTCCTCTCTATACATATTCATAGGATTATTAGTCAGAACCTCATAGGTGTCACTATCTGAAAGGATAGTATCGCACATCTGCTGATAAAGATCCACCCCCAGGACGACAACATTGCCACCCTTATCCGAGTTGCCGTTTTTTGTGCCAAATTTATCAAAATGGAGCAGGTGGTTAATGAATTTGGCCCAAAGTCAGAAATTTACTTTTTTAATGTCCTGAAATGCTTTTTCAAATTTTGGCACCAAAAGTCGCATTTTGGTGCCAAAAGTTACAGAGATGGCTTCAAAAATGTAGTAGACATACTCTAAAATAAAGCAGCCGAGGACTGGAGTGAAACTGAACCAAAATTTGAAAGAAAAGAAGTGAAAACATCAGGAATTTCTAAACTATTTAGTAAAAGAAAAACAAAGTTCACCAGAGCAAGCAATGATCCACAAGGGGTGCGGGGCACAGAAAAATCGTTGCTTTCATTTAAGTAGACATGGAGAGAAAAAAACTAAAAGTCCAGCTACAGCCAAAATGTTTTTTTAGAAAAACAATTGAAAAAAAATTATTAAAAGAATCATTTATTTGAATGCTATAAAATCAAAGAAAAATGTATCATTAGGTTGACATGATTCAAGCGCTACCATGCTCTTAATTGTAGCAATGATTTATTTTAAGTATCAAAAAAATAATCTGGACTGCAAGAGATTAAAAACATTAATCTACTGAAACTTTTTTTTACACGCACGATTAACCCCTTAGTGACAGAGCCAATTTGGTACTTAAAGGGAACCTGTCAGCTGTTTTGGCCGCTATAAGATGCAGCCACTGCCTTTCAGGACTTATCCACAGCATTCTATAATGCTGTAGATAAGCCCACGGTCCGACCTGAAAGAAACAAAATAAGTTTTATTATACTCACCCGGTGTGTAAGTGACTGAGTAACAGGCTGTTAGGCTGGTTTCACATTTGCAGATGGAGGAGCTGCGGAGGGCTGCTGACTTCCTCCGTGAAGCTCCGCCCACTGCCGCACCTCCTCCGGTCAGCTCCGCCTACAGCCGCATACTTCTGCATGCAGCCTGCATACCTATCTTTAGCATTAGGTTTGCAGGTCATGTGGAAGTATGCGGATGCCACCACATGCGTCGTTTTGACGGTGTGGCGACCTACGCCAGACGCATCATGTTGTAATTTGTTTTGTTCAGCACATCATCAAAACAATGCATGTGGAGGCATCCGCATACTTCCGCACGACCTGCGTACCTAATGCTAAAGATAGGTACGCAGGCCGCATGCAGAAGTATGCGGCCATAGGTGGAGCTGACCGGAGGAGGAGCTGCAGTGGGCGGAGCTTCACAGAGGAAGTCTGCAGCCCTCTGCATTTCCTCCATCCGCAAATGTGAAACTAGCCTAAGGCAGAGCTGAGAACCCCATAGAAGAGGAAGAGGTGGTTTAATACCACCTCTGCCTTCTCAAATGTCATATATACAGCTCTAATCAAGTGCTATACAGGGTGGGCTGTTATGATTCGGTCACTGAGAGGGATTACCAGGGAATCAGCTAAGCAACCAGGAAACCAGAAAGTTTGGCAACTTAGCGGATTGCAGACCCCTAAACCTAACAACACAACTAGCATTATTCGTGGGACGTGCCTACGATGCCCTAGACGCCTCGGCACAGCCAAAGAGCTAACTAATCCTAAAGCAAGAAAGGGGAAAGCTACACTGCCCTGGAGTAGAACCCCAAAGGAATAGATAGCCCCCAAACATATATTGTCAGTGAGGCAAGATGAAGCACAAATGCAGGCAGAAAATAGAATGAGCAAATGATGGGGCCCAAACTGTCTAGATAGGATAGGACAGAAAAGGTACTGTCTGCAATCATGCAAAAACCCTAAAAATCCAACACATCTAGATCAGCATTTTGGTGTGAACTGGAAGAAAAGCAAAAGATACTAGTATAACAGGGAATTAGCAATACTGAACAGAATGACATAAGCTGTGACATATGAGCGGGGTCCAGCACAAATCCCAGCAGGGAATAATGGTGAACCCACACAGCAAAGCAGAAAGCAGAAAAAGGCAAAAATTATATCAAATGCGAAAGATTCCAGCAAACAAATAACTTATCTGAATGATGCAAGACCAAGGAGGGGAAAAAGCAGACTTCACAATGCACAGGAAGAGAAACCAAATCACCAGCTGCAACTGAAGGAAGCTTGCTCACTTAAATCCTCTCAGTCAGTAACCCCTGACTTCCAATCATCATCTTCAGGTGATAGACTTCTGTCAACGCGACCAGCTCCACTACCGCATCAACCACCAGAGGGAGCCCCGACTCAGAGAGTTCACAACAGTGGGCCATGTATATGTATACACCTAAATAAAATGGGGATGTTGGTGGCACATTAGTATATGGGAGGGGGAAAACTTTTCAAGATAAATGGTGACCATGGCAGCCATTTTGAAGTCAGCCATTTTGGATCCAATTTTATTTTTTCCAATGGGAAAAGGGTCTTGTGACACATGAAACTTATTGAGAATTTCACAAGAAAAACAATGGTGTGCTTGGTTTTAATGTAACTTTATTCTTTCATGAGTAAGGCTGGTTTCACACTTTCGTTTTTTTGCGCTGTATTTTAGCGCTAAAAAACGCATGCGTTTTTTTCCCTATATTTTGCATGGGATGCGCTTATGTGCGCATACACATGCGTTTGTATGAATTTCTACATGCATGCGTTTTTTTGTGGTGTGCGCTCGGGAGCACAAAATGCATCCTGTTGCATTTTTTGGGCGTCCGACTTGCCTCAAAAAAACGCATGCGCACGCAATGCGTTTTTTTACAGCAAGACACCCATTATAAGTCTATGGGTGCGCATATGTGCGCATTGGCATGCTCATGTATGCATCTTTTTGCGCATGCATTTTTTTGTTGACCATTAGTTAGACAATGGAATTTAGGGGTTTGGGTTAGAGTTTGGGTTAGTTAAGGGGGTTTAGGGTTAGGGTTTGGGTTTGTATGGTTTGGTTAAGGGTTAGGGTTAGTTAGGGTTTAGGGTTAGGGTTTGGGTAGGGTTTGGTTAAGGGTTAGGGTTAGTATGGTTTGGTTAAGGGTTAGGGTCAGGGTTAGAGTTAGGGTTAGGGTCAGGGTTAGGGTTAGGGTATGGTTTGGTTAAGGGTTAGGGTTAGGGTCAGGGTTAGGGTCAGGGTTAGGGTTAGTAAAGTCATGGTTTTGGTTAGTGTGAGAGGCCAACTAATGATGGAAAAAAACGCAAACGCGGTAAAAACGCGCTAAAAACACATACAAACGCATAAAAATGCTGCGTTTTTTTCATGCATGCTCATAAAAATGCTTGAAAAAAACGCAGCATTTGTATGCGTTTGTATGCGTTTTTTCTATGCTTTTTTGCGGGAAAAACGCGCTGCAAAACAAAGCAAGTGTGAAAGTAGCCTTATTTACAAGTTTCTCTTTGCTTACAGCCATTGACATGTCGCAGAGGTTAACACATGAGGAGCGGATAGAAATTGTGTTGATGTCTGGTGAACGCAGTACCCTGGTCATTGCAGCAGATTTCAATGCAAGACACCGTACGCAAGAAAATTGTCACCATTCCCATTTTATTTAGGTGTATTCATATAAATGGCCCACCCAAAAAAGTTTGCCTCATCATTGAATATAATGTTCTGTGTAGACTGAGGGTAATGTTCCAATTTTTGTCTTGCCTATTCTGCAAATTCAGCTTGCCGATCTGGCATCGGTTGAACATCCCTTCGACAGATATTAGCTACTCACAAATGGCACCCTTACAAAATCCAGCTGCTGCAGCATCTCAACGAGGATGACCCAGATTGGCGCACTGAAGTTGGAACCCAGGGCCAACTGCACCAGCATATGGTCTCACAAGGGGTCTGAGGATCTCATCTCGGTACCTAATGGCAGTCAGGCTGCCACTGGCGAGCACTTGGAGGGCTGTGTGGCCCTCCAAAGAAATGCCACCCCACACCATTACTGACCCACTGCCAAACCGGTTATGCTGAAGGATGTTGCAGGCAGAAGATCGCTCTCCATGGCGTCTCCAGACTCTGTCACATGTGCTTAGTGTGTACCTGCTTTCATCTGTGAAGAGCACAGGGCACGAGTGGTGAATTTGCCAATCCTGGTGTTCTGTGGAAAGTGAAAAAAGCATCCTGCACAGTGCTGGACTGTGAGCACAACCCCATCTGTGTACGTCGGGCACTCTGACCATCCTCATGGAGTCAGTTTCTAACTGTTTGTGCAAACACATGCACATTTGTGGCCTGCTGGAAGTCATTTTGCAGGGCTCTGGCAGTACTCCTCCTGTTCCTCCTTGCACGAAGGCTGAGGTAGTCATCCTGCTGCTGAGTTGTTGCCCTCCTATGGCCCCCTCCTCATCTCCTGGTGTACTGGCCTGTGTCCTGGTAGCACCTCCAGCCTCTGGACACTACACTGACAGACACAGTAAACCTTCTTGCCACAGCTCACATTGATATGCCAACCTGGATGAGCTGCACTATCTGAGCAACTTGTGTGGGTTGTAGAGTCCGTCTCATGCTACCATGAGTGTGAAAGGACAACCAACATTCAAAAGTGACCAAAACATCAGCCAGAAAGCATTGCTACTGAGATGTGGTCTGTGGTCCCCACCTGCAGAACCACTCCTTTATTGAGTGTGTCTTGATAATTGCCAATAATTTCCATTTGTTGTCTATTCCATTTGCACGACAGCATGTGAAATTGATTGTCAATCAGTGTTGCTTCCTAAGTGGACAGTTTGATTTCACAGAAGTTTGATTTACTTGGAGTTATATTTTGTTGTTTAAGTGTTCCCTTTATTTTTTTGAGCAGTGTACTATTTAAATTAATGTTTCGTTTTTCATTGCAAATACTTTGAAATAACACAATTTTTGCATAGAATGTTATAGAGGAATGGAATACAAAATCCTATGCCTGTAACTGAAAATTTGGACTACAAATTAAGTAGAACGGTTGGTAGATGGTGCCCCCTAAAGGTTCAATTGAAGGTCAGGTATGACAATAAGAGGAAGAGAAACTTGCAAAAACACAAAAAAAAGGGAAATGATGAAATATCAACTATATAATAGTGGATCAATTTTGGAGCACGCTGACGTCAGGAGAATTGGAGCGTGTTTGTATGAAGGTTGGCACATATTTTTAAAGTTTATTTAACATTTAATAGAAGATGATTCATGAATCAAAGTGTTTTACATTTTTAAAGTCATGCAATTTTGAGACACTAGCAAATTCAGCAGATATGTCGAATTTGATAACATGTTTATGTGTCCAAGGTCTACGTAACTAATGCAACATTTTTTAATGTACAGGAATGTGTGCAAAGAAAGAAAAATCCAGCTTCACGAAAATCCAAAAACTCTTCTCTGTTGGTGGGAATAGAAAATTCTCCAGTCGATGAATTACAATTCCATGGTAGTAGATAAAACAATTATTTTCAGGTAATTGTGAGGTAGTGAAACCCTTAATCACTACCTGATACTAGTTGTTTTATCTACTACCATCAAATTTTAATTCACCAACTGGAGAATTTTCTATTCCTACAAATAAACAAGAGTTTTTGGATTTTCGTAGAGCTGAATTTTTCTTTCTTTGCAATCATTCACTTCCAAGTCACAAACTCTTCTTTTACTCCGGATTTTCAAACATTGCATGAGGGTGAGCTGAACTCTATCTTTACAGTGGGGGAAATAGGTATTTGAACCTTTACTGACAAAGACATGAACAGTCTATAATTTTAAGGTTAGGTAAATTTTAACATTGAGTGATAGAATATCAAAAATAAAATCCATAAAATCACATTGTATAAATTATATACATTTATTTGCATTTTGCAGTGAGAAATAAGTATTTGATTTCCTACCAACCATTAAGAGTTCTGGCTCCTACAGACCAGTTAGAGGCTCCTAATCAACTTGTTACCTGCATTAAAGACAGCTGTCTTACATAGTCACCTTTATAAAAGACTCCTGTTCACAGACTCAATTGATCAGACAGACTCTAACCTCTACAACATGGACGAGACCAAAGAGCTTTATAAGGATGTCAGGGACAAGATCATAGACCTGCACAAAGCTGGAATGGGCTACAAAACCTTATGTTAGATGCTATATGAGAAGGAGACAACTGTTGGTGCAATAGTAAGAAATGGAAGAAATACAAAATGACTGTTAATCGACATCGATCTGGGGCACCATGCAAAATCTCACCTCATGGGGTTTACTTGATCATGAGGAAGGTGAAAGATCAGCCTAAATCTACACAGGGGGAACTTTTTAATGATCTCAGGGTAGCTGGGACCACAGTCTCCAGGAAAACCATTGGTAACACATTATGCCGTAAAGGTTTAAACTCCTGCAGTGCCCGCAAGGTCCCGCTGCTCAAGAAGGCACATGTGCAGGCCCGTCTGAAGTTTGCCAATGAACACCTGGATGATTCTGTGAGTGATTGGGATAAGATGCTGTGGTCAGATGAGACAAAAATTGAGGTCTTTGGCATTAACTCAACTCGCCGAGTTTGGAGGAAGATAAATGTTGCCTTCGACTCAAAGAACACCGTCCCCACTGTCAAGCAGGGACGTGGAAACATTATGTTTTGTGGGTGTTTCTCTGCTAAGTGCACAGGACTACATAATCGCATCAATGGGAGAATGGATGGAGGCATGTACTGTAAAATCCTGAGTGACAACCTCCTTCCCTCCACCAGGACATTAAAAATGGGTCGTGGCTGGGCCTTCCAGCAAGACAATGACCCAAAACATACAGGCAACAAAGGAATGGCTCAAAAAGAAGCACATTAAGGTCATGGAGTGAACTAGCCAGTCTCCAGACCTTAATCCCATAGAAAACTTATGGAGGGAGTTGAAGCTCCGAGTTGCCAAGCGACAGCCTCAAAATCTTAATGATTTAGAGATGATCTGCAAAGAGGAGTGGACCAAAATTCCTCCTGACATGTGCGCAAAAGTCATCATCAACTAAAAAAATGTCTGACTGCTGTGCTTGCCAACAAGGGTTTTGCCACCAAGTATTAAGTCTTGTTTTGCCAGAGGGAACAAATACTTTTTTTTACTGCAAAATGCAAATAAACTTATATAATTTATACAATGTGATTTTCTGGATTTTATTTTTGATATTCTATCTCGCAATAGTAAAATGAATGTACCCTTAAAATTATAGACTGTTCATGTCTTTGTTAGTGGACAAGTTTATAAAATCAGCAATTGATCAAATGCTTATTTCCCTCACTGTACAAGTGGTCTATTTTGATTTCAATGGTTTTTTGGAAATCTGAAAATAATGATGTATCCTGTGGATAGGTCATCAATTGCAATTTATTCGGAGACCATCTGTCATGGTCCAGTCCGGAGTTTATCTTCTGCTGTCTTCACTCCGGACTGGTCATGCCGGGGTTAATCTCCTCAGCCTCGTTCTGTAGCTAGCTGGGCTATTTCAGTCTCTCACAGCCTGCTGACCAGTGTTAGTGATAGCTCAAGCTTCCAGTTTAGGGCATCTGACCCTTGTACCTTGGTGATCCTTCTGCCTTTGACTGATATTCACGTGTATGACCCGGACTGATCTCTGACCCCGTCTCTTGGTATTCGTCTCTGCTGTTACGTTCCCTCTCTGGCATCTGACCCCCCGGTTTGTACCCCGACCACGTATTTCGTCTCACGTTTTGGACCCCATGCTCATGTTCTGGCTTTCTGACTCTCGGCTTGGTATTTTGACTGTATTGCTGCTCCTTCTGGTACGTCTGCTCCTGCTAGTTTCTGAATCAGTTCGTCTGACTATTCTCTCTCGTTACCTGTGGCACCTGTGCTGTTGATCAGGGTTGCTGCTCTTAGTGTGTAACCTCTCTTCCCTCACCAGCTCCCCCTGGTGGAGGTTTCACTACACCATCATCTGACAGCCAATGATCATCTAATATCAGTTTGGTCATATGTAAGCAGTGAAAGCACAGCATGGCTCCATTTAATGTGTAGCAGCTGCTGCTGGTCACTGCAGATCAGCTCTTATTCACCTAAATTTTAGCTGCGTAGCTGTCGTTACAATGTAAGCAGTACTTTGCTGCTTATCTCCTTTCATTGCTTACATGTGGCTGTCACCAGCATCAGCACATAACATTGATATGATCGCAATGACCTATCCTCATATGCCTGGAAAAGTCCATTAAATGTGTCTTCTATGCTTATACCTCCATTCTGTTGCTGAATGCTTCTTTAAGTTTTGATTGTACTTGGGGTCTTTACGTGTCTTGACATTGTGGATGACAGTAAGGACAGTGAGATCCTTCAGCTATCAGTCAATAGAGGAGCTGATAAAGGACCATAAATGACCTCTCACCAATATCAGTTTACATATAGTGACACATCATCATTGGCACAGGGTGAAAACGGCATCATCAACGTAAGAGAGGCAGAGAATATGATAGAAGCTGAGGGTTTGCATCAATCGGCTGCATTTGGTTAGTCTTTAAGTGGAGTAGCCTACCTTTTTGCAGAGTCAATGGCAAGATTGGAAGATGAGAGAGCGAAAATAGGATTTTAAAGGATATCCCGATGTGCTCCCATTCTTTGGAGAGGTCATTCATTTGCAGACCAATTGGGGGCAACATCAGACTTCACCACCTAAGTTCAGCATGTAAACGCTGAGCACAATTTCATGGCCACACTGTGGTAGCGTAAATCTAACGATGCCCAAATGAAAAGGTGCTGATCTACAGTACATGGCAGCTACCACCAATGCAGAAAAAGCACTGGAAGTTTACTAGGTTATAGTGACAGCTATAATTTCCTGTAGCTGTGTATCTGAAACACCCGATGCGCGTTTCACCAAAGCTACTTCAGTGGGGCAATTGTGCTATTCTGCACTATTAGCAATTTTTCCATGCGTTATAACTTTAGATTGACTTACTTTACTTATAACTTTTTATGTGGACATTAGATGATGCACAATAATTTTCACTGAGAATAACTTATCCTTTTTAGTACTTTTTAAGTACAGCTACTCTGTATTTTTTATTGTAGCTAGTAACAGCTTAACAGTGGTGGTACCACGTGACTCTCACTAATCTGATACTGATGCACTATCCCCATATTAAATGGTGGACAATATCCTATAACAAATTAACAAATATTATCTGGAGTGGGCTGCATATCTTTTTAGGTGTCCATGCTCTTTGTTTTCTCTTATTATCAGTAAAAGAGAATCTGTCGATAATTTTTTTCTAAGTAATCCAAGAGCAGCATAATGTAGGGGCAGAGACCCAAATTCCAGCAATGTTTCCCTTCATGAGCTCTGTTTTGCATTTCAATAAAATCAGTGTTTTATCAACAATACTGTAAATTATCACTATAAGACTAGGTGTCTGGTGCCTCCTAGTCCAACGTCATCTCCACCACTGTTTAGCAGGTTTCTATCCATATATAGTGTAGACAGCACTTGTGGCAATTAGTGGTGTGTGCCAGGTTATTCAGGGCTCAGAATTCTGAGCTTTGCTTCATCTGCAGAAGAGAAGGCTATGATTGTATCAAAACTGTTGCACCCAGTAAACTAAGTGATACCTCACTGGAATTGAAGTCTCTGTCCCTACTTGATGCTGCTTTCAGATTATATAGTAAAACCTGCTGTCAGATTCCCTTTAAGGGAATCTTGATTGCACTGACTGAAGAAACTATTAGCACATGGCAACTGCTTCTCTAAATTGGAAGACCACATAACTGATGATATTATACAACCTTTCCTCCTTGTTGACTAATTATTTCCTTTACAAAGCTGCATCTGACTTTACTCTTTGGATGATACCTGCTACCATCTGGTGATGAGGTACTGTACATTTTTTAATGTATACAATTACATGTAAATTTCATCAGTTTTATAGGTAATTTTGTATAAAAAAGTAAAAATAACTATCGCAAAAAAGAAAGTTGAAATACAAAAGGATGTGGCAGAGTCAAAGTAGTCATTGAACTGTTTCTTTAATCTACTCATTGGGTCAATTAGAGTAGTTGTATTTCGTACATGACCATCAATATATGAGTTGGTTTACCCACATTTTAAGCTAATTCCAATTTATCTCTATACTTGATCAACTTAGCTCTATTTCTGTAATAAGTTGGAAGCTGGTTTATTCACTTCATAAATAGTTGTAAGCAGATAACTTTTTTTATAAATGTTTTTTTGCAATTCATAGGAAAGCAAATTGAAGTAACCCAATAATCCCAATGCAAACTGAAGACGAAAATGACATCACATTTTGGATTTGTGAAATTGACTTTTCGCTTAATAACTTTTTCAGGTAATGTGAATACAGTTTTTATTTATTTTGCTTGTTCACTGTAGCACCAAGTGTAAAGTTATTATGATTAATGGGAAAGATAGGAAAAAAATAATTGGAGATTGGCTCCTAAATTCAAAGCATCTACAGTATGTTTTGTTCTAAATATAGTTGAAAGCATAGCAAAGGATGAGGTGACTAGTCCAAGAGGCAGGTCAGTTGACTAGTCCAAGAAGCAGGTCAGTTGACTAGTCCAAGAAGAAGGTCAGTTCACTAGTCCAAGAAGCAGATCAGTTGATTAGTCCAAGAAGCAGGTCAGTTGACTAGTCCAAGAAGCAGGTCAGCTGACTAGTCCAAGAAGCAGGTCAGTTGATTAGTCCAAGAAGCAGGTCAGTTGACTAGTCCAAGAAGAAGGTCAGTTGACTAGTCCAAGAAGCAGGTCAGTTGACTAGTCCAAAAGACAGGTCAGTTGACTAGTCCAAGAAGCAGGTCAGTTGACTAGTCCAAGAAGCAGGTCAGTTGACTAATCCAAGAAGCAGGTCAGTTGACTAGTCCAAGAAGCAGGTCAATTGACTAGTCCAAGAAGCAGGTCAGTTGTCTAGTCCAAGAAGCAGGTCAGTTGACGCAGTAGGTCAGTTCACTATTCCAAGAAGCAGGTCAGTTGACTAGTCCAAGAGGCAGGTCAGTTGAGTAGTCCAAGAAGCAGGTCAGTTGACTAGTCCAAGAAGCAGGTCAGTTGACTAGTCCAAGAGACAGGTCAGTTGACTAGTCCAAGGAGCAGGTCAGTTGACTAGTCCAAGAAGAAGGTCAGTTGAGTTGTCCAAGAGGCAGGTAAATTGACTAGTCCAAGAAGTAGGTCAGTTAACTAGTTCCAGAGGCAGGTCCTTGCTGGTTTCTCCTTGCCTGCTCAATCACACTGATAGGTCTGACTCCATACTCACACTTTGTCCTGGGTCACACTTGCGATAAACTTGCCCGAGTCTCGTGTCTCAATATCTGACATTGCCACCAGCACTCGGGACCGGAGTATGTGGCTGCATGTATTTCTATGCAGCTGAGTGCTCCAGTCGGCAGTGTCGGGTATTGAGACGCGAGACTTGTGTGAGCTTCTCGCAAGTGTGACCCAGGCCATAGGAAGAAACATTTCTGCCTAGCTGTCATGGCAAGGAACAGCTGATGTGGATCTGCCTCTTCAACTAGTCACGTCATCCCTTACTGTGCTTTGAAGTATGTTTACCTCTGAAATGTCTGAGTTTTTTACAGTAAAAGACCTGGTCTCATAAGTGTAGATTCTTTCACGCAAGAAAATCAGATCGATTATGTAAATGACACTCGGATTAAACTCTGATTCAAACTCTCATTTGAGTTTAAGCTGAGTGTCAGCTTAGTATGATCAGATTCTCTCATACGACAGAATTGTAGCACAGGTGCGGAAAATGCAGAGGACAAGATTTCTCCATCTTCTCCATTGTGTGAGTTCATGAAAGTCAGACTGCACTCAGATGTCATCAGAGTGCAGCCCGATGTTTCCACATACCCATAGACTTAAATGGTTTATGCAAAAACTCTCAGCGTGCTGCCACTTTTTTTCTGAGGACAAATCTCATAGAGAAAAAAACCGCTGATCAGCAGTGACCCTTAGAATTACATTGATCTGAGTGCTATGCGATAGTAGGAAACATAGAGAACTAGAAACAAACCGGCTAAACCTGAGCTGCCTTCGAAGGATGATGAGAAGACAGGAATAGAAAATATGCCGTGTATTTGTCAATTCATTTTTAAGTTTCAAACTTGGAAACGCGTTGACTAATAAACTGCATAATCCATTTGTTTCCAGTTTCCAGGTCTCTAACTATTGAAAGTAGCAATCCTAAAGGTCAATGTCATTCTTTAGTGAAACTTGACATATGACATATAAGCTCATAAGCCTCCTTACACTGACATGCCAGACATGTCGCTCTCCACAAGGAGAAAAGTTAATTGTGAACTGAGGAAATGAGAATTCCAAAAAACATTTATGAATTCTTATATTTCACTGTAAATACATCTTTAGTTTTCCTGTAGTGTTAATGCAAGAAACAGAAAAAAAAGGTATTTCAGCTCACCAAACATTCATCCAAATAAGGTCACTCCGGAGTTAGTAGAATGCGGTGCACGGACATGGAGATCCTGAGCGCTCTCCCAGGTGAATAAACCCTATACAAAAAAAGGAGGAAGTCCAGTCAACAGCAAAATGGCGTATTTTGATAGAGGAAAATTAGGCTATCATATTAAAAAAACCTTTATCCTTTATTGCAATTTCATAAAAACATCTTACTTACACTGTTTCAGACCACACAGGGTCCTTAGTCATAGCAAATTACAAAACATACACAGACAAATTTTATACCAAAAGGAAGGAGGTATAAAATCACATACAAATAAAACATGTATATACATTGCACAGCAACAAAAAGATATATATATATATATATATATATATATATATATATATATACACAGTATATATAAGGTTCCATAAATACAATCCAGCTGATGACTGGACTTCCTCCTTTTTCTGTAGTGCTAATATTGCAACTGCTATCAACTGACCACTGCAGCCAATCACCAATCATCAATTTCTAACCATATTTTTTCTGGATATTCCTAAACTTAGAATTGCTGAGATTATAAAGTACAAGCGTTTAAAGCGTGTTTCCAAGAAAAAAAAAGTGCTCTGGTTTTTGTAACTAAATGTTTCCTTATTTTCTTGTGTTGACTGAAATCACCAATGCTCATGTCAGAGAGAGGGGGTATATTGACCTTTGGCCGCACACAACTATCACATGTGCAGGGGGGCTTATCCTAGTTATCCATGACTTCCTGGCTGCTGGTCAGGCCGGCCTGCACTAGCTGGACCTTTGCAGCAGCACCATTGGCACCAGTGCCGCCTTCTGCACCCTGGCTCTGCTCTCATTGCACCAGAGCCGCGACCAGCCGGTCTTTGGTTTTGTCAGCATCGTCAATCTGGTTTGCCGTGCACAGGGCCCTAACGGCATCCTTCTTAAGTTGCTTATAATAAGAGTCTCCCCACGTAGCCATGGTTGTCAAATAAAAGATAGGATAGAAAAACAAAGAGAAGGGAGGGAGTAATCGCAAGTACACACAATTGTCTCAGGACTAATAAACACTGAGTCCTTTCTCCAAAACATTTGCTGCAGGGTCCTCAGAAGAACCATGCAAGTCTTTAGTGAGAGGAATGATTGCTCAAACCAGATCACTAATGCTCGATGATTCCACCGCTCAGCCAACAAATGTCAGGGATATGGAGAATGTTAACCTTTGGCCGCACACGGCTATCACATGTGCAGGGGGGCTTATCCTAGTTATCCCACCACTGCCACCAAATGTGATGAAAAACAGCAAGCTAGTCTTGCTCTAACAATTTATCTCAGGGGCTTATAGGAGTTATCCCACTCTTCTCCGCTATATGTCATGAACTGCAGGGGTTTATGTATATCCCGCTTTTCAGTTCCACTTCAGAACTTGCAGCTCTCCGGCGCCCCCTTTACCCTCACGTCAGTCAGAGAACTGCACCTAGGATAATTAGTTGCCGCATGAGCCACGTGATGTGCACTGGCTATTAGGCACGCTGCAGCGAGGGAATTATAAATGCTTTGGCCGCAGCCACACAATCAGATTATAAAACCCGCTCCATCACTGCCAGCGCTACCCACCTAGCAAAAACACACTTCGCTGCCACCAGCTTCCAATTTTTCTACAATATTTAAAATTAATAAAGGGGTACGAAGCCAACCCAAATTAGTAGCGTAATCACTTCAGACACGCAAAAGTTTGGTATAGAGCATGGAGAAGGAACTATTAATTTTATATTTTACTCTCAAAAGATAGGCAGTGTTTACAGAGATATAAAAAGATTTTACAATATGAGACAATTAAAATATGTACAATGCGAATACAAATAAAAGGGGATAATGAGAATAAATAAAATTCATGTATTGCTTAGATCATCTTAGGCAGAACCATGCATGTTATGATTGAGTAACCGTAGGAGGCAAAAACAGAAATGCTAGCTAAGTCCTGAAAACCAGAGAAGATGGCAACTATCAGATTGCAGACCCCTGAACCTATCAACACAACTAGCAGTAGCCGTGGGGGGTTCCTACGATGACCTAGACCCCTCGATCACAGCCGGAGAGATACATAGGCCTAAAGAAGGAAAGGGGAAATCTAACTGCCCCAGAGCAGACCCCAAAGCAATAGGCAGCCCCCCACATATAATGACGGTGAAGCAAGATGAAAACACTTACACAGACAGAAAGACAGGCTGAGCAAAGACGGGGCCCAAAAACTACCTAGATAGGAACGGATAGGAAGGCTGCTGTCTGCAATCTGCCAAAACCCTATCAGAGACAAAAGCCAACAAGCTGATATAAAAATGGCCCTGAAGCAACTAAGCTTCAAAAACTAAATCAGCACTCAGGTACTTTCAGAAGACAGAGCTCACGGAACACTGCACACTCCAGCAGGGAGTGGCAGAATCCAAAAAGCAAGAAAAACAAAAACAAATCTTAGATGCAAAAAGGCAAAACAGAAAACTTAGCTTTAGGAGAGCAGGAATCAGACTGGTGTCCAAGAGTCCACAGAGAAATCACCCGCAGGGCAGAAAGGGCGTAGGCTGCCTTAAATCCAGTCAGTGACTCCACTCAGCCAATCGTCTTCATTAGTCCCAGGTGCCTGATAATCAGGCTCACTACCTTCCTTCACTAGAATAGGGAGTTCACCAGGCCTCAGTGACGGAGGGGAAAATTAACTCACAACACATGCAGGTAGGAGGAGCAAAACATCACAATGCATTGAGGGGTCTGGATGCAGCAGTTTCCCAGGCTAGAATGAGGGCTGTCCTGTGTGAAATTGACTTATACCCCTGTGCTTGTGGCAACACTAAAGGGGCTGGCTTGTGACAGTCCTCCCCTAGCTCAGAGTTACAGATCTGGTTCTGAAACTTTATAATGATCATAACTGGGCTTGAGAACCTAGCAGAATATCGGCAGAACCCTCATTCGTCTTATATTGAAATTTAGCTTTCCAATGATTCCAAACTCGGACTAGTTATTCCATTTCTCCGGTTCTGTTAGCGCTGGAACCGGGAAAAACACGGACTATGAAGTTTTGTCGAAGCACGTCCCAGATATGTAGTTTTTATTTTTCTATCACAACCTCACATCACTTTATGACCAAATAATTAGATTCTCATTATTGTCTATGATAAGTCCTCACATGGTGGAAAGACAAAGAAGCTCCCTGCTGTGGGAAGGGAAATCACTCACTGGTGTCTCAGGTTACACTGGTTGTGTGTGCAGGCTGGAGGTGAAGCAAGTAAGGTGGACAGTGTCAGGCTGTGATTGAGCAGAAATTCGCAGTCATGACAGGCAAAAGGAAAAGAACAGTGGGGTCCAATCCTCACCACTTGCATAGAAGAGTTGAGTTTGTGAATAGAAGATTCTGAAAATAGGGAAAATACATGATACTTTACATTATCGTTACACCTTCCCCTTTTAGATTGTGCTAAGGAGGCAGGACCCTTTGGTACTCGTCCAATCACACCTCAGCAGCTTCGCCCCGGCGGGACAACCAATCGGCATTTCCATGCTCGTTGCCCATTTTGTGTTGTACGGTAAAGTCGTACTGCTGGAAGGCAAGGCTCCAGCGTAGCAACCTTCCATTGGTTCCGGACACTGTTCGCAGCCAGCTCAGAGGATTGTGGTCAGTTACCAATGTGAAGGTGCGCCCGTACAGGGATGGCTGCAAATGGTGCAGTGCCCAGACCATGGCCAGGCACTCCTTCTTGATGGTGGAGTATGCCACTTCGCTCGGAAGAAGTTTCCCACTCAGGTACAACACGGGGTGCTCTTGGTTCCCCGAGTCAACCTGGCTGAGCACAGCACCAAGGCCAAACTCTCTGGCATCGGTCTATACTCGGAATGGGCGACTGCTGTTGACTGCTTTCAACACTGGAGAGTTGCACAGGGCTGTTTTCAAAGCTCGGAAGGCCACCTCACAGCCGTCTGTCCAGTCGACTGTTTGGGGTAGCTTTCGCTTAGTGAGGTCTGTCAAGGGCCTTGCAAGGGTACTATAGTCCTGTACAAACAGCCTATAGTACCCTGCAGTGCCCAAGAAGGACATCACCTGTTTCTTGGTCCTGGGGGTGGGCCAGGGCACGATTGCATCCAGTTTCTCTGGCTCTGGACTCATGGAACCCACACCTACCCAGTGTCCCAGGTAGTGGACCTCGCTCATGCCCATTTTGCACTTTCCCAGCTTGATGGTCAGACCTGCCTGGTGAATACGCTTAAGCACCTCCTGGAGATGCTGAAGGTGTTCCTCCCAGGTAGAACTGAAGACAAAACTGTCATCCACGTATGCCACAGCATACTTCTCCAGTCCCCAAAGCAGGTGGTTGACCATCTGCTGGAAAGTGGCAGAGGCATTTTTCATGCCGAAGGGCCTGACCATGGACTCGTACAGTCCAAAGGGGGTGATAAAGGCGGATCTCTCCTGCACCACAGGGCTCAGGGGATCTGCCAGTATCCCTGACTCAAATCCATGATGGATATGTATTTTGCGTTCGCCAACCGCTCAACCAGATCGTTGAAACAAACCATTGGTCTGTGGATGATACGCACTCGATACCAGCTGCATCACCTGCATTTTCTTGCAGAGAACCTCCATCAGGCAAGACATGAATTGGGTCCCTTGATCGGTAAGCTTCTCCCTGGGAAATCCTATCCTTGATTAGATGGTCACCAGTGCATCTGCCACCTTATCCACCCTGGTTGAGGACAGAGCTACTGCCTCTGGGTACTGGGTAGCGTAGTCTACCACAGTAAGAATGTATTGCTTTCCAGAGATGCTGGGGATGGCCAGCAGGCCCACAATGTCCACCACGATTCTCTGGAAAGGCTCCTCTATCACCGGCAAAGGGATCAGGAGAGCCATAAGAACAGGCCCCACCTTCCCCACTTTTTTACAGGTGGTACAGGAGTGGCAGTATTTGGTCACATCTGTTCCCATATTGGGCCAATAGAAGTGTTGAGACAGTCGGGCCTTAGCTTTGCTGATCGCCAAGTGTCCAGCAAGTGGAATCTCATGGGCAATCCATAATAACTCAGTCCTAAATCGATAGGGGATGACCAGCTGTCTTTCCCTCAACTACTCCTTTTGGGATTCTCTGACCACTGTCTCCCAGTACAAGCTTCCTCGTTCCCAGAGCACCCTCTCCTTATCAGTCACGAGGTGGGCGTCTCAGCGAGGTGTCTCAATTTCTCCAGCCTCACATCTGAGAGCAGAGCGGCCAGGAACTCCTGGCTGGAGGCAGCCAGAAGTGACGTGAAGGTCCCCTCCTCATTGGGACCCTCTGGGACCTGCTCTGGGTCCACCTCTGGTTCAGTCACTCCTGTAGTGGAGGAATGTCCAGAAGGCAGGGCCCTTCCTGCGTTCTGGGCACTCTGACTGCGGGTGACAGTGGCTATGTAGGCTGTCTCCCCAGGGATTTTTACAGACCCATCAGCCGGCGCTGCTATGGGCTCTACCTCCCCATCCACCCCCAACATTTCAGGATCAGGGCTACTTATGGGCCAGTTACCTTCCTCAGTGGCACTGGTCAGTGGCATGGCATCACCTTCTTCACGGTTCCCATGCACCTCCCCATTTCCTGTAGCACCAACGCTTGCCCCTGCTAGGGGTTCCTCAGCTGTCTCACTCCGCAGAGCGACGGGGCTAAGCACTCTTGTACCTGTGGACACATCAACCATTGCAGAAAAATGGTTAGCAGGTTCATTTGGCACATTTACCTCACTATTGGCATCATTCCTAGGGAAAGAATGGCTATCAGAGGCATCATTATTCAATAAAGCATTGTCAGGTAACACGTTCAGTTTCCCATCATCATCATCAGCAAGGTTAACGTTACCCTTATTATGAGATTGGGGAGGGGTGTCAGGGACGTAGTATGCAACCATCCTCCCCAAATCAGTCCCCAATAAAACATCAGTGGGCAAGTTTTCAAACACCTCCACTTCCCTCACCCCGCTCATGGCATCCCAATCAAGAAAAACCCTGGTCATCGGCAAGGGGCAGCAGATGTCCCCAATCCAGGTGACACCAGTCTTCAGGGGCCACCAGTCATGGTCGGATGAGGGTTCATTCGGCCCCGGTGTCCTTGAGGCCTCTTGCAAGGCTGGTCCCCACACTTACATGCTGCTTGTTGTTAACAATCCTCCCAACCACCCCACCCACAAAAAGAACAGAGGCATTGGGCCCAGAGGCCTTGGCTGGGGGGGCTCTTCTGCCTCTCTGGACAGGTGGCACTGATATGTCCAGTCCGTTTGCAGAGAAAACACTGGTGGTGAGGGTCTGATGTAGGCCTGGCATTGGCAAATGGGACAAGGCCTCCGGTGTGTCGGCTGGCAGAGGCACTGGGGTTGGCTGCAAACTTACCCCCTCTCCAGCTGGCTGTGACTGGTTTCCGTGTCTCCGGTTTCCAGTTGGCCTCATAGGTGTCTGCAATCTGTGCTGCTTTGTCTGCATCCGTTGGCTCTCGGTCCAGTATGAACTATCGGACCAGAGCTGGGCAAAGATGTAAGAACTGGTATTTGATCATCAGGTCTTCCAGCAGTTCAGTTCGTGGATCCACTGGTCAAAGTGGGTCCTGAGTTCTTGCACCACATCACTATAACTGTCGTGTGGGCCACGTTGGAGGTTCCGGAACTTCTTTCAGTATACCTCAGGGGTCAGCCAGTATTTGGTGATCAGGGCCTGCTTGATGGCATCATAGTTGTTATCTCGTTCTGGCGGGAGAGAAGCAAATGCCTCCAGAGCTCTACCTTTTAGCCCTGGGGTCAAGTACCTGGCCCATTGTTCCCTAGGCAGCTGGTACTGTCTGCAGGCTTTCTCAAAAGCCCGCAGAAAAGTGTCCAAGTCCACATCCTTTTCCTTCATAGCAAAATGCTCTGGCCAGGGCTTCGGTATCTGAGCGCTGCTGGGCTCACCGCTCTGGGCTGTGGAGGGTATTTTCCTCAGCCGGGCCAGCTGCAGTTCATGGGCTCTCTGGGCTTGGGCTTCCCACTCGGTTCTCTCTGCCTGTGCTTGGTGCTCAGCTCTCTCTTGAGCTTGCATGGTCAATTGCACACATCTGTCATGGTCTTTGGCAGGGAGTTGAGGTAGGGCCATTTGCAGATAGCGGTCCATGACTTCCTGGCTGCTGGTCAGGCCGGCCTGTACTAGCTGGACCTTTGCAGCAGCACCATTGGCACCGGTGCCACCTTCTGCACCCTGGCTCTGCTCTCATTGCACCAGAGCCGCGACCAGCTGGTCTTTGGTTTTGTCAGCGTCGTCAATCTGGTTTGCCGTGCACAGGGCCCTAACGGCATCCTTCTTAAGTTGCTTATAATAAGAGTCTCCCCACGTAGCCATGGTTGTCAAATAAAAGATAGGATAGAAAAACAAAGAGAAGGGAGGGAGTAATCGCAAGTACACACAATTGTCTCAGGACTAATAAACACTGAGTCCTTTCTCCAAAACATTTGCTGCAGGGTCCTCAGAAGAACCGTGCAAGTCTTTAGTGAGAGGAATGATTGCTCAAACCAGATCACTAATGCTCGATGATTCCACCGCTCTGCCAACAAATGTCAGGGATATGGAGAATGTTAACCTTTGGCCGCACACGGCTATCACATGTGCAGGGGGGCTTATCCTAGTTATCCCACCACTGCCACCAAATGTGATGAAAACGGCAAGCTAGTCTTGCTCTAACAATTTACCACAGGGGCTTATTGGAGTTATCCCACTGCTCTCCGCTATATGTCATGAACTGCAGGGATTTATGTATATCCCACTTTTCAGTTCCACTTCGGAACTTGCAGCTCTCTGGCTCCCCCTTACCCTCAGGTCAGTCAGGGAACTGCACCTAGGATAATAAGTCGCCGGATGGGCCACGTGATGTACACTGGCTATTAGGCATGCAACAGCAAGGGAATTTTAAATTCTTTGGCCGCAGCCACACAATCAGCTTATAAAACCCACTCCATCTCTGCCAGCACTACCCACCTAGCAAAAACACACTTCGCTGCCACCAGCTTCCATTTTCTCTATCAATATTTAAAATTAGTAAAGGGGTATGAAGCCAACCCAAATTAGTAGCGCAATAACTTCAGGCATGTAAAAGTTCAGTATAGAGCATGGAGACGGAACTAATAATTTTATATTTTACTTCCAAAAGATAGGCAGTGTTTACAGAGATATGATAAGATTTTACAATATGAGACAATTAATATATGTACAATGCACATACAAATAAAAGGGGATTAAGAGAAGAAATAAAACTCATGTATTGCTTAGATTATCTTAGGCAGAACTATGCTGGTAGGAGGAGCCAAATGTCACAATGCATTGAGGGGTCTGAATGCAGCAGTTTCCCAGGCTAGAATGAGGGCTGTCCTGTGTGAAAGTGACTTATTCCCTTGGGCTTGTGACATTATTAAAGGGGCTGGCTTGTGACAGTCCTCCCCTAGCTCAGAGTTCTGGTTCTGAAACTTTATAACGATCATAACTGCGCTTGAGAACCTAGCAGAATATAGGCAAAACCCTCATTCGTCTTATATTGAAATTAGCTTTCCAATGATTCCAAACTCGGACTAGTTATTCCACTTGGTTCAGGAGAAATCCATTTCTCCGGTTCTGTTAGCACTGGAACCGGGAAAAACACGGGCTATGAAGTTTAGTCGGCGCACGTCCCAGATATGTAGTTTTATATTTTTCTATCACAACCTCACATCGCTTTATGACCAAATGATTAGATTCCCATTGTTGTCTATGAGAAGTCCTCACTTGGTGGAAAGTCAAAGAAGCTCCCTGCTGTGAGGAGGGAAATCACTCGCTGGTGTCTCAGGTTACACTGAGTGTGTGTGCAGGCTGAGGGGGGAAGCAAAGGGGGTGGACAGTGTCAGACTGTAAGTGAGCAGAAATTTGCAGGCATTACAAGCAAAAGGAAAAGAACAGGGGGGGCCCAACTCTCACCACTGGTATAGCAGAGTTCAGTATGTGAATAGAAGATTCTGGAAATAGGGAAAAATACATGATACTTTACATTACTTTACATTATCGTTACAGCTCATTTGTAACATTGAAATTCTATGATTTGCATCCCTGTGTTGCACATGTGCAGTGATTTTCCATGCTGGGGTAACTAGAGACAAGAGAACTGTAAAATTCTGGTCTTGTATCCAGTGGTGAACTCCGAACACAGACATCTCCTGAAAATCCGTTTTACAGTTCGGGAGTTCAGAGACAGAGAAAGATTTTCCAGCTCCAAGTTTGGGCTCCCAATGATTTCAGTGGGATTTGGCTTCAGGTTCAAGTTGTTCAAATTCGGGTACAGCTCTGGTACCCAACAAAACTTTGGACTAAAGTGCGGTTGGGTACCAGAACCCAAATTTCCATGGGTCTGCTCATCCCTGGTGATAACTCATGATGTAAGATATGGCCGCACAAATGAACACTGGATCATTAAAGGGTTTAAAGATGAGAGTCGAAGTGCTTGTCTTTCTTTGAAAAGCCCAAATGGGTCATGAGCTGATTTGGTTAAAGAATAAAATTTCACTTTTCTGGCAATTTTAGGTTTGTTTAAATTATAATTAATTTCCCAACTTAATTTCTCTCCAGGTTATTTTGTGTTTTCACAACAAATTAACTGGACATTAACAGTACCGGAATCCATAAATGTATCAATAAATTCCACTGTGGAGATTCCCTGCAGCAGCAATGTTCCAGATAACCTTGGAAATTTTCTTCTGATCTGGTATATGGTGGACATATATGGAAGCAACCATCATCAACAAGTTTATAACAGTCAGGACTCCAGTGGGGTCAATAAGGAGTACAGAAATCGGACTTCCCTTGTAGGCAGTGGAATAGACTGCTCGCTGAGAATCAGCAATGTGAAACACACGGCGTGGTTCTTCCCAGAAATAACGATAAACTCTACTAAGTTAAGCAATGAGCAAACGCCAGTCAGGATTAATGTTACAGGTACATACATGGCTTACTGTATGGAATAGACTGTCCATAGACAGAAAATGACAAAGTGTTTCAATTAAGCTTTTGTATAACATGTATATTTTAAAAAAATGCTTTATTTATTTTATGCTTAGTTAGTTTATTTTATATCACAACTTGTTCTAAAAATTACATTTTTTGTCATTATCCCGCTAGTGGCATAAGCTGATTAATATCTGAATTTTAATCATCTGACTTTTAAGCGCTGCTCTCATATTTTAGAATTTTTTTAGAATTTTTGTATCCAAGATGATTTGGTGATAACTTTGGAGGCTTTTCACAAATCTTTACATTGAAAATTGCTGCTTATTTTTTCTATTGCCATCTACATCTTCCAAATATACAGAATGTGATTTTAAAGGCCCATATTACATGATAGAATAAAACTATTTAAACCAGATGATTTTAGGCAGCCCAGATGACCATCAGATGTAAATGGGTTCCTGATATCTGCTTTATCCCCTTCACGCCACGGCCAACTTCCATGTTTGTGTTTTTTCTGCCTCTTCTTCCCAGAGAAATAACATTTTTTTTTATTTTTCTGTCTATATAGACATGTGAGGGCTTCTTTTTTTTTGGGACGAGTTGTATTATTGAATGAATTGAATTCATTTGGAAAACAGGGAAAAAAATCCCAAGTGCAGTGAAATTGTGAGGAAAGCACAATTCTAATAGTTTTTTGGGACTTGTTTTTAAGGAGTACATTTTGTGGTGAAAATGACCTCGCAGCATGATTCTGCTCTTAAGTTTGATTGTGGAGATACAAGTTTTTCATTATTTTAGTGGTGAAATAAACAATATGTTTTGAAATAAAAAAGTAAGGTTATGTCGCCATTTCGGAGACCCGTAACGCTTTCATTTTTAAGTCGATGGTGCTGTTTGATGGTTTATTTTTTGTGAGGCAAGACAATGTTTTTAGCAATTCCATTTAGGGATGGATATGACATTTTGATCTCTTGTTACAGCATTTTCTGTGGTATTGCAATGACCAAAACTATTGTAATTCTGTAATTCTTGATTTTTTTCCATTTATAGTGACTACTGATTTGGTTAGTTTTATATTTTGATAGATCTGACTTTTCTAAATGCAACTCCGCCATGTATGTGTATTTTGTTACTACCTTTATTTTTAATAGGGGAAAATGGGAGTATTTGAACCTTTATGTTTTTTCATAGTTTTTAAAGCTTTTTTCTTTGCTTTTCACTGTTCTTATTAGTCCCCTTAGGGGACATGATTCTGCAATCATGTGATCACTTGAACTATGTAGTTTGCTCTTGAGGAGTGGGCCAAAAAAACCTGTCAAGAGGAGCAGAAATCTCAATGACAGGTACAGGAATCATTTGATTGCAGTGATAGCCTCAAAAGGTTGTGCAACAAAATATTACGTTTATTTCTGTCCAAGCCTATTTCATGAGTTTTACCTTTTTAAAAATTCTATGGAGGCATGGTTGAAAAACAATGTTTGACTTTCATTTGTTCATTATCGTAGATTTTTTAGTTATTACTTTTGTCAGATTCAAGTTATTCCTGTGACCACTGTGGGTTTTTCTGTCATTAAACGAGGGGTGCCAGCAATTTTGACCACGTGTGTAGTAAAAATCACCTTTGAAGCCCAGCCACAGGAAGTGCTTTAAGGGAGCTCCATAGTGACAAACACAAAAGTCTTCAACTGATGCCAATCCATCAGCGACCAACGATCACGGGAGCACCGATGGATGTATGAAATAATGTATGGCTTGCTGTTAATGCCATTGTCAGCATTTGACTGCAACATTTCACAGTTTCACAACCATGAGCAGCGCTTTGCACCATTTGCTGTTGTTACGAGCTAATCCTGGCAGTAAAACATAGCCATTACCTACTGGGTATTGGACATGCTCGCCCTCAAGCTTGTACCCTACGTGTAAGGGCTTATACTCACTTGTGAGAGACTCGCGCGATTCTCGGGCGAGGCACTCTCATGAAAACCTGGGACTGCCGCCCGCACTCAGACGGGAGCGTGCGGCTACATCTATTTCTATGCAGCCGCACATTCCGGTCCGAGTGCCTGCGACAGTTCTAGGTTTTCATGCGAGAGACGCGCACGAGAATTGTGTGAGTCTCTCGCAAGTGAGTATGAGCCCTAAGGCGGAGGTCTTTAAGGAGTTAAAGATGTGTTGCAATTTGAAGATACAGGAGCTAGACAAATGGGTCTAGAGAAAATAAAAAAAAAACTCTCTAAATTAATATCACATTTTTCTCATCGGCAGGTTGTTTCCACAGATCATCTTGCAGTGACTGGAACTTCAGATTTCCTAGAACCATCAAAGCTTTAAGGGGTTCATGTCTGGTGATTCCTTGCACTTTAACCCATCCAACTGAAGTCAACGATTTCAACTTACTTTGGTTCTTTGGAACCTCTACCAGAGACATAGTGGTATATAATAATAAATCACGTGATAAGGTAGACAGGGGATACAAAGGACGCACATCCCTGGTTCAGATGAGAAGAAGGAGCTGCTCATTGAGGATAAATAATGTTCAAAATGAGGGACAATATTATCCAGGAATAAGCAGGGTTCTAAACGCCTGCAACCTTGACGGAAGAGTCTGCACAGTAAGCGTCTCAGGTGGGATGGATGATAATTGAAATAGACAACATGTACAGATTCGGAGTTAAGAGTAAAAAATGAGTTAACTTGGAAATATAATAATTATTTACATTATTGATTGGAAATGGTCATGATAAATTTGAAAATTTTTTGAGAATTCTGCTTGAAAAGTTAGTTTTGAACGATAAAAACAAAAAAAAGGGAAACAATGCGGGGTGGAGTTGGAGCTGTAGAAAGCATTGGTAATGAATAACATACATGGAATATTTCCAAAACTTTTGTCCTTAAGGAATTAATTTTTCCTTTAAAAAATATTGACATGCTAGAACTAAAATAATCTGTATGGGAATTGTTGCTGAAATATATTTTTTTTACCTCTTTCAACCCTGGGCGATTTTCTGTTTTTCATTTTTGTTTTTTCCTCCCCTTCTTCAAAGAGCCATAACTTTTTCTTCCAGCCATATAGCCATATGAAAGCTTGTTTTTTTGTACTTTTAAACAACATCATTCATTCTGCCACACAGTGTACTGGAAAATGGGAAAAAAAATTCCAAGTGCAAAAAAAGTTTAATTCCACAAAGGTGTTTTTTTTTAATTTGCCATATTCAATATATGATAAAACTGACCTGGTAATATGATTCCTCAAGTCAGTATGAGGATGCAGATTCCAAGCACGTATCATTTTTTTTATTTACCGTGATTGGTGAAAAAAATCAGAAATTTGTAGAAAAAAAACCTTTTGTCTCTATTTCCTGAGACCCATAACATTCTCAGTTTTCTAATTCTGGGGTTAATTGAAGGCTTATCTTTTGTACCCTGAGATGACGTATTTACTGATACCATTTTGGGGCATTGCTGCAGTTTATTGCAAGGTCGCGCGACCAAAAAAAGTGTAATTCTGGTATTTTGATTAATTTTCTCATTGCGTTACTGCCAATTGGATTAATTTATTTTAGATTTTCATAAGTCGAACATTTCTGAATGCAGCAATGCCAAATATTCGCATTTAAAAAATGTTTTAATTGTTTCATTTTTAATGGGGCAAAACGGAGGAGATTTGATCTTTTGTGTTTTTTCATTTATTTAAAATTTTTTTAAAACTTTTTTTACTTTTTAGGAGACATGAAGCTGCGATCATCCAATTGCCTGTTCTATACATAGCAGAAATCACAGGAGGATCATGATTAAATGAGCCATCAAGCGCCAGAAGTGATGAGGGCTCATCATGTGAGCCCGCATCAAAGGTAGAGACATGGCCGATGACATACATGTATGTCAACGATCTGGAAGAGGGTTAAAGGTTTAATAGCCTTGGAATTTATCGATTGGCAATCTCTAAAGATTGTTTGTCTGATAGAGATGATTTGAATTAAATTTATATCATATCTTTAGGAATTCAGTCAACCCGGTTTTCAACGTACTTCCCGTAAATCCTCAAAAGTGACTCATGCCAATTTAAACCTTGCAAAACGCTAAAGATTTACAACAACCAGCAAAGGTTTGCATGACCTCAGGAACGACTGGGCAGGCTTCTCAATGATGTCTTGCAGCTATCATTTCATATGGTGTAGCACAATCAGTCAGGAGGTATTGTCGTAACCATTATAAAAGCTGAGGCAATGAATGCAGCAGCCATTTTTGGATGATTCTGGAAAGTGAGAGGACATCGCAGGTCAAAGAAAAGCCATAAAGATAGGGAGATAAGGCCCTAAAACACTTGCACTGTTCAGATAGATTCTGAAAGCATGACAAAAAGATGAAGAAAAGAGTGTCACAAATTTTTTCCAGACATGTGGAGGCTTTGATTTATTTCGATTTGCCGCAAAATCAAATTTCTTGTGATAATTTAGAGAATCTTGCAAATTCTAATGTCTAAAGATGTGATCATTTCTGATGTCTAGGTTTGACAAATTACTCCAACTCTTAATGTACATAGATTATTGAAAAAAGAAATTAGCAAAAATAGATACATTTTTTGAAGGTTGACATACTTCACTCCTTCTCTTTAGATTTTCCCCTGAAGCCAGTAATAAAAGGTGCTGAAACCCTTATAGAGGGTACAAAGGTCAACATAACTTGTGCCGTAAATCATACTTGTGTCTCAAGTCCTCCAACATTAACATGGAACATGCAAAACTATCAAGCTATCACACAATTCATAAATCGGTCTCAAGGTAATTGGGAAGTGAAATCTGCAATGCTATATTCTCCCTCCTTGAAGGACAATAACCGTTCCCTGGAGTGCAATGCAGCTTTCCAAAATGGCCCCAAATCTATGCAAAGTGTAACCCTGCATATTGAAGGTAAGTGACCATTTATCTGCTGCTGTAAAGATTTAGTCTGTTAACCCTTGATGATTAACCTATTGATACATACACAGTAACTTCACAATGTTCCCACAACTTCTTGGTATTAGAGCATGTGTAAAACAAACCAAGACTCCAGCTGTAAGATCAGAACCCTGACTGCCATGATAATCCATCAATATGACATATTTTTCAATTTTTTAATTTTTGGTATAGTGGTTTCAATGCAAAGAGAATGCGCCTCTAATATGCAGCTCCTCCTAGTTGCAAAATTTTTTGCAGAGATGTTAGAGTTGCGTCAGACATTTTGACTGATCACGTTAATTTTTTTTCACTGAAATGGCAGATAAGAATTAAAAAGAAAAATTGAACAATTCTTAACCTCGCATTCACCATTTTGACATTTTGAATTATTTTTAGAGAAAAAATGGCAACAAATGACACAAAACTAAAAAGATATTTGAATGCAAAAAATTAAGTATTAATCAGGCTCTATATCTCTTTGGTACTCCGTATAAAAAATGATAATCTGCACTCCTCAGTCCTCCCTTCTCACCAATCTTCTCACTGCCGCGACTATTGACTTTCTGGGTTACTTCATGCTAGTCCAAGACTTCCGACCCTGATGAGCCCCATTACAGTTCTACACATGCACAAGCAAGTCATGGCACACATTTTGATGCCATGATATTACACACGCTGGTATAGAACCATCGTGGCTTCATCACAGCCCAAAGGCCCAGGAATTCAGCACTCGCGGTGGCGATCAGAAGATGTGATGAGGACTAGACGGGTGACGATGAAGAGCCAAGGGGTGAAGAAGTGATTGGAAGGGATTTTTTTATTTTCTATTTATGGTCAAGGTCTAAAACCGAAATGTCATAAAAACAAATTGTTAATTTAATATTTTAATATTTTTCTCTTTCTTCAGCTTCAGCAGGACCATCAGTGCCAGTGATCACAATTATTGCACTGGCTGGAGTTGCCTTTCTTCTTTTGCTTTTATTACTTGTCTTCTTTTATAAGAGGTATTGTATAACATTGATAACCAATATAACTAAAAGGACATTAAGACTTTAAAGGTTATTCTTATCTTTGTCTTTGATGACCGAGATGGGAATGATTGTAGTAGGACCCAGCCACCAGAGAAGGAGATAAAATAGTTTAACATTTAATAGCTCCAACAGAAATAAAAGGGAACATATAGAGAAAGAAATGCACATAAAAGAACAAGGAACAATCAAAATCATGTTTTAATAACAAAATTATGTAAAAAAATACAAGTATTATAATGCAAAGCAAAAGGTAATTGACAGTGAGAGGTACTAAAAGAGTGGAACCTCATGTCAGAGGAAAAAATTCCCCCGGAAGATGGAAGAAGGCACTCCAGCTGAAACGCACGTAGAGGTGATGGCATCGTAGGTCTGAGGTACCTACTTACCATCTTTATGTTCTTTCTTTGGCCTTATCTCCTTTTCACACTGATCTAACATTTACCCAGTACATAGATATATTCATGTGATTATAAATAGGCAATCTGAACTTACCTCTTTTTTCCTCTGACCTGCGGTTCCACTCGTTAGGTAAATCTCACTGTCAATTACCTTTTGTTTTGGATTATAATACCTGTATTTTTTAATGTACTTTTGTTAACAAAACCTGATTTTGATTATTCTTGGCTCTTGTCACGATCCAGGTTGGATCTGACAGAGTAAATGCACAAAGTAACCTTTTTTTTCCCTTGGCTGTGTGCCGAGGGTGGTTTTGCCCCCCGGTGGCCATTAGGGTCATTGCAATGTGGTGATTTCAGTTGTAGTTTTCCCCCGGTGGCTATTAGGGTCATTACACTTTGGTTACCTTAGTTTGTGCACGTAATTAGGTATTAGGTGCGGTAGCTCTATAAGAGAGTATCAAGTGTGTTAATCACTGTTGGTGATAAAGTATTCATTTGCAAGCAAGCCTGGGCAAAGGATGGAGCAAAAGGAGAGTCACGGGCAGCTCAGTGAGATTCCTGGAGTGTCAGCTATGGTGTCTGCAAGGAGTGCTTGCATGGCGTGGTGGAGTCACAGTTATGGTGTCAGCAAGGAGTTCGTGCATGCATTGGTGGAGTGGCAGCTGCGGTGTAGAGCTGCACTCAAAATGCGGGACTTGGTTGCTGAGAGCTGGACTCAAGCATGCTGGACTTTTTGGCAGAAAAGCTGGACTCATTTGCTGGACTCTGGTTCTGGACAGCTGCACGCAGGTGTGGACTCTCTTTGCTCCAAGGCTGCACTATGATGCTGAGAAGGTCCGTTTCTGGACAGCGCACCCAGATGTCGGACACGGTGGAGGAAAAGATGCACACAGGTGGTGTGCTCTGTTGCTGGGAGCGTAAGCAGCAGAGCAAAGCTAAGTGGTGCTCCCCTGTTTTGTCACTTTTCCTTATGTGTGTTTAGTGCAGTGTGTTTAGTGCAGTGGTGGGATTAGTTTCCGCACTGACCAATTCCCTAATGAGGGTTTAGGTGCAGGGCGAGCCAGGGTTTTGAGGTTCCTGATCGTCGCCCGGTGCGGAACCGGCCTAGGGAACGTTAGGAGTGCAGAGACACTGACTCAGGGGAGTGCAGGAGGTCTCCACTTCCCCGTTTCCCTGTCGCAGGGCCACCATTGTTATTGTTACCCAGGTTTTCCCTTTTCCCTTTGTCTTATTGTATTAATTACCGGTCTGCGGGCCGCGTCACATAGGACAATTACACGTGCCGTGTCCTGTTGTATCAGTTACCGGCCTGCTGGCCGTGTCACTCAGGACGGGGCACGTGACAGCTCTTTTATGTGCATTTCTTTCTCTATATGCTTCACATGTTTCATTGCACTGGACCTTTTGATTTATTCCCCGTATGTGGACACAAGTGTCTACTATTTACTTGACACTGTGCATTGTTATCGATATTTGATTTAAAGAAATAAAAGAGAGTTACTTAATTCTGTGGAGCATCTTGGCTCCAATGACTTGTTCTAATAGTGTTTACTTTCAGTAAAAAGGTAAATTCCCATTTTTTACAATTTGAGGCTTGTTTTTTAATGGTTGAGTTGCACGTTTGATTGGCACAAATCATTTTATCATGTGATGCACCGGAAAGTGGGAGAAAAAGTCCATGTGCATTGAAATTGCAAAAAAAATAGCAATTCCCCAATTGTTTTGGGTTTTTTGACTTTTTCATTTACTATGTTTGCTGCATTAACCTAGCAATATAATTTTCCAGGTCATCACGAGAATGCAGATACCAAACATGAATACCGCCTTTTTGCGACAGACCAGAGCCCCGGCATTTCCATGGTTTCCTGTGTGTGCGATGGTTCCGGTAAAAATGCCCGGTGGTTGCTGGCCAGTACTGCAGATGTCTCTGGTGCCCAGCGGTGCTGCGTGTGTATCCAGTGCTGCCCAGGGCTCTCCGTCATTTTGCGACAGGCCAGAGCCCCGGCATTTCCTCGGTTCCTTGTGTGCGCGATGGTTCCGGTAAAAAATGGCCACCGGCGCATGTGCAGATGTTATCTCAGGACCAAGATCTCGAGAGATGAGATTTCAGTTCTGAGACACCCGCAGCACCGGCCAGCAACCGCCGAACACCCGGACACCCCCTGATCACGGCCTATGGTAAGGCATGTACGCTTTACAAGTTGCACCCACATTTTCCCCCCCAAATTTCGGGGGGAAAAGTGCGTCTTACAAAGTGAAAAATACGGTAGTTCTTTTTTTAATTAAGTGGTGAAAATAATTTCAGAAATTTGTGTAGCCATCTTCCGAGATCAGTAACATTTTCAATTTTTGGGATCTGGGGTTGTGTGAGGGCTTATATTTTTTACTCTCAGTAGAAGTTTTTACTGTTACCATTTTGGACTATATATGATGCTTTGATCACTTGATATTGCATTTTATCGTAATATTGCAGCGGCAAAAAACCTTACTTCTGGCATTTCACTTTTTATTTCTTGTTATGTCATTTACTGATCAGATTAATCTATTTTACATTTTTATGGATCAGACTTTTACAAATGCAGCAATATCAAATATGTGTATTTTCTTATTCTTTGCAAATTGTTTTACTTTTAATGGGGTAAAAAGGAGGTGATTTGAACTTTTGGATTTTTTTTATTTTTTGTCATATTTTGAAAAATATTTTCTTGTCACTTTTTACTGTATTTAATAGTCCCCTTAGGGGACTTGAAGCTGTGATCATCTGACAGCTTGTGCTATGCATAGTATTGCATCAGCATTGCTATGCATAGTGAAAATCACAATCTTCTATGAACACCAGCTATTGGCTTGATTTCACAGGAGAATTGTCATGACAAACATAGGAGTCTGTAGAAGACCCCCAGCTGTCATGGGAACACATAATTGCCTTTGATCATGTCACAGGCACGACAAAGGGCATGTGAAATGATGCGCCACCCCCCCCCGCCACTATCAGAGTTTGATAACTGCACCTAACAGGTTAACAAGTGAGGACAGAGCTAATCAGCCATCATCAGCAGGGAAAGATGGGGGCTCAGATTGTGAGCAGCATCAAAGATAGAGACAAGACATATGACGTAAATGTATGTCGTGAAGGGGTTAAAGAGGATCTGCCATCAAGCCAAAAGTGTCCATTTTTTGTTTTATTCTTGCTGCTCCCCTGAATAATCTGTTGCTTTTTTTACTCTGTTTTTTAAATACATCATACTGTTCCAGATACATGGGTGTTTTGATTTGCTGCAAATTTTTGTGGTTTTCATTTAGGGGATGTGGTGCACTGGATTCTTGGGGGAGGAGGGAAGATCATATTTAGGCTGCTCTGCAGTACTTCCAAACCATAAAAATTAGCACTAAATATAAAGCCTTTGTCTCTAGAACCATTTGGTGGATATAAACAAAACAAAACAAAAATGGAATACTCAGTGATGCATTGGAAATAAAACAAGAGTAAAAACTGGCTTCTTTCGACCTGGTAATCAGTTTTGAATGTTAGCCATGATAAAAGTCAACCAGGGATAATGTTTCCTCTTTCTCATAGTCAGTCAACTTAATCTGCTTTTTTGCTTTTAAAAAAAATCCTTCCACAATTTGCTTTACTTAGTAAAAATCTTAAAACTTTATTTTTAACCAGTTATATAGTTTCCCTAAGGGTGCTTCTATTTTGCTTTGGTGGCCCCATCGGGCAACACGTCTAAATCCCCCGCAATATGGGATCCGGACGTATGCACCAGACTGTAATGATGCAGACAGAGCTAATGTTTGCTCTGACTTCCATCATTTTCGGGCATGTACATCTACTGAATATGCAAATTGCCTCTTCAGAGAAAAAGAGGACTTGAACTCTATGGCGCCACCTGTTGGTAGTAGCGATCTACTGAAGGCATCTACATCTACTGAGGGCACTCAGATGTAGTATATTGTGTGTGTCCACCTCCTGTAAGCATTTACTCCCGAAAATTATGCACTTCAGGCGCACATTCGCTCCGCCTGCATTGTTACAGTCCATGGCTCAGTTGGCGCATGCGTCCGGATCCTGTTTTGCAGCTATATCCCCCTACTTAACCTCTCTTCTCTACAAGGTTTTCAAAACTGAAATCGACCTCACTATCTTTTAAAATATATTCCAAAACTTTTTGTGTATTAGAAAAAATTATTTTATTATTTTTTCTCTCTCTGTATGCTGTCTGCCATTCCAAAATTGTGTATTATACTAAGCACAATTTTATGTTTTTTAATAGAAAGAAAATCTGTCAGACACAAGTAGTTAATGAGGTAGGTGCTATAAATTAGTCCTATTTCAGTATGAATGAAAAGTCCCCTCTAAAAGAAGGTCCATACTTCCGTTAAATAAGGCCCATGTTCAGTTCACAATACTTGTCCCGATTGGTGAGTTTTCTGATCTGAACTACCGTATATACTCAAGTATAAGCTCAGATTTTCAGCCCTTTTTTTAGGCTGAAAGTGCCCCTCTCAGCTTATACTTGAGTCATTGTCCCAGGGGTTCGGCGGGGGAGGGGGAGCGCAGCTGTAGCATCATACTCACTCCCTCCTGGTGCGGTCTCTGCACTTCCTTGCTTCTAAGATGGTCTCCAGCACCAGCAGCTCTTTCTGTGTTCAGCGGTCATAAGGTACCGCTCATTAACGTAATGAATATGCACACGACTCCACTCCCATAGGCGTGGAACGCATATTCATTACTTTAATGAGCTGTACACGTGACTGCTGAACACGGGAACAAGCTGCCAGTGTCGGAGACCATCACAGAAGTAGGGACGTGCAGAGACCGTGCCACGAGGGGGTGAGTATGAAGGGGAGGAAGGGGGGAGCCATGCGATATTCACCTGTCCCCGTTCCACTGCCATACTGTGCTGCCTTCCGCGTCCTCTGGCTGTGTTGTTTAGGTCAGAGGACGCAATGAGGTGTTTAGTGCGTGCCCTCTGCCTGTACAGTCACTGCAGAGACCCGGAAGACAGAGTGGCATGCGGAGGTGGAATGAGGACAGGTGAATAATGCAAGTGCCGGGGGCCTGAGCCAGTGGCGACAACATCACCTGGCCCCCAGAGCACGCCGATATCCCCACCTGCTCAGGACACTGGCACCTGGCCCCCAGAGACAAAAGGTGAGCATATCATTTTTTTAATCGCAACAGCAGCAGCATATGGGCATATTATTCTATGGAGCATCTTATGGGGCCATCAGCCTTTATGGAGCAGCATATGGGGCATATTATTCTATGGAACATCTTATGGGGCCACTATTAACCTTTGTGCAGAATTATATAGGGCATATTTTTTGTATGGAGCATCTTATGGGGCCCATCATGAACTTTATGGAGCAATATATGGGGTGTATTTTGTATGGAGCATTGTTGTGAATTCGCTTTCTGGCCTACCTCTGGTTACTAGTGAAAGTAGTGGAGCTGGTTCTCTTTCCGGGCTCCCTCTGGTGGCTACTGGAGGTAATGGAGCTGATCTAATTAACAGAGGCCTGCCACCTGTTGATGAGGAGGATGACTGGATATCTGGAGTTTCTGACTGGATTTAAGACAGCCGACTCCCTCTATCCCTGCTGGTGATTTTTTCCTGCCTCCTGAGGTCTTAGTTTCCAGCTCACTCCCTGCATGCTCAAGCTATGTGTTCTTTTGCTATTGCTCTCATTTGATTTGGTTTTGTCTATTTCAGTTTTGTGTGGCCAGCCAGCCCCGGCTGGGGCTGTGCTGAATTTCCCTCCTTATGTTACTATTTGTGACAGTTTGTTTTTGTCCCTTATTAGATTGGCCTCTTTTTGCTCTGCTTTCAGAAAATACCAGAGTTCTGTTATAGTGGGCGAAGTCTAGTGACTTCAGTATTTTTCTATCAGACAAGTTGGGCATTTTTTTCAGGGTTTTTTGCGTGATTGCAGATAGAGTCTTTCCTTTCCTGTCCTGTCTAGTTAGTGTGAGCCCCACCGTTTGCTCAGTCTATTTTCCTACCTGCATTTGTGTTTTCATCTTGTATCACTGACAATATATGTTTGGTGGCTATCTATTCCTTTGGGGTATGCTCTGGGGCAGATTAGATTTCCCCTTTCTTGCTTTAGGCTTATTTAGTTCTCCGGCTGTGTCGAGGCATCTAGGATCATCGTAGATACGCTCCACGGCTACTGCTAGTTGTGTGGATAGGATCAGGGGTCTACAATCCACTTAGTTACCACCCTATCTGGTTTTCTGTGGCTTGGCTTGGTCTTGTTTTCCTCCTCTGTGACCCAATCATAAGAGCATCTTATGGGGCCCATCATGAACTGATATGGGGCTCTTGATTCAATATGGATATGCAAAAATGTTTAACCTACTGATGTCTCAATTAATTTTATATTTATTGGTATCTATTTATATTTTTGAAATTTACCAGTAGCTGCTGCATTTTCCACCCTAGGCTTATACTCGAGTCAATACATTTTACCAGTTTTTTGTGGCAAAATTAGGGGCCTTGTCTTATACTCGGATCGGCTTATACTCGAGTATATACGGTAACTGTTCTTTAGGCACACATGAGGCCAATAGGTCAATCCCGCCGGTCACACTTGACATTGTAATCTGGGCAAAAAACAAATAGCTCGGTCTTATGTACTTAGCCTTAGTTTTTTTAGGCTAGTGAGTGAAGCAACTATGGACTATGGTTTCTTATAATTTGAGGGGTACAAAACAGCACTAAAAAGTTTGCAATACAATACCCCTTAATTAGGATCAGCTGCCGTGTGTTTCAGGTCTTTCCTGTGGTAGCACCTGGCATCCATCCAGAGCCAAATCTAACCCAAACATCAGGAGCTCTAGTGAACAGTTGGAAATTTGCAGGCTCTCCTTGGTCCATGGCACACTAGATCCATGATCCAGGCTTGAGCGTAACACATTATACAACAAACAGGATATTATATATTTAGTACAGACAAATATGGCCAGCTGTAGAATTTCTGAAATCCCTCACAAAATAAAATCAATGGCCCCGATGGGGTGTTGGCAAAAGCTTTGTGAGTTGTAGAATAATTAGTCGGTTAATGGTTAAAGAAGCACTCCACTCCTTAAAGTTTTTATCCTCTTAATATATTGCAATCACCATATTATATAGCATTACCTTTCTACCCATATAATTCTTCTCTTTTCTATTAGATCTTTAACTCCACATGATTTAAAACTGACTAGCTGAATCCTTCTCAGCTCTAAATAGAAACAAGAGGTCAATTTTCGCTGCACAAGTCAGGAATCACTGCAAAAGTCCCTGGTAGGGTTTAGGCCTCTTTCACACATCCGGTGTCATGGGTCCGGTGGCCTGCGGCGAATAGCCGGGCCGCCGGATCCGGCCTGCAGCGATGACACCGGATGTACATGCGGCGCCTGATGCGGCTTGGAGGACATTTAAAGGAGCCGCAGCACCGGGGGTCGAGAGAGCCAGCCGGAGAGAGATCGGGAGGCGAGAGAGCAGCCAGAGAGACAGCGGGGGATGAGAGAGCAGCCAAAGAGACAGTGGGGGACGAAAGAGCAGCCAGAGAGACAGTGGGGGATGAGAGAGCAGCCAGAGAGACAGAGGGGGACTACAGAGCCAGCCAAAGAAAGGTATGGAGCGTATGGAGAGAGAGAGAGAAGGGGAGGGGGAGAGAGAGAGAGATACGCGCCGGGCACTTGTGGGGTTAAAACTCATAGTGCCCGGGCATGCCCAGTTGAAAAAGCCGGTCCGGCGCTGCAAAAAAAGTTGCAGCCAACGTTTTTTGCAGATGCCGGACGGTGAATGTTTGCCGTATCCGGCAAAACCCGGAGGCGCCGCATGTCCATCCAGCATGATGCGGCGATCATTACATTCTATGTGAAAAAAACGGATCCAATTCCGGATCCGGTTTTCACAAATTTCCCCGCATCATGCTGGATTTAAAAAAACGGATGTGTGAAAGTAGCCTTAGGCGGGAGCAGCTGGGTCAGTAGTTGAAGGGGGGAATGATTAATGGAGGAACAAGAGACTTCCTGTTTCTATGCAGAGCAAAGAAAAGAGAGGCATTAACTAGGTAGAAGGTAAAATGAGCAATTGTAAGTACACAATGCTACATAATATGATGAATGTAATATATTAAGAGTTAAAAACTTTCATAGAAGTACTGCTCAAATAATCTGAAATATTACCTTCTGTGGTTTTCTTGAATATTAGAAAGGGTAATGATAACATAACTTACAGCAAAAGGTAGTGACTGGGTTTATGATAAATCCCTGGGTTTTAGAGCCTTGGCACAGAAACCCATGGGGGTGGAGAAGAGTATTTTCATAAGTATAAGCTAGGGTCTTGTAGCGTGGTGCAGGGAAGTAGTTGCAGGCGAGGCACTGGTCTTCTCCTGTAATTCCCCAGCGTGCTACATGAAAGAGTAGGTACTGGCTGGATATTGGTGTTGGTGCTGTGAGGGCCTTGCACCCAAGCAGGCCACCTGTCACGGATTGTGGTGCTGGCCATGACCATAGGTTTTCAAGCTTAATAAAGGAGACTCCCATTCCAACGCACAGTCTTTACTGGGCTGTAACATCACAAGGTTTATGTACAAGGGGTAATGGGTACAAAGTCTTATAGACATTTCCTTCACAGTGTAAGGCATATTCACACACACAGTATCATTCCACTGTAGTGTACTCCGGGGCTGGTGAAGCACTCTTCTTTGCCCTACCTCATCACAGCCTAGCTTCTCGGCACAGTTATAATCAGCAGGTCTCTCTACCTGCTCTGTTCACTTGCCCTATAAACAATCTCCACCCTCCATGGGCTAGTCCAAAACATTAACACATATCTTACCTTATTATCTACCTACAGTCACTACCTTATACTAGCAACATTAGATCCAGTTCCAGTAAAAGACATCTTCGAAGTGTTCAGATCCTGGAGATGTCACGTCAAGGCATGAAACAATTGTAAAATAAAGATAGTCCAGTTCAATGAACCGTGACTAGACTTTTATTCACAGAACTTGCATAGCAGAGGACAAGATCAGCTGTATAACTAAAATAAATATGACATCAGCATGTTTCGGTGAAAGGATAGCCCATCCTTACTCATGACTAAGGATTGCCTGTCACCAGAAATGTGTTGATTTCGCATTTCTGTTTGTTGTAACTTATACTACCTTTCTATGTCCTAAGCCCTAAACTATGTCTTATCCCATGCTTACCCTACACTCTACATATTGTATTACAGTTTACAACACAAAATATACCAAATACACACAACAAGATTGGTGTCTTCAGGGGACAGTTCAGTCCACACCCCTTGCACTCTCTAAGCAAGTCTTCCAGACCCTCTTTAACTACTAATATCTGATTTAGACTGCAGAACATGATTTCGTATTAAAGTATCTTTGGAAAAATGAATCCCGAAATGCTACCCTTATAGGAGTGAGAAAAAATGTTTCCAGTGCCAACTATTTGTCGTTACCAAGTACAACTTAAAGGAGTATTCAACCTCTTAAAGGGAACCTGTCACCAGGTGTTTTCCACCTAATCTGAGAGCAGAATTATGCGGATAGTGACCCTGATTTCAGAGATTTGACATTTATTGGGTTGCTTGCTGTAATTCCCTTTAAAGGATCAAACATTGACTCACAAAGTAGCACTAATTGGTGACATGAGGGATACTTTTTTATTTTTACAACTGAGGTATTATGGAAACTTTTCATGTACATCTTCACCTTCTGAAGATGGATCTTCTCAATGAGATTCAATGCTTTTCTTGGCGAATATACAGTAACTAAAATCTCACAATTTTATTCTTTTTAATGTGTAATATAATGCATATTAATTTTATTACACAGGTCGGACAAAGTCCACAACTCACATATGCGGAGCTGGAAAAGAAAGATGTGGCAAATGATTATTATGATACATTGAAGGTATTGCTATAAATCACAATCTACCATAGTATCTCCTTTATTCCTTACACAGACGTTTTCAATAACTCCACGCTTAATTTCAAAAGAAGATTCAAACTTTTGATTTAAGCCTGCTTTATGGGCTGCTCGAATTTTACAGTTACATCCAAATGATCCAAACACATTTGCCCATCAAAGTGCCTCTGTCACTGGTGACATTTCTGCCATTGGTTGAATGAATGGATGCTCATATAAAGAAGGCTGGCTGTTGTGCATTGTATACAAAGTTTAGAGGCAGCCAGGCAAAGAATTGATTGCCACTGTGTTGATAACTAGAGGAGAAAAAGAGCACCGTGTGTTGGGTCTGTGGGCCAACCATGTGTTTCCTGAGAAAAGTTTATTGACCAGTGGTAACAGAATGGCCACTTTGCTGAGATAAATACTTTTTTTTCCTATTCTTTAAACTATTAATGGGATATACAAGACAATTTTATTTTTTTCACATGTATCTATGAACTGACAGACAGGTAATGGCTATCTACTTGCCTGTTCTGCTCGGCACTGGCTCAGGGTGGTCAAAGAATGCTCCTGCCGACAATTCTGCTGCCTCAATTCAAGGGAGCATTTCTTCCTTTCCCAGCCAGCTCTATTGACCAGGGTGTGACTGCTGATGTCTTGCTGACTAATGTTTTCATATCAATTTTTTTCTGTATTTTTCATGGTAGGAACTCAAACTTCTCATATATGTGTGTTTTGTGGACCAAGTACTCAGCACAAAATCATATAGACATGTCCAGTCTTGATTCTTGGATCAAATTGCTGATGCAAATCTATGGGTGCTGGAAAAAAATCAAACAAAGATTGAATGACATCCATGTGATGTTTGGCAGTGTTTGATTTGAGAGGCTTGAGAAGCATTTTATTTATTTTTTTCGTCCAAGGTGACCAAACACTATTGGCAAAATCTAATACTGTGACCAACTCTGATGTAACTCTGATGAAAAACAGTGATGAAACTGATTTTTGTATGAAAGAAAAATTACTGATGTCATAAAGAAGCCTTATAGGGGTGATGTCAATAATATGCTGTCACACATGGGGCCAGCTGATAAGTCTTGATGATTATGGTGCTCATAAGAGCAATATGAATAAGGTCTTATTGGAGACTGAGGAGTTAAGTTTTTAGCTTATCACTGATGTTAGGGAAACTTCTTTTAACCATAACTTGCAAAATTCATACCGACCACTTCCAGTTGTAGTTGAATCACAACTTTCTTTTGTTCATTTGTTTATCTCTAAAGATTTTAATAAATTCATTTTTTTGGTCTTATTCACAGGTGGAAAATAGTAAAAAATCAACAATCGAAAATGAAGATCCTGACTATGAAAATGTTCAGAATTATTAATTTTTTTTTACAGATGCTAGTTAATGGGATTGATTTTTAGAGCATGTTGATATCATATGTAATCCCACAATTATTCTGGAATGGCCATATAAGTGGGACTGAGTGGTTATGAGTATCATTCCGAAACGCGTCAACCATAACAGGTCTCATGTGGGACGATTTTCCTTTGTCTTTGATTTTGCTATCACATGTTTTTATTGGATTCAAATAAAAGCCTTTTTTAACAAAGTGCTAGATTACTCTATCTGCACCTTTGTTTGGTCTGGACAGTAGATGTCAGAGCGCTTATCTGTTTGTTTGTAGTTTCTCCAAGGTCAGAGGCTCTGGAAATCAGATTTCATGCTTTGCATTGACGAGGAGCAACACCCCAAAACACTGTCTCCAATCTGAGATTTTGGTTTGGCTTTAATCCTAAATCATATTGCAAGGCTCGTTATAGAGTTGATATTGACTTTTAGGATCGCTACTTCCAACAGGTGGCCCTAGAGTTCTTATCCTCTTCTTCTATGAAGAGACAATTTGCAAATGTAATTTCCCAGAGGAGTGTGCGTGGCTTATAAATTACCTCATACATAGACAATGCTAAGGAGTCATTTTAAGGTGAAATTTGAGTTACGGGAAGAGACCCTTGATTAAATTTAGAAATAGGGAAATAGTAAAATGTCATAGAAGTCAGAAATTGCTTGATGTTTAGAGACTGATTCAAACCAAGGTCAAAAATTATGTAAATAGCAGTGGTAAATAAAATTGTATATGTTTGGCCCAGAATATTTATAGAAGAAGAAAAGAGAATACCAAAGATTTAGCATGGTACAATTATCAGACCCATCAGAGGGCAGATCAGCTGTCTGACCGTTGGACACCCTGCACGCGAAACTTTGTTGGTGACAGAGGACTTTGCGTTTCTTAAAATGTCAAGTTCCTCTATGAATATGGGAAAAAACAGACCTCTTAAAATGAACTTATCATTTTAAGGACCTCTGATTTGCCTGGCACTTTCCAATCACATTAAGTCTGGGGTCAATGATCAAACATTTAATAGATATGTTATATCCGTTTTGTGGACAAACCAACCAGCACATCTATATGAACTTGTTGGACAATCCAGTTAAAACCATGGAAGTTATGAAGTTGAACCCTTTATTTTGGATGGACTTTACAAAAGTGTATCTTTTATTAAACCAAAGTAGAATTTTTAAGGTCATATACTGATGTTGAATAGAAGAGCCTTGATGTTAGTCAATGGGCAAATTATTTCAAAAATGTTTGCGTAAAGTTTAGGTCAGGGTTTTGTTTAGCCCCTTATGTGTTTTTGGAGCTCACCGTCTGCATGTAGGCACAGTCATGCTGGGACTGGGAAGGAACGTCCCCCAACTTCATCACCATCTCTTCAAGTTTACAAGCAATGTGAATTAACATCTTGTTCAGATTAATAGAGTAAACCAAAAATTAGTAATGTTTGCCATACAAGGACTCTTAAGTTCCTCCTCCAGGAATAACCAAATTCCAAACTGGAATACCCCCAAACTGGACATTTGGAGACAAGTTTTATGTAGCTAAATTTAATTTAGAAATACAAACATCTTGGTGCTAACTTAAAAAACAACCATATACTAACCAACCAATCCCCAATGCTGTTCTTACTGCTGCCTGTATCGTCCTATGAGTTCATGGCTTCCACTTCTTGAGTAGTTGGTTGTGCTGACTGATGCAGTCAATCTGGAGCCACTGATTGACTGCAATGATAAAAATCCATCTCCGCCAGAAGAATCAGTTTTCTCACATTCATATTCAGATGGAAAATTACCCCTGTAGCCAGTCAATAGAAGCTTACTGTACTGATATGATGTTAAATAATGATATTTAATTATAGTGTTTTTTGGTGAAAACCAGCACAATTAACAGAAAACAATGAAGTATAATTAATAAAAAATATCAAACTGTGGTGCAAAACATGAAAATTAATTAGCAGTGGTTAATTACTTGTCAGAATCAATGTTGCATCCAAGTATGTGTAGTTCATGTTAATGAAGCAGAGGAGAGGAAATTAGTTTAAAGAAAAAGTTATACAATTCACAAAAAATTTCTTGACATACAATTAATATAAATGTAGGGTTTCTGACATTAGAACCAAATGGCTCAATGAAAAGTAACCAATCCACGTTGGATTGTCTTTTATTGGGCATTTAGCATGGACGGCATTGATAAATTAGTCATTGGACATCACTGAATCCACAGATGTATTCTGTATATGAATGCCCATCATGGAAAATACCATTGCATCATCCAAAGAAAGTCTATATCAGTGCATCATGGCTGACTCTTTAAACAGGGACATCGCATGGCTGAGAATATTGCACAAGCTTTTCCTTATCGTTGACTATTCCACCTTCTAAAGCTCTGACTTTAGTCTTGGGATATAGCTGCTGCCGTCTGATGGAGCCTCCATGAGGTAGAATGTATTTTTACAATGCATCAGTTCCGTAGACAACTATCAAAATTATAGTACAAACTACACCAATTGTAATAAATACTAAGGAGATAAGTGGGTCGCTCTCACACCCAGGGCAGTGGGGTACTCAGTACCAGGCCCGATGGTCCTCAATATGATGTCACGGTAGCTGGGGCCCGGCCCGTGGCCCTGGGCACCCATTGTAAATGTTCAGTGTCAATGTCGTGACGCCACCTGTGGTGTTCGGCAATGAAGATGTAAGCCGACGCTGCAGACAGATCCTCTAGGACAGATGATGTGGTGCAGCAGTGATGTTATAGCCCTCCACAGGCAGGGCTGTAGTCCCAGGGCAGAGTAGGTGAAGTGACACGTAGATGGTGTAGTGTCAGGCACAAGGGATGTAGCAGTGCTGGGCAGGTTGGCGCAGGAATAAGTGGAGGACACCAGGGCATGTAGTTCCAAAGCTTTACTCACAGTCTGTTGTACAAACAGGTCCCTGCCTCCGTACCGTGTCCTCCGGGTCAGGGACTCAATCAACCTCCAGGCCAGATGGAATACTCTTTTCCAACACTCCGCCAACATGTGCCTTTCTGAATGTCTCCTCTTATAGCGCCTTTGAGTGAAGTACTCCAAGTACTGAGTTACACTGGAGTTCCTCCTGTCCGATATTCTTATGAACCCTACTTGTACGGCAGACAGCTGTAGCCTGCTTCGGGGACTCCTTGCTACTAAGTCCCGGCTCACTATCCAGTTGCTGTTGTGCCCAAAAGTCTTGTGTGGGAATAAAGTGGTCACTACTTCTAATCCTCCGGTGTCTGCTGCAGGACCATTAGTATCCATACAACCTCGGGGACCGGGCCCCGGCCTTGCGCTTAGAACTTCTAGGAAGGGTTCTCTACTAACCCACGTCCTCTGTTCTCTTTTACTCCTCACATTCCGTACTAATCCTTTCTTTCTATGGAGAATCAGGCTTTCAGTCTATGTTGCTCTCTCTATTCCTTTCCCGTGCTAGCAGACCCAGGTCACTGGGATCTGCTGCAGCACTTCCATCCATCTATCCCTCTCTCTGGGGATGTTCTTCTCTCCAGCTCTCTAATCAACTGACTTGTCATCCTAAACTCTTCCCACTCTTTGTAATGTAATCTAACTCCACCCACCTCCCAGCACGTTTTGTGTTCCAAGCAGGGAGCCACCAATGGGTGCTTTGCTATACTCCAAGCAGGGAGCCGCTGAAGGTGCTTTGCTACACTACTTTGTGGTGTGGGGTGCAGGTGTTGGTGTGTGGTCAGGAGTCTCCACCTTACCTGGATGGTGGGATACCACACCTCAGAAGGAGTTGCAGTACCTCTGTGGCGACTGAGCCTCATGGGTGCCACATAAGGAAGGTACAAGAAGCAGAGCAGGGACACTGACAGAGGAGGCAGAAGGAACCAAGAGAGGATCTCCAGGAGATCTTGGATGCTAGTGTAGATAAACGGTAGGTTCACTAAACAACCTTTCATTTATCTGAAGGGTATGAAGGTAGAGATAAAATTAGATAATGACCATACCATTCAGTAATGTCAGGATTAATTGTAAACAGACACAAAAATATGTATTTTTTTTCCTTATAGAAAACTGAACTGATCGATGAACACAAATCTAACCAGAGAGAATGAAGTCACATTTTGATTTCCTGAAATTTACGTTTTGCTTATTTGTTCTTCCAGGTAATAAGAAGATAATTTACATTTAAGATAAAGTGATTACTTTTGAGCACCAACTTTCAGTTTACATACAGTATAGATATAATCTGGTTACTGGTCACTGGTTAAAGCGCCAGGACAGTCAAGCCTCTAACTGCTTGGTTAAGCCCTAAAGCACCATTCTCCATTGCACTTCATTCTGATATTTTTTTCTATACACTGTATGTAGACACCAAATAAGCAGGAAATACAGCACAAATTTATGAGTTCAGCGCTGAATGACAATGATCTATTAAAAGACATTTTAAAATGATAATATGTTGAGTAATATATCAATGCTTTAGTAATAATTGTGGTATAAATAATTTAAATTGACCCGTGAATTCCACAATCTGGTTAGTTTTATTTTTCATTTGTCTGTCTTAAATTCTTTTATCTCTTTTATTTGCATTCCTTTAATTATCATCTTTTTTTCCATTTATTTTTATTTTTTGGATTATTTTGTAGAATTACAAGAAGTTAATTGGACATTTACATTAGCGGAATCTATAGATGCATCAATAAATTCCAGTGTGAAGTTTCCTTGCAGAACCACGGCTCTCGATAACCATGGAATGGTCCTACTAATCTGGTATATATACAAAATCAAAGATCACCAGCAGGTGTATAATGGCAATGACCAAAGTATGGTCATCCCCGAGTACAGGAATCGCACCTCCCTTGTAGGTATTAGAACAGACTGCTTGCTGAGAAGTAGAAATGTCCTGTACATGGCATGGTTCTTCCCAGAAATAACAATAAACTCATTTAAATTAAGCAAACAACTGCAGCCCATCAGGATCAAAGTTTCAGGTATCTACAAATCTTACATCATATTTTATATGTGTTTCTTTGGATAATTATTACATATGAGTCTAAATTAAACAAGCAAAAGGGTATTGTCTTCAGTCTGGGGCATAATGAAGGGGTCTACGGTCTGAATTAGTTTAGCAGTCTAGTGTAAGGTCTGAATTGCTTAAGGGCCTGTCACACTAAGCGATATCGCTAACAATATCGCTATAACTTGTGACGGTATAGCGATATTGCTAGCGATATCGCTGTGTGTGATACTTACCTATGACCGTCTCCCCCGCTGGTTATCGCTGATCGCGCGAGAACGTTCAGGACCGCTTCTCGTCGTCAGCTTCCTGCGGCGCTTCCTGTGGAGAGACGAGCGATGAGCGTGGAGCCGGGCGGGAGGACGCAGGATCGCCTAGTGTGACAGGTAAGTAGCGACCCCCGTCCCCAGCGATGTCGCTGGTGAGATCTGCCTGTGTGGCAGCGCACTAGCGACCACTTAGCGATGCACCAGCGATCCTGACCGCGTCATATCGCTGGTCGGGATCGCTGGTGCATCGCTAAGTGTGACAGTACCTTTAGGGATCTGGTATAGCTGTCTGATTTTATCTTGGCTTTAATTAAGAGATCTACAGTCTGGATTCATTCTGGTTTGGTGAAGGGTCTGAATAAAATAAAGGGTCAATTATTTTAGGGATCTGATCTAGCCTCGGAGGTCTGAATTGAGTTTGAGGACTGAATTATTTGAGGGTGTAGTCTGGGGTCTGTGTAATTTAAAAAATTTGACCTTTCTTTGTTCTGATTAAATTCTTCTTTTCTAGATATTGAATAATTTTGGATTATGATAACTTTTAGTGGTCTAATCTGGAGTCTGAATAATTTAGGAAGCTGAATTACTATTGGGGATTGATATCGGATCCTATGTAGCTTGGTTGTTTAACATTGGGTCTGAATTTATTTACAATTGTGGCTTGTTGTCTAAATTAGTCAAGGCAACAGATCTGGAGTCTGAGATATTTATTAGGTCTGTGAAATAAATTAATTTTTATAGCCTATAGAACCATTATGTAGTTATCCAGCTTTCTTCCATTTTTACTTCACTGACCATAAGCATTTGTTGAAAATGTTTAAGTTACCAATATTATTATCGAGCTGGTAGGATATACTTCTTAGATACTACAAAATATCTCTTCTAGGCACAATTGATAGAACAGATGTGCAGCTTACAGGGTTGACCACTCAGGTTTCTGAAGCTAGTTAGGCTGTTAGGATAGGTAAGCCAGAATATATGTATTCATATTTGAAAAAGCAAAGACCATACAGAAGAGTATGGGCACGCTAAAGACGGGAAGAATATGGGGTCTGAGAGGAAGGGGAAGATGGCATAACTCTGTAGCCCAAGTGAACCTATGATAGTAAGTTTTTTTTCATTTCCAGTTAATTGCCAAGAAGGGATCATTTCCTACATTTTGCTTTGTTGGATTCCTAAGTTAAGGTGGGCTCCCTTCTGAGGTTTACCTATGATTTATTGGGTTTCTATCTCCAGTGGAACATAGATCATAGGTATAGATGTGTATAGTTCAGCATCATAGTATAGTTCCTTAAAGTTTTCATGGAAATGTAGTACATCCAAAAAGATCTTAATGAAATAAATATGGACTTGCCTTCTCATCGGAAGGTGGCTTGGACAGCTCATTTTGCAGTGACTGGAGCTTCACATTCCCTAGGACCATGAAAACTTTGAGTGGTTACTGCCTGGAGGTCCCTTGGATCCTTTCCTATCAAGCCAAAGTCAAATACTTCACCTTAATTTGGTTCTTACGAAACCCTACAGGAGACGTAATAGTGTATAATAATAAATCACGAGTCACTATAGACATCAAATATATTGGACATATATCTCTGGTCCAAATGAGCAGAAGCAGCTAGTCATTGAGGATAAATAATGTACAAAAAGACATACAATACTATCCAGAACTATAAGGCTGAGTTCACACGTGGCGTTTTTTTCGCGTTTCCGCGGCGGTTTTAACCACGTGATTTTGCTGCGAAAACGCGAAAAATAAGCATTCCATGCATTCCTATGGGATTCCGCAATGCTGTGCTAATGCTGCGGATTTTACCGCGGCGGAATCGCTTCGCGGTAAAAAACGCAGCATGCTCATTAATTTTGCGGAATCGCGGCGATCCCGCACCCATAGAAATGCATTGTTCCGCTTACTTCCTGCATGTGGCTGTGCACACCATGCGGAAAGTAAGCAGAACAATTGCGGATGGTACCCACAGTCCGGAGGAGAGGAGACTGTCCTCCGGGCTTTGGGTACCATGTCCCTGTAAAAAATAGAATTTAAAATAAAAAATATTGTTATTCTCACCTTCTGGCGTCCCACGCAGCCTTCCCGCCTCTCTCCATGCTCTCGTTCCCAGTAATCCTTTGCGAAAATGCCCGCGATGGCGTCCGTTCTCGCGGGATCGCGAAGTCTTGTGGCCAATCGCGCGACGTCATCGCGAATGACCGCGAGACATCGCGATCCCTCGAGAACGGATGTCATCGCGGCCATTTTCGCAAAGGATTACTGGGAACGGATGCGCGGGACGTCGGAAGGTAAGAATAACACCATTTTTTATTTTTTTTTACATTCTATCTTTTACTACTGATGCCGCATAGGCGGCCTCAGTAGTAAAAAGTTGGTCACACTCGTCAAACACTATGCTTGACGAGTGTGACCAACCTGTCAATCAGTTCTCCAAGCGATGCTACAGATCGCTTGGAAAACGCTAGCATTTTGCAAGCTAAATACGCTTGCAAAATGCTAGTTTTTCCGCGGGAAAATAGCGGGAATTTAAAATGCGATTTTCCCGCGGAATGGAATTCCGGAATTCTCTCGGTAATTTCCGCGAGAGTTCCGGTACGTGTGCACTTAGCCTTAATGATTAAATATAAACTTGGCAGAAAATTCTGCACACTGAAAGTCTCATGTGACGTGAATTAGGTTTGCAATAGGGAATAAGTAATAATAGCAATTAAATGAAATTATTTTGTTTAAATTAATTCTTATTTTTTTAGCTTTTTTTATCTGACTAGAGAATACTACATTTGGAAGTTTGTTTATTTAGGGAATTTTATTGCAATTTTTATTATTTAAATGTTAAAAACAAAAACATTTAATGATTAAAACAATATAGAGGTGTCTTCTGAGGTGTCTGCTGTATCTCAGATGTATTAGGAAAGCAAAACATTTGTAAAATAATTACAGAATGTATATAGTTTGTACTTTCTTACAAAATATATTGTCCTTGTTGGACTTGGTGGTATGTGAATGAGGAACATATATTTATTTTAAATAGCTTATGAACAGAAACTGTCAGTGTGTTTTTCCTATGTAATCTGAGAACATCAAGTTGTAGGGGCTTATATCCTGATTCTAGTAATGTGTTACTTACCAGGCTTAGTGTTTTAATAAAATCAGTGTTTTATAAACAGGGAATTATCACTACAGGACTTGATGACTCAAGCCTCCAAGTCCAACCATGCCCATACAGTGTACACAGAAAGCTGGTGTGGGCAGAGTTATACAAGGCTCATCATTCAGAGCACTACTAGATAAACTGCACAAAAAATTGTGATTCTATCAAAATGACAGCATGAAGGCCAGAAAGTGACACGTCAGATTCCCTTTAATATTTGCCTCATTCCAATTATTATTGTTCATTCTTGAGGATGATTAATCTCTTAAGGAATTACAAATTTAATCTTGGGAGCCAGAAGTTATTGTAGATATTTTTTCATAACAACATCTTTTGTTCTTTCTCTCCTTAGAGTTTCCACCATCATAAGTCATTTCAGGAGCTGAGAACTCTGAAGAGTCTAAAGCAGTAAAGATTACCTGTGCTGTAAATCGCACGTGTGCCTCAAGTCCTCCAAAGCTTCAGTGGAGAATCTATAGTCATCAGAATATTATCCGCCATGTAAACCTGTCTCAAGGGTTGTGGCAAGTGCAATCTGAAATAAAATACTTCCCTTCCATTACTGACCTTGGAATGCAATGCTACTTTCCCAAATGGTGCAACTGTAAGAGGGGACCAGGACGGTAGTCACAGCTGAGGACACCGGGACTCTGGTGTCCTGACCTCCTCCCACAGAAATACCATCAGTATCTACCAGTGTACGTGTTCTGGTTGCTGGTCCACGGTCAGGAATTTCACTGCGGTGCGACCCAGCTCCTGAGTACTTGATTAAAGCGCATGTGGATGAAATAATGGACACAGATACCTGTTCTGATGCCCAATACATGATTTTACTTTCTTCTTCAACGGTCCCGGACACTTCAGTTACATCACAGTCCACACAGCATTCCTCCTGCTCTTTCCCTTTCTTACTTTCTTCACCCTCACGTACATTACGGGGCAGTAGAGCCCTTGGCGGTACTGCAGCTTCACTACTGTAGGACTTTAGTACATAGGGGATCCCGCTTGTCCGTTTCACCCCGGACTTGCCAGCTTCAGCCCTATTGAGGATTTGCCACATCATAAAAGTTCTGCACCCTGCATGACTTTTGGATCACGTTTCCTTCTCCGTTCCTGCTGCTGATGTAAACTGTAACTTCCCTGGGTGCTCCGGTCTTAACCAGCAACCGTCTGACTGTGCCCGTGCTTCTTCACTTAAACAACGTTGGGTAACTGCTATGATGTCCTGGTCTTAGAGGCCTTGTAGACTTGCCATCTAGTGGCCCGTTTCAACATTACATTTACCCATATCTATGAACTCTATACTATAAGTGCCCTCCTCTAATGTTCCCAAAGGAAGCACTATCTTACCCTAATCTGTACAGAAATACAATTTGATACAAAAGACATAATAAAGCATAATATCTTACAGTATGTACAGTATGGTAGCACATAATGTGGCAATACCAATAAGACAGTCGGTAATACATAGCCGTGTAGCAGTACCAAAGCAAAACAATATATGGGCAGCTCGGTGGCTCAGTGGATAGCATTGCAGCACTGGGGTCCTGGGTTCAAATCCCACCAAGGACAACATCTGCAAGGAGTTTGTATGTATTCCCCATGTTAGCGTGGGTTTTCTCGCGGTACTCTGGTTTCCTCCCACACTCTAAAGACATGCTGATAGGGAATTTAGATTGTGAGCCCCATCGAGGACAGTGACAATAATGTGTGTAAAGTGCTGCAGAATATGTTAGCGCTATATAAAGATTATTATATTTACATTAAAGCTCTTAAACGGGAGGAGGCAATAAAGGGGTGTTCTATCCCAATCCCCTACACAACATCAGTCCAAAGCGTAACCGTACATGTTGAAGGTAAGTGACTACGCATTTATTGATGCAACACAACAAATATCTACACTGATTGAGGAAGCTCACTAGGTCATCAGCAATGAGGATCTGAATATTTCATCTGTGTGGTTCCAATCTCCAGGAATTGGATTGCCCATATGGATGAACAGGTAATAATTAGAGATGAGCGAACCTGTTCGGAAATTAATCACCGAATCCAAATGTGCGATATTTGTGCCAAATTTATGTTTGGAGATCGTTTCCGAACATATTCGCTCACATCTACTTGTATGAGTGAATATGTTTGGAAAATAATCGCCAAGCATAAATTCGGCACGAATATGGCACATTCGGATTCGGTGACTGTTTTCCAAAAAAGTTTGCTCATCTCTAGAATAAAACAGATAAGCAAATCTCCAAAAATGTGTTCGAATTGGGTCAGCAGATTGAATTAAGTAAGAAAAAATTCAGTCCAAATCAAAATTGCCCCGATTTCTGTGAAGAGAGGGAAAAAGATGAAAAAAAACCCCAAAATTTATACTAACCTTTCCTTACCTGTTATTCCACCTCCATCTCCATTGATGATTTAGTCCACACTCTGTCTTCTTTACTTCCATCATTCCAATCCAGCGCTGAAGCCAATATGAGACTTGCAATTGGTCTTATGTGGTGACTTGGAGAGGAAATACACATCATAACGTGTCACCCTCCTCTCCATCATAACCATGTGAGGTCAATCGCAGGCCTCTTATTGGCCTAAGAGATGGAATGGAATGATGGAAGAATAGAAGTCAGTGCTGAAGACGAGAGTGAAGTATCAGACCTGAGGCAGAGAAGGCGGTGACAAAATAGATAAAGAAAGGTGAGTATATATTTTTTTAATCTATTCATGGTCTTCAAAAAAATAAAGCAAACTGATGACTGGTTGGCAGGCAATTATCTGGATTTATGCTAATTAAATTCGGGAAAATTTTTCAAGAAATTTCTAACAAATTCCAGTTAATTGCCAATTCACTCATTTCTAACAGAGACAATTTTGGGGGTGAACAAGACACATCTTCAACATGGCCTACAATATCTTGAGAATTATAAGGGGTCTACACTGCCTATAGAGTGTTGTAGAATTATCATGGAGGGCGCAGAGTGTAGCAGAAATATTGCTGGATTTATTAAGCATACGGTCCTATTATGAGTCACACTATGTGGTTGTTACTATTGGGAATATTATATGTGTAGCATTATTAGTTTTGAGGTCACTATGACAAGGCTACAGTACATAAATGTAAACAGCAGTCAATCATGAAAGAGTGCCGTACTTTTATTATTTACCTAAGGTGCATAAAAACATGAGCCAACCACCCGGGAGACCGATTATCTCTGCTATTGGGGGTTTAACATCAAATCTATCCAAATTTGTTGATTGTCATTTACAAAGATTGATACCGGATCTCCCGGCGTATCTTAGGGACAGCACCCATATTTTAGGTATTTTAAAGAAGATACAATGGTGTGATCATTATATCTTGGGCACACTGGACATTACTTCCTTGTATACAGTTATTCAGCATAAAAAGGGATGCGAAGCAGTGGAACATTTCCTGAGGAAGGATGGTTCACTGCCGCTTGACCAAATTGAATATCTTCTTGAGTGTATAAATTTTATTTTAACTCACAATTTTTTTCGATATGGGATGGACTACTACTCCCAGCAGTGGGGTACAGCTATGGGCACGAGGTTCGCACCTAGTTATGCAAATCTGTACGTTGGAAAATGGGAACAGGAAACCATATATCCCGACGGCAGATTACTAGCGAACCTCGTGCTATGGCATCGATTTATAGATGATATTGTTTTTATATGGTCTGGTGGTCCTTTGTTATTGGAACAATTTTTTAATTCACTAAATAAAAATTCCTACTTTTTAAAATTTTCTATGACCACGAGTTCCAAAGAAGTTAACTTTTTAGATTTAGAAATTTTTGTAGAAAACAATGCCATTGGCTCACGACTATACCATAAGCCTACAGACTCTAATAATTTTATTTCACTCGACAGTTGCCATTTACCTAGCTGGCTATTGAATGTTCCAAAAAGCCAATTAATTAGAGCTCATCGCAACTGTTCGAAAAGGGAGGATTTTGATAGAGAGGCAGAAGCAATGATGAAAAAGTTTTCCAATAAGGGCTATGATCCAACATCTTTAGTGAAAACAAAAAAACTAGTGGAAAAAATTCCAAGGGATCAATTATTGGAACAGCGTATGAGAAAAAATGCCAATGCTCTTATGGAAGACATCCCCATAATTTCACAATATAACTCTAATAGTATTATTTTTAAAAAAATTGTCAGGAGACATTGGAATATCCTGAGAAATGATAAGGTTATAGGGGAATCTTTACCGACATACCCGAGGTTTATTTTTAAGAAGGCACAAAATTTGGGAAATCTTATAGCCCCCTCTATTTCTAAACCACTAAGTAGTATCAATTCAAATCCGGACAAATTACCAGGGGGTTTTTTTCCGTGTGGAAAGTGTGGCCCCTGTAAAAAACTGACCTCTAAAAAACAGGGAGGGATTACTAACAAATTTGCGGAGGTAAAAATTAAAGATTTTATTACCTGCGACACCACAGGGGTTATATATGGCATTACATGCCCCTGTGGGAAACTATACATAGGACGCACAAAACGCCCATTGCATGTCCGGTTAGCAGAGCATTTGCGCAATATTAGAAACAGATTTATGGGTCACCCTCTATCACACCATTTTGCTAATCAGCATGGAGGCTCTATTAAAAATGTTAAAGTTACGGGTATTAAAGTGGTTAAAAAAAGCTGGCGGAAGGGGAACTTTATTCAACAAATGTCCAGAGAAGAAAGTAGACTGATTTTTGAAATGAATACACTTGTTCCTAATGGGCTAAACAGCGAGATTGAATTGTTTGCCTTTAATCAATAAACATGGAGTTTGGAGACCGCGGGTATATATGAACGTAATTGAGCACCATAGACCATCTCTGAAGAAGGAATCCGGTGATTCCGAAACGCGTAAGACAGCTTTTTGGTCGTTTTCGTGCTCACTAGCCAGTCACGTGGTGTTCCACGTGACCGTGACGTCACGCAAGGTCCTGCACGTTTTGCTACCTTGCCGGCTTTTTGATTTTACTCGTGCCGTTATACTCGCCGGGTGTCGGCGGCGGTCACGCCACTAGAAGGACGCTTGCTACCGGCCGGAGCAGCGTCCAATACCTGCATTCACCAACGGAACTCTAACGCTTTCAAGCTCATTTTCATCAGCATCACTACTGCTTTCAGCGTCATCTTGGCACCGGGACCCTGCTTGAGGAAGCATCCTTCGACCAGTTCCTCATTCATCTGAACAAAGGTATCGGCACATATACTTTGTGAACTAGCTTTACTGTAGATATTTCTTTGAAACCTCTGAATGGTATCCTGCTAGCGCAAATTATTCACTTTTAGATTTGACTTTTATTGTTGGACAAATTGGGTGGTTGTTGTCCTTATTTGCAGCTGCAGGCGGTATCATATAGGAACTTGCGCCTTTGTGCTTATGTTTTTATGTTTTTAAAAAAGGTTTCACCACCGCTCACAGAGGCAGCGTTGTTCATCCTTATTCTAAATTAATTAAGCTATTTGTTTATATTAAATTTGTAGGTTGTCTGCATACTATGGCCACTTTATGGTCTGATAGGAAAGAAAGGATATATAATATCCAGAGATTTTTCAATTTCGAACAGCATGCATCTGTGGCTAACCCCAATAAGGGGGAAATATCTCAGACGATTAAATCACTCAAAACGTTGGAGCAATACTTATTGAAAGAAATGAGAGACTTGTGGGAGATATCCACACTGGAAAGATATTTAGCCTCTGATTGTATACCAAAGGGGTTAATGGTGTACAAACCCCTGATGGGTGATATTGGGGACCCAGAAACATTAGCTGAATGGGATGTCATGTTTAAGGAATTTTCTAAAAGAACTGTATCCTTCATTATTGAGAGGAGGAGGAGTGAACTATTGAGGATACGCAGAGAAATTATGAATTTATTTGAAGAGATCAAACCTTACGAGCTCCACCCTGAAATTATATACCTTTCTGGTAACATTAAAAAGAGGATACGTAATAAAGAAAAGGAAATAGTAGAGAAAAAACGTAGAAAGTTTGGGAGGGACTCGGTTTTTACTACTAATAAAAATTTAATATCTATAACATCTAACCATGGGGATAGCCAAATAACCAGAGGCGAAGTTGCACATCAATATGAAGAACAACACTCTCCTAAATCTTCAGGTCCATTGTTGACTCTAGATGAGATACATGGAGAGGAGACTTCTCTCCCTACATCAAGCGAAAGATTTTCTATCCATCTGACCTCTGATATGGAAAATCTTACACACATGGAAAGAGCTAATAGTGGGGTCATTACTGAGGTACAGGGTGCAGAACTACCAGCCATTTCCACACCATTACCCTCCATTAGTACTCATAACCGATTTACGGTTATAGAAAACATAGAAAATATTCCTTCTATTGGGAGCGATAAATATAAAGACAAGCCTACAGTAGATAGTAGAAAAGAGAAGGTTGGTCCGAGGGAACCACAACAGAGAAAATCACAACCTAAAACAAAGCAGAGTCATCTTTCTTTTTTTCAGTTAGGCCAAAAAAGAAACGAAAAAGGGGGTGTAGGGGCGGGGAATCTACCAAAAAAAAGAACATACAACAATCCCCATCAAAGATAGATCAAATATCAGCCCCTGAACCACAAAAAATATTCAATCTAAGTCAATATCCCCTACAAGACAATGAAACCCGTTTATTAAATAAAGGTCTTAAGTACGCTCCCAGTGTTAAATTTGATAAATTTCAGGCTTTTGTGGGTGTAAAATTGTTCATGAGGAAACTAGCCCTGAAGAAACACTATATGAAAAAGAAAATTAGTAGCAATACTGATGACCCCATGAATACTCCTGATCTATATATACACACTGGTCTAAAGAAAAAATCTAACTTTAATCCTATACAGGAGTATTCGGAGGCATTTGAAGCTTTTCAAAATAATGTTATACTCGAAATTAGAAAAATTTCTGACAAGCGATGTAACAAATTTAAACACAATTTATCACATAATGAAAGAACAGCCATTAAGCAACTTAAGGAGAATAGGGAGATTACTATCAGACCAGCAGATAAAGGGGGCGGTATAGTAATACTAAACACGTTGGATTATGATAAAGAAGCACTGCGGATTTTGGACGACAGACAAACTTATAAATTACTAACCCATGATCCTTCTAATGATTATTTGGTAGAGATGCGGGAATTGCTAAACAAGGGCTTTGAAAAGGGTATTTTAAATAAAAAAGAAATTGATTTTATTAATACACCTCACCCTAGAGTGCCGTACTTTTATTATTTACCTAAGGTGCATAAAAACATGAGCCAACCACCCGGGAGACCGATTATCTCTGCTATTGGGGGTTTAACATCAAATCTATCCAAATTTGTTGATTGTCATTTACAAAGATTGATACCGGATCTCCCGGCGTATCTTAGGGACAGCACCCATATTTTAGGTATTTTAAAGAAGATACAATGGTGTGATCATTATATCTTGGGCACACTGGACATTACTTCCTTGTATACAGTTATTCAGCATAAAAAGGGATGCGAAGCAGTGGAACATTTCCTGAGGAAGGATGGTTCACTGCCGCTTGACCAAATTGAATATCTTCTTGAGTGTATAAATTTTATTTTAACTCACAATTTTTTTCGATATGGGATGGACTACTACTCCCAGCAGTGGGGTACAGCTATGGGCACGAGGTTCGCACCTAGTTATGCAAATCTGTACGTTGGAAAATGGGAACAGGAAACCATATATCCCGACGGCAGATTACTAGCGAACCTCGTGCTATGGCATCGATTTATAGATGATATTGTTTTTATATGGTCTGGTGGTCCTTTGTTATTGGAACAATTTTTTAATTCACTAAATAAAAATTCCTACTTTTTAAAATTTTCTATGACCACGAGTTCCAAAGAAGTTAACTTTTTAGATTTAGAAATTTTTGTAGAAAACAATGCCATTGGCTCACGACTATACCATAAGCCTACAGACTCTAATAATTTTATTTCACTCGACAGTTGCCATTTACCTAGCTGGCTATTGAATGTTCCAAAAAGCCAATTAATTAGAGCTCATCGCAACTGTTCGAAAAGGGAGGATTTTGATAGAGAGGCAGAAGCAATGATGAAAAAGTTTTCCAATAAGGGCTATGATCCAACATCTTTAGTGAAAACAAAAAAACTAGTGGAAAAAATTCCAAGGGATCAATTATTGGAACAGCGTATGAGAAAAAATGCCAATGCTCTTATGGAAGACATCCCCATAATTTCACAATATAACTCTAATAGTATTATTTTTAAAAAAATTGTCAGGAGACATTGGAATATCCTGAGAAATGATAAGGTTATAGGGGAATCTTTACCGACATACCCGAGGTTTATTTTTAAGAAGGCACAAAATTTGGGAAATCTTATAGCCCCCTCTATTTCTAAACCACTAAGTAGTATCAATTCAAATCCGGACAAATTACCAGGGGGTTTTTTTCCGTGTGGAAAGTGTGGCCCCTGTAAAAAACTGACCTCTAAAAAACAGGGAGGGATTACTAACAAATTTGCGGAGGTAAAAATTAAAGATTTTATTACCTGCGACACCACAGGGGTTATATATGGCATTACATGCCCCTGTGGGAAACTATACATAGGACGCACAAAACGCCCATTGCATGTCCGGTTAGCAGAGCATTTGCGCAATATTAGAAACAGATTTATGGGTCACCCTCTATCACACCATTTTGCTAATCAGCATGGAGGCTCTATTAAAAATGTTAAAGTTACGGGTATTAAAGTGGTTAAAAAAAGCTGGCGGAAGGGGAACTTTATTCAACAAATGTCCAGAGAAGAAAGTAGACTGATTTTTGAAATGAATACACTTGTTCCTAATGGGCTAAACAGCGAGATTGAATTGTTTGCCTTTAATCAATAAACATGGAGTTTGGAGACCGCGGGTATATATGAACGTAATTGAGCACCATAGACCATCTCTGAAGAAGGAATCCGGTGATTCCGAAACGCGTAAGACAGCTTTTTGGTCGTTTTCGTGCTCACTAGCCAGTCACGTGGTGTTCCACGTGACCGTGACGTCACGCAAGGTCCTGCACGTTTTGCTACCTTGCCGGCTTTTTGATTTTACTCGTGCCGTTATACTCGCCGGGTGTCGGCGGCGGTCACGCCACTAGAAGGACGCTTGCTACCGGCCGGAGCAGCGTCCAATACCTGCATTCACCAACGGAACTCTAACGCTTTCAAGCTCATTTTCATCAGCATCACTACTGCTTTCAGCGTCATCTTGGCACCGGGACCCTGCTTGAGGAAGCATCCTTCGACCAGTTCCTCATTCATCTGAACAAAGGTATCGGCACATATACTTTGTGAACTAGCTTTACTGTAGATATTTCTTTGAAACCTCTGAATGGTATCCTGCTAGCGCAAATTATTCACTTTTAGATTTGACTTTTATTGTTGGACAAATTGGGTGGTTGTTGTCCTTATTTGCAGCTGCAGGCGGTATCATATAGGAACTTGCGCCTTTGTGCTTATGTTTTTATGTTTTTAGCAGTCAATCATGCTCTGCCCTACTAAACCATGTCTTTGCTATTGCTTATTTTCAGGATCTAGTGCTCCAGTACCATAAATACTGATTCCCAATGACATACCATTAGGGTTGGCGGATTGCACCAAAATAAAATAAATAGTAACGTGCAATCACAATCTGGGGTCCACCATGCAGAGGTGTTAAACTGCTGTTAATGAGCAAAGTCGGAACACACGGCGAGCGATTGCTAGTCCACACCGAGTAGGCGCCACTCAGCATGAACTGGATGCTGAGTTCCAATCCCTGTTACTCCACAGAGCAGAAGAGTACAAATGAGTACTAAGTGCTATGCCCTGTTAAACCTCACAGGACAAAGCACGTGGACTTAATTCACACTGCAGCAGCACCATGTCAGTTGCACACGTTGAGCTTGTTCTGAAACTCCTCTGTGCTAACTGCACACATGTAGGAACCAGATGGTAAGCTAAGCAGCTAATTTCCCCCACTGATGCTAGCTGCCTGCCTACATGTACAGTCCCAAGCTAGACAGACACACAACACATGCAGACAGAGTGGTAGAGTCTCCACTCACAAAGCCACACATAAATGACACTAGCTCACCCACGTGCGTCACTGGGGGCTTTTTATACATAAGGCTCCACCTCAAACACTCACGCCCAGTCTGGTGAGACATCGCACATGGAACAATCCAGAGCTGCCACATCACCAGAGCAGCAAGCTTCGGGTTGCCACTGCCTATCGCTGGTTACTAGAGATGAGCGACTTTACCTTTTTTCGGGTTGAGTCGGGTTTCATGAAACCCTACTTTCTCAAAAGTCGGGTCGAACAAAATCGGCCGATTATCGTGAAAAGTCGAAGTCCAACTGAAACACGAAACCCAATGCAAGTCAATGGGGAACCAAGGTCGGCAGGGAGTGGAGGACAGGAAACACACCTACAGTGCCCATTTTAATGCCAAAAACATCAATTCTTATTACTTAAGCTTGTGAACCTTAATTTACTTTATAATAATAGTTAGGCATTGAAAACGGGGGGTTATTTGGCTAAAGTTGTGGGGGGGTAGGGCTGGCTCCAGATTTTCGTGGGCCCTGGTCCAAAGAGTGTCACTGGGCTCCTTTAACACATGCCACAATTCATGATCCTCTGATACAGCAGAGAAATAGCGGTATAGTACAATGAAAACTGCTTCACTTCTTACATCTCATGACTGATATCCATTTTAAATTCTCCAATAGCTTCAAAAACGGACAGTATATAACTCCATACAGTATTATGGCCAGCGCTTAGTGCGCTATACAGAGTAATGAGGCCCATATATTTCTCGATACAGAATCATTGGTCCCATATAATGTTTGAAACAGTATATGATGAGCTCCACATAATGCTACAGTATATGTTGGTCCCCATGGATGAAGCTCCACTGTGTTATGGGCCCAAATAATGCTCTATATATAATGGGCCCCATTTCTAATGCTCCAGTGTATAATGGGCCCTGTAAATGCTGCTCCATTGTCTGATGTCCAGCTTTGGAATGCTCCAGTGTATGGTGGGACTCATATATCATTCTCCAGAGTATAGTGCTCCCCAAAAATAGCTGTCCCAACATTGAAAACAATTAAATAAGTCTCCTCGCTAGGGAATCCCTGTACTAGTCAGGACTCCTCGTCATCCTCATCTTCCATCTCACTGCACTTGGACTGTTTAGGGCGTACAGACGTGATGTCATCGCGCTCTCTAACCAGAATGTCACTGTCAGGAAACGCGGAAGACATCATGGCGGTGGAGCAGGGAGAGGTAAGTATTTCAACTTTGCAAGTGCTGTGATCCTGAGAAAGCAGGGGGGGCCCACTTGTTGGCGAAGGCACTGGCACAGGGCCCCTCATAGTACGGCGGTGAGTCTGACAGCGGGTGGACCCTCCCACCAGCAGAGACACTTTTGCGTACTATGAGGGGCACTGTGCCAGTGCATCGCCCATGAGTATGCCCCCCCACCTGCTCAAGGAACCTGCACTTTCATCTGCACCTTCCTCTTTGTCACCGTGTAAGGTGGTATAGTATGCAGGAAGGGAAACCTGAGTTTCATCAGGGTCAGATTCTGGCTGTGTAGAGTGCGAGGGGAATGTAGTGGTCTGGGTCAATGTACCAGGGTCAATGTACCAGCAGATTCATCTAGCAGTGACTGGGCATCAGTGCACTTGTGGCGCCCCCAGGAGTACAGTCGCCACAGAGACATTACCGTCCTCCTAGGAAGTGTGATGGCATGCTTGGGAGCAACGAAGGATCTCTCTAGCAGTTAAACCAACACACAACACAGTTCCCACTCCAGGCCAGCAGGGAGACCTCTGAACCTGACTGCTGAGGAGCTGCTCTCTGTGGTCAAGAGGAGGGAAGTTAGGGCAGTCTGTGAAGGGATGGGGAAGTGTGTGGACGTGAGAAGGGGAGCTGGAGGATGAGCAGAGTTAAGGCTCACTCTTAGCTGGAGTGCATGGTCGGTATTCCGGTCTCCGAGTTTGTAGGGACACTGACGGTCCTGCAGCAGAAACTGGAGGAAGTAGCAGCTGTAAATGCTCTGTTCCCAACTAAGGCTCGGAGGCCCCAGCAGCGATGTGTGTGAGCCAGAAGGAAAATGCTATGGCTGCCTGCCATGCGAGAAAGTTCCAAAAGAGAGTCAACAGGGGGAACTTCAGTGAACTCAGTACTGCGAGTACCTCAGATAAGCGCTAGAACGGAGGCCACACTACCTATCTGCAGAGAGAGAATTCCAAATTTGCTTACAGGCTGACCAACTCCTTCTCCATCTGTACTCTGGGTCCTGGATGGCACTTACCATGTACAGGTAAAGGAACTGCATGACTGTGTCTATCATCTTTCTCCTGCGCCTGGCGCATGGCTCTGCTACATCCTGCACTGCACACCACCTACCAACTCTTTCATCGGCTCTGCGACTACAGCCCTACCTGTGCAGGGCTTCTACATCTTAGCTGCACCACAACATCTGTCCCAGAGAAGCGACACTTCAGCGCGGGTGAATCTGATCAGAAACCACAGGTGGCATCACGTATCATTCACCTATAAACGTTATTCACCCCTTTGCATGGACACCCAGGGCCACGGAATGGGTCATCACCACCAACGTGACACATCCCTCTGAGACACTGGCCCGGTACCGATTAACCCCACTGCCCTGGCTGGCCACCCACACTCCATGTCAGATTCATCTTGGACTGGGGAATTCACGATTTGACTTGATAACCCAGGCATGGTATGATAGAAAGAGCTACATGGGCTAATGTGAAGTGTGGCCTGCTGCATCATTGACTTTTGGTGGGGGTGAAGGACACAAGGAAAGGGGTTCTTCCTGACCAGGAGCCAGCACTTGACGACTCAGTGCTTGCATTTTTGAAACTTCAGAATTGGAGGGCATTTAGCTGGAGTCTGTTTCGGCAATGTAAGCCAAGACCAGTTCCTGATGCTCCGGCTTTAAAAGCGGTTAACCTACTCCCAGAAAAGGTAGCTTTCCAGGTGTTTCGGAGCCAGACCATGATGCAGGCTCAACACCTCCTGAGCTGCTATTGTGCTTTTGCCACTACCAGCAGATGCACCACCACCATCAGTACCAGCTGGCCCCCCCCACGCCCACGGCCTCTTCCACCAAACTTCAAAATGTTGCAGAAAATGAACCCAAAATAACATCAGATATATGGTACTGTATCAGAAGCGTACAGCTCTATACAGTCAAAGGATCATTGTCAATCTCCCGATATATACCATCAGTCACACAGAGATGCTCACAGGCTCAGTATGGATTAGACAAGAATATAAAAAGTAGAAAAAGTGTACAGTATCATCAAACACCAGGTATATATAGTATAGTTTAAACATTGTAAAACTCCGTAGATATTTCAGGAGGCAGACACAGACGTTCTCAGGCTCAGTATAAAAAGCCGTAAAATGGTAATGGATCTGAAGAGTACAGCTGTACACAGTGTATGGGTCATTGTTGTAAATCTCAGTATTTATTTCCACAGTCAGAAAATAACTCTCACTTGGTCAGTTTGGATTAGACAAGAATATAAAAAGCAGTAAATGGGTAATATATCACAAGCGTAGAGCTGTATACACTAGTGTTGGGGTAATTTTTAAATGTACATCTAAATTGCAGGAGTAACCCACAGACTGTCACATGCTCAGGATGGATCACACCACAATATAACAATAATAATAATAATAAATTTTATTTTTATAGCGCCGACATATTCCGCAGTACTTTACATTTCAGAGGGGATTTGTACAGACAATAGACATTACAGCATAACAATAATCACATACAGTAGATTATAGCAAATACCAAGAGGAAAGAGGGCCCTGCTCGCAAGCTTACAGTCTATGAGGAAAGAGGTAGACACGAAAGGTGGGTGGTAACAGTTGCCCTGATTGTATGGACCAGCCATAATGTTAGGTGTGTGACAGTACGGACACAGAGGGCTAATGGATGCATAAAGCATGTGGGAACATGATGCGGGGAACCTGGTTATGGTAAAACTTTTGGCTCTGCCACACAGGGATAGATTAGGTTAATGTGTTGGGGTGGTAGGCCAGTCTGAATAAATGCGTTTTCAGGACACGCTTAAAATTGTGGGGATTGGGGACTAATCGTATTGACCTGGGAAGTGCATTCCAAAGAATTGGCGCGGCACGTGTAAAGTCTTGGAGACGGGAGTGGGAGGTTCTGACTATTGAGGATGCTAACCTCAGGTCATCAGCAGAACGGAGGGCGCGGGTAGGGTGGTATACTGAAACAAGGGAAGAGATGTAGGGTGGTGCTGAGCCATGGAGGGCTTTGTGAGTGAGGGTAATAAGTTTATACTGAATTCTGGAGTGGATGGGTAGCCAGTGTAATGACTGGCACAAGGTAGAGGCATCGGTGTAACGATTGGTGAGGAATATGATCCTGGCTGCAGCATTCAAGACAGATTGGAGAGGGGAGAGTTTGGTAAGAGGGAGACCGATTAGAAGAGAGTTACAATAGTCGAGATGAGAATGAATAAGAGAAACAGTAAGAGTTTTTGCAGAGTCAAAGGTAAGAAAAGGTCGAATTCTAGAAATGTTTTTGAGGTGCAGATGACAAGAGCGAGCCAGTGATCGAATGTGGGGGGCAAAGGAAAGCTCGGAATCAAGTATGACCCCAAGACAGCGGGCCTGTTGCTGGGGAGAAATAGTGGAACCACACACAGAAATGGCAATGTCGGGTATAGGTACATTAGTAGAGGGAGGAAACACCAGGAGTTCAGTCTTTGACAGGTTCAGTTTCAGATATAGTGAGGACATGATATTAGACACAGCGTTTAGACAATCGCCGGTGTTTTCTAAAAAGGCTGGCATGATGTCAGGAGAAGAAGCGTATAATTGGGTGTCATCAGCATAGAGATGGTACTGGAAACCAAATCTACTGATTGTTTGACCAATAGGGGCAGTGTACAAGGAGAAGAGGAGGGGGCCTAGAACCGATCCTTGGGGGACCCCAACAGTAAGGGGAAGATGAGAGGAGGAGGAACTGGCAAAAGATACAGTAAAGGAGCGGTCGGAGAGATAGGAGGAGAACCAGGAGAGAACGGTATCCTTGAGGCCAATGGAATGGAGCATAGTGAGGAGGAGCTGATGATCCACAGTGTCGAATGCTGCAGAGAGATCCAAGAGAATTAGCATGGAGTAGTGACCATTTGATTTAGCTGTTAGCAGATCATTGGAGACTTTAGTGAGGGCAGTTTCAGTGGAGTGTAAAGAGCGGAAACCGGATTGGAGAGGGTCGAGAAGAGAGTTTTCTGAGAGATAGCGGATAAGACGGGAGTGGACCAGGCGTTCCAGGAGTTTAGAGATGAAGGGAAGATTAGAGACAGGTCTATAGTTAGCGGCACAGTTTTGGTCGAGGGATGGTTTTTTAAGTAGTGGATGTATGATGGCATGCTTAAATGAGGAGGGAAAAATACCAGAAGAGAGAGAGGTTAAATATTTTAGTTAGGTCAGGGGTGACAGCAGGGGAAAGGGACTGGAGGAGCTGTGACGGAAATGGGTCACTGGTGCAAGTAGTTGGGCGAGAAGATGCAAGGAGCCTGCTTACTTCTTCTTCTGTGACTGGTTCAAAATCAGAGAGTGAGTTAGATGCAGTGGGGGAGGGAGGACAGTGCATGGTATGAGGTGATTGGGAGATAATTTCCTGTCGGATCTGGTCAATTTTTTCTTTGAAGTAATTGGCCAGATCGTCAGCTCGGAGCTCCGTGGTTGGGGCCTGTACTCTTGGATTGAGTAGAGAATGAAAAGTGTCAAAGAGACGTTTTGGGTTATTGGACAGTGAGGTGATGAGGGTGTTGAAATAGGTTTGTTTTGAGAGGTGAAGGGCAGTGTTGTATGTTCTAAGCATAAACTTAAAATGGATGAAATCTTCGGGTAGATTGGATTTTCTCCACAGACGTTCGGCGCGCCTGGAGCACCGCTGCAGGAAACGTGTTTGCACCGTGTGCCAGGGTTGTCACCGTCTGCGTTGTGGTGTTCTATTTATAGGGGGTGCAAATTCATCCAGGGCAGTTTGAAGTGTTTCATTGTAATGCTTCAATGCAGAATCAGGACATGAGAGGGAGGAGATAGGGGCCAATGAAGACTGCAAGTTCTTCATAAGTTTCTGGGTGTTAATGGCCTGTATGTTTCTATAAGTCTGGACAGTGGGGGTGACCTGAGCAGCCTGGCAGTTCTTGATAGAGAATGAAAGAAGATTGTGGTCAGAGAGCGGGAGAGGGGAGTTTGCAAAATCATCCACTGCACAAAGCCGAGAGAAGACCAAGTCGAGGGAGTTTCCGTCTTCATGCGTTGGAGAATTAGTAAGCTGCGAAAGGCCAAACGAGGAGGTTAGAGATAAAAGGTGAGTAGCAGATGGTGAGAGGGGAAGAGCAATGGGGATGTTGAAATCTCCCATGATGAGGGTAGGGATGTCACAGGAGAGAAAATGTGGAAGCCAAGTGGCAAAATGATCCAGGAACTGATGGGAGGGGCCGGGAGGACGATACACCACCGCCACTTGCATGGAGAAGGGGGTGTAGAGTCTGACGGCATGGACCTCAAAAGAAGGGAAGACAAGTGAGGGTACTTGAGGGATAACCTGAAAGGTACATTTTGGTGATAGGAGCAGACCAACGCCTCCACCAGCTCTACTGTCTGATCTTGGGGTATGAGAGAAGTGAAGCCCCCCGTATGAAAGAGCAGTAGCAGCGGTAGTGTCTGACTGCTGGATCCAGGTTTCAGTAAGAGCCAGGAGGTTAAGAGAATTAGAAAGGAAAAAGTCATGAATGAAGGAGAGTTTGTTACATACTGAGCGAGAATTCCAAAGTGCACAATTAAGAGAGACAGATGGCATGCAGGGAATATTAATAAGATTAGAGGGGTTTCTAAGTGTAGCAGTCGGGGGGTTTGACTTTCTATAACATGGGGGACCAGGGTTGGGAGCAATGTCTCCTGCGACTAGGAGAAGGAGGATAGAAAGAGTGAGCAGATGGTTAAGTGATTTGTGAGAGCGTCTCTGATGTTGAATGGTGGGACTGACTGGATCTGTGCAATTTAACAACGTGAAAAGAGCATGACTGCTATACATAGGAGAGGAAAGAAGCGAGGGGCCAATATGGATGGAGTGTAGAGAGTTAATGCCAGGGCGGTGGATGTGTGTGAATGCAGCGGCCAGGATTAAAATTACACAAATGCATATGGTATATATTTGTTGTACTCCAAATGTACAGGGAGTAGATGTATATAAATGTCTTACCTGTCTCCTGCCCTGTCTAACTGCCATGTCATAACTGCCAGTACTTTGATAAACTGTACTTGGATAAAGTGTGCATAAATGCCCCCTGCATAAATGCTATCCCCAAGCTATGTCTGAATATATAGGAGGATAAGACTTATATATAGGAGGATAACAAGAATATTCGCAAGAAATAATCACACATGTGGGACAATGTTCCAGGTGTTAATGATACACTTAGAGTGGTGGGTGGAGGAGGACTTCCTGGCAGAAAGGGTACAGTATCACCAGATACCAGGTATATATAGCATAGTTTAAACATTAAAAATGTACGTCTATATATTCAGGAGTAGTGTTGAGCCACCCCGCTAGTATTCTAGTTCGTTTTGGTTCGTCGAATATGAGGCAAGTTCGTTGAATGTTTGTCGAATGTTCGACGAACAACATCGAACACCATTGAAAACAATGACAGGCAAACACAAACACATACAAACACATAGAAAACAATTACAAAACACCTTAAAAGGTGTCCCAGCTCAGAATACAAAATAACATATGGAAAACGGCAACTACATATAGAAAAGAGGTGGAGGAGTAAAAGGAGGAGGAGGAGACACAGACATAGGCATGTCATGCCCTTATGAAGTCAAGAAAGGCTGGAATAAAAATGTAAAATACTAAAAAACAGTAAAATTCTGAAATCGAAGACGATCATATACCGTCGGACTTCCCTCCATAAATTAGGCCAACTACTGATCGGTCGGCGTTATTCCCACAAACCTCAGCACAGCGTCCATGAAGGCAAAGTGTTTGGTTTCCAGGGGCAGTATGGTTGCAAAGCTGAACCTTAAAGGAATGTCCAGAAGCGCACCACCAGGAGAGGAGCCTGCGGCTTAATTTTACTCCACCCGGGAAACTTCAACCATTCCAGCTACAGAAAAGATTGACAGATTGCAAGCTTTGCTGATTCTGTGGGTGGTGGTGGGTGTCCGTTTTTAGTTATGCTAGCGATTTGTCAGCATAATTCCGTTAACGAACGAGACTCCGGCATGCCCCCGCGGTACGCATCAAGCTTGCTAGAGGGACACGTGAGGCTCTGGCACACGAGATCGATCAATAACATGTCTTTCATGCCCTTACATGTCCGGGGCCGCATGCGCGCTCACACTGAAAGGTCCAGCGTGTGTCGCTTACGGGTGCAGATAACCCGCTGAACCCCGATAGTGATGGGGATCTGGGATAACAATTCTTCCCCGCGAAAGAGGATTTCCCAGTAAGTGCAGGTCAACCGGAATTCCGGAATTAGGCCTAACCGGCATTCCAGAAAAAATGAAAAAATTAAGTGTCCAAACCACAGGTGCTGTAGCTTGCTTAACAGCTGGGCTCCTATGCTCAGTAGCACGCAGTTCTTACATAAACAGGCGGCATAGCTTGGTTCACTGGTGGGCTCCTCTGCTGAGTAGCAGACAGTACTTGAAAACCTCAAAAAGAGGAAAAAAAATCCTCCAAAAAATTCAGTTACACACCAGACAGGTCCAAATGGATCTGCACTAATCCAGGGTGCAGCGGACCCAAGTAAAATGGCAGCTGCACAGGTGCATAAATACCAAATGAAACAGCCAGCCTACAATCAGGGATTGGCCGTGTGGTACACCAGTGCAGAAAAAATAATCTGCATGTGGCAGTGTTCACACAGGGAATGCAGGGCTTCTGGCTCACAACCTCTTAGTAACACCATATAGGGGGCTGCCCAGTGCCCACTGGAATGCATCCCGTGTGAACAGAGGCCACAAGTTTGCAGAACCATTTGGGCCCAACTGCATCCTGGAAAAAATATAAAAAGTGCACAAAAAACATATCAATATATGTAAGGAATTTGTTTATATTAAGGCCTTAATACGGAAGCTGACAAACTGCGTCAAAGTTCCTTACACTTGACAGTCCCTACTCTAAACATGAAAACCTCAAAAAGAGGAAAAAAAATCCTCCAAAAAATTCAGTTACAAACCAGACAGGTCCAAATGGATCTGCACTAATCCAGGGTGCAGCGGACCCAAGTAAAATGGCAGCTGCACAGGTGCATAAATACCAAATGAAACAGCCAGCCTACAATCAGGGATTGGCCGTGTGGTACACCAGTGCAGAAAAAATAATCCGCATGTGGCAGTGTTCACACAGGGAATGCAGGGCTTCTGGCTCACAACCTCTTAGTAACACCATATAGGGGGGCTGCCCAGTTGCCAACTAGGATGCATCCCGTGTGAACAGAGGCCACAAGTTTGCAGAACCATTTGGGCCCAACTGCACCCTGGAAAAAATATAAAAAGTGCACAAAAAACATATCAATATATGTAAGGTATTGGTTGATATTAAGGCCATAATACGGAAGCTGACAAACTGCGTCAAAGTTCCTTACACTTGTCAGTCCTACTCTAACATGAAAACCTCAAAAAGAGGAAAAAAAAATCCTCCAAAAAATTCAGTTACAAACCAGACAGGCCCAAATGCATCTGCACTAATCCAGGGTGCAGCGGACCCAAGTAAAATGGCCGCTGCACAGGTGCATAAATACCAAATGAAACAGCCAGCCTACAATCAGGGATTGGCCGTGTGGTACACCAGTGCAGAAGAAATAATCCGGGTGTAGCAGTGTTCACACAGGGAATGCAGGGCTTCTGGCTCACAACCTCTTAGTAACACCATATAGGGGGGCTGCCCAGTGCAAACTTGTGGCCTCTGCTCACACTGGATGCATTCTAGTTGGCACTGGGCAGCCCCCCTATATGGTGTTACTAAGAGGTTGTGAGCCAGAAGCCCTGCATTCCCTGTGTGAACACTGCTACATGCGGATTATTTTTTCTGCACTGGTGTACCACACGGCCAATCCCTGATTGTAGGCTGGCTGTTTCATTTGGTATTTATGCACCTGTGCAGCTGCCATTTTACTTGGGTCCGCTGCACCCTGGATTAGTGCAGATGCATTTGGGCCTGTCTGGTTTGTAACTGAATTTTTTGGAGGATTTTTTTTCCTCTTTTGAGGTTTTCATGTTTAGAGTAGGGACTGTCAAGTGTAAGGAACTTTGACGCAGTTTGTCAGCTTCCGTATTAAGGCCTTAATATCAACCAATTCCTTACATATATTGATATGTTTTTTGTGCACTTTTTATATTTTTTCCAGGATGCAGTTGGGCCCAAATGGTTCTGCAAACTTGTGGCCTCTGTTCACACGGGATGCATTCCAGTGGGCACTGGGCAGCCCCCTATATGGTGTTACTAAGAGGTTGTGAGCCAGAAGCCCTGCATTCCCTGTGTGAACACTGCCACATGCAGATTATTTTTTCTGCACTGGTGTACCACACGGCCAATCCCTGATTGTAGGCTGGCTGTTTCATTTGGTATTTATGCACCTGTGCAGCTGCCATTTTACTTGGGTCTGCTGCACCCTGGATTAGTGCAGATGCATTTGGGTCTGTCTGGTTTGTAGCAGACAGTGCTACAAGGCCCAAAAGGATTTTCTGGACAAGATGCGGTAAAAAATAATTAGAAACACACACGGTGTAGCTCCCTGACAGGTGTACTACACCGCTTGCTACCACACATCGCTACTATGCCATTAAACAGTCTATTAACATTGAAAACCATTATTAATGTGAAAATGAAGTTACGCTTTGGGTGAACGAACCGTTCTCGAACGGAACCTCGAACAGCCGAATTTTAAACAAAGTGTTCGAGTTCGACGAATGGCTCGAACACCGCCCAAAACAGCTAGAACTTTAACTTGGCGAACAGGTCGACTCGAACTCCGCTCATCTCTAATCAGGAGGCAGACTCAGACATTCTCAGGCCCAGTATGGATTCGACAAGATTGTAGAAAGTTGAGAAAGGGTACAGTATCACCGGATAACAGATATATATAGCATAGATTAAACATTAAAAACCTATGTCTATATATCAGGAGGCAGACTCAGATTGTCTCAGGCCCAGTATGGATTTGACGTGATTGTCCAAAGTTGAGAAAGGGTACAGTATCACTGGATAGCAGGTATATATAGCATAGTTTAAACACTAAAAATCTGCGTCTATATTTCCGGAGTCAGACAAAGACACTCACAGCCTCAGTATGGATTAGACAAGAATCTAAAAAGTAGAAAAATGGTAATGTATTCGAAGCGTACACCAGTATACACTGTTGGGGTATTTTTCAATCTTCATATATATTTCAGTCTCAGTAAGACAGTAAGGACTCTCCACAAGAGCAAACGAGTTGGATACAAGTACAGACGGAAAGTCGAGTGATTGCAGAAATTTTGGAATTACTAATCACGGTAAAAACTCCCGGTAGAATTCTCAGAGGCGAGGATGACCCTCAATTACTTTGTCTGTGGAGACTGCGAAAACAGTTCTTGTGAAAAAAGGTTTGCTGTATCGCAGTACTGTGGAACCCATCACCATTACTCATCTCCATCAAATTGTGATCACAGGGACAGATGTAGACATTGTCCTCACTGCCTATCATGATCTGTCAGGTAACTTTGGAGTGGAAAAGACACCAGCCACAGGCCATAGGCGATTCTATTGGATTGGCATAAGAGGACACATTTAAAAATGTGGGCAGGAACGTCACACGTCTGTGAGTAGGAAAACCGGGAAAGCTGATGATAAACCTCCACTGCATCTCATTGTGAGTCGACGTCCATAACAAATGGAAGCCATTGAATATCTGAAGATAGAGCCCAGCAGGACAGGGCATAGCTATGTCTTAACCATCATCTATCATTTCACCAAATTTGTATTGGCAGTCCCAGTGAAGTATTTAACAGGCCAGACTACACAGTGGTGGAGCAGGGAGAGGTAAGTATTGCAAGTGCTGGTGCCCTGAGCAAGCAGGGGGGCCCACTTGTGGGCGGCGGTACTGGCACAGGGCCCCTCATAGTACGCCGGTGTGTCTGACGGCGGGTGTGCACCCCCACCGTAAGAGACACTTGATTCTACTATGAGGGACCTTGTGTCAGTGCCGTTGCCAAAGAGTGTGCCCACCCACCTGTCCAGGGCAACGGCTCTCGCACGGGTGCGTGCGCCAGGTGGTGACCCCGGCCCTGTGGGGGGAGGCAGCCCATTTAGGGAGGTGGAAAAATTGGCATATGTTGATGTTGGACATTCAGCAGCTGCAAATGGAGTAATTGGAGAAGTCCACGGAAGAGGAGGACAAAAGCAAGCCATTTTTCTGGCAACCTACGTGTCAGCAGGGGAGGGTGGGACAAAATCCTTTGAAACCCATGCATGGTTCATTTTAATGAAGGTTAGATCAACAACATTTTGGGTCGACAGACGGGTCCTTTTTTCTGTCAGGATTGATCCAGCAGCACTGAAGACTCGTTCAGATAACACACTAGCAGCAGGGCAAGCGAGCTCCTGTATGGCATATTGTGCCAATTCAGGCCAGGTGTCAAGTTTACTGGCCCAATAATCAAAGGGGAATGAACAGTGAGGGAGAACATCAATATGGGACGAGAAGTAGTTTGTTACTACGAGTATATTTGACAACTGCTGTCTCCTGTCACTCGATCGATGCAGTATTACCAGTCGTGTGAGAGGTACTTGAAAAATCAGTCCACAACATGGTCATGAAACCCCTGTAACCAACGCCACTTCGGCTGTGTGCACCACGAACACCTCTTCCATGTTGCACCCTACGGCTCGTTGGAAAAACATCACTGCCGCTGTCTGCTGGGAATGCCTCAAACAAACGGTTTACCAGAGTTGCTTGTTTGTTAGCCAACATTAGCTCTAGGTTCTCCTGTGGCATGATGTTTTGGAATTTGCCTTTACAGCGTGGATCCAGGATGCTGACCAACCAGTATTCGTCATTGTTCATCATTTTGGCAATGCGGGGGTCCCTTTTTAGCATCTGCAAGGCATCACACATGTGGGCCAATATTCCAGGTGTCAATGATGCACTGCGAGTGCTGGGTGGAGGAGCACTTTCTGGCAAATCCACATCACTCCAGTCACGCACAAACCCTGATGCTGACCTTGCCACGCAAACATTTTTTCTTGCCCCCTGAGTAGTGTTGAGCGATACCATCTGATATCGAGAAATATCGGATCGGATTGGATCGGACCGATACCCAAAAAGTATCGGATACCGAATGTCCACATTCCCACTACTAGTAGTGGGAATGTGGACAGAGCAGGAGACATTGCTGGACACACATCAGGGGTTCAGCTGACGTTACTGAACCCCAGTAACACAGGAACAAGTGTTGATTGTGCAGATGGCACTTCTGAGCAGCAACTGGCGGTGTTGGAGGCCAGGGTAAATACTAGAGACAGAGTGGAGCCAGAGGCCTAATTGGAGCAAGTTTGAAATCAGTAGTAGTGTGAATGTGGAGGCAGCAGTAGACATTGCCGGACACACAGCAGGGGAGCAGCTGGCGTTACTGAACCCCACTAACACTGGAGCATGTGTTTTTCTCTGTGCAGACGGCATGTTTGAGCAGCAACTGGCGGTGTTGGAGTCCAGGTTCAATCAGGGTTTAGGCTGAGGCCTAATTGGAGCAAGTTTTATATCTGATGTACTTTTAATGTGGAGGCAGCAGGAGACTTTGCCAGACACACAGCAGGGGAGCAGCTGGCGTTACTGAACCCCACTAACACTGGAGCATGTGTTTTTCTCTGTGCAGACGGCACTTCTGAGCAGCAACTGGCGATGTTGGAGCCCAGGGTCAATCAGGGTTTAGGCTGAGGCCTAATTGGAGCAAGTTTTAAATCTGATGTAGTTTGAATGTGGAGGCAGCAGGAGACTTTGCCGGACACACAGCTGGGGAGCAGCTGGTGTTACTGAACCCCACTAACACAGGAGGTAGTGTTTTTATCTGTGCAGATGGCACTTCTGAGCAACAACTGGCGGTGTTGGAGCCCAGGGTCATTCATGGAGTAGGCTAAGGCTGAATTGAAGCAAGTTTAATATCTGATGTTGGGATGAATGTGGAGGGAGCAGAAGATATTGCTGGACACACAGCAGGGGAGCAGCTGGCATTACTGAACCCCACTAACACTGGAGCATGTGTTTTTCTCTGTGCAGATGGCACTTTTGAGCAACAACTGGCAGTGTTGGAGCCCAGGGATTACAGTTCAGGTGGTAGAAACATGAACACAACAGGAGACCTGGACACTGTTGCCAACCAATTATTTATTCTGGAAGAGGACTGGCAAATTCCGGCGAGATACAGGCCTTGTTCATTTTCAGAAAAGTAAGCCGGTCAATGTTATCGGAGGATAGTCGTGTGCGACAGTCTGTTAGTACACTACCTGAGGCACTAAAGATGCGTTCCAATAATACACTAGCAGCAGGGCAAGCCAGCACTTCCAATGCATACTGGCTAAGCTCTGGCCATGTATCCAGCATAGAGAACCAAAACTTGAAGGGGGAAGAGCCGTATTGGCGTACACTGAGAGGGCAAGACATGTAATCTGTCACCATCTGACGGAAACGTTACCTCCTGCTGACTGGAGCCGTCTATGATGGTGTAGACATTTGAGGCGGGCATCTTTGCCACATTTGGGCCATACTGGTCTTGCCTTGTGCTGAGGCGCTGCCTTTGCTCCCTTTTAGTGCAGAGCTTCCTCCATTGCCTCGACGCACAGAGCTGCTTTGTAAAGCACTAGCAGCACTGCTCTCGGGTGCAATGGAGAACATGATGGAATGCACCAGTATGTCTTGGTACTCCCGCATTTTACACTCCCAGTTCAACGGTGTTATGAGGCTTTGTAAGTTGTCCCAGTAGCGAGGATCTAGGAGTGTGTACACCCAATAATCAGCCATTTTGAGAATGTGGGTGATGTGGCAGTTGTTTCTCAGGTACTGCAGCATGAAATCAACCATGTGCTGCAGACTCCCAACTGGCCAAGAAACACTGTCCGCTGCTTGAGGCGTCATCTCTGCCTGCTCTGCATTACCCCACCCTCGCTCTACATACTGACTACTAGAGCATTGTGTACATCCCTCCTCTGGACAGATGTCTTCCTCCTCCATTGACTCCTCCTCATCCTCCTCACAAAGTGTCCCCTGCCTAGACCTTTGTGAGGAACCACGTTGCGCAGACTGTCCAGAAGCAGATGGCATTTGTGACTCCTCATGCTCGACCTCTTCCAAAACCTCCTACTTTAGTGCTTGCAGTGTTTTTTGAAGCAGGCAGATAAGGGAGACAGTCATGCTGACTAGTGCATCATCTGCAGTCGCCATCCTCATGGAATCATCGAAGGCACGCAAAATGTGGCAGATGTCCTTCATAGAGGCCCACTCAGTGGTGGTGAAGTGTGACCGGCGTGCAGTGCGACTTGTTTGCGCCTGATGCAGCTGGTACTCCATTACTGCTGCCTACTGCTCACACAACCGCTCCAACATATGTAACTTTGAATTCCACCTGGTGAGTAGGTCACATATGATGCGATGTTCCGGAAGGCGGAATCGGCGCTCCAGAGCTGCAATGCACGATCTTGCCATGCTGGTACGCCGCAAGTGAGCGCACTCTATGCAGATCTTGTGCAGCAGTGCATCAAGATCCGGATAGTGCCTCAGAAAGCTCTGCATGACCAAGTTGAGCACATGTGCCCGACATGGGATGTGAGTGAGGTTGCCTAGGCCAAGAGCTGCCACCATGATTTCAGCCTTTGTCACACACTACCAAGCCTGGCTGGAGATCCGCTGGCACAAACCACACGTTGCTCTCCTGCTTGATGGCATTCCAGAGCTCCTGCGCTGTGTGGCTTCGATTCCCCAAAGAAATTAATTTCAGTACGACCTGTTGACATTTGGCCACGGCTTTGCTCATATCGATCGTAACAGGCTCCTGCAGCGCTGATTTAGAGGAACTGGAGTATGAGGAGGAGTCAATGTGTACAGACTGGATTCCTGCAATCCTTGGAGTTGGCAGAACACGTACAGCGCCACTCTCCAGATCTGTTCCTGGCTCCACAACATTGACCCAATGGGCAGTGAGGGAAAGGAATCGGCCCTGTCCATGGTTACTGCTCCACGCATCGGTGGTCAGGTGGACCTTGCTACTGACTGCATTTAGTAGTGCATGTTTAATTTTTCCCTCCACATGCTTTTGCAGGGCAGGGACGGCTTGCCTGCTGAAAAAAAAGCGGCTGTGCACAGTGTATTGTGGGACTGCCAATGCCATGAAGTTACGGAAGGTGTCAGTCTCCACCAGCCTGAATGAGAGCATTTCAAGGGCCAGTAGTTTTGCAATGCCAGCATTCAGAGCCTGTGCTCGGGGATGGTTTGCCGAGTATGGCCACCTTTTCTCCCATGCCTGTGCTACCGATGGCTGTAGAGTGGCCTGGGAGTGTGAGGATGACAGGGAACGTGGTGCAGTGGGTGGAATGTCACTGGGTTTCTGGACAACAGTGCCTGAGGTTCTTCCATGGCGATCCTGTGAGGAAGCCGAACCAGCTGTGTGTGAGCAGGATGAAGAGGCTACAACACGAGCTGAAGAGGTGGTAGGTGGTGCTGTAGGTTGGCCTAGGTCTTCAGTGTGTCTTTGTAACTCCACCACGTGCTTGGTCCGCACATGTTTCCACATATTTGTGGTATTCAGGTTGCTTACTCTTTTCCCTCTTTTGACTTTCTGATTACACATCTTGCATTTGACAAAGCAAATGTCATCTGCAATTGTGTCAAAAAAGAACCACGCACTGCAAGTCCTGGGAGCGCCCGTTATGGGTTTTGGAAGAGGAATGCTCCTAACAAGTGCCGAAGTGGAGGCTACAGGCAACCAAGTCTGCCCCCTCCCTCTCCCTCCTGTTTTGGCATTTGGGAAATCTCTTCCTCAGAGCTGCTCCCACCACCTTCCTGTTCCTCATGCCATGATGGGTCAAGGACCTCATCATCTACACTCCCCTCTTCAAACACCTGCTTCTCCTGGGTAGTCTCGCCAGCACAGTATGCACCAGAAAGTGGCACCTGAGTCTCATCATCTGATGCGTACTGAGATGTGCTAACCTTAGGCACTGGCCCACCCGCCTCTTCAGATTCAGAGGGACAAAGCAGTTGGGCATCACTGCATATTCTCTCTTCTTCACATTCTAGAATGCTGCTTGGCTGGCCCCCTGTTTCCAAGCCAGAGAACAGAAGTAGAGATGGCTCCTGTCCAGGGCTCTCTGACTGCCTGGGCAATTTGACAGGTGGTGAAGAGACAGATGGTTGCTCTTCAGTGCTCTGGCCCTGAGAGGATGTGGAAGTAATTGAAGTCGATGCGTTAGCTGCCATCCATCTGACAACGGCTTCAATTTGTTCGTCCCGCAGCAGTGGAGTATGGGGAGATCCTACAAAGCTGCGCATAAAGTACTGTAGCCTGGTAAAACTGGGGGATGCTGAGTCACTGGTGCCCGCAGCAGGCACTGAATCCCCACGTCCTCTCCCTGCTGAAACTCCACGACCACGTGCCTTACTCCCTGCCTTCTTCATCTTGGGAGATTGATGAAGTTAGGCAGAAAAGTACAAAGGGGGGCTTAGTGTGCTTATTCCTGAACAGCAGCTATCAGGTATAAGAAACACTAATTTTATAAAGTGTGTGTGTGGACTACACTTTAATATGAGCTAATGTGGCCTACACAACTGTCAAGTGGAGTGTTTGGTGAACTTTATTTACGTGTTTTTTTTTTTCAAAAAAACAAAAAGGATGTGACCAAAGATCTGAAAGCAATAGTATCACAAACTTTTTGGAGCTATTACAATGCAGGAAGGTAACATACAATGCAATAGATGAGGCTCCAAAAAATAGGCCAATACTAATCTGGCTGCGGCTGCAGGGCACAAGCCAGAAAAAAGGCTCCTCTATCTACTCCTATATAGTGTTTGCAACCAACCAATGTAGATGGATACGGATGGAAGCACACTAATAGGAGAAAAAAATCATGAAAAATGAGCTGCAATAAAGCAAAAAAAGGACTATTTATGAGGCAGTGACGCACCCTGAACGGACTACTACCAGAGGTGGCTGCAGAACACACTAAAGTACAATGTGAGCTGCACTCACACACAGAGACCTCACAGACAGCCATGAACAGTGCAGAGAAGTGGGCACTAGCACTGAAAGGCTACAGAAAGGCTCCGCTGTCTACTCCTATAGAGTTTGCAACCAATGCAGATGGATACGGATGGACGCACACTAATAGGAGAATTAATGAAAAATGAGCAGCAATAAAACAAAAATAAATATGTAAGAGGCAGTGACGCATGCTGAGCGGCCTACAACCAGAGGTGGCTGCAGGACACACTACAGCGTGAGCTGCACTCACACAGACCTTGCAGACAGCTGTGAACAGTGCTGCAAGGCAAAAGAAAGCTACAGTGATTGATTATGTAGCCTGGGTAAAGCACAATATTATATAGCAAATCGCTATCTCTAACTGTCCCTCAAAGTCTTGAACAGCAGCCTGTCCCTAACTGAATTCAAAGCAGAGTGAACCCTAATTGGCGGTGGCGGCGGCTTTTATAGTGCATCATGACATCATTTCAGCAGCCAATCACAGCCATACCATTAGTTAACATGCCTACATGCCTAACAGGATGTGCCCACACTTCTGAGGATTCCTCATTGGCTGAATCAAATCAAACTGGTTCATAGCATTATGGGAACTTCCGATTCCGGTACTCGATATGCAAAAAGTATCGGAACTCAGTATCGGAATTCCGATACCGTGAATATCGGCTGATACCCGATATTTGCGGTATCGGAATGCTCAACACAACTCCTGAGAAGCATCCTCCTCCCCAAAATAATCATCCCCATCATCCTCCTCCTCCTCTTCTTCTTCTTCCTCCACCTCGTCCACGAGACTTCCCTGAGCAGACAATGGCTGACTGTCATCAAGGCTTCCCTCCTCCTCTTCCTCCTCGGCTGCAGACGCCTGCTCCTTAATGTGCGTCAAAGTTTGCATGAGCAGACGCATAAGTGGGATGCTCATGCTTATGATGGCGTCGTCTGCGCTTACCAGCCGTGTGCATTCCTCAAAACACTGAAGGACTTTACAGAGGTCTTTCAGATTCGACCACTGCACACCAGACAACTCCATGTCTGCCTGCAAACTGCCTGCCCGTGTATTCTCCCACAAATGAATTACAGCCTGCCTCTGTTCGCACAGCCTCTGAACCATGTGCAGGGTGGAGTTCCACCTTGTTGCAATGTCGATAATTAGGCGGTGCTTGGGAAGGTGGAGCAATTGCTGTAGCTTCTGCATATGACTGGAATGTACGGGCGACCGGTGGATGTGCGAGCACAGTCTTCACACCTTATGGAGCAGGGGTGTTAACTCCGGATAATTATTGAGGAAGCACTGCACCACCAGGTTCGAGGTGTGAGCCAGGCAAGGTATGTGTCTTAGTTTTGAAACGGCTATGGCTGCCACAAAATTCCGGCCATTATCACTAACTACCTTGCCTGCCTCAAGATGTAGACTGCCCAGCCATGACTCATTTTGTCGCTGCAAGTAGTCGGCCAGTACCTCCGCTGTGTGTCTGTTGTCGCCCAAACACATCATCTTCAACACAGCCTGCTGACGCTTACCACTAGCTGTTCGATAGTGGGACACCTCGTGTGCAACACTGGAAGCTGCGGATGGAGTGCTCGTGCGACTGCGCTCTGTGGATGAGCTTTCGCTTCTGGAGGAGGAGGAAGAGGAGGAAGGTTGAACGCCTACAGCCAACTGTTTCCTATACCGTGGGCTAGGTAGCACTGTCCCACCGCCACTGTCCCCTGTGGACCCTGCATCCACCACATTAACCCAGTGTGCAGTGATGGACACGTAACGGCCCTGGCCATGCCTACTGGACCATGCATCTGTTGCGAGGTGCACCTTTCCACTCACTGATTCCTTGAGTGCATGGACAATGCGGTCTTTCATATGCACGTGGAGGGCTGGGATGGCTTTTCGCGAAAAGAAGTGCCGACTGGGTAGGTGGTAGCGTGGTACTGTGTAGGGCATGACCATGCGGAAAGCTTAGCTTTCAACCAACTGGTAGGGCATCTAACGAGATTAGTTTGGCAATGTGGACGTTCAAAGCCAGTGTATGCGGATGAGAGGATGAGTACTTTCTTGTCCTACTCAGAGTCTCTGGTAGGGTGAGCTGGACTTTAGAGCTGCATATGGTGGAACTAGCGGTGGACATGGGGGACTGAGAGAGGGTTGGTGATGGTGTTGGTGGTGTTGCTGATGGCCTAGATTCAGTCTTTCGTAGCAATAACATTGTGATTCCATGACTGCTTTGCCCTTGCGACGACACCTCGAAATTTGCTGCTGGTGGTGTGCTAACCGGTGGGCTTACAGTGGGGGAAGCGATATAGCGTTGCTGACTACCTTCATTCGGAGCAGGTTCACATGTGGTACGTGACGTTTGGTAGTCCGTCCACACTTGCAAGTGCACGGTGGTTAAATGTCTAAGCATGCAACTGGTATTCAAATTTCTCAGATTTTTCCCTCGGCTAAAGGTCTTTGCGCACTTCTTACAGATAACTTTTGCCTGATCATTAGGATTTTGTTCAAAAAAGTGCCACACTGCACTCTTCCTACTATGGAAGACATTTTGAGACCTTGCACGCTGTGCTAATTTGACCGTCTTGCCAAGCTGTCCTGCAACCCTTTTGGTTTTTGTAACACGTTTTTGGACTGATGCGGTCATGCCAGATAACAGCTGTTGCGATGTCGTTGCCTGCTGCGGATCCTCCTCCTCATCTTCTGAGCTATTGGCAGCGGCACCCTCTTACCCCAATGGATGCCAATCTGGGTCAACAACTGGGTCATCCATCACCTCCTCTTCAATTTCATGAGCATCTTCCTCTGTGTCACTGTGTAAGGTGGTATAGTATGCGGGAAGGGGCACCTGAGTTTCATCAGGGTCTGATTCTGCCTCAGTACGCTGCGAGGACAATGTAGTGCTCTGAATGAATGTACCAGCAGAAAAATCTTGCAGTGGCTGTGCATCAGAGCACTCCATGTCAGATTCATCTTGGACTGGGGAATTCACGATTTGACTTGATAACCCAGGCATGGTATGTGAAAAGAGCTCCATGGAGTAATCGGTGGTGTGGCCTGCCACATCCTTCACTTTTGGTAGGGGTGAAGGACACAAGGAAAGGTGTTGTTCCTGATCAGGAGCCTCAAATGACGACTCAGTGCTTTTATTTTTTGAAACTTCAGAAGAGGAGGTGAGAGAGCTGGAGGCTGTGTCAGCAATGTAAGCCAAAACCTGTTTCTGAAGCTCCGGCTTTAAAAGTGGTTTACCTACTCCCAGAAAAGAGAGCCTTCGAGGCCTTGTGGAGCCAAACGATGACGCAAGCTCAACACCTCCTGCCTTAGGGGCTATTGTGCCTTTGCCACTACCAACAGATGCAACACCACTACCACCACCATCGGGACCAGCTGGCAACCGTCCACCCACTTCCATGGCGTCTTCCACCATACTTGCTCATTTTTGTGAAAATGTTCCCAAAATACCACCAGCTATATGGTACTGTAAAACAAGGTAGAAGGTGTTTCTTCTGTTGGTGAGGTTTTGAATCTCACTATAGATTTGAGGATGCAGAACTATTGTCTCTGGCCCAGGAGAGATTACACCTCAATGTAACAGGCTGAAATTGGATGGTGTATGACAGGGAGGAGGGTGTCTTTAGGATTGGTGAGAATTTGGATCTCACTAAAGATTTGAGGACGCTGAACTATTGTCTCAGGCCCAGTAGAGATTACACCTCAATGTAACAGGCTGAAATTGGATGGTGTATGACAAGGTGGAGGGTGTCTATAGGATTTGTGAGAATTTGAATCTCACTATAGATTTGAGGTCGCTGAACTATTGTCTCAGACCCAGTAGAGATTACACCTCAATGTAACAGACTGAAATTGGATGGTGTATGACAAGGTGTAGGGTGTCTATAGGACTGCTGAGAATTTGAATCTCACTATAGATTTCAGGACGCTGAACTATTGTCCCAGGCCCAGTAGAGATTACACCTCAATGTAACAGGCTGAAATTGGATGGTGTATGACAAAGTGTAGGGTGTCTAAAGGATTGGTGAGAATTTGAATCTCACTATAGATTTGAGGACGCTGAACTATTGTCTCAGGCCCATTAGAGATTACACCTCAATGTAACAAGCTGAAATTGGATGGTGTATGACAAGGTGTAGGGTGTCTATAGGATTGGTGAGAATTTGGATCTCACTAGAGATTTGAGGACGCTGACAATGATGCTCTCAGTCCAAGTATGGACGCAGGCAGCCTAATAAGCAGGACTGCTGCACAGTGCACACACAAAAGGGTGGAAAAATGAATGCTTGGTAACTGTGCAGAAAAGAGGAAGAAAAGTATTTTTGCTTTTAAGAAAGCAGTTTGCACAGCAGTGTGCAAACAGCAATGCAGCTATCAGGGAGCCTTATAAGGCCTCTTTCACACATCAGGTTTTCGCCGTCAGGCGCGATCCGGCGCTTTTGACAGAAACCGGATCCGGCGAAATGCAATGCCGGATCCGGTTTCCCCCCATTGACTTGCATTTGCGCTGGATCGCGCCGGATGGCCATGCATTTCATCCGGTTTTCGCCGGATCCGGCAATGTGTCGCGATCCGGCGTCTGGAAAAAACGGCTACTGTAACGTTTTTTGTCTCCGGCGAAAAAGCCGGACACGCCGGATCCGGCGCGTCCGGCTTTTTCACACAATGAAAGCCTATGAGCGCCGCAATGAGCCTGATCCGGCGAAAGCCGGATCCGGTGGCCAGATCTGGTTTTTTTGGTCTGAGCATGCTCAGTAGCTCTGCCCACTACAACCTGTCAAAGAAGGGCTGTAGGAACATGCTATATATAGTTTTCCAGTAGCCAATCCCGTTCGGAAGGCCACAAGGGTCAATTTTAAAAACCAGATCCGGCGTAATCCGTCGAAAAACGGATAGAAAAACGGATGAACCGGATGAGACGGATCCGGTTTTGTCTGTCAAGAACAAGACGGATCCGGCAGAAAACCGGATCCGGCACATCAGGTTTTACAAAACATTTGCCGGATCCGGCATTCCGGCACGACGCCGGATCGCGCCTGACGCCGAAAACCTGATGTGTGAAAGTAGCCTAAGGCAGCCTAATAACCAACAGAGCTGATGCACAAAAATAGAGCCTCTCCTGTCACTGCACACAAAGTGTTGTGTTGTAAGTGGAAATCGCTGACAGCAGAAGCAGTTCTTCCCTGCCTAACGCTCTCCCTACAGAATCAGCAGCAGCAGCTCTCCCTATGCTAAGATCGGCATAAGTAAGATGGCGGTCGGCGTTCACGCCCTTTTATAGCCCCTGTGACGCCACACAAAGCCAGCCAATCACTTACATGCCCTTCTCAAAGATGGTGGTGACCGATGCCTATGTCATCGCGTTGCGCACAGTGTGCGTCCTCCATCATTGGCTGAAAAAGGGCACTGTAAGCATCTTTTGAAGCATGACTTTGGCGCTCTGGTCGCTGACGTCATGGCCGACCTCACGCTATGGTCGGGTTTTGTTTCATGAAACCCGACTTCAGGGAAAGTCGCCGACTTTTGAATATGACCGACTCGTTTAGCTCAACTCTACTGGTTACCATAGACTTGGCTGGAGAGCCAGCAGAAATCAAACGAACCCCACGAGCCTGAGCAAGATGCTGGGACTGATGTCTATGCTGAGCAGCACCCACAGTGGCCGAGGTAGAGGTAGACAAGGCTTGGTGACATGAACTCATTTTCTGCTCCACCAGTTGAGAGTTCCCCTTCCGTTCTCCCTCTGGTGGTGACAGGAGGTAGTGCGGCTGGTTTAAGTGGTAGTAATCTGCCACCTGATGAGGAAGATAACGATTGGATCTCTGGAGTATCAGAATGGATATAAGACAGTCGACGCCCTATCCGGGTGCTGGTGATTCAGTCTGCTTCTCAGGTCCTGGACTTCAGCTCTCTTCCAGTCTTCTCAAGTTAAGTTTGTTTTTTGCTATTGTTCACACTTGCGCTTGTTGGTCAATTCAGTTTGTTGTGTAATCAGCCTGCCCCTGCTGGGGCTATGCTGAAATTCCACTCCTATTAATCAGTATTTGCCAATCTGCTTTTTGTCCCTTATTAGATTGGCCTCTTTTTTGCTCTGTCTCAGAATATTTCAGAGTGCTGATATAAGTTTAGAAGTCCAGTGACGTCAGGGTTAATTTTGCTATCAGAAGTGTTGGACAATATTTTTGTAGGTTGCTTTTGGCAGATTGCAGACAGTGTCTTTCCTTTTCTGTCCTTTTTAGTTAGCCGGGCCCCATCGTTTGCTCAGCCTATTTTCCTGCCTTTGTATGTATTTTCATCTTGTTTCACCGTCAATACATGTGGGGGGCTGTTTTTCCTTTTGGGGTCTGCTCTGGGGCACTTAGTTTTCCTCTTTTCCTGCTTTAGGCTTATGTAGTTCTCTGGTTGTGATGAGGCGTCTAGGACCAACGTAGGAACGCTCCACGACTGCTACTAGTTGTGCGGTTAAGATCAGGGATCTGCAATCTGAATAGTTACCAACTACTCTGGTTTTCTGAGCATTAGCTTGTTGTCTTGTTTTTCCTCCTCGGTTTCCCAATCATAACAGAATCACAAGCCATACCGCAGATTCTAGGGTACTCAAAAGCAGGAAAGAATTGTTAGAGAAAGAAAATAAAAAGTGTCAGAATTTTTTTATTTTTAATGTATTTTTTTCCTCTTTTTTTCTGGGGCCGTAGGAGGATTTTTTTTTTCCCAATGGAGATTAACCCCTTCACCTCCAAGGGTGGTTTGCACGTTTATGACCAGGCCAATTTTTACAATTCTGACCACTGTCCCTTTATGAGGCCATAACTCTGGAACACTTCCATGGATCCCGGTGATTCTAACACTGTTTTCTCGTGACATATTTTACTTCATGATAGTGGTAACATTTAATTCAAATAACTTGCATTTATTTGTGAAAAAAATGGAAATTTGGCGAAAATTTCGCAATTTTCCAACTTTGAATTTTTATGCCCTTAAATCACAGAGATACGGCACACAAAAAACTTGATAACTAACATTTCCCACATGTTTACTTTACATCAGCACAATTTTGGAACCAATATTTTTTTTTGTTAGGAAGTTATAAGGGTTAAAAATTGACCAGCGATTTCTCATTTTTGCAACACCATTTTATTTTTACGGACCACATCACATTTGAAGCCACTTTGAGGGGTCTATATGATAGAAAATACCCAAAAGTGATACCATTCTAAAAACTGCACACCTTAAGGTGCTCAAAACCACATTCAAGAAGTTTATTAACCCTTTAGGTGCATCACAGGAATTTTTTGAATATTTAAAAAAAATATTTTTTTTTCAGGTTCAATTTTTTTTATTTTACCAAGGGTAACAGGAAAAATTGGACTGCAAAAGTTATTGTGCAATTTGTCCTGAGTATTCTGATACCTGATATGTGGGGGGAACCACTGTCTTGGCGCATGGCAGAGCTCAGAAGGGAAGGAGCGCCGATTGACTTTTTCAATACAAAATTGGCTGGAATTCAGATCGGACGCCATGTCACGTTTGGAAAGCCCCTGATGTACCTAAACAGTGGAAACCCCTAACAAGTGACCCCATTTTGGAAACTAGACCCCCCAAGGAACTTATCTATATATGTGGTGAGAACTTTGAACCCACAAGGGCTTCACAGAAGTTTATAACGTACAGCGGTACAATTAATAAATCATATTTTTTCCACAAAAATGATCTTTTCACCCTAATTTTTATTTTCCCAAGGGTAACAGGACCCTAAAAGCTATTGTGCAATTTGTCCTGAGTATGCTGATACCCCACATGTGGGGGTAAACCACTATTTGGGCGCATGGCAGAGCTCGGAAGGGAAGCAGCGCCATTTGACGTTTTTGGCTGGAATTGAGATCAGACACTATGTCGTTATTGGAAAACCCCTGATGTACCAAAGCAGTGGAAACCACCCACAAATGACACCATTTTGGAAACTAGACCCCCCAAGGAACTTATCTAGATGTGTGGTGAGAACTTTGAACCCCCCAGTGCTTCACAGAAGTTTATAATGCCAGGGCGTGAAAATAAAATTTTTTTATTTTTTCCACAAACATGATCTTTTAGTCACCAATTTTTTTTATTTTCCAAATTGGACCCCAAAAGTTGTTGTCCAATTTGTCCTGAGTACGCTGACACCCCATATGTGGGAGAAAACTACTGTATGGGCACATGTCGGGGCTCGGAAGGGAAGTAGTGATGTTTTGGACTGCAGACTTTGATGGAATGGTCTGCGGGTGTCATGTTGCCTTTGGAGAGCCCCTAATGTACCTAAACAGTGGAAACCCCCACAAATGATCCCATTTTGGAAACTAGACCCCCTAAGGAACTTATCTAGATGTGTGGTGAGCACTTTGAACCCCCAAGGGCTTCACAGAAGTTTATAATGCCCGGGCATGAAAATAAAAAAATCATATTTTTTCCACAAGCATGATCAATTAGTCCCCAATTTTTTTATTTTCCCAAGGGTAACCGGAGAAATTGAACCCCAAACATTGTTGTCCAATTTGTCCTGAGTACACTGATACCCCATATGTGTGAGAAAACTATTGTATGGGCACACGTCGGGGCTCGGAAGGGAAGTAGTGACGTTTTGGAATGCAGACTTTGATGGAATGGTCTGGTGGTGTCATGTGTGTTTGGAGAGCCCCTGATGTACCTAAACTATTGAAACTCCCCACAAGTGACCCCATTTTGGACACTAGACCCCCCACGGAACTTATCTAGATGTGTGGTGAGCACTTTGAACCCCCAAGTGCTTCACAGAAGTTTATAACGCTCGGGCGTGAAAATAAAAAAAAACATTTTTTTCCACAAAAATGATATTTTTGCCCCCAATTTCTTGTTTTCATAAGGGTAACAGGAGAAATTGGACTGCAAAAGTTGTTTTGCAATTTGTCCTGAGTCAGCTGATGCCCTACATGTGGGGGTAAAACACTGTTTGGGTGCATGGCAGAGCTTGGAAGGGAAGGAGCACCATTTGACTTTTTCAACTCAGAATTGGCTGGAATTGAGATCAGACGCCATGTTGCATTTGGAGAGCACCTGATGTGCCCAAACAGTGGAAACCCCCAATTCTAACTCCAACCCGAACCCCAACACACCCCTAACCCTAATCTCAGCCCTAATCCTAGCCCTAACCCTAACCCTAGCCCTAACCCTAGCCCTAGCCCTAACCCTAACTCTAACCCTAACTCTAATGGGAAAATGGAAATAAATACATTTTCTTTTAATTTTATTATTTTTCCCTAACTAAGGGGGTGATGACGGGGGGTTTGATTTACTATTTATGGCGGTTTTTATTTTTGGCAGCTGTCATACGCTAAAAGACGCTTTTTATTGTAAAAATAGTTTTTGCATCACCACATATTGAGAGCTATAATTTTTCCATATTTTGACCCACCGAGTCATGTGAGGTGTTATTTTTTGTGGGATGAGTTGACGTTTTTATTGGTACCATTTTCAGGCACGTGACATTTTTTGATCGCTTTTTATTCTGATTTTTGGGACGCAGAATGAACAAAAACCAGCGTTTCATGAATTTCTTTTGGGGGGGTGCGTTTGCACCGTTCCGTGTGCGGTAAAATTGATAAAGCGGTTTTAGTCTTCGGGTCAGTACGGTTACAGCGATACCTCATTTAGGTAATTTTTTTATGTTTTGGCGGTTTTATGCAATGAAAACTATTTTATATAAAAAATAATTATTTTTGTATCGCTTTATTCTGCGAGCTATAACTTTTTTATTTTTTCGCTGATGATGCTGTATGGTGGCTCATTTTTTTTTGTGGGACAAGATTACGTATTCAGCGGTACCCTGGATATTTATATGTGTCTTTTTGATCACGCGTTATTGCACTTTTTGTTCGGTGGTATGATAATAAATCATTATTTTTTGCTTCGTTTTTTATTTTTATTTTTTAAGGGGTTCGCTAAAGGGGTTAACTAATGGAAAAGTTTTATAGGGCGGGTCGTTACGGACACGGCGATACCTAATATGTGTACTTTTATTGGGGGAATATATTTTTTTTTTCTAATTTACTTGGCGACTTTTTAAAAATTATTTTAACACTTTTTTTTTAACTTTATTACATAGTCCCAGGTGGGACATCGCTGTCCTGTGACAGATCGCTGATCTGTCACAGGCACTGCTGCAGACTTCCTCATGCCTGCGCTTTGCAGGCACTGAGGAAGTCAGCTCCCTGCAGGCCCCTGAAGGCCCCCGTCACCATCTTGCATTCGGGGGCCTGCAGGGAAAGAGCCCCCCGCAGCAGTGCTGCACATTGCGCTGCTGTGGGGGGCTCAGGGAAGCACGGAGGGAGCCCCCTCCCTGCCGATGCTTCCCTTTAAACCCCGGTACACCGCAATCATGTTTGATCATGGTGTGCAAGGGGTTAACGTGTCGGGGGTGGTCCGTGACCGCCGCTAACACATTGTGCCGGGTGTCAGCTGTGATAATCAGCTGACACCCGGCCGCGATCAGTGGCGCTCATCACGTGAGTGCCGCTGATCGCGCTAGACATACTATCCCGTCCATGGGCATAGTGGGCCCGGGTCCCATGGACAGGATAGTACGTCTGATGTCAGAAAGTACAGGGAATTTCCACCTACCTTATTCAATCACATGCTGCTGAACCCAAGATTCCTACTCCTGATGTGTTTTCTGGGGATCGGTCTAAATTTCTGAATTTTAATAATAATTGTAAATTATTTCTTGCTTTGAAGCCTATCTCATCGGGGAGCTCTGTGCAGCAGGTTAAAATTGTCATCTCATTGCTGCGCAGAGATCCCCAAGATTGGGCTTTTTCTCTGACACCTGAAAATCCTATTCTGACTAATGTGGAGGCATTTTTTCAGGCCTTGGGGTTGTTGTATGATGAACGTAATGCCGTTGATCAAGCTGAGAGAACCCTGTTGGCATTAAACCAGGGTCAGGATCCTGCGGGGTTGTACTGTCAAAAATTCCAAATGTGGGCGGAGCTTACTATATGGAATTATAGTGCATTGGCAGCTCTCTTTCGGAAAGGTTTGTCAGAGACCGTAAAAGATGTTATGGTGGGATTTCCTGTTCCCTCTGGTCTGGATGGCTCTATGCCATTAGCCATTCAAGTTGATCGGCGTTTATGTGAATGTAAAACTACACGGGAGGCGCTGCCACCTTTTGAACAAATGTTTGAACCTATGCAATGTGATGAGGTTTTGTCTAGGGCGCAACGTCGGGAGTTTAGAAGGCGTAATAAGCTGTGTTTTTTCTGACGCCTCTCATACTATTTCTGTCTGCCCTAAACGAGAGAAACGTTTTGCACACACATTTGCTGTGGGCAGTATACAACCTAAGTTCCTCTTGGCAATTACTCTGATCTGCTCCTTGTCCACATTTTCCACTAAGGCTTTTGTGGATTCAGGAGCAGCTCTGAATCTGATGGATTTGGACTTTGCTAAACATTGTGGTTTGTCCATGACGCCTCTGCAGACGCCCATTCCTTTGAGGGGTATTGATGCCACTCCTTTGTCGGAGAATAAACCTCATTTTTGGACCCAGGTGATAATGCGAGTTTCCCCATACCACCAAGAAAATTGTAAATTTTGGGGCTGCATAATTTGTATGATACTATTGTTCTGGGGTTCCCCTGGTTGCAAACGCATAACCCAGTTTTGGATTGGAAATCTGTGTCTGTGGTGAGTTGGGGTTGTCAGTGTGTTCTTAGGGACGCTCCTGTTTTCTCCACCTCTCTTCAGTCTCATGATATTCCTGATTATCTGGCTGATTTCTCTGATGTTTTTAGTGAGAGTAAGTCTGCGTCTTTGCCTCCTCATAGGAGTTATGACTGGCAATTGAGTTGATGCCTGGGTGTAAATTTCCCAAGGGTCGGCTTTTCATCTTATCTGTACCTGAACATGATGCTATGCGATCCTATATTAAGGAGTCGTTGGAGAAGGGTCATATTGGACCCTCCTCGTCACCATTAGGCGCTGGGTTTTTTTGTGGCCAAGAAAGATGGTTCATTAAGACTGTGTATTGATTATCGTTCCCTTAACAAGATGACGGTTAAATATCAGTACCCGTTACCTCTGATGTCTGATTTATTCTCCAGAGTTAAGAGTGCCTGCTGGTTTACTAAGCTTGACCTCAGGGGGCGTATAATCTTATTTGCATCAAGCACGGGGATGAATGGAAGATGGCATTTAATACTCCGGAGGGACATTTTGAGTACCTGGTGATGCCTTTTTGGGCTCTCTAATGCCCCTTCTGTCTTCCAATCCTTTATGAATGATATTTTCGGAGACTTTGTGGATAAGTTTTTGATCATCTATCTCGATGATATTTTGATCTTTTCTTGTGATTGGGATTCCCATGTGGAACATGTCTGGACTGTGTTCCGGATTTTGAGGGAGAATTCCCTGTTTGTTAAGGGATCAAAGTGCCTCTTTGGTGTACAGAGGATTTCATTTTTGGGATTTATCTTGTCTCCATCGACTATTGAAATGGACCTGGCCAAGGTACAGGCCATTTATGATTGGTGGGTTCAGCCTGCTTCTTTGAAGGCTCTCCAGAAGTATTTGGGTTTTTCTAATTTCTATCGTAAATTTATAGGTAATTTTTCTAGTATTGTCAAACCACTGACTGATCTGACCAAGAAGGGAGCTGATGTGCTGAATTGGTCTCCTGAGGCTGCCTCAGCATTTCAGGAGCTTAAGCGGAGATTTACTTCAGCTCCAGTTTTACGGCAACCTGATGTCTCACTTCCATTTCAAGTGGAGTTGGACGCTTTTGAGATTGGTGCAGGAGCTGTGTTGTCCCAAAAAGACATTGTGACTTCTAAGATGAATCCCTATGCCTTCTTTTCTCGAAAGTTTTCCCCATCTGAACGCAACTATGACGTGGGGAATTGGGAATTGTTGGCCATGAAATGGGCATTTGAAGAGTGGAGACATTGGTTGGAGGGAGCTAGACATCAATTTGTGGTCCTCACCGATCACAAGAATCTGATTTATCTGGAGTCGGGCAAACGCTTGAATCCTAGACAGGCTAGATGGGCCTTGTTTTTCACACGTTTTAATTATGTGGCCTCTTTTCTTCTGGGCACTAAGAATATTAAGGCAGACGCCCTTTCTAGGAGTTTCTTTGCTGATTCTCTTAATGTGACCGAGTCTACTAATATCCTAGGTGAGAGGGTGGTTCTTTCTGCCATTTTGCCCGATTTGAGACGCACCCTGGAGGAATTTCAGGAGGATAAACCTGAGCGTTGCCCTATGGGAAGATTGTATGTTCCTGACCAGTGGAGAAAGAGAGTGATGTCTGAAGTCCATTGCTCCTCATTGGCTGGTCATCCGGGTTTTTTTGGTACTAGAGATTTGGTGAGTCGGTCTTTTTGGTGGCCTGCCTTATCTCGTGATGTCAGGAATTTTGTACAGTCCTGTGGGACTTGTTCTCAGTCTAAACTCTGTTCTCGTTCTAGTGGGTTGTTGATGCCCCTGCCGGTGCCCAAGAGGCCATGGACCCATATCTCAATGGATTTTATTTTTGATCTTCCTGTCTCTCAGAGAATGACTGTTATCTGGGTGATTTGTGATAGATTTTCAAAGATGGTCCATCTTGTACCCCTCCCAAAGTTGCCATCTTCTGCTGAGTTGGTGCCCTTGTTTTTACAACAGTTGGTTCGGTTACACGGGATTCCTGAGAACATTGTGTCCGATAGAGGGGTCCAGTTTGTTTCCAGATTCTGGAAAGCCTTTTGTTCCAATCTGGGAATTCAGTTATCCTTCTCCTCCGCATTTCATCCCCAGACCAATGGGCAGACAGAGAGAACAAACCAGACCCTGGAGTCTTATTTAAGATGTTTTATATCTGCTGATCAAGATGATTGGGTCTCATTTTTGCCCTTGGCCGAATTTGCGCTGAACAATAGAGCTAGTTCTGCCACTCTGATGTCACACTTTTTCTGTAATTTTGGGTTTCATCCTCGATTCTCTTCAGGGCAAGTGGAATCTTCGTCCTGCCCAGGTGTGGACACTGTGGTTGTCAGAATGCAGCAGATATGGGACCAAGTGGTGGATAAGTTGTCACTCTCTCAGGAAAAGGCCCAGCGTTTTTCCAACTGGCGTAGGACCATTGGTCCCCGGTTTAAAGTGGGTGATATGGTTTGGCTGTCGTCTAAGAATATTCCTATGAAGGTTGCATCTCCAAAATTTAAGCCAAGATTTATTGGACCTTATAAGATTTTGGAGATTCTTAATCCTGTTTCTTTTCGATTGGCTCTTCCAGTTACGTTCAAAATCCATAACGTATTTCACAAGTCACTGTTGAAGAGGTTTGTTGAGCCAGTAGCTCCTGTGGCGGCACCTCCTGATCCTGTATTGGTTAAAGGCAATGTGGAATATGAGGTAGAGAAAATATTGGATTCTCGTTTGGTTAGACGGAGACTCCAGTATTTGGTCAAATGGAAGGGTTATGGCCAGGAGGATAATTCTTGGGTCTCTGCCTCTGATATTCATGCCAATAAATTGGTTCGTGCTTTTCACCGGGCCCATCCTGATCGGCCTGGTGGCATGGATGAGGGTTCGGTGACCCCTCCTCAAGGGGGAGGTACTGTCATGAACTCATTTTCTGCTCCACCAGTTGAGAGTTCCCCTTCCGTTCTCCCTCTGGTGGTGACAGGAGGTAGTGCGGTTGGTTTAAGTGGTAGTAATCTGCCACCTGATGAAGAAGATAACGATTGGATCTCTGGAGTATCAGACTGGATATAAGACAGCCGACGCCCTATCCGGGTGCTGGTGATTCAGTCTGCTTCTCAGGTCCTGGACTTCAGCTCTCTTCCAGTCTTCTCAAGTTAAGTTTGTTTTTTGCTATTGTTCACACTTGCGCTTGTTGGTCAATTCAGTTTGTTGTGTAATCAGCCTGCCCCTGCTGGGGCTATGCTGAAATTCCACTCCTATTAATCAGTATTTGCCAATCTGCTTTTTGTCCCTTATTAGATTGGCCTCTTTTTTGCTCTGTCTCAGAATATTTCAGAGTGCTGATATAGGTTTAGAAGTCTTGTGACTTCAGGGTTAATTTTGAAGTTTTGGACAATATTTTTGTAGGTTGTTTTTGGCAGATTGCAGACAGTGTCTTTCCTTTTCTGTCCTTTTTAGTTAGCCGGGCCCCATCATTTGCTCAGCCTATTTTCCTGCCTTTGTTTGTATTTTCATCTTGTTTCACCGTCAATACATGTGGGGGGCTGTCTTTCCTTTGGGGTCTGCTCTGGAGCAGTTAGTTTTCCTCTTTTCCTGCTTTAGGCTTATGTAGTTCTCTGGTTGTGATGAGGCATCTAGGGCAAACGTAGGAACGCTCCACGACTGCTGCTAGTTGTGCAGTTAAGATCAGGTATCTGCAATCTGCATAGTTACCAAGTTCTCTGGTTTTCTGAGACTTAGCTTGTTGTCTTGTTTTTCCTCCTCGGTTTCCCAATTATAACAGCTTGGGATCTACCCCATGCAGAGGGAGAATCCCGGCGCCTATAACACAAAATTGTTTTACATCTCCATTTTCTGAGAACAATAGCTTGTTATTTTTCTCGTCGATGGGCTTGTGTTTCATAGCTAAATTTTTATTGATACAATGTATTTTTTATTGAATTTCAAGGTGAAATAACAGAGATGCAAAAAGAAACTAATCTGACATATTATTTTTCTCCATTTCTGCGATGACTATATATGATACTTTTACATTTTAATAGTTAAAGTAACTAGCTATGGCAAATATATTTTTCACACATTTGTGAAGATTAAGTAATTTAAATTGTTTTTGTATTATTTTATGTTTTTTTTTTTTACATATTAAGTAGTTCCTTAAGACTTAAAGGCCCTTAAACCAAGTCTAGGCGCTCGGTGCATCATTGCTTTATTGAGCCAGAAATTGGCCGAGATAGAGAGAAAACAAGTAGGTGGGATGGTGCACTTAAATGTTTGGCTACATCATGATGCACCGAGCACATGTAAATAGTTTGGACAGTCATCTGGTGCTGAAAGAGTCTCTTTACACCTGAAGTCACTTGATTTCTTATGCGATACACTACAATACTATAGTATTACAGTGCATTTTAATCTTGCTGGTTTACTATGATGCCCAGCTACAGGATTTGCTTCATAGGTGACTTCACGTGACAGAGATGGAGACCTTCAGTGGGCCGTTAACTGCCAAGACAATTGATTGGCACCATGTGAACGCTTCAACAGATGGGTTGCTGGCCATCAGAAGTTACTGCCACCATCTTGAATCCTTTTAAAGGGTGTGTGTTAACTTTAAGAACCAGATTTTTCCAAATAGATCTCTCTTTGTGCAGTTTGGCTGATACAGTGATCCAGCGAGTGCACCAATGACATTGTTTATAAGTTCATTGCATCCAATGGGCTCAAATTAATTGACAAGTGGATACATATGTATATATAAATTAGTCAGCTGTCAGCCAACACCCTGGCAAGTAGTAAAGATTAGGGTGTAACAGCATACTCCAGCGATACTGACCAGCTTCTAAACTGTGCTGAGAAGCTCAATCAAAAAGAGATGCTTTGCTATCATTAAGCAGTGGTCGGTCTCCATGGCAATGAGCTGTAAACAGAAGACAAGCATTACTGTCACGCCTGAGGCTGTGACCGCCGCCGTTCCAGCAGCGGCAGGGCCCGCCGCCGTCCATGCTCGCCGGCCCTCAGCTCACCGTCCCGTGCTCGCCTCCTCCTCTTCCCCGTCCTCCCGGCGCGTGGTGCTCACCTGCACGTGCTCTAGGTTGCGGGCGTGCACTCTGTAGGTTCATTAACCCTGCAGTGCCCGCCCAGCGGTCTGGCCAGCCAATCAGCCCGCAGTGCATGCTATATCAGGCGTCTCCAAGATGGCAGAGATGCCTGATTTTTGTGTGTTGTACCTTGTGGTACTCTGGCCAAGTTGTAGGGGTTCTTCCCTGCAACTCCCTCTGTATTTCTGCCTTGCCTCAGTCCTGTACTCCTAGTTCAGTTCGTCACTTCGTCCTGTACTCTTATCCAGTTCTATGCTCCATCTTGTACTCCTTGTTCAGTCCTGTACCCCGTCCATCCTCCGTCCTGCACTGCCTACTCTGTACTGCACTTCACACTCAGTCCTGTACTCCTTTACTCCATCCTGTACTCCGTTCTCGGTCCAGGACCCCATGCTCAGTCCGGTACTCCGTCCTGCACTACCTACTCAGTCCTGCACTTCGCATTCAGTCCCGTATTCGGTACTCCTTCCTGTACTCCGTTCTCGTGTCCCTGACCCGTCCTATATCTCTGATTCGTCTTGCTCTGGTTCCGCCAGTTCCTCTCTGGTCCTTTGAGCCGCCCCTCTTGGTTCTAGCTGTCGCGGTATCTGTCTTCCGAGGGTCTGCCCCTAACGGTACCTGTATAGGGGTGAGCTCCACCTGGCGCGCTCGCCCCCGGGAGCTCCAGGTCTGCGACCCAGAGGGTCCACTCTTGGACGTTATCTGTCTGGTCATCACAATTACTATCTCAATGATGATTGAAAACGCTAATACCTAGGAAATTACTAAATTGTAAAGTTGGAAATAAGCCTTTAAAGCTCATCATATTGAGTTGTATTGAGATGGAAGCCATCATTTTTAGATTAGCAAGGTCTGATGTCTTAGACCTCCAGCAATTTTGATTATTCCCTGCTTTTGACTTTGGAGAGAGCTACAGCAAGTCACTTTAACTTGAATGTCATTTTATGGAATAGGAATGCCCTTTTATGGAGATTAAGGTTTAGAAACTATAGATGTACTGTAAAAAGTCCCAATACTTGACTTTAAAGTTTCTAATAACAGATGAATGTAATATGATATGTTCTCCTTCATGTTTCTTCATCTATCATTCTTTGTAAATCCAGTAAACCAAGAAGTGACTTGTTTTTCCACCAGGTGGCAGTCACGAGATAAGCTTCATAGTTAAGCGGTACACATCTCCGCTCATCTTGCTGGCAGTGTTGGTCGGACTGGGCTCACCAGTTCAGTGACATCAACTTTTTCCTTCTATTATGATTAAACTACATCACCATTTTTTTCTGCTGTTATTAGATGCTTTTTCTAATTCTTTTCTCTATTTTTTTTCTACCTTATTGGTAATATGTATAGGTCATTCTGCTTTTAGGAATATGTGTTTTTACAATTCTGGTGTCTTACAAGATCTAGGATTCATTAGAATAATTGGCGGATATTCTTCATTGAGCAGGAGCGCCTTATCGTCCATGTTAGGGTGCCATCCTCGTTAGATAGGTAGGGTGTATTCAGGGTATAGCATTATCCCTTGTTTCGCCTTGTTTTCTGACTTATACACAGATATGTAAACTTCAGGTTAATGTATTTTATATATTTCTTTATTCTATTTTTGATTTTTAAATGCTGGTTTAAAAATATCTAATAAAAATACATTTTTTAGGGATTTTTTTCTTAGCGGTTTTCATATCACCAGTTCACCTACATGTAAATATTACATTACCCTCATGCAGAAATTCACCTCTGATTTCATATAATAATTAACTGGGAAGTTTGTTAACCCCTTAGTGACTGAGCCAATTTGCAGCTTAAAGACCAGGCCAATTTTTACAATTCTGACCACTGTCACTTTATGAGGTTAGAACTGGAATGTTTTAATGGATCCCGCTGATTCTGATAATGTTTTTTCATGACATATTTTACTTCATGATAGCGGTAAAATTTCTTTGATATAACATGGGTTCATTTATGGAAAAAAACAGAAATATGGCAAAAAAAATTAAAATTTTGCAATTTTCAAACTTTTAATTTTTATGCCGTTAAATCAGAGAGATATGTCTCAAAAAACGCTTAACAATTAACATTTCCAACATGTCTACTTTACATCAGCACAATTTTGGAACCAAAATTTTTTTTGTTAGGAAGTTATAAGGGTTAAAAGATGACCAGCGATTTCTCATTTTTACAACAAAATTTACAAAACATTTTTTTAGGGACCACATCACATTTGAAGTCACTTTGAGAGATCAATATGACAGAAAATACCCAAAAGTGACACCATTCTAAAAACTTCACCCCTCAAGGTGCTCAAAACCACATTCAAGAAGTTTATTAACCCTTTACGTGCTTCATAGGAACTGAAGCAATGTGGAAGGAAAAAATTAACATTTAACTTTTTTACAAACATTTTACTTCAGAACTAATTTTTTTTATTTTCACAAATGGAAAAATAGAAAATGAACCACATAATTTGTTGTGCAATTTCTCCTGAATACGCTGATACCCCTTATGTGGGGGTAAACCACTGTTTGGGCGCATGGCAGAGCTTGGAAGGGAAGGAGCACCATTTGACTTTTTCAATGCAGAATTGGCTGGAACTGAGATCGGACGCCATGCTGCATTTGGAGAGCCCCTGATGTGCCTACACAGTGGAAAACCCCAACAAGTGACCCCATTTAGGAAACTAGACCCCTTTAGGAACTTATCTATAAAGACCAAAATTAAACAAATAAGTAAACTATATTAGACTTCGTAATTTTTATTATTGTGTAAAAAGAACCAATATCACATATCTGTAAGTGGTAAAATATGTGAATCTTTAGGATTAGCATGAAGTCTGGTGTTTTGAATCAATGGGATGATAACCAGATGTGAATGGGTGACCTCTTCTATTTAAAGAACAGAGATTTATCAAACTCTGATTTTCACAACATGTTTGTGAAATGAACTATGACACGAACAAAGAAGATTTTTGAGACTTTTTGATGTTCATCTGGTTGGAAAAAAACTACAAAACCATCTGATTCCACTAATCCAAAGTGAGACAGATTGTGTAGAAATGAGGAAATCAAAGAATATTATTACCAGTAGTGGATGACCTACAAAGATCATTCCAAGCATTCAAGCATCACTCTATAGAGTTTACACGTGACTTGAGCCAAGTTCACACAAAATGGATTTGTTATAGTTTATCATAAACTTATTCACAGAGTCAAATTTTCATGATCATGAAAGTACGGTGTACATTTCAAATCTGTAGTATGATCATGTATATGTAGATTTTCACTGTACTGCATGATTATCAGTTAAAGGGGCTGTCCAGTCCAAATCGATAAGTCTGCATTCACTCTGTGTGACTGCAGACTTATGAATCCCTGCAGCGATCGCATTGTATGCTGTGGGAATTCGCTGGTTTCAGACCTAGGAGTGAAGGGTTTGTATGAGTTACACATACTCCCGGCCAGTGGGCGCGACCTCGCTCTCCATAACCTTGTATGTTGTGAGGCCGCACCCTCTAGTTGGACACCCAATGGCTGTCCTCGTCACTGGTCGGGGAGTGGCTTTGGCTCAGTACAAGCCTATACAGAGAGGCTGCGCCCACTGGCCTGGAGTCTGTATAAAGCAAACATACACTCCATTCCCAGGTCTGAAACCAGTGAATTTCTGCAGCACACAGTGTGCGCACTGGGGGGAATCATAAGTCTGCAGTCACATAGAGTGACTGCAGACTTATCCGTTTGACTCAGACAACTCCTTTAATTAATATTTCTAGGAACACTCATTTACAATAATTGGCCAGTGTAAACTCACCTCTAGTTTATTATTCAGGACTGATTATATTGCTTTGGAAGTAAAAATCTGCTTAATATCAGATGATCATGCAGCTAAACAAAAGTATAGATGACAAATGAGATATTACACAGTATGGCTAACTTGCTTTAGAAAACAACATATTCGCTTTCTTTTATTCCAATTTATCCATGAACTACTATAACTAATCGCCAGAGGCTGTGGCATTATACTTGTGTGGGACCAACCTCCAACTTATGTTCATTCTTTTATTAAGGTCCCAAAAAAACTGCTGGAAAAAGTTGCCAAAGGCTTCTGTATGATTCATATGTGGCAACAGCTGTCTGTATTCCAACATCGTATCGATCTCACATACAAAATTATAACACTATGAATCTCTCAGACATAAAGTTAGTCTCACACAATGCCCTTACTACACAGCCTAATTATGCTCATTCAAAATTCATATAATATGATTATCTTATAAAGTCAATTATCCACAATATGTTCCAGTGGATCTTCCCTGCATATATATAAGTTGTCCATGCTCTGATTTGTTCACAGAAATGTCATTTATGAGGTCAAATTCCTAATTTATAAGTGTGTAAGCTTAGGGCCGGGGCTACGTGGGAACTTGGGTGTGACATATGTCAAGCGACAAAAGCTGCACAGAAGAAGAACTTACTGAAAATAGTCATTTGGGTAATGCGTTATCAGATAAAAGCAGATGACAACTTTTGCCTGTGGTTTCCATAAAAAAGAGGAATTAGAGGAAAGCATTTGTAACCTATTTTCTGGTTGGGTGGTAAATGTTGGGTATAGAAGATTGTGGCTGCTGGGACCCACATTGGTCTCTAAAACAAAGAACTGCCACTGATGCTTGCCACTACTATGTCTCTGTGTAGGAATGCAGGACTGATGTCCGCTATGAGAATTATTGGCGGAAAACTGTCCTACCAGTCAGAACTCTGAGATAAATATTTTTGGCTTAAATTCTTTTTTTGACAAGCAAACACTAATATAAATGGAAAACAAGGGTCTTTAAGGTTCTCTTAATTTTTTTGTGAGGGTTGAAAATGATAAGAGCTAAAGAGGGTGAAACTTACTTGTATTTTGCAGAAAGAACAGTGGAAGAACATTTCTACTGGAGCAAGCTCCCTCCCCGGAAGTAAATAAATATTGGTGGACATTCAGAGTCAACTCTGCCATCTTTTACCAACCTGTGCATACACAGATACATAACGTTATAATAACAGAGACTGAATTAAAAAATTCTAGCAATAGATAAGATTTTAAAATGTAAGAGAAACATTTAGCTATCTGTAAATATGCTGAACTTAACACACCACAGAAAATGGTGGTTAACTTCATCCCTTTCCCCTTCTTTTTTATATTGTATGGTGTTGTCAGTTAGGTCATCACTATCAGATTTGCAAGAGTACAACAACTAGTACTTCCCAAGATCATCTATCAAAAGATCTGTCTGGGGGAAATAGTAGATAGGCTTCCCGGGATGTGACAAGGGTGCGTAACTCAGATTTTTATTTTGGAGTTGTTCTGCAGTACTCAGCAGCGACTACTACACACATTGAGTAGAGCATGTGCGCATTCATTCAAAGTGTTTATATCTTACCACAATCGGACTAATAACAGATGATCGTTAAGGGTACAAGTTGTAAGATTCCCACCGATCTGATATTAATAACTTATTCTAAGGCTAAGGTCACACCAGCATATATTCTCTCATCTGAGAGAATCGGGTCAATTATGCAAATCACACTCTGACCAGAGAGTAGTTATAGTGTAATCCGATTCTTTCAGATGAGTAGAAGGGGGAGAATTTTTTTTTTCATCTTTTACATTGTCAGTCCGTGGAAAACGGATTTCATCCAAGTGTTGTCTAATGTTTTCTACGGAATCTTTGACTTCTGAATATCGGTTTAAAGTTGGACATGGGGCAAGTTTTTGCTCAGAGGAAAAAATCCAACATGTATATGGCCCCATAGCATAACATCCAATATTTTATAGGATCGCAATTGGACAGAAGATGTGTATCATGTGCAGGAGCCCTAAGGAAAGGATATTCATATTTTCTGACCTTGACCTTCTCCACTTATCCACATTGATTGACAAATTACTTTATGAGGCAGTGATAAGCGGGACCCACAGGATTAATCTGTAAGTTCTGGCGAGAGATTATTATTATTATTATTATTTATTGTTATAGCACCATTTATTCCATGGCGCTTTACATGTAAGGAGGGGTATACATAATAAAAACAAGTACAATAATGTTAAACAATACAAGTCATAACTGGTGCAGGAGGAGAGAGGACCCTGCCCACGAAGGCTCACAATCTACAAGGGATGGGTGATAATACAGTAGGCGAGGGTAGAGCTTGTCATGCAGCGGTTTGGTCGATCGGTGGTTACTGCAGGTTATAGGCTTGTCGGAAGAGGTGGGTCTTCAGGCTCTTTTTGAAGGTTTCGATGGTAGGTGAGAGTCTGATATGTTGTGGTAGAGAGTTCCAGAGTAGGGGTGATGCGCGAGAGAAATCTTGTATGCGATTGTGGGAAGAGGAGATAAGCGGGGAGTAGAGAAGGAGATCTTGTGGGGATCGGAGGTTGCGTGCAGGAAAGTGCGAGGTCACAGATGTATGGAGGAGACAGGTTGTTAATGGCTTTGTATGTCATGGTTAGGGAGATAATACTGTATCATATTATAAATGGTTACATATTTCTGAGATCAAAACACCCCTTTATCTTAAGGAGCCCTCATAGAGGAGATGACAGATTTACTTGGGTCCATTTTAAATACAACCTCCAGACAAATTATGTCGTCTCGAGGTTTTCCTCATTGGCTATGATTTTTTGTTTTTATACATCAGAAGAATATATTAACAACTTTATGAAATTTCCATGTAATATTACAAGAAATCATCATGTTTCTAGCATCTGAAAATAAGGAAATCAGAGAAGTTCTGAGATATCCTGTAACCACTTCTCTAAAGTGAATACAGGAAGGTTTATGTGGAAATTGCAGCTATTTTTCAGTGTTTGAAAGAGCAGAACAGCAAGAGGACTTGTGAGTATGAGCTGAATGTTATTATTTTATGGACTGCTATAGTATTTAGTGGATAAACATTTTGCTGATCAGCAAATGATAAAGAAATCAAAGAATTGAAGACAAGTATGGAGCATGAGCGGCATACAGAAATCCCCACACTTTCAGCCTCGGCTGCTATAAATGAAGTTTTTAATTGTCATCTGAGGAACGATCTGCCATGCTGAATGCACTTGTGCAAATCATCAGTATTGGCTGCCAACAGATCCCTGTTCCATTGTCTACCAACGATATCCCAAATTTGCATGATAGGAGACAAGCCCAGAGAAGCTGCAGGGCACTCAGGCTGCTCACAGTAGCACCAGCAACATGAAGTCTGGCAATGTCATGTTGAAAAATGTCTCCTGGCACACTTTCACATTCTTCGTGATGTTGCCCATGTATTCTCCAGGCCAATCGTCAGCTATCACTGCATCCAAGACAAAAGTGGGACTCATTGCTGAAGAGGTAGAACTCTATTCTAGCCTCCTTTGCCATCTTGCTCTGCACCATGATAGCCTTTCAGAGTTGTGGTGTAAGGTCAAACAAGCATCTGTAGCCAGATGTACAGCTCGTAGCCCAATGTCATGCAAAACCTTCTAATGGTTAGTATAGATAATGATTTTTGCCCTAGGCTTGGTATGTACTGTTTAATTTTTCATGGTGTACAAAATGGATCCCTACCAACCTTTCCTTGATTCTGGTAGGACCACATGGGTATTTCCTCTAAAAGGCCTTCATGAGTGAACGCCACACTGGTTCTTCTCCCATGATTATGGTGTGGGGTGGTATAAGGTACAGTAGTCACACCTCTCTAATCTTCATTTCCGTACACTAATAGCTTAGCATACATTGATTTGGCGGTGCAACCAATGGAACGGCTATTTCATCAAAGTGATTTTTCCCATATACTGGCATAGAACAGTTGTTCGATAGGGCTGAGCACAGTAAGGAACTGTGTGCACTCTTCGAAGACTAGTGATTCCACAGGTGATCTGTTAACGAGGCATAGTTCTTCATTGGAAGCCATTACAAGTGAAACCTGATGAAGCTGTTGGAGGGAATATGAAGTGGGGATAAAACTGTCATCAGAGAAAATGTGAGAAACTTTGAAAGATTTAAGGTTTACACATATCCTGGCTTCTTTCACACATGTTTCTTCAATGTTTGTTTCTGTATTTGTTCCTTTGTAGTTTTCCTGCCTTCATTCTGGATCTACATTATGTACTTTCTAATAATAAGAAGGAAAACTATTGCATGAACAGGTGCATCCAAACTTTTCACTGGTCCAATCCTGCTTGTGCCCCCTAACATTTACCTTACCACTTCTTCCAGTGAGTGACCAGTGGCTCATGCTTTAGTCAATCATTGGTAAAAGTACTGAATGTCGAAGGATTATTGACGACTATGGTGGGTCCAGATTTAAAGAATAAAAAGGAGGATAATACTTTTAAGTCAGACAGATGAACAACCATTTGAGTGAGAACATTGGATAATATTAAGATGGTATGTAGCATGTATTTGTGCTCTTCACTCTTGAGTTATATTTGGTTTTCATTTTTAGTTCCTCAATAAGAAATAAAGCAGAAGAGATCAATTAAAACAAAGAAAGAAGATAGAAAGCTTCCTTTATTTTGGAATAATGACCCATCATTTCTTCCTTCTAGGAGGGTTATTTCTTCTATTATTTAGTCTGGGTATGTGAATTCTTATTGTTTCATTCTTATAAATGTGTTTCCTGCTACAATGCAATCAACTTCAGATAAGTGACTCCATTCTAAAAATATATAGGTCCCATTTCTTTAAGACCAATTCCAAATATCTTTCACCTACTAAAGGGAACTTGTGAGGTTCTCCCATGCCCTCCAACCTAGCAAAATTCACTAATGTATGAATAAATTCCCTGCCTAACCAGCCCTGTATAACGGCTTTAGGTAAAAAAAAAAAATAGGTTAAAAAAGCATTTATTTTGTCCCCGTTTCCTATCCTAATTAGGGCGTTGACTAGTCGAAAGTGTTCCTTTAGTGTTCCTAAACAAGTCAGCTCTCTTTACATGCTATCATGCCCCTATGGGCATGATAACATAATTTGCAGTAGCTGGCATCATCACCAGCTTCTGAAAATCTCACGCACGTGCACCGCACATTGCAGAAACATCAATATCCTTTGTAGCCACTAGCCATGCGATTGCTTTCTAGCTTCAGAAGCTCAATGCGCGTGTTAGGCATCGAGTTCCCACCACTGCACAGGGGAAATTTCAAGCAATGCCCTCTGCAGTCTCCCATTCTCCTTCAGCCACAGGGGATCCTGCTCAGCAGAGACGTCGATCCCAGCGTCTTGCTCAGGCTAATGCTATGCGTCTGGTTGCTGCTGCCGCCCCATGTTCAGCTATACCATTCAGCATTAGTCAGCGGCAAGCAGATGCACCTGGGACTAAGTTCTGCTTTTCTCCATCTGAGCATGCCCTTGAGACGACCGCTCATTGGTGGTTGAAGGTCACATGCTCAGGTCCTCAAGCAGCTCGGATTGGGCCATCAGCAAAAGTCCTGGAAGGCAGTGGTTATAAAAGGATCGCACGGCTGCACGTCCGTGTGCTAGTATAGACCATGTGGAGTGAGTGCTGTATGCACGTATGATTGTCTCTGGAGGCTGACTCATTTTGAAACCCCTACATTGGTACGCATGTGTTGGTCAGCCTTGCCAGTTAGTGCCTAGTGCAGGTAGGAGGCAGAGTCAGGGTCTAACATCAGTGTCAAGTAGTGGCTTTGCCTGTACACCACTGTGCACTTTGTCTGCACTCCACAGTAGCCAGCGTCTATTAGTGGAGTTCGCAGGTGAGACGCCGTGCACTTAGTGAGTCTAGGGAGGCTCTTACCCCGCTTCCTTGGGGCAGAGTCTTGTGACTGAACACTAGCGCTGACACAGCTGTGCCTTGTGACAGTCATAGGAAACGGGAACAATATAAATGCTTTTTTAATCCTAATTTTTACCTAAAAATGTTATGCAAGGTTGGATAGTCAGGGAATTTACTCATACATAAATGAATGCTGCTGGGTTGGAGGGAATGGGGGACCATGCAGGTTCCCTTTGACCCCTTTACCTCTAAGGGTGATTTGCATGTTAATGACCAGGCCAATTTTTACAATTCTGTCCACTGTCTCTTTATGAAGTAATAAGTTTGGAACACTTCCATGGATCCTGGTGATTCGGACATTGTTTTCTCGTGACATATTGTACTTCATGATAGTACTAAAATTTCTCTGATATAACTTGCGTTTCTTTGTGAAAAAAATGGAAATTTGGTGAAAATACTTAATAAGTAACATTTCCCACATGTCTACTTTACATCAGCACAACTTTGGAACCAAAATGTTTTTAGTTAGGAAGTTATGGGGGTTAAAAGTTGACCAGCGATTTTACATTTTTGCAACAAAATTTAAAAAAACATTTTTGTCTACTGACCACATCACATTTGAAGTCACTTTGAGGGGTCTATATGATATAAAATACCCAAACGTGACACCATTCTAAAAACTGCACCCATCAAGGTGCTCAAAACCACATTCGAAAAGTGTATTAACCCTTCAGGTGCTTCACAGGAATTTTTGGAATGTTTAAAAAAAAATTAATATTTAACTTTTTTCACAAAAAATTTACTTCAGATCCAATTTGTTTTATTTTACCAAGGGTAACAGGAGAAATTGGACATCAAAACTTGTTGTACAATTTGTCCTGAGTACGCCGATACCTTATATATGCAGGTAAACCACTGCTTGGGCGCATGGCAGAGCTCAGAAGGGAAGAAGTGCCTTTTGACATTTCAATGCAAAATTGGATGAAATTGAGATCAGACGCCCTGTCGCGTTTGGAGAGCCCCTGATGTGCCTAAGCAGTGGAAACCCCCCATAAGTGACACCATTTTGGAAAGTATACCCCCTAAGTAACTTATCTAGATGTGTGGTGAGCACTTTGTACCACCAAGTGCTTCACAGAAGTTTATAATATAGAGCCGTAAAAAAAAAAAATCATTTTTTTCTCAAAAATTTTATTTTTGCCACCAATTTTTTTTTATTTTCCCAAGGGTAACATGAAAAACTGGACCCCAAAAGGTGTTGTGGAATTTGTCCTGAGTATGATGACACCCTATATCTGGGGGTAAACCACTGTTTGGGCGCATGGCAGAGCTCGGAAGGATAGGAGCGCCATTTGACTTTTCAATGCAAAATTGGTTGGAATTGAGATCAGACGCCAAACTGTGTTTGGAGAGCCCTTGATGTGCTTCAACAGTGGAAATCCCCAAATTAAGAGGGTGATAAAGGGGGGTTTGATTTACCATTTATAGTGGGTTTTTATAGAGGATTTTTATGTTTGGTGTGATGGTCACGTGTGACTGGACACACCGCCTCCAGCAGGGCAAATTTCTATGACACGCATGACCCTGGATACACCGCCTCCAGTAGGGTGAATTTAAACAATATAAAGTGCAGCCGGATACACCACCTCCAGCAGGCGAATTTCAGTATTACACGTGTATCTGGATACACCGGCTCCAGCAGGGCGAATTAAAATAAGGGAAACACCAGGGAAACCGATACAATAGAGGGCCCTGCGATAGGGAATAGGGATGTGGAGACCTCCTGCACTCCCCTGAGTCAGTGTCTCTACACTCCTAAGAGTCCCTAAGCAGGTTCCGTAACGGGCGCCGAGCAGGATACCTAAAAACCCTAGCTCCCCCTGCACCTAGCCCTTTCTAGTGAAATGGACAGTGCAGAAACTAATACCACCACTGCACTGAAACACACAAAAGGAAAGGTACAAACAAGGATAACACCACTTAGCTCTGCTCTGTTGCTCTTGCTCCCAGCAACAGAGTCCAGTACCAGAATGCAGCTTTCCTCCTGAATAGCTGCTCCTTCATCAAGCTTTGTCAGAGCTGCAAGGAACTCCTCTCTATGGCTCCTTCCACACCAGGAGTCTGACTGAGCTGCCAGGAACTCTCTCTAGCTCCTTCCTCCACCACGGATGGTTGAAATGACCAATATCACCAACAGTGAGTGAGAGAACAAGACACTCCTATATAGTTAAGCCAGAGCAATCACACATGTTAGTGATAATCACGTGCATTAAACTAAAGTAACCAGAGTGCAATGACCCTAACGGCCACCAGGGGCAAAACTAGAACTGAAGCCACAAAGTGCAATGACCCTAATGGCCACCGGGGGCAAACACTAACTTTAAGCACACAGCTTAAGGAAAAAAAAAGGTTACTAGTGCTTTTATCTGTCATAATCCAGCATGGATCATAACATTTGGCAGCTGTCACACACTAAAAGATGTTTATTACAAAAATACTTTTTGCATCACCACTTTTTGAGAGCTATAACTTTTCCATATTTTGGCTCAAAGAGTCATGTGAGGTTTTGCTTTTTTGCGTGAGGATTTGACGTTTTTATTGGTACCATTTTCGGGCACATGACATTTTTTGATCACTTTTTATTCTGATTTTTGTGAGGCAGAATGAACAAAAAACAACAATTCATGAATTTCTTTTGGTGGGGACGTTTATATCGTTCCATGTGTGGTAAAATTGATAAAGCAGCATTATTTTTCAGGTCAGTACATTTTCAGAAGTACCACATTTATTTACATCTGTCTTTTTGATCGAGTGTTATTCCATTTTTTGTATGATGATAAAGCATTGTTTTTTTGCCTTGTTGTTATTTTTAAATGGTGTTCACTAAAGGGGTTAATTAGTTGGACAGTTTTATAGGTCAGGTTTTTACAGACGTGGCAATACTAAATATGTGTACTTTTATTGCTTAGATTTTGTTCATTTAAATGTTTATTTATTGATGGAATAAATATTGTTTTTGTTGTTATTATTTTTTACTATTTTTTAAATATTTTTACAATTATTTCTAAAACTTCTTTTTTATTTAGTTCTTATTTTTACACTGTGTGCCACTATGGGACACTCATTTTGTGCAGGCTGATCGCTTCTATAGTATGCATGCTATAGAAGTTGCCAGTGCTGCAGCTTCTATGCACTAACCTGAGAGACTTCCTGACATGCACTGCGCATGTCAGCAAGTCTCTCAGCTTTGGAGACCCGGATGTCATCATGACGACATTGGGCCTCCATGGCAGCGATCGGAACCCCGCGTCATGACACGGGGTCTCTGATCCAAAGGCAGAGGGGCTGTCAGCCCCTCTGACAGCTCTAGAACACTGCGCTCATGTTTGATTACAGTGTTCCGGGGTTAATGTGCCGGGAGTGGACTGTGACCACTCCTGGCACTTAGTGCCGAGTGCCAGCTGTGAGAATCAGCTGACACCTGGCCGTGATCAGCCGCACTCCCCCCGTGAGCGTGGCTGATCGCACATGATGTAAATTTCCATCCATGGGCATTAAGGCCCAGGGCACATGGATGGGATAATTCGTCAAATGTCAGAAAGGGGTTAAGAAAGACATTAGTCCAGAGTTGAAACGCGTTTTTGAAATAAAATAATACATTCAGCATATCCAAGGTTCTAGGGTTTCTTATCACAGCAGTGCAGTCTTAATCATGGCATTGTCCTTATGTAATCAGAAATGTATTCTAGACTGGAGTATATTCAGTATCTGAAAGTTGCATCAAACTTGTCAAGAAACACAGACAGTTATTTATAAAATTGACATACCTTACTTCAGTATACACTTAATCAAGACTGGAGTGCAAAGCATCGATCTTTATGAATCAGTGTCTATTTGTCTAATATATCTAGATAGGTGCACCAAATTTATCATAAAGATTGTGCCAGTATGATACATTTGTCACAATTTCTGCCCATTTCATCTGGTTTTATGCTGTATATATTTAGGGCGGAGCATGCATTTTCTATTTAGTGTTAAGTCATGCACCAAATAGATCACATATTATTGTAATCTTGAAAGTCCCAGATATCTTCATTTCAGAGGTTTCTGACCATTCTTTATCCTCAGTCACAGGAAATATTAATTTGGTGACTATTTTCTGATCAGAAATTCCTCCTAAGACTACCCCCGAGCAGCCTAAAAAACTAATATTTAACTGTCTCTATCTACAGTATTTGTTTTTTGCATGGACTGAAATAATAAATTGTTCAAGGCTAATTGTTATGTTTACTTTTTGCTCATTTTTTTATTTCAGATATGATTCAAATATTTAGTTATATTTCAGAAATTTATTTTTATTACTTTCAATAACCAGGGAGTTTTGCAGAAGAACGTAAAAGTGGATGGACATTTACGTTCCCAAAAACCATATATACAAGGAAACATTCTGATGTGGAGATTCCTTGCACGTTTGTCGCCCCCGCTGACTACGGAGAGGTCCATATTGTGTGGTATAAGTACAATAAATACTCATACCCAAAAGTGTACAGTGATGATGACTCATCGGAAGTTCTCCAGGTGTACAAAGATCGCACTTCACGTATAAGAAATGGAACAAACAGCTGCTCTCTAAGAATCGAAGATATGAAGTCTACAGCACAATACTATCCAGGGATAAATGATGAGATCAATTCCTATAATGTAAACAAAGAGAATAAAACAGTCCAAATCATGGTCGCAGGTATGTTATGGATTTCCGAAAATGTGAAAATTTTCCACCTTGTGCTAATTTTAAGTTTGATTAAATTTTCTACCTGCTTTTATAAATAAAAATAAACGATTAACCATGTGAGCTAATTTTGCCTGCCAACATAAAAGTCCCACAAGGTCCATCCATCAACACCCGCAGGCTCTATTATTCTAGCACATGCTAAAATGTATCAATAAATTTGTGGGTCATTATTGGGATTGGTTGCAGGTATTCACATGGCATACCATTGACCATGCCCACCGGAACTCTTTAATTATTATATTACACTGCTACATGGAATATAAAGCTGCAATTTTTTGTGAAAGAATCAATGTTTAGTTGGTATTTACTGGATTAAAGTTACAAAAAAAATAATCTATATGTAGGTTTTTGTTTCATTTTAGGTTGCAATGAAGAAGCTCCATGCAAGGATTGGAACTTTTTTTTCCCTAGCTCAATAGATGTTTTAATGGGATCTTGTGTGGAAATTCCCTGTAGACTCACTTATCCCAATGACACTCAAAATTTTAGTTTGTACTGGTATAGGAACGCATTGATAGGATATCCAAAGGTATTTAATAATAGAAGCTCAACCGAAGTAGAAAGGAAGTACAAAGGAAGAACGTTTCCGGTGGGAAACTCGATGGACAACTGCTCCTTGAGAATTAATAATGTGCAAGAACAAATAGAGATCTACCCTGGGATCAATGAAGATATAAACTCCTATCACATCAATAATGAAAGAATCTGTAAAATCTTTATCATAGGTAAATTGGGGCATTGTGTAAAACCTGGGTATTAATTCCTTCTCTGAAACACTGATGAACAATGAATGGTGGTTCCGAAATGTCATATAATTGCTATTTTTTTATGACCATTACAGATGATGTGTATGTCGGTTCAAAGTCAATTGAATTTGTCTCAAATTTTACAAAATATTGTGATTTTTTGGGGGGATTTGCTTTTTGTGAATATAGCAAAATGGGGCCCAGCTGAAAAAGAGGTTAAAAATGTAACAAAATACTTTAGTAAACTAACCTTACCTCTTATCAGTTTTGCTGATGCAGCTCCCTATCTGGTCCTACATTGGCTTTCTCTGGCTCTTGTCTCATTTGTTCTTTCTCCACTCTGCATAGGTGCGTCCTGCAATGAGTAGGCTCTGTAATGCACAGCAGGACGTTGCGATGTCAGAATATGGCAATGTACATCGATCAAGGTTAACTCAGTGCAAAAAGCGCAAGAGCAGATTTGAGGAATACAAAAGAGATTGGGTCTGGAGAAAGCCATCATGGGACTAGGCATAGAACTGTAGCAGTGGGACAGTTATAGAGTCTGGATGAACCCCAGAGCATAATATGGTACGTTTAATGCTCATCTAATAAATATATGAATTGGATTTCCTGGCCAAATTTGAGCAATTTGCCAAAATTGAGATTCAACAAATTTTCTCATCGTTAATGGAAAATATTCAATGTCCAAGACGTCTGGTAATATTTTAGATACATTTATGCCACTGTTTCATGCCAAATCCACATTTGCATACATCCATATTTTATTTTTCTCACATGATGAGAAATTTTGTAATCATTTCCCAATAATAGACTGATTTAAAATGTAAGTGATGACATAGGACAGTAAGGAAGTAGACACTTCCAAATGTGAAATATTACATAAGTGAATCATGGAATAATGACATCAGCAGATAAAAATCCTTAAGTGAAAGGCAAATAGTCTCTAATAGAGATGAATGGATCAATTTGCCAGACTCCGGTCCAACGTCCAGTACAGTGGTACCTGGCTGCTAAGACAGAAGTCCCACGGAGTCCCTTACCTTCTGGCATCCCCAGGGCTGATACAATGTCATATGTTTTATATGATGCACAGATGATGTTGTGCCAGCCTGCCTAATAAAAGCACGTCGGAAGGTAATAGATGTGCAGGACAACCATCTAGACACCAGATACCCCTGCCCTGGACACTGGAACGGAGTCCCACAAATCAATCTTCTCATCTCTCTTGTTCAGTAGTTATTACATTTTGCTTGTTTAATTAATACAATAGTGTCCGGAATATATAGAAAATGGCACTTCATACAATTGACTCAATGCAATTTCGGACTAACATGAAAACACACCCGAGTGAATAGGACTATAATAAAACAAATATTTATTAAATACGAGATAGAAACAACATTAAAATGAGTGTCCAGTAGAGGGGTGTGACCAATTTTTCCTGTGGAAATGATGTAATATTTATATTCAATATATAATAACCAAGGATGTAAAATAAATGAATTGTATTATATACTTCAGTGATAAACACACATAAAAAAACATGTGGCCAAGGAAGAGCGGCTTTGAACAGACAAAGTTAAAATAATAAAATAGAGGTATGAAGTTTAACTGCAAATTAAGTAACTGTTAGCAAATAGCCAGAAAATCTGTTACCTCACTGAAAAGCCAGGTGGTATGACATGCCCCCGGAAGCTGCATTGCGAAACATGCGTCTGATTGAGAGGGAACGTCCGTTCCGTTCCGCATGTGATAGCTTGTAAGATAGTACAATTCATTTATTTTACATCCTTGGTTATTATATATTGAATATATATGATACATCTTTTCCACAGGACAAATTGGCCACACACCCCTACTGGGCACTCTGCTACCATCTTCACTCTGCATTTATTTCATTTTTAATGTTGTTTTTGCCTTGGTTGTAATAAAGATTTGTGTTCTTAATGTTTCTCTTCGTTTGGCTGTGATTTCCTGTTAGTCCAAAATTGGGTTGAGTCATTTTGCTTGCTCAGGTATTGATAGTTTTTGAATACTCGTTTTTTTCACAACAATACGTTTTACCTTTTCCCCAGGATATAAATGAACTATTAGATTGATAAGGGGTCAGATTTTTGAGATTCCTATCAGTCACTAGAATGAGGGACTTGTTTCTTCTTTTCGAATGGAACAGCAGGTGAAACCCTGCACCATTCAATCTTGAAACAATCCTTCCGGGATAGGCTTGCAGGATGCTCAGCTACTTTACTCAGTCCGAATAAATGACGATAGAATACATGTTAAGAAAACTGAAAAAAAATGCAGTTAATTTATTAAAGGATGGAGAAAAATAGTCACATATTTCTGAAATATAAAACAAACACAAAAACAATACAAGATTCTGGCTCAACGGTTAAGGTTATTTCAATGGCCACATTTAAGCCCATGAGCAAAGTCATACTTTATTGGACCCAATTAACTCATCCCTCTTCTTGCAGAAACTCCACCTGAACCAATAATTAATAAATCTGATTATATGAAAGAGAAGAAACCAGTTAATATCAGCTGTTCGGTAACTCACACCTGTGCTTCCAGCCCCCCAAATATTACATGGAATAAACCTGACTTAAACTTGACCATGAGTCATGAGGATCTGGACCAAGGAGTTTGGAGGATGACGTCTACAATTAAATACATTCCTTCATACAGAGATGATAAAACACAACTTTCATGTACAGTCACTTTTCCAAATAGGAAAATCTCAAAGCAATCTGTAACTCTGGATATACAATGTAAGTAACTTACAACTGTACAGAATATTTGATAATTAAGAATTCAACTCAACATGATGCTTAATTGTGGCAATTTTTTTTCACATTTATTAGTAAGAAATACAAAAAAGCTACCAAACGGTACTAGGCAGGGCTGCCCCTTTTCCCCTTTATTGTTCACTATCATTACAGAACCTCTGGTGGAAACTATATGATCTAATAGTTCTATTAAAGGCATTTGTGCGAGTAGTAGACAGCATAAGATTGGCCTTTATGCAGATAACACCATAGTCACATTAATAGATCCAATTGGCTCCCTGCGTGAAACAAAAAAAAATTAAAACGTTTCTCTTATTTATGATACTACAAGATAAATACAAATAAGTCAAATATACCATGCTTCTTTCTAGATGCAGAATAACAGAACCAAATTAAAAAAGAATGCAATTTTCAGTTGGCAGAGGATAATTAGATTAAAGGGAATCTGTCACCCATATTTAGTGATATCATGTAAAGATATCACCCAATTGTGCGCCCCATAAGGATTCTATTAGGATTTTTCATTCGGCAATGAGATCTCATCATCAGATCTCAGAAAACAAGACCATGGCACCCGAGATCTCGGTGCCGAGATCTCAATCTAAGCATGCGCCGCCCTGCGCGGCCATTTTCGCAAAGGCCTCCGCATTGCAGCAACGGATGTGCAAAATGAAAATGGCTGCAGTGCTCTGTGATGCGGGGGGCTCCCCTGGAATTTTCAGAGAGCCCGGATCCCCCCGCATCACAGAGCACTGCAGCCATTTTCACCCACAGTGGCGCACATCCCAGCCTGGGCCTGCGGCAACGCGCCACTCTTGCCTACTCCAGCAGCGATCCTGGGACCCCGATTCACCGCAGCCACCACCATCGGTGAGCAATGTGATGCATGGATTGTAAGAGGCACCACTATTTTATTAAAAAAAAGGTTTTTTCCTATTTTTCTCCTCAAAAACTGGGCTGCTTCTTATAATCTGGTGCGTCTTATAAATACAGTATTATAAATTATTATCTAGGTGGTACTTCACACCAATAAAACTACACCAAGTCTTTCCAACACAATCAAGATTTTGCTGGAGAGAATGTGGCTTAAATGGCCCTTTATTTCACATTTTTTGGGAATGTCCTGTAATAAGATCTCTAGGAATTGAAATATCTGCGCTCATTTTAAGAATCACCAAACTTGATGATAATCTTATACCGCATCTTGCATTAATCTCTTGGTATTCAAGATATTCCTTTCCAATTTCGACATATAATTATTCATATTTTATTGGTCACTAAATTACTGATTGCTTCAAGGTGGAAACAGAATTTCTACTCATAGAGTTTTTGAATTCTCGCTTGCTTTGAGAGAGAACAAATTTATAACATACTAGCTCAGGAGCCCGGCGTTGCCTGGGCATAGTAACCAACTGTGGCTAGTTATAACAAATTATAATGATTATATTGCACATAAAAACCATGCATCTAATCCTATCCTGTGTGATACTGACTGCTGAGCCGTGTATCTAATCCTATGCTGTGTGATGCTGCCTGCTGAGCCATGTGTCTAATCCTCACCTGTGTGATACTGACTGCTGAGCTTTGTATCTAATCCTATCCTGTGTGATACTGACTGCTGAGCCATGTATCTAATCCTATCCTGTGTGATACTGGGCTCCTCCTGCAGTCTGTGTCAGAGGGTGGTCTGTGTTGGCACGGTAATAAATTTTGTTATTTCCAGCTTTACAGAAGGACGATAACAACATAGAAATGATAAGAAAAATAGGCCTCAGTTACCACAACTGTCTACAAAGAAAACTGTTGCTGATAGTAACCAATCACAGCTCAGTTTTCATCTTTTAAACAGCTCTGGGACAGCGTGGAGAGTTCTGAGTGGCGACTTTTGTGTTTCGACTTTTATGTGGCGAGGTTGGTGTATGTGTGGTGAAATGTGCGCTGAGGGTGGTAAATGTGTTGAAGCACATGGTAGTGTGTGGCGCATTTTGTGTGTGTGTTCATATCCCCGTGTGTGGTGAGTATCCCATGTCAGGGCCCCACCTTAGCAACTGTACGGTATACACTCTTTGGCGCCACTCATTATTTAAGTCCCCCTTGTTCACATCTGGCAGCTGTCAATTTGCCTCCAACACTTTTACTTTCACTTTTTCCCCATTATGTAGATAGGGGCAAAATTGTTTGGTGAATTGGAACACGTGGGGTTAAAATTTCACCTCACAACATAGCCTATGACGCTCTTGGGTTCCACACATATGACTGTGCAAAATTTTGTGGCTGTAGCTACGACGGTGCAGATGCATACACTTTTTCCCTGTTATGTAGATAGGTGCAAAATTGGTGAATTGGAATGCGCGGGGTTAAAATTTTGCCTCACAACATAACCTATGACGCTCTCGGGGTCCAGACGTGTGACTGTGCCAAATTTTGTGGCTGTAGCTACGACGGTGCGGATGCCAATCCCGGACATACACACATACAGTTGTGGCCAAAAGTATTGACACCCCTGCAATTCTGTCAGATAATACTCAGTTTCTTCCTGAAAATGATTGCAAACACAAATTCTTTGGTATTATTATCTTCATTTAATTTGTCTTAAATGAAAAAACACAAAAAGAATTGTCCTAAAGCCAAATTGGATATAATTCCACACCAAACATAAAAAAGAGGGTGGACAAAAGTATTGGCACTGTTCGAAAAATCATGTGATGCTTCTCTAATTTGTGTAATTAACAGCACCTGTAACTTACCTGTGGCACCTAACAGGTGTTGGAAATAACTAAATCACACTTGCAGCCAGTTGACATGGATTAAAGTTGACTCAACCTCTGTCCTGTGTCCTTGCGTGTACCACATTGAGCATGGAGAAAAGAAAGAAGACCAAAGAACTGTCTGAGGACTTGAGAAACCAAATTGTGAGGAAGTATGAGCAATCTCAAGGCTACAAGTCCATCTCCAAAGACCTGAATGTTCCTGTGTCTACTGTGCGCAGTGTCATCAAGAATTTTAAAGCCCATGGCACTGTGGCTAACCTCCCTAGATGTGGACGGAAAAGAAAAATTGACAAGAGATTTCAACGCAAGATTGTGCGGATGTTGGATAAAGAACCTCGACTAACATCCAAACAAGTTCAAGCTGCCCTGCAGTCCGAGGGTACAACAGTGCCAACCCGTACTATCCGTCGGCGTCTGAATGAAAAGGGACTGTATGGTAGGAGACCCAGGAAGACCCCACTTCTTACCCCGAGACATAAAAAAGCCAGGCTGGAGTTTACCAAAACTTACCTGAAAAAGCCTAAAACGTTTTGGAAGAATGTTCTGTGGTCAAATGAGACAAAAGTAGAGCTTTTTGGGCAAAGGCATCAACATAGAATTTACAGGAGAAAAAAAGAGGCATTCAAAGAAAAGAACACGGTCCCTACAGTCAAACATGGAGGAGGTTCCCTGATGTTTTGGGGTTGCTTTGCTGCCTCTGGCACTGGACTGCTTGACCGTGTGCATGGCTTATGAAGTCAGAAGACTACCAACAAATTTTGCAGCATAATGTAGGGCCCAGGACATGGGTCTTCCAGCAGGACAATGACCCAAAACACACTTCAAAAAGCACTAGAAAATGGTTTGAGAGAAAGCACTGGAGACTTCTAAGGTGGCCAGCAATGAGTCCAGACCTGAATCCCATAGAACACCTGTGGAGAGATCTAAAAATGGCAGTTTGGAGAAGGCACCCTTCTAATATCAGGGACCTGGAGCAGTTTGCCAAAGAAGAATGGTCTAAAATTCCAGCAGAGCATTGTAAGAAACTCATTGATGGTTACCGGAAGCTGTTGGTTGCAGTTATTTTGGCTAAAGGTTGTGCAACCAAGTATTAGGCTGAGGGTGCCAATACTTTTGTCTGGCCCATTTTTGGAGTTTTGTGTGAAATGATCAATGCTTTGCTTTTTGCTTCATTCTCTTTTGTGTTTTTTCATTTAAGACAAATTCAATGAAGATAATAATACCAAAGAATTTGTGTTTGCAATCATTTTCAGGAAGAAACTGAGTATTATCTAACAGAATTGCAGGGGTGTCAATACTTTGGGCAACAACTGTACATACATATATACCCACATTGAGCTTTATATAGTAGATACCCAGAGATGGCACATTTGGAATAACGTTTTTCCTCGTTCCCCTTAGTTTTATTTATGTATGTGTGCATTTATACACTGTGTTCCAAATTATTATGCAAATTATATTTTTCTCTGATTTTCCTAAATAGTCAGTACAAATGACAGTCAGTCTAATAAAAGTCATCACCCGTTAGAGTATACATCAAATTTTATTGAAGAAACCTCCCAATGATAACAGTATAATCTCCAAAATGAATAAAAACTCAAATTGCACTGTTCCAAATTATTAGGCACAGTAGAATTTCTAAACATTTGATCTGTTTTAAAGAACTGAAAATGTTCATTTGTGGAATTTGCAGCATTAGGAGGTCACATTCACTGAACAAAAAAGCTATTTAACTCCAAAACATCCTAACAGGCCAAGTTACATGCTATCATAGGAACCCTTCTGTGACATCACCTTCACAATTCTTGCATCCATTGAACTTGGGAGTTTTTGGAGAGTTTCTGCTTGGATTTCTTTGCATGAAGTCGGAATAGCCTCCCAGAGCTGCTGTTTTCATGTGAACTGCCTCCCTCATAGATCTTTTGCTTGATGATACTCCAGAGGTTCTCCATAGGGTTGAGGTCAGGGGAAGATGGTGGCCACACCATGAGTTTATCTCCTTTTATGCCTATAGCAGTCAATGACTCAGAGGTATTCTTTGCAGCATGAGATGGTGCATTGTCATGCATGAAGAGGATTTTGCTCCTGAAGGCACATTTCTGCTTTTTATACCATGGAAGACAGCTGTCAGTCAGAAACTCTATATACAGTACTTTGCAGAGGTCATTTTCACACCTTCAGGAACCTTAAAGAGCCCTACCAGCTGTTTCCCCATGATTCCGGCCCAAAACATGACTCCTCCTCCTCCTTGCTGAAGTCGCAGCCTTGTTGGGACATAGTGGCCATCCACCAACCATCCATCTGGACCATCCAGGGTTGCTCGACACTCATCAGTAAACAAGACTGTATGAAAAATAGTCTTCATGTATGTCTGGACCCATTGCTACAATTTCTGCTTTTGAACACTTTTTAGGGGTGGCCGAATAGTAGGTTTATGCACCACAGCAAACCTTTGAAGGATCCTACACCATGAGGTTCGAGGGACTCCAGAGGCACCAGCAGCTTTAAATATCTGTTTGCTGGTTTGTAATGGCTTTTTAGCAGCTGCTCTCTTAATCCGATGAACTTGCCTGGCAGAAACCTTCCTCATTCTGCCTTTATCAGCACAAACATGTCTGTGCTCAGAATCAACCACAAATCTCTTAACAGTATGATGGTCACGTTTAAATTTTTGGGAAATATCTAATGTTTTCATCTCTTGACCAAGGCATTGCACTATTTGATGCTTTTCAGCAGCAGAGAGGTCCTTTTCCTTTCCCAAATTCCTTGAAACCTGTGCCCTGCTTAATAATGTGGAACATCATTCTTAAGTAGTTTTCCTTTAATTGGGCTCACCTGGTAAACTAATTATCACAGGAATTTGAGATTGATTTCACTGATCCAAAGAGCCCTGATACACAATACCATCTATGAGTTCATTTGAAAAACAAAAAATTACATCTTTAGGACACTTAAATCCAATTTGCATAATAATTTGGAACGCAGTGTATATATGTGTATGTATGTTGATTAATGTAGAACAGGACAAGCCAAGCCAAGTTTTATCTTCATCAGCAAACTCAACTATTAGGCTGTGTGCTCACGTTGCGTTTTTATGTGTTTCCACCACTTTTTGCGGCCATGGAAACGCTTAAAAAATGCATCAAAGACGCATCCCCATGCAATCCTATGGGATTCCGCAGTTGCTGTGTCAATGCTGCGGATTTTACCGCTGCGGAATCGCATAGCGGTAAAATCCTTAGCATGTTCATTTTTTTGGCAGAATTGCGGTGATTCCGCCACCATAGGATTGCATTGAAATGCTCACTTTATGCATGTGGCTATTTCCACCATGCGTAAAGTGAGCGTTTCATGTGCGGATGGTACCCAGGGTCTGGAGGAGACTCTCCTCCATGCCCTGGCTACCATATCCCTGTAAAAGATAGAATTAAGATAAAAAATAGGGATATACTTACCCTCTGTCGGCCCCTGGAGCTCTCCCGCCTGTCAGCCACGCTGCCAGCATCTTCTGTTCCAAGGGTTGCATTGCGCGAATGACCTCTGATGACGTATCGGTCACAGGAAAGTAGAGTGAGGCTGAGTTCACACGTGGCGTTTTTTTTCGCGTTTCCGCGGCATTTTTAACCGCTCGATTTTGCCGCGAAAACGCGAAAAATAAGCATCCCATGCATTCCTATGGGATTCCGCAATGCTGTGCTAATGCTGCGGTTTTTACCGCGGCGGAATCGCTTCGCGGTAAAAACCGCAGCATGCTCATTAATTTGCGGAATCGCGGCGATCCCGCACCCATAGGAATGCATTGTTCCGCTTATTTCCCGCATGTGGCTGTGCACACCATGCGGAAAGTAAGCAGAACAATTGCGAATGGTACCCATGGTCCGGAGGAGAGAAGACTGTCCTCCGGGCTTTGGGTACCATATCCCTGTAAAAAATAGAATTTAAAATAAAAAATATTGTTATTCTCACCCTCCGACGTCCCGCGCAGCCTTCCCGCTTCTCTTCACGCTCTCGTTCCCAGTAGTCCTTTGCGAAAATGCTCGCGATGACGTCCCTTCTCGCGGGATCACGAAGTCTCGCGGTCATTCGCGCGACGTCATCGCGAATTACCGCGAGACGTCGCGTTCCCGCGAGAACTGACGTCATCGCGGGCATTTTCTCAAAGGATTACTGGGAACGGATGCGCGGGACGTCGGAAGGTAAGAATAACATCATTTTTTATTTTTTTTTACATTCTATCTTTTACTACTGATGCCGCTTAGGCGGCCTCAGTAGTAAAAAGTTGGTCACACTCGTCAAACACTATGTTTGACGAGTGTGACCAACCTGTCAATCAGTTCTCCAAGTGATGCTACAGATCGCTTGGAGAACGCTAGCATTTTGCAAGCTAATTACGCTTGCAAAATGCTAGTTTTTCCGCGGGAAAATCGCGGGAATTTAAAATGCGATTTTCCAGCGGACTGGAATTCTGGAATTCTCGCGGTAATTTCCGCGAGAGTTCCGGTACGTGTGCACTTAGCCTTATAGTAGTTAGTACAACACCTAATTAAAAGTCAGCAAAACTTATTTAAAAGAGCATTATACAAATAAGATATCGGAGCAGAAACATGGTCAAGAAGTCCAGAAGCTGATAGCAGTAGTTAATCAGCTAGATGATAGAGCCAAGAGCAAGGCATTAGGTAAAGCAGAGCAGAAAAAATGAGGGTCAGTAATAGTGAAAAGAACAGCCAGGTGTTGTGTACACAGTGGGGAGTGAAAAAAGTCCATCAAGTTAGGGTAAATCATGAGTCAGCAAACAAATGGTCAAAAGAATACAAGCAAAATGTTAACTAATCATGATTCAGGGTGTGCAAACACCTGAAACGCGCTGACATGTGTGCTGTAAGCTGCATTGCAGACTCTCTATGTCCTTGAAGCATTTTTGTGAATAAAAGATTCACTGCTTGTGAAGCTGTATTTACCTTACTTTTGCACTTTTTACACCTTGCGCAGCGTTTCCATGCTCCGAACACCTCTAGGATGCAAATCACAGTGAGCTAGACTATATGCTATACTATATAGTCAAGCATGAGGAACTAAGTAGCATTGGGTCCAATGTGCTTGCCTTAGAGGTCCTCTGATCCTGGCATCAGAGTATCCAAGACCCAGCATGAGATCCATTGCATTAATACCCCTTCATGAGATGTGCCGTACTAGTACGGCGCATGTTGTGTCTCCCCCTTTGACTTTGTAAATAGTTGTAGAAAGTAAAAAATATGCTGTAAATTAAAGGATCATGAACTTCTGAGTTATATCCCACTCCACTCCTGCGATCCCTGTTGGCTTTCTCTTCCTTGACTGCTGTTATGATGCCCCATCTCAGGAGTGAGAAAAAGAAGAATTGGGGAATGAGAAAGCGCAATAGGGTCTTATCCGATATATCAGGATTATTAGAGAAATGAAAATAGCTCACCTGATATGGTTGTGCAGAAGCAACGTTAAAGACACATGATGTATATCAGTCGCAGAAGGACCATCTTGGAAATGAAGACGGGAATGAGGTGTCATACAAAACGCTGCTGATGAAGGATCCAAACTGAAAAATATTTGGAAGGATTTATTGTGCAGGTTTTTAAGCGTCATTGCATTTTAAGGTCACTCAGGACCTCTTCATCAGGACAAAAACCTCAGGATCCAAACCGAAATATACTTGGAAGGATTTATTGTGCAGGTTTTTAAGAGTCAATGCGTTTCAAGATCATGCCGGACCTCTTCATCAGGACAAAACCTTAGGTCTTGTGTGACCTCAAAATGCGTTGATTTCTGAAAACTTGCACAATAAATCCTTCCAAGTATTTTTTGGTTTGGTTCCTTCATTAGCAGTGCTTTGTATGACAACTCATTACCGTCTCCATCTCAGGAGTGGACATACCATTGATGTAACCAGGGGGGTCAAGAGGCAAGGGTCCATGTGCTGTTCCGTCTAAAGTTATGATTATATGGTTTCATAGATTGTGTTATTTTCCATGCTGTGTAGTCTTGCATTTGGTCTGCTGCCACCTGCTGGTCTTTTTCTGTACAGCAGCCTGCAGCTAATTAATTCTAGCACATGCCTTCCACTTCCGGGTCAGTCACTCCTTCTCTTCCTGCTGGTGGCCAATCTTTGTTTCATTTTCACCTGGGAGAGACTCCCCTGTATGGGTTGTGAAAGGCATCATTTTTTTGACCAATTTGCTGAATCAATTTGCTGCACACCTTGCTCCAACTTGCTACCACCTTGCTGCATCACATTTGCTGTACCACCTTGGTTGTAACATCTGCACATTTGGAGAAGTACTTAATTACCAATCATACGCTGTATGTCCAGATTTCCAATAAACAAGTCTGGACTTCACGATCCTTGGTGTGTATCATCTCTCCGAACACTGAACAGCAACAATGGTCCTGTCTGCTCTGCATTGAGGAAATGGAAGGTAGGAATCTCTCCCAGCTCCAATCAACTACACCTCCATTCGCCTCATGTGGGGACAGAACAGTCAAAAAACTGCCTTGAAGCCCGGCAAAAAATTTACCCTTATATCGTAACCCGTCTGCCCGCTCACATACTGCAGCCCTGCTCTGCTAAAAAACTCTGCAGCGTCACCCTAGACCGCATTGTGCAGAGACTCCCTGTATATTATGCAACATCGCTGCAAATTGTCGGACTGCAAAACCCCACAATTCTCTAAAAACACATTGGGAATCTCGTCAGGACGTCTTAACTAAGCTGCACCCCGACTTCCAACCCCCAATTCAAAAGTTCATTTTCTTAAAGAGACAGTGCACCTTAAATCAAAATGGTCAAAAAAGACCCTGCCCAGTCTCCCACTGCTGAAACAGAGCAAATACTACCCGATACTGTCCATTATGAAGAGGGGGAAACAGAGCCAGCTTCAGAAACAGACCGAGACTCACAACAAAGACGCTCTGTCAAACCAACCATAAAGACTGTCGAAAACTATCACAATACGAAGGATGAGTTCAATGACAACCTGGATGACCTATGGGAATGAGTCACCTCCCTCATGTCAAGCATCCAATGCCACAAAAATGATGCAGCGAGACTACAGGACACTATAAAACGGCTAGACACAGCCCACGGAAGATACAAGATAATATCTGCAAGGTACGTTGCCTTCCTAATATACTCTAAAATCGATGAAGCCTCATCAGAATTAAACAAAGTAGATTCCACAGAAAGAGAAAGGGACACCGCCGTGCAAGACGCCAAAGATAAAGCGGAGCTCTGTATTGCGCATCTGCAAGAAGCTAGATCTCACAGGTCAGGTTCATCCAAGCACTCTTCTCGGTCATACAAACCATCCTGCTGAAGGACTTCAACCCTCAGCGACAAAATCCTAGAGGCCCATTTAAACGCAGAGCGATCCAAGCTAAGACGTTCCAACACAGTAAAGAAAGTGGAGGCAGAAGCCAAGAAAGCTGAAGCGGAGGCAGAAGCCAAGAAAGCTGAAGCGGAGGCAGAAGTCAAGAAAGCTGAAGCACAGGCAGAAGCCAAGAAAACTGAAGCACAGGCAGAAGCCAAGAAGGCAGAGGCTCAAGCAAAGATTCTTCAAACACAAATGGAGGAAGATATCGCGCTAGCCAAAGTAAAAATACTCGAGCAAGCAATGAATCAAAACCTCGACTCGATTTGCCTACCACCACTGGAAGAAGAGGACCCTGCTGTCTGTACCATTGATTATGTGCAGAAACAGATCTCTGCAGCACACACCTCCAGCGACGTTCAACCCAACAATGTGGAAACATCCAAGTCAGCCCAACTTACGGTGTTACCCACAGCATCTTCAGAGACCCAAGACCAGGGCCATAATGTGTCCCCTCAGGAGCAGCAATCATCACAAGCTGACTACAAGACGCACCCCAGTCCATCTCCACAGTTCAAGCCGCAGTCATCAAAATCTCCAGAGGTTAAACCACAGCTCAACCCTGCAGCAGCATCATTCTACCCGGGAATAATTCACCCTTCCACGCCACACAGCTATATGCCCGAGAGGCAACACAAGCTAACATGGTAACAAGGAGTGAAGGATCGGACATGTCCGAGTTAACCATGTTTATGGTGAGCAAAGAGCTAATCAGCATCAGCCTCTTGAAGTTTAACGACTGTGCAGAGAACTACAGAGCCTGGAAAGCAACCTTCAAGGCCACCGTTGCTGACCTCAACCTATCTGCAGAACAGGAGCTCGACCTCATGGTAAAATGGTTGGGTCCTGACTCCACAAACCGTATCAAGAGTCTTCGGACCGTCTATGTGGGGCAAGCTGAAGCAGGTCTCGCTGGTGCCTGGCTGAGACTTGAAAGAATCTATGGCAGCGCTGAAGCCATAGAAAAGTCCCTATTCAAGAGACTGCAGAATATTCCAAGGATCAACCTTAAGGAAGCCCACAAGCTTCTGGACTTAAGCGATCTGCTTATGGAGCTGGAACTCGCAAAATGAGACCCTCGTCTGTCTGGAATATGCTACATGGACACTACCCATGGGGTGAACCCAATCATCTCAAAGCTGCCGCATAGTCTGCCAGAGAAATGGGCAGTGTGCGCTTCCAGGTACAAAAGGTCACATGATGTCACCTTTCCTCCGTTTAATCAGTTCTGCAAGTTTGTTGATGAACAGGCCCAAATGAGGAACGACCCTAGCCTAGACTTCCTGGAGTCTAACACTGCAGCTCCAGCAACACCCTCATCAAGGTATGAAAGCGTCTCACATAGACGCAAGGACTTGAGGAGCAGTATAAGTGTCAGAAAGACTAACCTGCCACCACCTGCAGTAACTGCCGATAAACAGTACACTATTCCATTGAGAGATAAGTCTTTCAATCGTGAGTGTCCCATTCACAAAAAACCACACTCATTGAACAAATGTGGAGGCTTCAGGTCCAAAACCATGCAGGAGCTCAAGAAAATCCTCAGTGAACTTGGGGTGTGTTTCAAGTGCTGCGCCTCATTAGAACACATGGCCAAGGACTGTAAATCTGCCATTAATTGTGACGAGTGTCATAGTGACAAACACCCATCAGCTTTGCATCCAACCTCAGCCACCAGCGATCCAGCAGTCACAGTTACCTCTAGCCCGGCTACAAGCCATGGCGGGAAGCCACAGAATAACGCCAAGTCTACCACGGCTGTCTCCTGCTCATGCTCAGAGGTATGTGGGGAGAGCCAAAGTGATAAATGCTGTGCCGGGATATGCCTAATCAGAGTTTATCCAGAAGGGCAACCAGAGAAGGCAGTAAAAATGTATGCCATCATTGATGATCAGAGCAATCGATCCCTAGCTGGACCTAAGTTCTTTGAAGCCTTTGGAATCAAGGGACCAGCAACGCCCTATACTCTGAACACTTGCTCAGGCCGCATAGAGACTAGCGGCAGGAGGGCACAAGGTTTCATTGCTTCTCCTGTCAACGGAGGCGTAGAAATACCCCTACCTATGCTAATCGAATGCAATCAAATACCCAGCCAAAGGGATGAGATTCCTACACCAGAAGCTGCGTTCCACCAACCACACCTAAGGCAACTAGTCAGCGTTATTCCACCTATGAACACAGATGCAGAAATCCTGCTTCTGCTCGGCAGAGACAATTTAAGGATACATAAGGTCCGCCAACAGTGCAATGGTCCTGATTATGCCCCCTACGCACAGAGACTCGACTTGGGGTGGGTAATCATAGGAAATGTGTGCTTGGACCGAACAAGAGTCAACGCCTTTAAGACCTACGGACGCCAAGACGGACAATCTACTTTCTGAAAACCATTCCCTCATCACTATAATGTGAAAGAGAAGCCTCCAGATCCCGTACAGCTACCTGACGCCATTCCTTCTCCCTATGCAGATGACTTGGGAAGATCAGTGTTTCATACAACTAAAGATGACAACAAAGTAGCCCTGAATTTGTCAGGATAATGGACAATGAGTTCCTTAAGGTTGACACTAATCACTGGGTTTTTCCCTTACCCTTCCGAGCTACCAGGGTAAGACTCCCGAACAATCGTGAACAAGCCTTGTCCAGATTCAACTCTCTCCAGCGCACACTTAGCAACAAACCGGAGATGAAAGAACACATTGTCACCTTTATGAGCAAGATATTCCGGAATAACCATGAGGAGCCAGCGCCTCCCTTAAAGTAAAATTAGGAGTGCTGGTACCTACCCTCATTCGGAGTATATCACCCACGGAAACCTAAGCAAATTAGAGTTGTCTTTGATTCAAGCGCCAAACATCAAGGTGTATCTCTCAATGATGTCCTCCTCACGGGTCCTAATCTTACAAATAACCTAGTAGGAGTGTTGATGAGGTTCTGAAAAGAGCCCATTGCCATCACCGCTGACACTGAACAGATGTTCCGCTGTTTCATAGTCAGAGAGGACCATAGGAATTTCCTCAGATTCCTGTGGTACAAGGACAATAACCCCAGCAAAGAGATGGTGGAGTATCGCATGAGGGTGCACGTATTCGGGAACAACCCTTTCCCCGCAGTGGCAACCTATGGCCTGCAGAGAACCGGTCAAGAAGGAGAGACTGTATATGGAACAGATGCCAGAGACTTTGTAGAGAAAGACTTCTATGTAGACGATGGACTAAAATCTCTACCAACAGAAGAAGCGGCTATCGATCTACTCAAGAGGACCCAAGGTCATAAGTTTCTGTTTGAACAGAAGGGAAGTGAACGTGTCCAGGAAGTCTTCAGCATCCAGGATCCGGATGGCGATCCAGAGGTCCGTTCCGATGTCAGTGCTCTGGCGACGAACACTAAACCAACCTCCAGCCTCGGTTGCCAGCGCTTCGAACGCTTCTCCAATTGGATGAAAATTGTCAAGACTATAGCAAGGTTAGTTCACATTGCGAGATCTTATCACAACTCACATGGAGACAAAGACTGTCACGGCTGGCACGTCTGCCATAAACCACCCTCTGCCGAGGACATTTCTCACTGTGAGTCCCTTATAATACACTACGTCCAGCAGAGCGTATTCAGCACTGAATGGGAATGCCTATATGACAAACAGCTAGTGTTGAGCGATAACTTCCGATATCAGGAAATATCGGATCGGATTGGATCGGACCGATACCCCAAAAATATCGGATATCGCCGATTCCGATACTGGAAACCAATGCAAGTTAATGGGACACAAATATCGGAATGAAAATAAACCCTTTCTTTCCTTGTAGGTTAATTCTACATGAAGGAAAACAACTAAGAATAATGTAGAATGTATTGGGGGAGGTGGAGGAGACATTAAAGGCATAGAAGTTTAGCCCAATCAAATGAAATGGCAGGAATTAATTTTTTTTCAAGACATTCGGAGTTACAAATATATTGACTATGTTAAGCTTTTTTATATTTTGTCATATATTTATGTTTCACTACTTCCATGCTCTTCACCTTCTTTTTTACTTCTCCCACACTTTCTCCTTCATCATCCTCAGCAGCAGCATCTTTTTCATCAACTTCTTCTTCACCTTATTCAAGTTCTTCTTCACCTTCTTCCTTGCAGTTTCAAAGCTTTACTCACAGTTCGTAGTGCACACAGGTGCCTGCTTCAGTACCGTGTCCTCCGGGGCAGCGGCCCAGCCAACCTCCAGGCAAGATAGGACTCTCCCCGCCAGCACCCCGCCAACATGAGCCTTTCCTGAATGACTCCTCTATTGCGCCTTTTGGTGTGAAGAGCTCCAGTACCGTGGTTCTCTGAAGTTCCTCCTGTCAGATGTTCCTAACAACTCTACTTGTATGACAGACAGCTGTAGCCTGCTTCGGGGACTCCCTTCTCCTGAATCCCGGCTCTCTATTCGTTTGCTGTTGTGTCCCAAGTCTTTGATGGAAGTAGTGCATTTACAGCCAACTACTCCACCGGTGTCTACTGCAGAACCATAAGTTTCCATACAACCTCGGGGACCGGGCCCCGGCCTTGCGCTAAGAACCTATAGGCAGGGTTCCTATCCAACCCACTCCTCCTCTCTGTTCTCTCTCCTCTTCATTCCGTACTTGTCTTTCTCTCTCTTATGGAAATGCAGGTTACAGTTCTATGTCTCTCCTTTCCCGTGCCAGCTGGCTCAGGTCACTGAGGCAGCTGCAGCACTCCTTCCTCCATCCCTTCTTCCAGGGATCCTCACTCCTGTCTGAGTGACTTCTTTTCCGACTGACCTCCTGTCAGACTTGCTTAACTATGACTGATGGCCCCCTAAGGGACTGACCTCTAATTCTATCTTTCCCCTTCTTTTTATACTAACTCCACCCACCTCCCAGCACATCTCGTGTTACGAAGCAGGGTTCCACGAAAGGTGCTCTGCTACACCCTGAGCCTAAAGCTGCAATGTGGTCCTGCTGAACTATCCTGTGTGTGGGATGCAGGTGTTGGAGTGTGGCAAGGAGTTCCCACCTTACCTGGATGGTGGGGCACTACACCTTAGGAGATGGTGCAGTACCTCTGTGGCGACTGAGCCTCAGGGGCGCCACACTAAGCTCTGGCCATGTATCTAGCTTAGAGACCCAAAACTTGAAGGGGGAAGAGCCATGTGGGAGAACACTGAGAGGGCAAGACATGTAGTCTGTCACCATCTGATGGAAACGTTGCCTCCTGCTGACTGGAGCCGTCTGTGATGGTGTAGACATTTGTGGTGGGGACACAAAACTTTGCCACATTTGGGCCATATTGGTCTTGCCTTGTGCTGAGGCGCTGCTTGTGCTCCCTCTTTGTACACAGCTTCCTCCACTGCCTCGACGCCCTGAGCTGCTTTGTAAAGCACTAGCAGCACTGCTCTCGGGTGGAGTGGAGAACATGATGGAATGCACCAGTGTGTCTTGGTACTCTAGCATTTTACGTTCCGGTTCAACGGTGTTATGAGGCTTTGTAAGTTGTCCCGGTAGTGAGGATCTAGGAGGGTGTACACCCAATAATCAGCCGTGTTAAGAATGTGGGCGATGCGGTGGTCGTTTCTCAGGCACTGCAGCATGAAATCAACCATGTGCTGCAGACTGCCAACTGGCCAAGAAATGCTGTCCCCTGCTTGAGGCGTCATCTCTGCCTGCTTTGCATCACCCCACCCTCGCTCTACATACTGACTACTAGAGCATTGTGTACCTCCCTCCTCTGGACAGATGTCTTCCTCCTCCATTGACTCCTCCTCATCCTCCTCACAAAGTGCCCCCTGCCTAGGCCTTTGTGAGGAACCACATTGCGCAGACTGTCCAGAAGCAGATGGCATTTGTGACTCCTCATCCTCCACCTCTTCCACAACCTCCTCCCTTAGTGCTTGCATTGTTTTTTCGAGAAGGCAGATAAGGGGGATAGTCATGCTGACTAGTGCATCATCTGCACTCACCATCCGCGTGGAATCATCAAAGGCACGCAAAATGTGGCAGAGGTCCTTCATAGAGGCCCACTCAGTGGTGGTGAAGTGTGAACAGCACGCGGTGCGACTTGTTTGCGCCTGATGCAGCTGGTACTCCATTACTGCTGCCTTCTGCTCACACAACCTCTCCAACATATGTAACGTTGAATTCCACCTGGTGGGTAGGTCACATATGAATCAATGTTCCGGAGGTGGAACCGGCGCTGCAGAGCTGCAATGCGCGATCTTGCCTTGCTGGAACGCCGCAAGTGAGCGCACTCTATGCGGACCTTGTGCAGCAGTGCATCAAGATCCGGATAGTCCCTCAAAAAACTCTGCACGACCAAGTTGAGCACATGTGCCAGACATGGGATGTGAGTGAGGTTGCCTAGTCCCAGAGCTGCCACCAGATTTCGGCCATTGTCACACACTACCATGCCTGGCTGGAGATTCGCTGGCACAAACCACACGTCGCTCTCCTGCTTGATGGCATTCCAGAGCTCCTGCGCTGTGTGGCTTCGATTCTCCAAAGAAATTAATTTCAATACAGCCTGTTAACATTTGGCCACGGCTGTGCTCATATCGGTCGTAACAGGTAAGCATTTACGGGTCCATGTGGAGGTAGACTGTGACGTCTCCTGCAGTGCTGATTCAGAGGAACTGGAGTATGAGGAGGAGTTAATGTGTACAGACTGGATTCCTGCAATCTTTGGAGTTGGCAGAACACGTACAGCGCCACTCTCAAGATCTGTACCAGGCTCCACAACATTTACCCAATGGGCAGTGAGGGAAAGGTATCGTCCCTGTCCATCGTTACTGGTCCACGCATTGGTGGTCAGGTGGACCTTGCTACTGACGGCGTTTAGTAGCGCATGTTTAATTTTTCCCTCCACATGCTTTTGCAGGGGAGGGATGGTTTGCCTGCTGAAATAAAAGCGGCTGGGCACATTGTATTGTGGGACTGCCAATGCCATGAAGTTACAAAAGGTGTCAGTATCCACTAGCCTGAATGAGAGCATTTCAAGGGACAGTAGTTTTGCAATGCCAGCATTCAGAGCCTGTGCTTGGGGGTGGTTTGCCGAGTATGGGTGCCTTTTCTCCCATGCCTGTGCTACCGATGGCTGTAGACTGGCCTGGGAGTATGAGGATGACAGGGAACGTGGTGATGTGGGTGGAATGACACTGTGTCTCTGTACAGCAGTGCCAAAGGTTCCTCCATGGCGATCCTGTGAGGAAGCCGAACCAGCTGTGTGTGAGCTGGAGGAAGAGGCTACAACCCGAGCTGAAGAGGAGGTAGGTGGCGCTGTAGGTTGGCCTAGGTCTTCAGTGTGTCTTTGTAACGCCACCACCACGTGTTTGGTCTGCACATGTTTCCACATATTGGTGGTATTGAGGTTGCTGACACTTTTCCCTCTTTTCACTTTCTGATGACACAGCTTGCATTTGACAAAGCAAATGTCATCTGCAACTGTGTCAAAAAAGGACCAGGCACTGCAAGTCTTGGGAGCGCCCATTTTGGGATTTGGAAGAGGCATGCTCCTAATGGGTGCCAAAGTGGAGGCTACAGGCAACCGAGTCTGCCCTCTCCCTCCTTTTTGGCCGTTCGGGGAATCTCATCCTCTGAGCTGCTCCCACCACCTTCCTGTACCTCACGCCATGATGGGTCAAGGACCTCATCATCTACACTGCCCTCTTCAAACGACTGCTTCTCCTGGGTAGTCTCGACAGCACAGTACGCACCTGAAAGTGGCACCTGAGTCTCATCTTCAGATGCGTACTGAGGTGTGCTGACCATAGGTACTGGCCCACCCGCTTCTTCAGATTCAGAAAGACAAAGCTGTTGCGCATCACTGCATACTACCTCTTCTTCAAATTCTCGAATGCTGCTTGGCTGGCCCCCTCTTTCCAAGCCAACAGATTCAGAGAACAGAAGCAGAGATGGCTCCTGTCCAGGGCTCTCTGACTGCCTGGGCAATTTGGCAGGTGGTGAAGAGACAGATGGGTGCTCTTCAGTGCTCTGGACCTGAGAGGATCTGGAAATAATTGAGGTCGATGTGTTAGTTGCCATCCATCCGACAACGGCTTCAATTTGTTCGTCCCGCAGAAGTGGGGTACGGCGAGCTCCTACAAAGCTGCGTATAAGGGACTGTTCCCTGGTAAAACTGGGGGATGCTGAGTCACTGGTGCCCACAGCTGGCACAGAATTCCCACGTCCTCTCCCTGCAGAAACTCCACTTCCACAACCACGTGCCTTACTCCCTGCTTTCTTCATCTTGGAAGACTGATAAAGATAGGCAGAAAAGTCCTAAGGGCTTAGTGTGCTTATTCCTGAACAGCTGCTAACAGGTTTAAGAAACACTAATTTTATAAAGTGTGGACTAAACTTTAATATGAGCTAATGTGGCCTACACAACTGTAAAGTGGAGTGTTTGGTGAACTTTATTAACTTTTTTTTTTTCTTCACAAAAAGACACTGGATGTGCCCAAAGATGTGAAACCGATATTATCACAAACTTTTTGTAGCTATTACAATGCAGGAAGGTAACCTACAATGCAATAGATAAGGCTCCAAAACATAGGCTAATACTAATCTAGCTGGGGCTGCAGGGCACAAGCCAGCAGAAAGGCTCCTCTATCTACCCCTATATAGTGTTTGCAAATATTCTAGCTGAATACGGATGGATCCACACTAATAGGAGAAATCTGGAAAAATGAGCAGCACTAATGCAAAAAAGGACAATGTATGAGGCAGTGATGCACGCTGAGCCGACTACAACCGGAGGTGGCTGCAGGACACACTACAGCGTGAGCTTCACTCACACACAGCGCTGCAAAGCAAAAGAAAGCTTCTCACTCAGCGGTTGCTAAAGTAGCCTGGGTAAAGCACAATAAAGCAAATCGCTAGCTCAAACAGTCCCTCAGAGTCAGAACAGCAGCGTCCTGTCCCTAAGTAAATTCACAGCAGAGTGAACCCAAAATGGCGGCGGCGGCGGCTTTTATAGTGCATCATGACATCATTTCAGCAGCCAATCGCAGCCATGCCATTAGTTAACATGCCTAACATGCATCACAGGATGTGCCCACACTTCTTAGGATTCCTCATTGGCTGAATAAAATCAAACTGGCTCATTGCATTATGGGAACTTCCGATTCTGGTATTCGATATTCTAAAAGTATCGGATCTCAGTATCGGAACTCCGATACCGCGAATATTGGCCGATACCCGATATTGCAGTATCGGAATGCTCAACACTACAAGCAGCAGATCCCTCTGAAAAGCCCCATTGCCCATTTGAATACAGTAATGGACAGCTTCGGTTTGCTGAGAGTTGGTGGTTGTGTAAATCAAGCCAAAATTGTGGTTTCGGAGCAACACCCTTGCATCATTCCCAGTAAACACCATATCACTGAATTACTGATCTGGCACTTTCATGAAAGGACCGAACATCAAGGCAGGCAGATCACAGAGGGCATGTTATGGTCTGCAGGGCTTTGGATCATAGGTATGAAAAGACGCGTAGCGGGATTACTACATCGCTGTCGGAAGACCAGAGGAAAACAGGTACTTCAGCAAATGGCCGACCAGCCCTCTGACAGACTGAGTGCCAAACCGCCTTTCACCTACGTTGGCCTAGATGTCTTTGGGCCATGGATGGTATCTGCACACAGAACTCGAGGTGGCCACACCAACAGCAAACGTTTGGCTGTAAAATTCACTTGTATGAGTGTCCGTGCCGTCCACATAGAGGTAATAGAGTCTATGGACGCATCCAGCCTGAACAACGTTCTCTGGCGTTTTCTAGCGATCAGAGGACCGGTGAAACAGTTGAGGTCCGACCGCGGAAGCAACTTCATCGGTGCATGTCGAGAGCTGGATATTGACATCAAGCCAATTCAGGATCAACTGGCAGAAAGAGGTTGCACCTGGATCTTCAATCCTCCGCATAGTTCTCACATGGGAGGTTCCTGGGAAAGGATGATCGGGATCTCATGCAACATCCTGAATTCTATGTTTATGGATGTAAACTCTTTAAGGCTTACGCATGAGACCTTGGTTACTCTTCTGGCTGAAGTTTCTGCCATAATCAACTCAAGACCACTTGTCCCAGTGTCAATGGATCCCGAAATGCCGACCATTCTTACACCAGCTACTCTTCTCACTCAAAAGATTGGGAACCCACTAACAGTTAGTGGAGAGTTTACACCTACCAGAAACAATGGAAACGTGTGCAGTACCTCGCTGATTACTTCTGGAACCGGTGGAGAAAGGAGTATCTCTTGATCCTCCAAGGAAGAAGGAAATGGCAACAGAGTAAACCGCATTTTAAAGAAGGAGATGTGGTACTAATGAAAGAGCAACAAGCCCAAAGGATCAACTGGCCTATGGAAATTGTTACAAAGTGTGACGAGGTCAGCTTACGCTGAGTCGACTTTTCTTTAGAGTGGACCCTATGGGTCGTGGCACCCACCCACCTAGGGCGAGCTGACCTTGTGAGGAACCACCCCCTATATAGGGAGTGTCAGGGGCAAGACCAAGGGGGAGAGCCACCACGACTGCTGGCACCATACGGCCGGCTCAGGTAGACACTAGGTACGAGTGACTGACAACAAGGACGAGCAGGAAGCAAGACAAGACAAGACGTAAGTTCAAGGTATCTTCATTAAGACAACTTCAGAAAAACATTCAGTGCAAAAACGTGAGAACAAGCAAACACGGCAAGGTGCCTGCGAGGGCACGCCAAGGTTCATGGCATGGTACATGCCTGGTGGCACGCCTGGGTCTCAATGGCATCGGACTCCGGACAGCAGGCAATGATCAACAGGGTCATCAGGTTCCGGAGCTCTGATGGCGATCGGCAGGATCTGGGCATCAGGCAAACCAGGGTACAGGCAAAGAGGCACGACAGATATCCAGGTATGGTGCATGTTAGGGAACATGCCGAGGTTCAAGGCAGGATTCCAGGCAGGGTGCGTGCTAGGGGCACACCAGGGTCCAGGGCAAGGTGCAAGGCAGGGTGCGTGTGTAGGGGACACGCCAGGGTTCAAAGCAAGGTAGAAGGCAAGGTGCGTGTGTAGGGGACACGCCAGGGTTCAAAGTTCAATAAACAAGACAGGGTGCGTGTGTAGAGACACGCCAAGGCACAAGTTACAAGGCAGAGTCCTGCGCGTGCAGAGAGACACGCCAGGGTCAGGGTTCAAGGCAGAGTCCTGCGTGTGCAGAGAGACACGCCAGGGTCAGGTTCAAGGCAGAGTCCTGCGCATGCAGAGAGACACACCAGGGTCAGAGTTCAAGGCAGAGTCCTGCACGTGCAGAGCGGCACGCCAGGGTCAAGGCAGAGTCCTGCACGTGAAGAGAGACATGCCAGGGTCAGGGTTCAAGGCAGAGTCCTCCGCGTGCAGAGGACATGCCAGGGGCAGAGTACAGGCTAGGACCTGTGCCTGCGAGAGGGCACGATAGGGGACATGGCAAGACCTGCACGTACTTTTATAGAAGCACGGGGAGGTATGCCACGGGGCAGGCGAGGGCCTGCGCATGCTAAGAGAAGCACGGAGAGCACAGTGCAGAGACAGCGTGGGTGCAAGGAAGCACAGAAAGCACGGCTGGGGCACTGGCTAGCTGATCTAGCTGCAGCACAAACAGGCGGGCAAGACTCCAGTGAACCCGGCTGGGGCATAGCAGGCAACACAGTTGTCACAGACCGATGAGCATGGCTGAGGCACAAGCAGGTGGGCACGGCTAGGACGGGCACGGTTGAGGCACAAGCAGGAGGCTAGGAAGGCCAGGCGCATGCAAAGGGCACATGAAGAAACAAGGCAAGGCAAAGCAAGAAACAAGGCAAAGCTAGGTGAGAAACAAGACAAAACGAGGCAGGGTACGGAACAATGAGTGGAACGTAGGCAGAAACACAGAGCCAGGTCAGAGCGAGAACAGAGCTAGAAGCGGAGCGGAGGCCAGAACCGGGTCAAGGGAGAACCTTGAGACTAGCGTGGAAATGTGCAAGAAAGCACGATAGGACAGAGTCCAGCAGTGAAGCGTAGGCTGAAGCCCAGAGCCGGGTCAAGGAAGAACCTTGAGACTAGACATGGAAATGTGCAAGAGAGTACCATAGAGCAGAGTACGGAAAACCAGGCAGAGACAAGAAACATGAGAAGCACTACAAGGCTCAGAATAGCAAAGACCAGCCATGGCAGAACAGTCAAAGGCAGAGAACAGTGGAAGTACTGCAAGGCAAAGCAAGGCAAGGACAAACATGGCACGAGAGACAACACAAGACATGGCATGAGACAAGAGGCAGAGTTCAAGCACAGAGCATGTGCAGAGCAGCACTACAAGGTAGAGTGCAGGGGCACAGAATACAGGGAGCGACCGAGCAGACCAAGCAGCCATGCAAGGAAGCAACACAATACTCAGGCCCCGACCATAGGAAGGGGCGGTCTGATATAGCACCATAGCACCTGCACTTCCGGGTGAGGATCAGGGAAGGACTTCCAGTTCAGATCCTCCAGGATCATAGAGAGCATTGCTAGATCAGACTGAGCTGAACCATAGAGAAGGTCACATGATCAGGGGTTCCAGGAATACATAGAGGATTGCAGAATCAGACAGCGCTGGAACATAGGGAAGGTCACATGATCAGGGGTTCCAGGAATACAGAGGATTGCTGAATCAAAGCAGAGATGGATGGTTACCTAGCAACGGCGTGCAGCCATGAGGTAAGGCGCGTGTGCAGACTGCTCCAGGTTTTCTGCAGCACGAGACATAACGGGCATGAGAATTCAGTGCACGTGCACACTGCTCCAGGGGTCATGCGGCATAACAGACATGGCGGGCATGACAGGCATAACAGACATGATAGGCATAATGGACATGGCGGGCATGACACAAAGACTTTCCCTAGTCAAGGCGGTAAGGTCTGGAAGGTGGAGCTGAAGGTACCTAGGAAAGGCGAGCCTAAGACATTTCAGAGGCCAATCCACGAGCTCGTATTGATACTACCAATTGAGGACATTCCGGTAGTATGAACCATGAACAGAACACTGCCCCAGTACTTCGTCCATTGGATTACCGGTGGGTCAGAGACAGTTTGGCCTAGGGCGGCTTCTTCTATCAGAAGATGGGTTTTCTTTGGATTGTCTCAGGATCTCTGTCATCTACCTCGTTTTGAAGTTATTATTGCATGCATATTTGTGTTTGTTTTCCAGCTTATTGAACTTTATTTAAAAAAAAAAAACAACAATATAGTGAAATCCCTTACAGAATTTCAGAAGGGGAGTGTGCTGTTCCGTCTAAAGTTATGATCATATGGTTTCATAGATTGTGTTATTTTCCATGCTGTGTAGTCTTGCATTTGGTCTGCTGCCACCTGCTGGTCTTTTTCTGTACAGCAGCCTGCAGCTAATTAATTCTAGCACATGCCTTCCACTTCCGGATCAGTCACTCCTTCTCTTCCTGCTGGTGGCCATTCTTAGTTTCATTTTCACCTGGGAGAGACTCGCCTGTACGGTCTGTGGAAGGCATCAGTTTTTTGACCAATTTGCTGAATCAATTTGCTGCACACCTTGCTCCAACTTGCTACCACCTTGCTGCATCACATTTGCTGTACCACCTTGGTTGTTACATCTGCACGTTTGGAGGAGTACTTCATTACCAATCATACGCTGTACGTCCAGATTTCCAATAAACAAGTCTGGACTTCACAATCCTTGGTGTGTATAATCTGTCCGAACATTGAACATCAACAATGGTCCTGTCTGCTCTGCATTGAGGAAACGAAAGGTGGGGATCTCTCCCAGCCCCAATAAACTACACCTCCATTCGCCTCATGTGGGGACAGAACAGTCCAATACCACCTCCAAAGCAGTATTTAAAGGGGTTCATTATGATGAGCTAATGAACTTCAAAGGGCCCATGTACTGTTCTTGCACGGTGGTCTCTACTGTCTGTTTCCATCACTCTCCCATCTATCCACATGTCTACTGCAACCAATTACCCACATGTGCTGTGTGCACCACTGAGACTAGTAATTGACTGCAGCGGTCACATGTGCAGACGACTTATCGCATCTGCATCAAAGTAAACAAAGACCACCGGGTAGCTCCAAAGCAGCTTCACTAAAGAACTGGAGGCGTGTATCTAATAACTACATGTTTTTAATTTAATACTATTTCATGCCTGTGTACAGTATTCCTGAAAAACATTTTGATGGAGACAAAAATTTGCAATCAGGGAATATGAAAGTTTTCTTTTGTTCCAACAGATAAGCCAAAGAATGTAACAATTAGAGTTCAAACAAAGAAAGGTGATGATATCACTTTACAGTGCACAAGTCATGGTAATCCATACAAAACCAACTACAGGTGGTACAAAGGGGAAAAGAAGACATTAGCCGGAATTGGAGAAAGCATAACAGTGCTTAATGAGACTTCGGACACATATATCTGTTCAGCAACCAATGAAATTGGAACCCAAAACTCGTCTGTCTTCTCCTTTACCAATCAATGTGAGTATTAGAGATAGTACGTTTGGTGTATGCCCCATATGGGCAATGTGCCATGTAGGTCACTCCCTTGGGGCCATATATAAGGACTCAATGCTAGATTTTGAGATCCTTGGTTGCTCAGTTTCATTAATAAACTTTGGGTTTCACCAGGTGTTTTATTATAAGGTGACCAGTAGAGTTGAGCGATACCAGCCGATACTTGAAAATATCGGATCGGAATGGATCGGCCGATCTTAAAAAAAAGTATCGGTATTGCCGATTCCGATACCGGAAGTCCCATTCAAGTCTATGGGACTTCCGGTATCGGAATAAGAAAAACCCTATTTTTGCCTTGTACAGCCTCTCTGGGGTCTGTACGGGCCTTTCGGGGGGCTGTGCCAGCCTGCCGGGGGGTCTGTGCAGGCTCCAGTGGTCTGTGCCGGCCTGCCGGTGGGCTGTGCAGGCTCCGGTGGTCTGTGCCGGCCTGCCGGGGGGCTGTGCTGGCCTGCCGGTGGGCTGTGCAGGCTCCTGGGGTCTGTGCAGGCATCGTCCGATGGGACTACAAGTCCCATCGGACGATGCCTGCTACCATGACAGTGACTGACACATTAGCCAATGATGGGACAGTAGTAGTCCCATCATCCGGCTAATGTGTTGAATGTAGAAAAAAAAAAAAAATTACATGCTACATACATGTAACATACATACTACATGCAACATGCATACTACATACATGCTACATACTACATGCATACTACATACATAATACATATATACTACATGCATGCAACATACATACAACATATATACTACATGCATGCAACATGCATACTACATATATACCACATATATACTACATGTAGCATACATACTACATATATACCACATATATACTACATGTAACATACATACTACATATATACTACATGCTACATACATGCTACATACATAATACATACATGCTACATACTACATACATAATACATATATACTACATGCATGCAACATACATACAACATATATACTACATGCATGCAACATGCATACTACATATATACCACATATATACTACATGTAACATACATACTACATATATACTATATATACTACATGTAACATACATACTACATACATACTACATGCTACATACATGCTACATACATACTACATACATGCTACATACTACATACATAATACATATATACTACATGCATGCAACATACATACAACATATATACTACATGCATACTACATATATACTATATATACTACATGCATACTACATATATACTATATATACTACATGTAACATACATACTACATATATACTACATGCTACATACATGCAACATACATACTACATACATGCTACATACATACTAAATACATAATACATATATACTACATGCATGCAACATGCATACAACATATATACTACATGCATGCAACATGCATACTACATATATACTATATATACAACATGTAACATACATACTACATGCTACATACATGCAACATACACACTACATGCTACATACATACAACATACACACTACATACATGCTACATACATACACACTACATGCTACATACATGCAACATACATGCTACATACTACATACATGCTACATACTACATACATGCTACATACATACTACATATATACCACATGCATGCAACATGCATACTACATATATACTGCATATATACTACATGCATGCAACATACATATATACTACATACAATACATACATATAGACATACAGTACATATAACATAGAGTACATACTTACCGTCACTTGTCACTTTGATCCCCGAAGCCATTGTCCCCTTGAGGAATAAATATCAAAATAAAAAAACACCAATATACTTACCCCGATCCGCAGAAGTCCGCGAGGGTCCCACGTCGATCTTGCGTGGAGAACAGCAGCATCAGCTGATGCTACCGTTCTCTACCAGCTCCAGGAATACAATGACGGAAGGTAGGTATCCTTCCGCACTGTATTCCTCCACCACTGTAAAAAAAAAGTCCCTAGTCTCACTTTATGCCATTGCTGCGTGGGAATACCTACCTTCCATCATTGTATTCCTGGAGCTGGTAGAGAACGGTAGCATCAGCTGATGCTGCTGTTCTCCACGCAAGATGGACGTGGGACCCTCGTGGACTTCTGCGGATCGGGGTAAGTATATTGGTGTTTTTTTATTTTGATATTTATTCCTCAGACGACAATGGCTTCGGGGATCAAAGTGACAAGTGACGGTAAGTATGTACTCTATGTTATATGTACTGTATGTCTATATGTATGTATTGCATGTAGTATATATGTATGTTGCATGCATGTAGTATATATGCAGTATATATGTAGTATGCATGTTGCATGCATGTGGTATGTAGCATGTATGTAGTATGTAGCATGTATGTAGTATGTAGCATGTATGTATGTTGCATGTATGTAGCATGTAGTGTGTATGTAAGTAGCATGTATGTAGTGTGTATGTTGCATGTATGTAGCATGTAGTGTGTATGTTGCATGTATGTAGCATGTAGTATGTATGTTACATGTAGTATATATAGTATATATGTAGTATGCATGTTGCATGCATGTAGTATATATGTTGTATGCATGTTGCATGCATGTAGTGTATATGTATTATGTATGTAGTATGTATGTAGCATGTATGTAGTATGTATATTGCATGTACTGTATGTAGCATGTAGTATATATGTAGTATGTATGTTACATGTAGTATATATAGTATATATGTAGCATGCATGTAGTATATATAGTATATATGTAGTATGCATGTAGTATATATAGTATATATGTAGTATGCATGTAGTATATATGTTGTATGTATGTTGCATGCATGTAGTATATATGTATTATGTATGTAGTATGTAGCATGTATGTAGCATGTATGTAGCATGTATGTAGCATGTAGTATATATTTAGTATGTATGTTACATGTAGTATATATAGTATATACTGTATGTAGTATGCATGTTGCATGCATGTAGTATATATGTTGTATGTATGTTGCATGCATGTAGTATATATGTATTATGTATGTAGTATGTAGCATGTATGTAGCATGTATGTAGCATGTAGTATATATGTAGTATGTATGTTACATGTAGTATATATAGTATATATGTAGTATGCATGTTGCATGCATGTAGTATATATGTTGTATGTATGTTGCATGCATGTAGTATATATGTATTATGTATGTAGTATGTAGCATGTATGTAGCATGTATGTAGCATGTAATTTTTTTTTTTTTTTTTACATTCAACACATTAGCCGGATGATGGGACTACTACTGTCTCATCATTGGCTAATGTGTCAATCACTGTCATGGTAGCAGGCATCGCCCGATGGGACTTGTAGTCCCATCAGACGATGCCTGCACAGACCCCCGGAGCCTGCACAGCCCACCGGCAGGCCGGCACAGCTCCCCTGGCAGGCCGGCACAGACCCCCGGAGCCTGCACAGCCCACCGGCAGGCCGGCACAGGCCACCGGAGCCAGCACAGACCACCGGCAGGCCTGCACAGACCACCGGCAGGCCGGCACAGACCCCCGGACAGTCGGCACAGCCCCCCCGAAGGCCCAAACTGACGGCGCATCATGATGCGCACAGACAGCGCATCATGATGACGTCATTTCGGCAGCCAATCAGAGCCACAAAAGTGGCTCATTGCATTTTGGACTTCCAATTCCGGTATCCGATACGAAAAAAGTATCGGTACTCGGTATCGGAATTCTGATACGGCAAATATCGGCCGATACCCGATACTTGCGGTATCGGAAAGCTCAACACTAGTGACCAGAGCTAGTCATTTTAGGGGACTGTTCTGTGTAAGTAAGTAAAGGAGTAACACGATTTTTGGCCATTATCCACCAGTTTTCCCATTTTAGGCTCTATAATTGTCAGTTGTAACAAATTAATGATTGGAAATTATGATGTCTCCCATAAGCAGTGTCGAGAGACATGAGGGATTCCTACTCTCCCGAAACAGCAGGAACATGGAGGACATTAGACATCAATACTGAGCAGTAAAAAAGCTTTGGGAGAGACAAAACACTTACTAGAAAGCAGCTGTCTATATGACATTATGTCTTTCTCACTGTGGTCCTCCTTCCACATCACTCTAGACTTCAATCAGCAGCTGTAATCTGATCCCTCAGTGAGTTGACGGTTCACCCTCTTTTGACCAAGCTGTTTTTCAGAGACAAAGTGAAGCATAAGCAAAGGTCTCAGATAAGATATATTTTAAAGCTTCTGGCACAATTGATTTAGGTAATGTTTCTTGTAACAACTACTGATTTAACTCTTTCCTTGGCTGCACAAGTTTTTTGTAAAACAATGAGCTGCTCTTACGAACCACAAAAATAGAATTTATCCAAAATGTTCTTCTTGGGTCATCAAACTCCTCAATATCCTGAAAGCCACATGTTCCTCCACCAGGTGGCTGCCACGACCTACACATCACAGATGTCACAGAGTCTCTGCTTCCCATGTTGTTGTTTTTTTTCTAATATCCTGTAATGATTCTGAATAAACATCATTTTGTATTCTGTCCAATGAGAGCAATATAAATAGTGATGAGCTAAATCGCTATTGTGGAAACCTGACCTCATTTTGCTAATTTCTTTTTTTTTTGGCAGATGACAGTAAACAAAACACTGAAACCATTTTGATAATTGGAGGAGCAGTCGGATTTTTGGCTTTGGCTATAATAGTTATGGTAGCTATTTTCTGCATCTTAAAGAGGTAAGCTATTAACCAAAATTAGGAGCTCGCTGAGAGCGGAGACGTAATTACAACATATTGGCAGAATGTTTACGACAGTAATTTGACCTCATAATAATAATTTTATTTCTATGGCACAACATAAGTGGTTACATAAACATGCATTAAAGAAAATACAAAGTAACACCTAGTTCACCAGTTACAGGAAGAGTGAGGTCCCTGCGCACAAGCTACAATCTGTAAGGAAATAGGGGGACACAGTAGGTTCGGTCCAGCCAGGAAAAGGAGGAGGTGAGCTGTGACATCACCTACTGTGAGTGGTGGGTTCTGTGTTATCTACTGTTTATAGAGGTGTTATCAGTCATTGTACAAGAGAAGGAGGAGGTGAGCTGTGACATCACCTATTGTGAATGGTGGATCCTGTGTTATCTACTGTATATAGTGGTGTTATCAGTCATTGTACAGGAGGAGGAGGTGAGCTGTGACATCACCTATTGTGAATGGTGGATCCTGTGCTATCTACTGTATATAGAGGTGTTATCAGTCATTGTACAGGAGGAGGAGGAGGTGAGCTGTGACATCACCTATTGTGAATGGTGGATCCTGTGTTATATTCTGTATATAGAGGTGTTATCAGTCACTGTAGTGGAGGAGGAAGTGAGCTGTGATATCACCTATTGTGAATGGTGGATCCTGTGTTTTCTACTGTATATAGAGGTGCTATCAGTCATTGTAAAGGAGGAGGAGGTGAGCTGTGATATCACCTATTGTGAATAGTGGATCCTGTGTTAACTACTGGATATAGAGATGTATTATGTCATTGTACAGGAGGTGGAGGTGAGCTGTGACATCACCTAATGTGAATGATAGATCATGTGTTATCTACTTTATATAGAGGTGCTATCAGTCATTGTACAGGAGAAGGTGAGCTGTGACATCACCTATTGTGAATGCTGGATCCTGTGTTAGCTACTTTATATTCTGTATCCTGTTATCATCTGAAAACTATAAAACTCCTGAAAACATGATCTGTTGGTGGCTCTTTAGGATTGTAGTTGGGGACCACTGTCCTTCATACCAAAGTATCATCATTTTTTCCTATCTTTCTTCCCTCAAATTTTTCATTTCTTTTTCTCTCTTTCCCTATCCCATTAGTTCTTCCTTTTTCTCCCTTCTTTATTCCCTGACTCCCTCCCTCTGTCATTCACTCTTGCATTTTCCTTCCACTTTTCCTTTGTAGATCCTCAAAATGTCATCACCTGCTGTAAAATAAAATATATTTTTTTCTTAGGAGAAAAAAAAGAACATTAGCTCATGCAAAGGAGAAAAGGGTTCAGGAGAGTGATAAGGTATTATTTACTTATATATATATATATGGTATATATATTTGTTAAGAAATAAAAATATACCCCAAATATATTTGTCTTAAATTGTTGTTGGTATTGGAAATCTTACTTACTATGAAAGGGGTTGTCCTTTTTTTTAGAAAACTTGATGTCACGTGATTCATAGTTATAAACTAAAATAAATACTGAGTACTACTTACCATCTCCAAGTCCAGCGCCTGATTTCCACCTACAGTTAACACATAAAGTGCTTTATATCTAGGAGGATGCAATTCCTCTACAATGTCATCAATGTCAGTTTCTTAGTGTAGGTGTAGGGAAGGTGACCTGATGGACCTACTTGTCAGTAAGTAGGAAGGAGGGTTTGCACATTTTAGGCAGATAGCAGTTATGACCGTGGGGAAACAGCTAGGAAAGTGTAGGTGATGTGCAGTACCTGGGGTTGACCACAAGATGGCAGGGAGGAATGTGAGTTCAGGACTTGACAACAGCTTAGGGCTTTAGAAACCGTTGGTCAAGGGGGCGGAGTTACAGTGAACCGGGAAAGTTATAAATTTGACAGGAGGGTTCCAGAAAGTTCACGTCCCCGGGAGGTGCTCAAGAGACAAGGAGTCGGTGACAGTTTGTGTGCTGTGAGGAGAGCCAAACCAGGGGACTGAGGAGAGAGGAAGTCAGGGGGGTGGTCCTGACATGAAGTACCACAGTACAGACGAGGCCCCAGGGGAAAAGCATACCGTATTGAAGGCGATAACTGACCAGTAAAAGTGCTGATGGTGTACGGGCCTAAGGCGGCCACAGTGACTGCGCTGACAGGATCGCCACTAAGTGAAAAAGGGACGGTACATGTATTCATGTCCCTGGTGAAAAAGTACGGTGTGTGTAGCGAGGCCTGGAAACGGAAGGCCGTGAAGGTATTACGGTGTACTGCTGAGGCCGTCAGTCGGACGGTGCGGAATAAACTTGGACCTGTTGTACCCGAAACCTGCCTCCATGTTTTGTCTGTGACGTCTCTGCGCGGTATACAGAGAGACCACCTCCCCAGCCCGGCCCACGACCATACACAGGCAAACAACTTCTGTCTTGGAGTTTCAAATCAGAAGAAGGTACCAAATAAGATGAAAGTAGTACAAAGAAAAACAAGAATGGGTATCGTGACTTACCACTTTCTCCCCAATACAAGACCGCAATGAAGAAGAGCAATGGTCGAACGTGCTTTGTGTCACACTATTCCACATCTATGTGGCCAATATAAATAGCCGACTGCCATTGTAAATCCCATAGACTTTGGCTTCAATTACATCCATTGTTGGACAACCTTTATAACTGAACGGGGGAACTTTAGATGGTTGATTGATTAGTGAGCATTGATGGATCAGCGAGGGTGATCAATGAGTGGAATAGGCTGACATGGAGGTTGTGAGTTCTCCTTCAATGGAAGTCTTCAAACGGAGGCTGGACAGACATTTGTGTGAGATGGTTTAGAGAATCCTGCATTGAGCAGGGGTTGGACATGATGAACCTTGAGGTCCCTTCCAACTTTAACATTATATCTATCTATCTAGAGGTCTACTTCAATGGAAGTCTTCAAACAGAGGCTGGACAGACATTTGTCAGAGTTGGTTTAGTAAATTCTGCATTGAGCAGGGGGTTGGATATGATCACCTGGGAGGTCCCTTCCAACTCTAACATTATATGATTCGATGAGTTTTTGACCTTTGGACTTCCAATCAACACATTCATCTCAAGTGATTGACATTCGAGGGTCTTTCTCTGTCACCATCTCACATTATTTCATAGATTTTTCTGATTTGTTCCTCTAAGACAGACTGATAATAAAAAGGACTTTGGAGACACTGCAGAGGAATGGCAAACTTATAGATGTAAGTCAATTGGAAATATATGGAGGAGCATGGCTGTGGATAAAGGTTCTAGCAGTTGCTCAGTGCTGGAATGTATCTCTTCTTAGAAGTCCACAAAGCTAGCCATCCATCCCAATATCCATGGGTTTTTCTTCTTTGTACAAATACAGATACATTAATAATGCCCACATATGAATGCCAAAGGTATTCACAAATCCACTCACGCATATAAAATATAAAACAATTTTATTAAGCAAAGTATAAAATATAGGGTTTCAGGAGATAATCAAGCAAAAAAGAGATTGTACCACATAAATATCATTATCCACAGGGGCAGATGTAACAATAATAATTGGCAACCATATATATCCTTAGAGATCAGTGAATAAAACTAAATATTTTATTGAGTATTACATTAAATTGAGAAAACAGTAAAAAAAAGACAAAAAACTGTTGTGCACAAAATACCCTGTAGTGGAAACCCTGATACAGATATGTCACTGCTTATCCATAATATGTGTAGCATGGAGACCACCACAAATATTTTAATGGGTGTTTCTCATAAGGTGCTTTCTCAAGAGGAGTGTCACCTTATGCGAAACAGGCTGATTGGAGTGGTGTCACATATGCAATGTTTCACCCGCCACATTGTCCAACTAGCTCATACAAATGTGCTTGTTTGACTGTCAAGTTTATTTCTATTTTAATGACAATATTTGTCTAATATAAATGAAACCATTCAGTCATTAATTTGTTCCTAACCAATCATCCTCATCCGTACAGGTTACAGAGAAGATAATGATGGATAATATTTTGTATAGAAACTTTGCTGATGTTCCAAAGCAAGACTCTTCAAGAACACGGTATGTTCAAACCTCAAATTTGATGATTGTGGTTCTCTGTAGGAAACCATCATGGTCCTGGATTTAATAACCTAAAAAGTAAAGGAATACTATCTGCAAATATGAATATTTATTGGAGTGGAGATGTTGGTCCACCCCTGATGGCTGGAGATCCACACTGAAGACCCCTGCTGTATGAATTCAATACTTTTCTTTATTATTGTATAAGTGTGAGCAGGTAGCAGGATGCAGTAACGGACAAGAGGCAGACCAAGGGTTAACAAAGGGTTTAAATCACAGGAGGATACTCCTCGCAGGGCAATATTTAAATGAGGGAGGGAGTTGTTTCTTAATACAAAGAACACTTCTAGGGGGTTTTAACTAATAGGGGAAGAAAATGTAAACTATGCACTAATCACTTTGCGCTCCAGTCTCAGATGTGCCCATCACTTTGACTGGGGCCACTTGGAATGAGCCACAATGGGGATATGTTACAGTCTTGTGGAAAATGGGGGGACGCTTTTCTGGCATTGAGCATGTCCTCTTGTGGTCCTGACAGTGTCTTCTTTTCAATCCTGTTGCTCGCGGTGATTGCCTGGGGTACTAGCGTGGGCACTCGCCCCAACAGATGCAGAGCAGAAGGAACGTGAGATTCTTCCCTCAGTGGTGAGAATCCTTGTACTATCGGAACCTGGGAGACGGTCCCGAAACAGTTCACGGTGGCCTTTGGTCTGCTGAGATGTACCATTGAGCACTGGTATCCCTCACACAGACCTTGCCTTCCCCAGTCAGTACCATTGACCAGGGCAGTTGTGTCAGCGTCTTCAGCCGAGTTCGCAGTCTTGTCAAGGACCTTGATGTAGCGGGGACAGCGGTACATGCGGCCTGTCAGCGGGACCCAGTCGACCAGCTCCTGTCAGTGTGTCCTCTTGTCTCCAGCTCCCCTTAGCTCCAACCCCTCGCCTCACAGCAGAAATTACCTCACACCACTCATGCGCGCTCAGCGTTCCCACTTCCACAGTTTGAATTTTCTGTCTGTTTAGCCACGCCCCCTTTTCTCGAGCACAGGTAACATCCTCTTACTCCAAGCGCTCTCCCCTGTAATTGAAGTGACAGACTCGATGGTTCTGAGCCCGTTATGGATGAGACAAGCCTGGCTTGCTTCTTCTCCTTACAAAACTAGGAAAATATAACAATATGTAATGACTTTAATCTGTATTTTACATGTATTTTATGATCAACAACAAATTCTGCACAGAATTGATGTAACTGCTTAATGGACCTTGGTTTTATATTCATGTTACAGTAATGAAATATTGGGGAAAAATAACAGCGGAGAAGAAGGAAATAGCCATCGGGACAAAGTAAGTACACAATGGTGCAGGTTGATTTTGCAGTGACTGACTGCCATCCTGTAGCTCCGTTCTAAGGAGCACCTTGCACAATACATAGATGTTGAATGAGCGACATTTTTAGCCATCAGCTCTCTCCCCTACTCTTCTGTGAACACTCCTTTGTTCTCTATGAGAGATCTGCTGACCAAGTCCTTTGGCAGTGGCTTATTTCGCCAAGAACAAAAGAATCCAAACTCAGACATGATCCAGTCCAAAATCAGACATGATCCAGTCCAAAATCAAACATGATCCAGTCTAAAATCAGAGATGATCCAGTCCAAATTCAGACATGCTGGATCCTTATTTCCCCTGTCATGTGTGGTGGGAAAGTTGGGAAGTCCCCAAACACCAAGTATCGCTTGAGCCCACCAATATTGGTAGATCCAGCCAATGTTAGTTTAATCTGTGTAGGGTTCTCATCATAATCTACAGCCCCCTTCAGACATCCTTTTTTTTTTTACATACGAGTGCTCTGCATGTTTTTCATGGATAATACTCAAACTTGTAACAGTGAATAGCATCACTGACAAATCTGTGATTTTTTGCAAATTTATGCAAAATTGCGGAAATATGCCCGATATTTTTTTCAAGTGCCTGATCAAAATCGGCAGGCCATGCAAGTCTATGGGTACGTAAGAAAAATAGACAGCACTCGGATGCCACCACAGTGCTGTCTTCTGATTTTCTTGAACTGTTAAATAGGAAGAGAAAGAGAAACTTTGTTTTCACGTACGAGAAAAACTGATGAAAGTTGGACGGAACTCGGAATAAGCACTGATTAAACTCTCAGGAACTTTGACCGAAATCACTGATGAAACTCGGTCAGCTTTTCTTATACCTGAAAAAAAAACTGAAATGTGAACGAACCCTTTCATGGATCCTATCTCTGCCCATGTTATTTGAGACCCAGGTAGAGATAAAGAGAGAGGTATTCTTGCATTTATTTACCACAGTGTGCCTTGTCATCATGTATTTACAATATGTGTGAGGGCCTTTATTAGTACCTTGATCCACTGCGTTTGGCTCACTTGGTTAAAAGAGTTGGCCACCTTACATAGTCACTGTTTAGGTAATTAATATTAAATAATTAATATTAACACAAAGCATTTTCTGCAAATGTTGGTAATATAGAGATAAGATGTAATTCCAAAGCTAAAGCAGGGCAATCTTATGGGTAACAGAGAGTGAAATATTCATTAATTTGAGAATAAAATGGCCAGAAGAGGACTTATGGAGAACCCTATGTAACGCATGGTTTGTTCTAGATGGAAGGTAATGAAAACTAGTTTATGGAAAAACAGGCTGAGCTAAAAACATATAGCTGAAACCTATTGCATTTACATATTGAAATATATTTTTTTAAAACATGAATACTTTTTTAGGCAGAGGTGACCGAAGACTCCATTTTCTACTGCTCGGTGGAGCTACTACCAGCAAGTCACATTCCAAGAAATACTGAAGAAACAGAATATGCTCAGCTGAATATTTAGACATCACATGATGTAGATACTACAGATTCAAGAAGAAAGTGTTCTCAAATGTCCCTGAAGATTCGATGGCTACTTAGTCAGGTCCTGCCATTTTATAGCTTGGAAATTGACATGATACCATCACAGTTGTTTCTCTTCAGTCATACAGATGTAGACAACTTTGCATTTGGATCAATGCCTTGTTGGATAACCTAATTGCAGTTCAGCTTCCCCTTGTAAATTTTTTGGTACAGAGAAGAATTTAGGGGCCATCAATAATAGTTTATTACCCAGAAGTTTGTTACCATCACCATAGATGGCCAGTGGAATAATCTCTGAAGAACATGGAGTTTACTTTTGTTTATCCAGAATGAGAATTGTATTATCTATGGAAAGAATCATCAAAGTTCAATTCATGTAATCATAATGGATGCATAGCTTGGTTAGGAATACTACCTGCCTAAATCACTTCTATGTTCCCATTTTGCTCAGCCTGTAGGAATTAAGATCTAAGAGTAAAATTAATGAAGATCTATGAATGTGGTTGGAATGGTGATCAAGAATATTCCTGGTTAAAATGGCTGAAAGTCTATGAATGTGTTTGGAATGTCCATCTGGAATATTCCTGGTTAAAATGGCTGAAGGTCTATGAATGTGCTTGGAATGTCCATCTGGAATATTCCTGGTTAAAATGGCTGAAGTTCTGTGTATGTGTTTGGAATGGTTATCTGGAGTATTCTTGGTTAACATGACAGAAGATCTATGAATGTGTTTGAAATTGTAATCTGGAATATTATTGGTCTTCTACAATGTTCTTATTGAATGCTTAATGACTTTTTGGATAAGATGTTATATTTTTATGATACCTGGATGCTTAAAGCCTTGTCCATTTCAAACCAATGGCGTTCAATCTTACTCTGGGAGCCAGAGAAGACAAAAAATGTATCAGTCTAGAATGTGAAAAACTTCAGCAACAATTCTGAAACCTCCTTAGACCATTAAACTTCTTTCTTTAAGAAACTTGAATTGTTCACAGTTATTGTAAGGTATCAGCTACAACGATTTGTTTATCCAAAAAGAGAAGAAAGTTCGTTCGGCACACCAGCATAAATGAAAAAACTTTATTAGGCTGTTATGCCATATTTAAAATGCAGAAAAACACCTGACGCGTTTCTGGTGCACAAAGGCACCCTTAGTCATAGGTAAATAAAAACAAGATGCATAGAAAAATATATACAGATTACAAACCAACACAAAGCTTGCAATTAATTACAAGCTTTGTGATTGGTTGGTAATCTGTATATACTTTTCTATGCATCTTTTTTTCTATTTACCTATGACTAAGGGTGCCTTTGTGCACCAGAAACGCGTCAGTATTTTTCTGCATTTTAAATATGGCATAATAGCTTAATAAAGTTTTTTCATTTATGCTGGTGTGCCGAACGAACTTTCTTCTCTTTTTGGATATCTGCTGTGCTCACCAGCGAATTCGTGCACCCATCTGTGGATTAATGAACTCAGCCCAGGGTGGTTTTCCATTTGGATGCGATGCAAGTTCCCAGTCCTCCCTCTCCAGCGATTTGGTTAGCTGTTTGAATGCATGAAAAAAGGGGGTGGTTACTTTTTCATATCAGAAATACAATGTCACGATGTGACATGACCCAACGGGTGATCGGTCAGCAGATGGTGCATCACACATATAACGGGATGGTATTGGGGAGAGGAAGGCCCTACTGATAGGGAAATGGGGGATGGTCACCATCTGAACTTAAACCTGAGCCTGTCCCTGCACTCCCCTAATGCCCTAAGTGGGTTTTTCTCTCCCCACTGCCATCAGGATACCTCATCCCTCGCTGTCACCTCACATTGCCCCGGCTAGTGCACTTGCCAGCAAGGGGAGCTAGCCTCACCACTGTAGATAGTACACACAGGGGACAGTGACAAACACAAAAGGGACAAAAACACCACACTTAGCTTCCAGACACCGCTGCCCAGCTCCACACCGCAGATGACACAGAAGCCAGACTCCAGGAACAGCAGACACCTGAAAGCTGCCACTGCTAGGCTGGTGTCAATATAGAAATTTTATCACCAACAGTCAGCTGATGCATCAGGTGACCTTTTAAGGATGGTGGGAGTGGTCACCGTACACATCAGTTGACCCAGCAGCACTGCAGTTACACCAGACTGCCAGCAGGGAAAAACTGACATCAACCCCCAATGGACTGAAAGGAATAAAGCTACATTTAAACAAAGTGGAACCAAAGCTGCCACAAAACCAAAAATGGATCGTGACATACAAGTGTTGGAGAACTTTGGTTTTCAATAAAAAATAAAAGAAATAATTATAATTTCAAAGCCTGTTATATGGTTTCCAGATTGCAATAAAGCATTTGCATCTAAAATAATAAAAATAACATTTTGCAAATAATTTTGATAAAAAAAAGTGCCAGCCTTTTGGTTTCTCTAGCTTTTATACAAATTTATGTATGTCCATGGTTACAGACTACAAACAAACCCTTTGTAAATCGGTCAGTTGCTCCTTCCATTTATCCCTCTCCTTTCTTCTAGAGGTTTCAAGAAAAAAAAACTAAGGGCATAGAAAAGCAAATGTCTCACAAATATGTTTGATTTTTACATACCGTATATCTTTTTTTATATTTATATTATTATGATGGATCTTTTCTTATTTGATTGACGTGACATTAAAAACTGATTTTCATTAAACATGTATTTTTGGTTTACCTACGTATTGACTGTTTGGGCTTTGGCTCCGTTCTCATCTGTAATGTGGAATGATAATATTATGATTATCAAAGGAGGCCAGAAAATGTCACTGACTTACAATGGGGTCTAGCAGGGATTCATCCTGGTGTTCATTGCATGAGCGTTTCTCATTTCTCAGTGAAGATACTTATCACATCGTATAATTGGAATCTATCTATGTGTACATTAAAATATCTGTAGGAAATAGTTCAGTTGTGACAGTGCCCCTGGGAACAATCCAGTTCCTGCATTATTCTTTGTCTCATTGTTTCATTTTTATGTTGTCTGGAAATATCATGAAAATAGATTGCAACATACTGAACAAGCAACACTGAGAGCATGATACTCATGTAGACAATTAGCTTTAGCCTCAAGCGACATCTGTAAAATTCATTGTTTATTTACAATAAACCTAAAAATGATCACACTGAATAGTTTAATCCTTCATCATGTTATAGTTTCCACATACAGTAGAAAGAATCCTAACATCAAAACACTGTTTACACATGATACATAATTTACCCTGTATTGATCCTGAGTTACATCCAGTATTATACTCCAGAGCTGCACTCACTATTCTGCTGGTGCAGTCACTGTGTACATACATTACATTACTGATCCTGAGTTACATCCTGTATTATACTCCAGAGCTGCACTCACTATTCTGCTGGTGCAGTCACTGTGTACATGCATTACATTATTGATCCTGAGTTACATCCTGTATTATACTCCAGAGCTGCACTCAATATTCTGCTGGTGGAGTCACTGTGTACATATATTACATTACTGATTCTGAGTTACATCCTGTATTATACTCCATCACTGCACTCACTATTCTGCTGGTGCAGTCGCTCTGTACATACATTACATTACTGATCCTGAGTTACATCCTGTATTATACCCCAGAGCTGCACTCACTATTCTGCTGGTGCAGTCACAGTGTAAATACATTACATTACTGATCCTGAGTTACATCCTGTATTATCCTCCAGAGCTGCACTCACTATTCTGCTGGTGCAGTCACTGTGTACATACATTACTGATCCTGAGTTACATCCTGTATTATACTCCAGAGCTGCACTCACTATTCTGCTGGTGCAGTCACTGTGTACATACATTACATTACTGATCATGTGATACACCCTGTATTATACTCCAGAGCTGCACTCTCTATTCTGCTGGTGCAGTCACTGTGTACATACATTACATTACTGATCCTGAGTTACATCCTGTATTATACCCCAGAGCTGCACTCACTATTCTGCTGGTGCAGTCAATGTGTACATACATTACTGATCCTGTACTGATCCTGAGTTATGTCCTGTAGATCTTTTATTATAAAAATGAAAAACAAAACAATAATAATAAAAGAAACAAAGCAAAAATATCAGCCAGAAAATTAATCCATATAATGAACACTGATCCAGCCACTCATTCTCTCCTGTCACACATATTATATATATATACAGAATAATAATTAATATTAAGTACTTACACCTTCTGGTCCGGTCACCAACAAACTAATAACAAACAAATAAAATAAACAATAGCAAGCTATACACATATATTTTTTTTTATTTTTTTTAAATTTTTAAATAAAATAACCACAAACTATACAAATATATACAAGACTAAACTAACCACCACCTCACACTCAAGCCCACCATTCCCAACCCCCGCACTGACCTGAGAGCTGGTCCTGCGTCTCATGCCTCAGTCCATGTCCAATGTCCATAGGCCAGATCAGGCAGTGCCAGTGTTTTCCCCAAACATCCCAGTGTCCCATAGTCCCACAAGATAAACCCACCTCCCAACCTAACACTTATACCCAAATATAGATCCCTATATACAATATATACAGAAGCTAACACAACATTACCCACAAATCACAAAGCCCAAGTTCGGCGCCTGTAGCCCTACATCACTGTATATCGATCACAAAACAAAAATCTACAGTGTCAGCAGCAGCCCACCACCAGGAAAGGAGATGACCAGAGTAGGGCACACTAAAAGAAAAACGCCACCAGAGGAGAGCGGCCCTACTTGTGCCCAGTCTCTCATACTCCAGAGAGTGCACCTTCACAAGGTCCCGAGTATGGCCTTAAACACATCGCCCACTGGGAGGATATTCCGTTGCATCAATACTAAGCACCGTGCGTTCCACGTGTGATACCTAACCACTGCGCTAACTAGAAATAAAGTGCAGCGGTCCCAGCCACCAAGGTCTCTGAATGCTCCATAGGCCAATTCCGCATAGCAGAGACCGGCCAACCAAGACAAGCCAATGGAGGTGCCCACCTTTTGTACACCTCTGTGTTGAAGGAACAATGGAGCAGGAAATGGTCCATGCTTTCCAGTACAGTACCACAATGCTCCCGAGGACAGTTCCTGTCCTCCGAGCGCCTACACTTCAGATTGTCCCTCACACACAGTTTCCCATGGAAGCAGCGCCAAGCCAAGTCCCAAAACATAGAGGGGATCCTGATAGAATTCAAAAGATGCAAACCCACCCCAAGATCCCGACTTGGGCAGTCCCTGAGCACCAGAGGCCTCTGGAAATGGGTCAACAGAACCCTATTGTAAAGGAGTTTCCTTGGCAGAGTCCTGATCTCCCACATTCCCAGACCCCACCAGCGAATTACCTTCAGAACAAAGGTAGCGTAAGCCGTAAGATGTCCATGCGGTGTGCGAAGATCCTTCACTTGCCCTCCTGTCTCCCATTCCTGGAAGAAAGGCTGAAACCATCCCCTACAGGAGAATACCCAGAGGTTTGCGAGGTTTGCAATGCTGATCTTAATGAAGGTATTCACAAGGAATACCACAGGGTTGACCATACCCAACCCTCCTTGTCTCCTCGTATGGTAAGTAACCTTCCTCTTGACCAGGTTCAGTCTATTCCCCCATAACAGTTGGAAGAACAAACTGTAGACCTAAGTCCAGAGAGACTCAGGCATGATGCACACACTGCCCAGATAAATCAGTAAAGGGAGCAGGTAAGTTTTGATCAGGCTTACCCTTTCCCTGATGTCAAAGACCAACCCTTCCATTGGTTCACCTTCTGAGTGGCGATCTCTAGCCTGCTGTCCCAATTTTGTTTGGGGTAATCCCCATGGCCAAATTCGATGCCAAGGACTTTTGCAGAGACTTTGGGTCCTGGAAGGGTGTCCGGGAGATCAAAACCAGGATCTCCTCCCAGCCAGAGACTCTCACACTTATCCCGGTTGATCTTGGACCCGGATGCCTCTGAGTAGCGATCTACCTCTGACATCAGCCACTCTGCCTCCTCGTGAGAGGAAACAAAAACAGTGACATAATCGACATACGCCACCACCCTCAGATTGGCTTCTGGTGCTGCCAGGTCCATCCCGATCCTGGCTAACGGTCCATGCTCCACCCTCCTAAGAAGTGGGTCAATCGCAAACACATACAGCAGCGGGCTTAAGGAACAATCCTGGTGAACACCAGATCCAACCTCAAAAGAGCTGCCAATCCAACCGTTCACAAGCGGGAAACTCTGCCCCACCATACAAGGTTTTAAGCCAATCAACAACCCCCCCCGGCAGTCCATATCTCAGAGGGACAGACCAGAGGTGATTAACCCGATCAAACGTGTTTACCTGGTCAAGTGACAGCATGTAGCCCTTCCAGTGACCAGCCCTACCCTGCTCCTCCGCCTCCCGGTCACCGAGCACAGCACTAAATGTGCTGTGACCTGGAACAGAGCAACGATGGGCCTCCAAAATGAGTCGGGGTGCAAATTTCACCAGCCAATTAAACAGTACCTTTGCCAGAACCTTTCTCTCTGAATTGAGAAGAGCTATGGGATGCCAATTCTCAATGCATGATGGGTCCTTACCCTTTCACAAGATGATAAGGGCAGACCTCATCATTGACTTTGGCAGAGTGCCCAAGGAAAGACACTCACTGAATACCTCAGTCAAGAGGGGAACCAAAGCGTTCTTATAGGTCTTATAGAACTCAGATGTTAAGCCATCTGGACGGGGCGATTTTTTTGGGCAAGGCCTTCAATCGCCAACTTAACTTCCTCCTCCCTGATCATCTCTGTCAAAACGTCAAGAAAGGGATCTACTCCTGGTTCGGTAATGGCTTCAGCCAGGAAAGCCGACATCTCATCCCAATCAAGATCCCTCTTCCCCAAGAGGTGCGAGTAGAAGGATCTGACAACCTCCAGGATCCCTGATCTGGATCGCCAGTCCTGTAACCACTTTAAGATTCAATGACATCTTGCAGTTTCTGTAAGGGTCGGGTGAGCAGTACTTCCCGTAATCCCTCTCAAAAATCAAAGATGTGTGTCTATCGTACTGACACCTCGTGAGCAAAGAATTCCCTCTGGAGATCTCCTCACGGCTACCTTCAGTTGAGACAAGAGGCTTGGTACCTGTTCAGATTCCTGAGGCTTGAGAGCTGGCGAAAGAATCTCGCCACCCTTTTCTTGAACATCTCCCACCACTCTGACTTACTACTACAAAGATCCAGCAAGGGTACCTGGCTCTGAAGAAAATCCTCAAAGGACAGTCTTTTGTCCGCTCCTTCCAAGAAAGACGAATTGAGACTCCAAAAGCCTCTTCCCATCTGGAGGGTCTCTGTAACATTCAGAAAAAACAAAATTAAACTGTGGTCTGAGATCTCCACCTCAACAACAGACACTGTTGAAGAGACAGCTTCCTCCATTAAATAAAACCTATCTATACTGGACCTACAGTTACCTCTATGACCGATGAACCCCTTGTGGCCTGGGGTGTGCCGAATGTGGTCATCCACCACGTGAGCTTTAATAGCTATACTATTAAAGGCGACACTATCAAAAGTCAGCTTGTCTCTGGAACCTCCTCTATCTCGGGGCCTCGTGACAGTATTGATGTCCCCTCCAAAGACAACCTGCCGACTTGTAAAAAGGTAGGGTTTGATCCTCATAAGGAAACACTTCCATCCCACTTAGATTGGGGACCATAGATGTTAAGAAGCTGGAGCTCTTGTCCCTTCATGAGGACATCTAAGATCAGGCACCTCCCCATTTCTAACTTAATAACCCATCGTTATTCCACGGGTGCGGTAAAAAGGACCGCCACTGCGCTATACGGCTCAGCCACAAGAGACCAATAGGAGGGCCCGAGTCTCTACTCACTCTTTGCTTTAAACACGTCTGCCATGTTTGGCAGTCTGGTCTCTTGCAAAAAGAAAATGTCAGCTTCAACACGGCTGAGAAAATCAAAGGCCGCAAATTTGGCTGTATGTGACTTTTTGCTGGCAACATTAAAGGGGTTGTCCGGGCTTTTCACATAATCTCAGTACATATCTGGGCTGCAGAATTATGACAATAAGTAATTTACTTTCTGTCACTAGTTTGCACGGTTTTCTAGATATTCTGAACAGAACGTCCAAAGGGGTGTGTGTTATGGCATTGAAATGAGAACTAGTCGTAACCTCCTACTCTACTCCAAACATGCCCTCTATAGCAACAACCCCACCCTCCATAGCTACAGGCCCTCCCCGTCCTCATGAAGACGCCCTCAGATGTCAATAGCCTTGAAGCCCATCTTCAGAAGCAGTTCCACAACCTTAGACCTTGGACGACACTCATCACTGCCCCTCCACTGAAGATGGGCCACATTCCTAGGCACACTACCTTGCCCGGCTGTCAGGAGGGACCACACTGAATTTCCCCTATTTTGTTCTCAGAATGCCCCGAGGCCATGCCTCTCTATCCAGAAGGATAGATCAACCTCTTGACCCTCTACCATTAGTGATCTCTCCCCTTCTTTAGAGCTTCCAGGAGACGCCGCTGCAACATGCCGTTCCCAGAGCCCGAAGATCAGGAGGATGTCCTTTTTTCCCCGGAGGAGACAGCAGCATAACTCCTGGCGGGTTCTGCCACCATCAGGGGGGCAACTGGACCAGTGACCACATCAACACCACTATTACCCACCTCCATAACCCCCTCACCCTCCATCAAACCAGCAACCACACCACTAGACAAAGAAACTTCCTCATCCACACCTCCCACCACATTCTCTCCTGCTGGACCAGTGACAATAGGGGGTGGCATTTTGATCTCCACATCATCAGGCACAAGGGATTCAGTCTCCTCCACAGAACTGGAGGCGACTTCACCCCTGGACTTACGGGTGCCCTCCGCATCATCAGTTGGTAATTTTCGTTGCTTCACTAGGCGCCGCAGATCTATCGCCGCTGAGAGGTGCCGCTGGTCAGCAAGATCCTGATGTAAAGGATCATTGGCGCCTCTCAGCACAACACAGAATAGGATTTTGGGAGTATTGGAAAGGCCAGCCCCGATAACCCCCTCACACTGCTGCCGCTTCTCAACTAAGTGATCAGTGGCATTAGCATTCAGGGGCGCCGAGGCTACCGGAGTTGCCCCCGACACTGGGTCACTCCTTTCTCCCACTGAGAAGCACATCACAGTATCGTGGCTCGGCCACATGCACGCTGCTGGGCTGCCCTCACTGTCCAGCCTCTTGGCTGATGCACCCCCTGCTACGTTCCCGCTACTACAAGCAGAGACGGAGCTCTGCGCCTCACTACCATACTCTGTACTCTCCCCGCGCCTTTGCTCTGGATACACAGCAGAACCTGGGCTGGGCTGGGCAAGGGGACTTATACAGTGAGCTGACCCTGCAACTGACTCAGGGGGTACAGGGAGGGGGGCATACACATAGCTTACCACTTCCCGTAGCTTTGGCTTGGTGATCTTTCCCGATGACGCCTTAGTGATATCGCTACTGATATCGCTATGTGTAAAAGGCCCTTAACAGTAGAATATTGGGTGCTGCACCAGTGTTATACGGGCAATGTTTGTTTGCAATAGAAACTGTATAATTCTTCATCTCTCTTACGATGCTGCAGTAAAGCTAAAAAGTTATTCGGTTTCCAGAATTCTTTGAGGAAGCGCAAAATGACCTTAATTGCAAGTAGCTTACATTTTTTATTTAAAAAAACAAGAAAGTAACCTCTTTGAAGCAGATATTATATTCAAAGTTAAATGTATAGAAATCACTGGAATAATGACTTTTCATATGCGATTAAACAAACATTCCATTAAAATTCCACACAAGTGCAACATGAAACAAAAAAAATATCATTATCACAGGACTCTTGGCCTAAGATGTACATTAAAAAAGTAAAGTCTTTAATTATTTCCTGTATATCTGATAACATTTTCATCACTAGGTCATTACAGGATGTTTTATGTAGAGTGGCAATGGAAACAGTCAATCTAAAGCTATACATTATGATTCTAGTTAAAAGGCTAGGAAGAGTTTAAAAGGCTAGGAAGAGTTCAACAGGAAACCTATAAATAGGACATGTGGAACGAGAGGAATCTTACCACTTCTTGTTGATCCTTGTAAGAAATCCTAGAGGAAATGCCATTTAGAATAGTCTGGAAGGACACTTAGTAGGAGTCACAGTTACATTCTGATCTCACATCTTCAATAATTTGTGCATTTCAAAAGTTTCAAAAAAGTTGACATTGAGTCACCAGGGATCTGTATACATTGTTGGCGAAAATTATTAAGACCATTTCTTTCCAATCATATATTAACCCCTTAGTGACAGAGCCAGTTTGCAGCTTAATGACCAGGCCAATTTTTACAATTCAGACCACTGTCCCTTTGAGGTTATAACTCTGGAATGCTTTAATGGATCCCGCTGATTCTGAGAATGTTATTTCGTGACATATTGTACTTCATGCTAGTGGTAAAATTTCTTCGATAAGTCTTGTGTTTATCTATGAAAAAAATGGAAATATGGTGAAAATTTTGAAAATTTTGCAATTTTAAAGCTTTAAATTTTTATGCCCTTAAAGCAGAGAGATGTGTCACACAAATCAAAGCCCTAGCCCTAGCCCTAACCCCAATCCTAATGGAAAACTGAAAAAAAAAATATTTTCTTTATTTCATTATGTTTGCCTATATAAGGGGGTGATAAAGGGAGGGGGGTTATGTACTATTTTTTTTATTTTGATCACTATGATCGTTTATCGTAGTGATCAAAATAATGCATGGAATCTGCCAGCCGGAGCTGGCAGATTCCTGGCGGGTGCACTGCGCATGCGCCCGCCATTTTCAAGATGGCGGCGCCCATCGGAGGACGCCTGCGGGATGCGGGACCACCGGGAGGGGACAGAGGACCACGGAGAGGTACTGGGGGGATCGGGGACCCTATTTCTCTCTCCTCTGATGTGCGATCACATCAGAGGAAAGAGAAATTTAATGCATAATAGCGGCTTTTGTTTTTATTTGCGGTCGCCGTTATAGGGTTAATAACGGCGATCGCAAAAGCGGGGTCGGTAAAAACCAACCGATTCATGTTCTCTGGGTTCTCGGCTACCTACCCCTGGCAGCCAAGACCCCGGAGAAAATCCGACACTGGGGGGCGCTATGTACTTTCTCCACAGCGCCATGATTTAACGGCGCTGTGGTTTAAGTACCCTTAATTACCGCCATTAAAAGGTGTATCGGTGGTCATTAAGGGGTTAAACTTACGACCAATCGGCTGACGAAATCGCACAACGTTGGCTCATTGGATTGTTCATGCATGGTCTAAAATCTTGAAAAGTATGATGGCTGTTTGGGGAATATTTTGACCATAATATCTTAAAAAATGTTGCACAATCAAGTTGAGGATCATGCATCAATGACATAATGCATTGGTTAAAAATGTTTCAGCCATGTTGCTCCTGACATTGTTATTTAATAAAGGGGATCTTTCTCCCTTTTTTGACAATGAGCTGCCGCCACTGACATCAGGGGTTTATCTACAGCATTCTGTAATGCTCTAAATAAGCCCCCAAATGTAACCTGAAAGAGAAGAAAAAGGAGTTAGACTATACTCACCAGGGGGCGGTCCGGTCTTGGTCCGATGGGTGTTGTGGTGCGGTGCCTCCCATCTTCTAACGGTGACATCCTCTTCTTTCCTTCCTGTCGTGGCTCCGGCGCAGTGCGCAGGCGCCAAACCTCTCCTGACACCAGCACACTGCAGGACTCTGCTCTGCCCTCTGCCCTCAGGGCAGTGCACCTGCGCAGGAGCCGCGATGGGAAGGAAAGAAGAGGATGTCACCATTAGAAGATGGGAGGCGCCGGATGGGACGGCGACACCCATCGTACCGGACCGGACGCCGGGGTGAGTATAATCTAACTTATCTTTCAGGGTACATCAGGGGCTTATCTACAGCATTACAGAATGCTGTAGATAAAACCCTGATGTCAGTGGTGGCAGCTCATAGTCCATAAAAAGAGGTACAGATTCCCTTTAAGTTGCCAACTTGTAGTTCATGAAAAACTTTCAAGTGTAATATATGATATAAGGTTCAACCTTGTTGCTGTTGAGAATGTGGAGCTGTCCATTGAGGGAGTGGAGGAGCTGCTTGGTGTGGAAGTGTCACCGGTCACCTCCTGGTTCACTTGCGGTAATGTATTCCAATACAAAACATTGACTCAATGGGTTGTGTAAGACAAGTAAAGGCCTTGGTCATATTTGCTATTGATGATAGTAAACTGTACATAGTAGGACAATGATAGTTACAAAAGGTGGCCTAAAATCTTGGCCATGTGAACCTACAAAGCAAGAATGGCTTCCAAAAATAATATCAGCATTGCATCCTTCATTGAGGCTGAGAGCATGCCAAAACTATGCAAAATGGACAAAGAATCTAGTGACGGTAGCAAACTTGGGCACTTGGGAGGGGAGTTAACACATAAACAGACTACTTGACACATCATTTCTGGCCACATATATGGCTAACATACAATGCAATGGATGTAGTGGAGGAAGAGGATAGAGAGTGCAGAAAACAGTAGATAAGGAACATGATGGTGATACTGACAGTAGCGAGGAGAGAGATGAATTAGTCAGGCGGCAGAGTTAAGGATGGACTGGAGAGGTGCGAGGGTGTTAGCAGGGAGACCACAGAAAAGGATGTTGCAGTAGTCGAGGTGGGAGATGATGAGGGCATGCACAAGCATTTTAGTAGATTGAGGGTTGAGGAAAGGATGGATTCTGGAAATATTTTTGAGCTGGAGGCGACAGGAGGTAGAAAGCGTTTGGATGTGTGGTTTGAAGGACAGGGCAGAGTCAAAGGTTACTCCAAGGCATCGGACTTCCTATACTGGGGAATGTGTGATGTCATTAATTGTTATCGCTAGGTCAGGTAAGGAAGATCTGTGAGATGGAGGAAAGATGATAAGTTCAGATTTGCCCACATTGAGCTTGAGGAAGCGAGAGGAGAAGAAGAAGGATATGGCTGATAGACACTCAGGGCGACAAGCTAGGCGTCGAGTTTCCCCCACTACACAGGGGGAATCTTAAGCCATGTCCTCTGTGGTCTCCTATTCTTCTGCGGCCACAGAGATTCCTGCTCAGCAGAGACATCAGTCCCAGCTTCTTGCCCAGGCTAATGCTAGGCGTCTGGTTGCTTCTCCAAGCTCAGCTATAACACCATGCTTGAGTCAGCAGTGAGCAGATGCTCCTGGGACAAAGTCCTGCCTTTCTCCTACTGAGCATGCCTGTGGGACGACCTCTCATTGGAGGTCGGAGGTCACATACACAGGTCTTGTTGCTGTTTCGATTGGACCACTGGGAAGGTCCCGGGAGAATGCCGCTATAAAGGAGTGTCATGGCTGCTCGGCCATGCGCTAGTATAGAGTCTTATTGCTAGTTGTGTGTGTGATGATGGATGCTTGAAACTGGTGACTGACTCATTAAGACTCCCTCCTTCTGGTTGTGTTGGTGTATAGGGAATTAGAGTTATAGTCAGTGCCTTCTAGTGGCATTGCTTATGCCATCGTGCTCTCAAGCTATCAGCACATACTTAGCGCCCGATATTTCCATTCAGTACAAGGCTCTATCGTACCATGCCAAGTAGCAGCAATCACCTGTGTGCGCCGTGCGCAAGTCGTGTGTTTTCCTAGCCCAACTCTGGGTGGTTAGTGGCATCCGCCAGAATGGTGCTGTGCATACTTGCACGTTATATCTTTAGTTTTCTCTCTTGCTGGCACCGCAGTAGTGGTGCTGAGCGCTAGTGGTCTAGAGGGACTCTAACCCGTTGCCTCTGGGGCAGAGTCCTGTGACTGTTTACCAGCGGTCACCTAGCCGAGCCTTGTGAGTTTAACAGGCTTCGGTATTTATACTCTGCGGCAAAGCTGTTCTGTGAAGTAACAGAACTCGCTACCATACACAACGGGTGACATTAACCTGTGTGTGTCCATTTATTATTTTGCCGTGTAGCCTCCACCATTACCGAGCAGCAGGTAACATCTCTGCACGGTGGACTCCGGGCTGCGAACGCACTTTCATACCATCTCTTATTACTTGGCGCGTTCCGCTAGCCCTAACATCATGCGCTATACATTTATCTTCCTCATTGTTGTGCTACAGCTAAAACTATCTAATTTTTCCACTGTTTTAAGTCTTTCTCTCTACTTCTGTGGCTAATCTGTGAGATGTGTCGTCATCTCACTATCCAGATTCAACACAAAATGGCTGCATTATTCTCTGCCTTTACTTTAAGAAAGAATAAGATAAATCCTCCTGGTTAACTTGTTGTACCATGTGATATGATAGCTGCAAGGCATTATGGTGGAGTTTACCCAGCTAAACCTGAGGTAACATAGCCTTAAATGAAAGTTTTATTCCGAATTTCTTTAATTAGTAACATTCCAATGTAGTTCAAAATCAAGAAAAGGAGCAGTTTACTTTCTCAAGAATGAAGGGGATTTTTAAATATCTTGCTCACCCTGTAGTCTGTCATCTGTGACCAGTCTTCTAGGCACAGAGTGCAGAACAGTGTTGATAATCAGTTACCAATACAGCTTAGAAGTGCTGCTCTGGGGGTGTGGCCTGGCTTCTGCCACATGAAGAAGCAAGAGTCCTAAGCTCCCACAGAAACCCCACCAAAAAGCGTCAAAAGCGACTCTGAGACCCATTACTGGCCAGGATTAGCCTCCTACCTAAAGCCTAACTCACAGGGCTTAATTTGAGACCAAATTCAGATCTCTAGGCTAAAAAGATCTTGTGATAAGAAGATCTGAACATTTTGAGCTGGGAGCCCTCATGGTCACACCGCCATCTTAGACCCTGGTTGTACTGCGACCTGCAGCAGAAAACAGAGGAAGAAACTGTCTGTTCTCCCCCGGCTATCAGGAGGTCCCTTGCCTGCCAGCTGAAGAGCGGTTGGGACCTAGGATTTTGGGGCCGCAGCTGCGGAGCGGTCTTCTGGGGAGGTTGCGGTGTCTCATGCGCCGCCGGTTTCACAGCCGGAGCTCCTGCATCTACACATCATTACACTGCCAATCGCAACCAGGGCAGGGATCGGAGACTGACAGCGATCGCTCCGGGGACTTACCGGGACCACTGCTGAGGAAACTGCTGTGAAGGACAGACCCACTGGAGGACACTGCGCCTGGTCACGTGGAAGCGCCGGTGGAGAGGAACCGCAGGCCACTTCTACCCCCTGCAGCGTCGGTGGACGGAGACCGGAGTCTGGGTTCTTGATCACCGAAACTGCATCACCAATCTGAAGCACAGTAGCGACACAGTAGTGTCAGCACCCTCCCTGCAAATAGGGGTACAAGGTAAGCCCGGTAACGGGATTCCCCTACGGACAATAACATTCTGCAAATATAGAGAGGGGGTTGTACCCTGGACTGGCCAGTGAGTGACTTTGCTGTGGAGTTTGATATAAACTATAATTGGGAAATCACTTACCCAGCATTAACATATGAGAGAGAGACGGGGTTACTGCTTAAGCGAGGGGCATGTTGTGGAATTTCACAAAGTGTAACTTACACAGTTCAAGGTCCAAGAGACCGGGAGTCAAATTGTAGAATTATAGACTGCAGAGCGCAATTTTTACATAAAGTGGACGGGAGGTGCTATAGGTGAAATTGCCGTTTATTGAGGGACAGGGAGCAACGCTGTGGAATATAAAGCAGTCACTGTGGATTGATAATAAATCTCTAAGGTACATAGTACCCATAATAAAGTCTGGCCTAGTATCTCCTCTCAACGCCACTGCTCCACCTAGTGGATAAATAAATATTTCTCCGTGATAACTGAGAATTTGAGGATAATAGCTTTATTCCTTCTTAGCTTTGGCATTTAAAGAGGTAGTTCCAAACTTGAGTTATATGTGACTTACACGGAGGGTGTCCATCCTGCCGCTCTAGTTATTTAAAGCCGGGAACCTGTCTACTGAAATTAGGAGACCCAATTTAAATAGCTTGCTTATACACCAAATTTCCTAAATGGAACAAAAGTCTGATAACAAAAAACCATTACAAAACCAAAGAAGAACCTCCGCATCTTATTCCAGATCAAATACAGATATTCCCAACCAGCTGAGCCCTATTAAACTTATATCTCCCCAAAAAGCTGATGACTATAAAACTCATAAAATAACTACACAATCAAACGGTACTAAATCCACCTTTCAAAATACCACTCCAGTTACTAGAAGCAAAAACCCTCCTTCTCCGATGACTTCCTCCTCCGCACCGAATCAGCTGATGGATACTTCCGTCTCGACTAAGAGAAGTGCTCCAGAAGAGGAGAGAAATTCGGAATCAGAAAATAAAAATAAAAAAGATCGACCTGAAGCTGAATCAATGGCTCCAAAAATGAGCCACGAGGAGATATTCTTTAAAAAAATAACTTCACTAATTGACGAAAAACTAAATATGGGCTTTGCTAAACATAACGCCGCTTTCGAGGAGGTTTGCAGAGGTTTTACCCAAAAACTAGAAATTTATGAATCCAAAATAATCGTCCTTGAAAAGAAGACAGAATCACTAACCAGTCAAAACATCGCTCTAAAAAAAGAAGTTAACGATATCAGAACCAAAATGGCTGACTTAGAGGACAGGAGTCGGAGAAATAATTTGAAAATCAGAGGTATCCCCGAAGAAGTAAGCCAATCAGAACTACCAGAATTTGTCAAGACTATTTTCAAAAAAACAATACCAAACCTCAATACTCTAGACCTGTGCATTGACAGAATCCATAGACTTCCTAAACCCAAAGGCATCACAGCAGACAAACCAAGGGATACGATCCTTCATCTGCATTTCTTTACCACCAAGGAAAAGATACAGAATTATGTCAAAGCCAAGGGCTCGCTCCCGGAACCTTACCACCAACTAAAAATATTTACAGATCTTTCAAAACATACTCTGGATTCCCGCAGATCCTTCAAGCCTTTAACAGATATTTTAAGAGGCAAAAACATCCAGTACAGATGGGGATTCCCTACTAAACTGATGTTCAACCATAGAGATAAATTCGTAGTGATTAATTCTTTGGAGGAAGGCATGGCTCTATTTAAATCTCATCCCTGATCTGACTTTAAAGAACTAAAGAGACTTAGAACTAAAGTCAGGGCAATCGTCTCAATAACCATGGGGTAAAAAACGGAGAACTTTCTTCTTTTTTCACGAACTTTTCCCCCAACAGGTCGAGACTTCCTCAGGGAAAAGACCTAGAATTGAATTTCTTGCTCATACCAGTCATACTGTACTGTATTTGACAAATCCGTTTGTTTCTGATTGTTGAAATTTTTTCTGTTTCTCTTTTGGTGTTCCTTTAGCTCCTTTAACACATCGAATTATGCAGCTGAAATGTATGTCCTACAATGTCAGAGGTCTTAATAGCCCATGGAAGAGATACACATTGTGGAAAGAAATTAAGAATTCACATGCAGACGTCGTCTGCATCCAGGAATCGAAATTTAAAAAAGGTAATCATCCAAATTTCACCCATAGGGACTTTCTACATTCTTTCTCAGCCTCATCTCCCAAAAAAAAAGCTGTGATCACGTTGATAAAAAACACAGTGCCATTCCATCTTATAGAGGAGGTGGTGGACCCCGCTGGCAGGTACCATGTTTTGGTGTGCGAAATCAATTCAACTCAATGTACAATTGTTAATGTGTACTGCCCTAATACAAAACAACTGAGTTTTCTCAACAAAGTAATGAGGAAAGTCCAGTTAAAAAAGAGGGGCAATTTGTTCATTCTGGGAAACTTTAATATGGTTCCTGACGGAGTTTTGGACTCCACTTCTTCAACTCGCCAATTATCAGGTAATCTCAGTAAATGGATTCAAAATAACGAGCTATATGACACATACAGATGTCTGAATTCCTCATCCAGAGAATATTCACACTTCTCAGCGGCACATAAAACTTCGGCGAGAATAGATTTACTTCTCACAGACATTTTCACTCTCACTAAAATAAAAAACTCATCCATACTAGACAGATCAGTCTCGGATCACTCTCCCATTTTGTCGGAAATTTGGGTTGGCCCATTCTTTAAAAATTCCACAGTATGGAGGTGCAATAACTTTCTACTGAATATCCCAGAATATAGAAACGAAATTGTCACGACATTAAAACAATACTTTAAAGAAAACGACACAGGGGAAATGAACCCACTTACAGTCTGGTGTGCACATAAGGCGGTAATAAGAGGGAAACTGATCCAAATTACAGCAAGACATAATGCGAAAAAAAGAGAAAAAATTAAAACTATACAAAAACAAATAAATTCAAAGGAAAATGATCTCTCTAAGACTAACATAAAATCTCAGCAAATATACAGGGAAATACTTAACTTGAGACAAGAATTAAATAGGGCTATTCTTGACGACTTTGATAAAATCGTTAAAGTATCAAAATTTAAAGTATACTCTGAAACGAACAAGCCAATGAGATTCATGATGTCCAAACTGAAGAGTGAGAGAATCCGTAGTAGAATATACAAAATAAAAAATGCAGCCGGAGATATAAAACATCACCCAACCGATATTGTAGAGGAATTCGCATCTTACTATAGGAAACTATATAACCTAAAGAACGTAATCCCTCAACCAGACCCCCAAAAAATAAATGAGTTTATTAAGAAACTACAACTTCCTAAAATCAATCCTCCAGACCTATCACAACTTAACTCACCTATACCAATTTCAGAAATTATAGAAACGGTAAACTCACTAAAGCTACAAAAATCACCGGGCCCAGACGGACTAACAAATGAATACTTCAAAAACTTTGCAGATATACTCATCCCTTATATGGCTAAAATTTTCAATCAAGCTTCGGAGGCAATTCTCATTGTGATACCCAAGACATTAAATAACCTAGAAGAAGTGAAAAATTTTCGCCCAATTTCCCTGATAAATTCAGATATAAAATTTTTTTCCAAAATACTGGCTACAAGATTAAAGGGAATACTACCAAAACTAATCAATGATGATCAATCAGGCTTCATTGAAGGCAGACAAACTTCTGATAGCACTAGGAGACTTGTCAACATTATTAACAGAATTAACTCTACCCGAACTCCTTCAATACTCCTAACACTAGATGCCGAAAAGGCGTTCGACAGGGTCAATTGGTCATACCTAAAAACTGTTCTCCTAAATTTTGGTTTCAACAACAAATGGATAGAAATGGTGTTCACCCTATACTCCCAACCAAGTGCCAAAATTTACATAAATAACACCTTATCCAAATCATTTTATATAAATAATGGGACAAGACAAGGGTGCCCCCTCTCGCCACTGCTGTTCGCCTTGGCGATAGAACCTTTAGCCGAAGCAATTCGCATAAACGAAAAAATCACAGGGATCAACACTCCATCTAAACAATTCAAAATAAGTCTGTTTGCAGACGATATGCTGCTCTCACTCACAAACCCGACACAATCCATTGCAACACTGCTCGAGATAATAGAGGAATTTTCACAAATATCAAACTTTAAAATTAATAATAGTAAATCGAAAATCTTGCAATTCTACCTTTCAGATACTACAATAAACTCTATTAAAAATATATCAGAGTTTGGTTGGGAGGAGGACCAAATATCACACCTGGGTATTGTGTTCAAAAAAACATTACGCAATACAGTTAAAGCAAATTGCGAGACTTTTCTAGCCACTATCACAAATGATCTCCAACCCTGGAAAAACATAGGCCTGTCGTGGGTGGGCAGAGTGCTAGCAATAAAAACAGTGATACTCCCGAAACTTTTATACATTTTTAGGGCTCTCCCTCTTTCCTTTCCAATAACATTCTTTAATAGCTGCAACAAAAAAATCTTCTCCTTTGTTTGGGGAGAGAAGAGAGCTAGAGTAGACAGAACAATTCTCTATAAACATAAATATAACGGAGGAATGGGGATTCCAAACATTCTAACTTACTACTACGCCATTCTTATCAAACAAAGCCAATATTGGATAAGTGAGACTGCCGAGCCTTCTTGGATGATGCTAAAAAGAGACCATAGTTCCTCAAACCCACTTAAAAATCTCCTCAATCATATATTCCATCTAAAAAGATATAGACTAAATCACCCTATTTTTCTGGCAATTACCCAAGCTTGGGATCATTTGGCCTCACCGAACAGAGCTGAGAAGCCAAAACTGAAAGAAAATTTCCCAATATCCCTGATTGCTTCTATTTACGGATTTACTGTGCCTGAAATATGGTCAAAAAATGGCATTCGAAAGTTGGGAGACGTTCTTGTAATGGATAAATTACTCAGTTTTTCCGAGATTAGACACAAATTCAACCTACCCTTCTCAGACTTTATGCAATAATGCATAATCAAGGAGTATATACAAAAATTTGTCAGCTTGGTCCCTCTGAAAACAGAGGTGGTTCACCTTCTTCTAAACAGTCCAAACCATAAGATTTTCTGGAGCACTAAATTCCTTTGCAGCTCTTTCAATAAAGATGGCGACTTCACAAAAAACAAATATATGTTCAAGTGGGAGAAAGACTTCCAGTTCTGCGCAACAAAGGGTCAATGGGAAAGGGCAATAAGGGACTCGTACTCTTCCAACATATCAATACTACTTCACGAATCATTCTACAAAATTTTAACAAGATGGTACCTAACTCCCTCTAGAATATCACATTTCAAAACAGATTCATCCCCATTGTGTTGGAGGGGGTGCGGGCTCAAGGGAGATTTGAAACATATTTTCTGGTCCTGCCCAGCTCTCACAGAATTATGGAATAAGATTTCCATATATATTGGTGAACTTCTCGACAAGAACTTTACACTTTCCCCTCAAACAGCTCTTTTTTCCTTGGGCTTGGAAGAGGTACATTACTCAACTAAAAAAGTTATAATACACCTTTTACTGATAACTAAAAATATGATAGCCTCCTTCTGGAGAAGAACTGACATACCAAGATTTTCTGACATTGTGGATAGACTAAAGACACATAATACCTTGGACCTAAAATTCTCAATAGCAAATGGATGCTTGCATAAATATGACAATAAATGGAGCATATGGAACACTAAATACCAAGATTTAGTTTAGTTTAGTTAAGACTTTCTTGTTAATAAGTTTTTTCTTACCCTTAAGCTAAAAGTAGCTTCCCAGCTATTTTCGATGTACATAGTTTGAACATGGAAATTCAAAGAAGATTATCTTACTAAGACAGATAAATTTTTTTTGTAGTAGATATACAAATATGTACAGCTCTGTCTATGTTACTATCAAAACTCCTTTCTCTCCCTTCCCTACTCCTATCCCTTTCCTTCCCCCCTTTCCCTACTTATCAAGGTGAATTACTGCATAAACAAAGAGCATGTTTGTAAATTCTGCTAAAATACCTAATAAAAAATATTTGAGAAGTGCTGCTCTGGAGCTGGAAAAAATCACTGGATGCAGCCAGCTTCTGTGGCCTTTCACTTCTTTGATGCACTGCCTTTGCTTGCAGCTTCAGAGAATCCACAATGTGTGCCAGTGGTGGGACAATGCAGTTGGAAATTCTGCCTCTGCTTGCAGGCTTCAGAGAGTCCACAATGTATGCCAGAGGTGTGACAAAGCAGTTGTAAATTCTGCCTCTGCCTGCAGCTACAGAAAGTCCACAATGTGTCCCAGTGGTGTGACAATGCAGCTGAAAATTCAATCAATATCAATCAGCCCCCTGCAAGCAGGAGCCAGAAATCTGGGCACAGTCCCCTGCTGATAACCTAACATACCACAACAACTTAAAGTGTCAAAAATAAAGTGCAAACAGATAGAGGGGCATTCTAAATGTAAGGTTCTTCCAGTCAAAGTTGAGTGTAAAGTTACTTTCCCTTTGCAGTTTTCATGAAGATGATACCTCAATTCAATGCTCTTGTATTGCTGTAAGTGCAGGTCCAGCTGGAATGTCAATTATTTTTTGCTTTTGCATTTATTGTTTTTTTTCACTCAATGGATAAATAAATTAATGGAATATCAAGCAACAAAGCGAGGAAACACTGAAAAAAAATAGTATTGTTTTGCAAATGCCTCACACACGATCCAACGTCTCTCAGACCCAAAACATGGCGTGATCCCCCACAGAATAAGAGTATTTTATGTACAAGGTCAGTACGAGTTCAAAAACAAAACATGCCGTAGTGTGCAGAGGATATGTCTCAGGATCAGCAATGCAATGTATATACACAGTGACTGCACCAGCAGAACAGTAAGTGCAGCTCTGGGGTATAATACAGGAAGTAACTCAGGATCAGTAATGTAATGTATGTACACAGTGACTGCACCAGCAGAATAGCGAGTGAAGCTCTGGGGTATAATACAGGATGGAACTCAGGATCAGTACAGGATCAGTAATGTAATGTATGTATACAGTGACTGCACCAGCAGAACAGTGAGTGCAGCTCAGGGGTATAATACAGGATGTAACTCAGGATCAGTAATGTATGTATACAGTGACTGCACCAGCAGAATAGTGAGTGCAGATCTGTTCAGCTGCTGCTCATTGTGCTAATTGTGGGTGTGGTCTCCACTGATCCTGCTGTGTGTTCCTGAGCTCCAGAGAACCAACACCTTTCCATCCGGGGACCTGCTCTCTCTCCTACCCAGGAAGGGGGCTTCCTGGGATGAGTGAAGCAGCCAAGTCCCAGGCTTCCATTTCCCGGTCCAGACCGGCGGGGGGCAGAAGAAACCAACAACCGGCCTGCACATCGGAGGATTCGGGAGTGAAACGCTCCACTAGGAGTCACAGCAATGTGGCTCCTACTCCCCCCAAGTCTGCAGAGACCCAGAGAAGCTGCAAGGCTTCCATCATGGAGGACATGCCTGCTAGCTGCATGCAAGATGGCGGCCCTTCCGGAGGAAAGGTGAGTGCTCATGGGGGCGTGGCTGACCTCACTGAGGAAGGTTAGGGGCTGCAGAGACCCAAGGAGTCTGTGTCCACCTATGGATCTTGGGTCATGAGCCACCTAGATGAGTATAAAGAAGCAAATAAGACCATCAGGAGGCTCCAGGAGGAGCTGCGCTGCACAAGCGCCAAAGCTGCAGTTTCCTCCAAACCCAGGAAGACCCAACACCAAGCAGAGGCAAAGCAGCTTAAACATGACATTAATGAGCTGGAGGTGACAAAAGCTTTTATTAGAGAAAAAAGTGGACCATTTAGAGAAAAACTGTTCAATGAAGACAGAAATGGCTGATAACACAGAGCACATGCAGATGGGGCTCCAGCCTGAGAGCCAGGTGGGTGATGATGATGACGAGGATGATGATGATGATGAAGACCAGCAGAAAGCCTCACCTGGCAGCCTGCAAAGTCATCTGCAGGCCACGTGCAGCGAGCTCCCTGCTGGACAGGTGACATTGGCATCTGGTCGCAGTTCTGCTGGCTCTGGGGAGGACAGTGATAACAGCAGCCAGGGAGGAGCAATAATGGTGGAGATCAAGCTCCTGGAGTCCCCAGTGTGCCTTCAGAATTTCCATCTCGGTAACGATTTACCAGAGGAGGCTCCTGGGTGCCAGAATAAAAAGGCAAAGAAGGCCAAGCCAAAGCTACAAGAAGTGGTAAGCTATATATATGTCCTTCTCCCTGCACCCCCTGAGTCAGTTGTACAAGCCCCATTGCCCAGCTCAGCCCGGGTTCTGCTGTGGATCTGGTGCAAAGGAGCAGAGAGAGTACAGAGCATGGTATTGAGGCGCAGAGCTCTGTCTCTGTTTGTAGTAGCGGGGACGTAGCAGCAGGTGCATCTGGCAAAAGGCTGGACAGTGAGGGCAGCCCGGCGGCGGGCATACAGTTAGGCCACGATACTGTGATACACTCCTCAGTGGGAGGGGGGAACGGCCCAGTGTCGGGGGGCAGCTCCGGTAGCCTCAGCGCCCCTTAATGCTGTCGCCACTGATCACTTAGCTGAGAAGTGGCCGCAGTGTGAGGGGGTTGTCGGGGTGGGCGTGCCGATCCTCCCAAAGTCCTGTTCTGCGTTTGCGCCGCTGGTCAGCAAGATCTTGATATAAAGGATCAGTGGTGCCTCACAGCAGCTAAGGGTCAGCGGTTCCTTATATCAACAATAAAGCAGTGGAAAATATCAACTGATGATGCGTAGGGCACACATAAGACCAGGGGTGAGTCACCTCCAGTTCTGTGTAGGAGACTGAGCCCCTTGTGCCTGGTGATGCGGAGGTCAAAATGTCACCCCCTGTTGCCACTGGTCCAGCAGGAGTGAATGTGGCGGGGGTATGAATGGGGAAAATACTTCATCTAGTGGTGTTGTTGCTGGTTTGGTGGAGAGTGAGGGTGATATGGAGGTGGGTAATAGTGATACTGTGGGTGTTGATGTGGTCACTGGTCCAGTTGCCCCCCTGGTGGTGGCAGAATCCATCAGGAGTTATGCCGCTGTCACCTCCGGGGGAAATAGTGCATCCTCCTCATTTCTGGGCTCTGGGGATGGCATGTTGCAGCAGCATCTCCTGAATGCTCTAAAGAAATGGGAGAGATCACTAATGGTAGAGAGTCGAGAGGTTGATCTATCCTTCTGGATAGAGATGCATGGCCTCGGGGCCTTACGAGAGCAAAATGGGGGAAATGCAGTGTGGTTCCTCCCGACAGCTGGGCCAGGTAGTGTGCATTGGACTGTGGTCCATCTTCGGTGGAGGGGTAGTGAAGAGTGTCCTCCAAGGTCTAAGGTTGTGTAGCTCCTACTGAGGATGGGCTTCAATTCTATTGACATCTATGCCTTGATGTGTCCCTAATCCACACCTGAGTTTGATGTCAGCTTTGTTCGGCCAGAGGGGTTCGAGCCCTTCTGGTCGAATTATGAGTTGGCAAAAAATGAGCCCGGCTGGCGAGACTTTGCCATTCAGGTGGTGTCTCGCCAAAATCAAGTCAAGAAAATTTCTGTGATGACTTGTAACGAGTCGCTTTCTTGTTATGACATCATGACGTGGCTTGACCAATGTGGAGAGTTGGTGGAAATGCCAAAGAAAAGCCATGATGAGTTTGATATCTGGTCAGGGGCCTGGATGTTTATGGTAAAACTTAAGCGCTTAGGTGGTAAGGTTGCCAACATTCCATCATCTGCCTTCTGGGGTAGAGATCGTATCCAGTTCTTCTACCAGGGGCAACCAAAGCTCTGTCACAGGTGCGGAGACCCCACACACTTCAGTGCAAACTGCACTGTGCAGAAATGTGCATTGTATGGGGATATTGGCCATCTTGCTGCATCTTGTGTGGAGATTAGGTGCCACCTGTGTGGTGACTTAGGTCACCCATTCAGCCATTGTCCTCGCTCCTTCGCTAATACAGTCTTGACCCTAGTGGAAGAAAGCCATGAGGCTGATTCTGCTAGGGAAGGGACTAGCAGGGGTGAGGGAGATGAGAGCCAAGGAGGAAATGCAATAAAAGTACGTCTACCCAGCTGAGATGTCTAGACAAGCTCAAACAAGAGTGGGAGCTGGGCGAGCCCCGGGCTACTGAAGTGGCCCCTGTCCTGGACACCAGTCTTGCTGCTGAGGCCTCGAGGAATAATGTGTTGGATGGGGAAGTCAGGAGGATATACAGGGAGGAAAGCGTCACTGCCTCTAAATCCTCCCAATAGGAAAGTATGGATGAGGATAATAGGCAGTGGCTAGAGCACAAGCGTAAGCTCGGCAGCAAAAAGAGGAAAAAGTATGGAGATAAAACATCTCCTGCTCTGACCAAAGTATCTATGAAAGGAAAAACTGACTCCCCTCCGGTTGGTCTTTCTAACCGGTTCCAAGCTCTTGAGAACATCTCTTCCTCTGAGGAGGAAGCTGAGGGTGACGTTCCGGCTTCGGTGGGGTTTACAGGGGGTGCCAAGTCTCCTTCTTCTGGGAATGTAAGGTCTTTGGAAGGAGGGACTGGCCCAGAGTCCGAAGACGAGGATGATAGAAAGAAAAAAACAGGCAGGAATGGACATGTCCTTGTCATTAAATAGGGGAAGCATTCCTCCTTTGAGGCAGAGAATAAGGAGAGTGGGAAGAAGAAAGCCATTTAGCTCAATCACCAATAATGGAGGTACCCACTCCATTGACACTGGCGTCCATTAATGTCGCCAGCATAAAGTCAAATACAGCTAGATTTGCAGTCTTTGATTTTCTCAGCAGGGTTGAAGCTGACGTTTTCTTTTTCAAGAGACCAGGCTGCCAGATATGGCAGACGTGTTTAAAACTAAGAGGCAGTGGAGACACGGGCCCTCCATTTGGTCTCTTGCAGCCGAGCCGTATAGCAAAGTGGCAGTCCTTTTTACCCTACTGGTGGAATGCCGACGGGTTTTTGAGTTAGGAATGGGAAGGTGCCTGATCTTACATGACCTCATGAAGGGACAAGAGCTCAGGCTCATTAACATCTTTGGTCCCCAATCCAAGTGGGACCAAAAGTGTCTCTTTACGAGGATCAAGCCCTACCTTTTTACAATTTCGCAGGTTGTCTTTGGAGGGTACTTCAATACTGTCATGAGGCCCCAAGATAGAGGAGGTTCCAGAGACAAGCTGACTTATGATAGCGTTGCCCTTAATAGTATAGCTGGAGAGGCTCACTTGGTGGATGTCCACATTCAGCACAGCCCAGGCCACGAGGGGTTCACCTATCATAGAGCTAACTGTAGGTCTGTAATAGAAAGGTTTTATTTAATGGAGGAAGCTGTTTCTTCAGTAGTGTCTGTTGTTGAGGTGGAGTTCTCCGACCACTTTTTAATTTTGTTTTCTCTGAATGCTATAGAAACCCTCCAGATGAGAAGAGGCTTCTGGAGGCTCAATTCGTCTCTCTTTGAAGAAGCGGAAATAAGACAGTCCTTTGAGGATTTTTTTCAGAGCCAGGTACCCGTACTGGATCTTTGTAGTAGTAAGTCAGAGTTGTGGGAGATGTTCAAGAAAAAGGGTGGCGAGATTCTTCCACCAGCTCTCGAGCCTCAGGAGTCTGAGCAGATACTGCCTGTATCAGGGCCTGAGGAGGAAACTCAAGCATCTTGTCGCAACTGGAGGTAGCAGTGACGATATCTCCAGAGTGAAATCTTTGCATATGAGGTGTCAATATGATAGACACGCATCTTTGGTTTTTGAGAGGCATTACGGGAAGTACAGCTCGCCCGACCCTTACAGAAACTCCAAGATGTCAGTGAATAGTAAAGTGGTTACTGGACTGGTCAACACTACGGGGTCCCTGAGGCTATCCAGATCAAGGATCCTGGACGTTCTCAAGTCCTTCTACTCGCACCTCTTGGGGAAGAGGAATCTTGATTATGAATCATTTTGTCAAAGGGTAAGGACCCATTTTGCATTGAGAATTGGCATCCTATAGCACTTCTCAATGCAGACAAGAATGTTCTGGCAAAGGTTCTGTTTAATCAGCTGGTGAAATTTGCACCCCGACTCTTTTCTGGAGGCCCAGCATTGCTCTGCTCCAGGTCGCAGCATATTTAGTGCTGTGCTCGGTGTCTGGGAGGCAGTGTAGCAGGGTAGGGCTGGTAACTGGAAGGGGTACATGCTGTCACTGGACCAGGCAAAAGCATATGATCGGGTTAATCATGAGTACCTTTGGTCTGTCCTTCTTAGATATAGCCTGCTGGTGGGGGTTGTTGACTGTCTTAAAACCTTGTACGGTGGGGCAGAGAGTTTCCCGCTTGAGAACGGTTGAATTGGCAGCTCTTTTGAGGTTGGATCTGGTGTTTGCCAGGGTTTTCCCTTGAGCCTGCTGTTGTACGTGTTTGCGAATGACCCACTTCTTAGGAGGTTGGAGCATGGACCATTGGCCAGGATCAGGATGGACCAGGTAACACTGGATGCCACTCTGAGGGTGGTGGAGCATGCTAATGATGTCACTGTTTTGCTTCCTCTCAGGAGGAGGCAGGGTGGCTGATATCACAGGTAGATCACTACACGGAGGCAACCGGGTCCAAGATCAACTGGGATAAGTGTGAGAGCCTCTGGCTGGGAGGATGAGATCCTGGTTTTGATCTCCCGGATACCCTTCCAGGACCCAAATTCTCTGCAAAAGTCCTTGGCATCGAATTTGGCCAGGGAGATTACCCCAAAGCAAAATTGGGACAGCAGGCTGGAGATCGCCACTTAGAAGGTGAACCAATGGAAGGGTTGGTCTTTAACCCTAAGGGAAAGGGAAAACCTGATCAAAACTTACCTGCTCCCTTTACTGATTTATATGAGCAGTGTGTGCATCTTGCCGGAGTCTCTCTGGACTTGGGTCTACAGTTTGTTCTTCCAACTGAATAGAATGAACCTGGTCAAGAGGGAAGTTACTTAATGTACGAGGAGACTAGGAGGGCTGGGTATGGTAAACCCTGTGGTATTCCTTGTGGATACCTAAGACCAATATTGCAAACCTCTGGAAAGAGAGGGCTCCTCCTTGGGTATTTTCCTGTAGGGGATGGTTTCAGCCTTTCTTCCAGGAATGGGAGACAGGAGTACAAGTGAAGGATCTTTGGACACCGCATGGACATCTTCCAGCTTACGCTACCTTGGTTCTGAAGGTCATTCGCTGGTGGGGTCTGGGAATATGGGAAATCAGGACTCTGCCAAGGAAACTCCTTGACAATAGGGTTCTGTTGACCCATTTCCTGAGGCCTTTGGCACTCAGGGATTCCACAAGTCGGGATCTTGGGGTGGGATTGCATCTTTTGAATTCTATCAGGATCCCTTCAAAGTTTTGGGACTCGACTTGGCGCTGCTTTCATGGGAAACTGTGTGTGAGGGACAATTTGGAGTGTAGGAGCTCTCAGGACAGGAACTGTCCTTGGGAGCATTGTGGTACCGTGCTGGAAACCGTGGACCACTTCCTGCTTCATTGTCCCTTCAGCACAGAGGTGTACAACAGGGTGGGTGCCTCCATTCTCTTGTCTCGGCTGGCCCGTCTCTCCTATGCGGAATGGGCCTATGGAGCATTCGGAGACCTTGGTGGTCGTGACCGCTGCACCTTATTTCTAGTTAGCGCAGTGGTTAGGTATCTCACGTGGAATGCACAGTGCTTAGTATTGACGCAACGGATAATCCTCCCAATGGACGATGTGTTTAGGACAAACGCGATGACCTGGTGAAGGTGCGCTCTCTGGAGTATGAGAGACTGGGCACACATAGGGTTGCTTTCCTCTGGAGGGGCTTTTCTTTTAGTATGCCTTAGTCTGGTCTTCTCCTTTCCTGGTGGTGAATTTAAAAACAACAAAATCAGCAAACCATGAGACCAATCAACCAGAAAATACCAGACAGGATCTAGATAATCAATAACCTTTATCATATTGGTGGTTTCATGTAAAAATCAATTAAAAACGATGTGCATGTTTGGGGACAGTTTCTACAAAGATTTGTAAAATAATAAAAATTGGACCAAATTATATGTACCTTATGTTAATATGCATTCCTCATATATTAAAAGATGAGAAAAAAAAATCTTTTGCATAAAAAAATTCAATAAGCAAAAAAAGGTGCATGTGCATAAATAATTAAATCAATTGAAACAGTAATAATTTCATTAATTCACTGCCATATAAAGAGCAGTGTGCATTGTGCAAGGTAACAACCATGTGCTCACATATCGTGCAAAAAAACAGTGACTTTTATATAAAGTGCATTATAGAGGAATGCAAAAATTAGATCATGTACCTTTAAGGGTCACCACGGTCCTTTAACGCGTACCCCTGGTGGTGGGCTGATGCTGACACTGTAAATTTTTGTTTTGATCAGTATACAGAGATGTAGAGCTGCAGGCACCTAACTTGGGCTTTGTGATTTGTGGGTATTGTAGTGTTTGTTTCTGTATATATTGTATAGGGATCTATATTTGGGTGTAGGTGTTAGATTGGGTTGTGGGAAAAAGGGGGAGGTGGGTTTATCTTGTGGGACTATGGGACACTGGGGTGTTTGGGGGAAACACTGGCACTGCCTGATCTGGCCTATGGACGTTGGACATGGACTGAGGCATGAAATGCAGGACCAGTTCTCAGGTCAGAGCGGGGGTTGGGAATGGTGGGCTTGAGCATGGGGTGGTGGTTAGTTTAGTCTTGTATATCTTTGCATAGTTTGTGGTTATTTTATTTAAAAATAAAAAAAAAAATAATTAAAAAAATGTATGTGTATAGTTTGGTTTGCTATTGTTTATTTTATTTGTTTGCTATTAGTATGTTGGTGACCAGACCAGAAGGTGTAAGTACTTAATATTAGATATTATTCTGTATATATGTATAATATGTGTGACAGGAGAGAATGAGCGTCTGGACCAGTGTTCAGTATACGGATTATTTTTCTGGCTGATATTTTTGTTCTGTTTCTGTTATTATGATTGTTATTTTTCATTTTTATAATAAAAGATCTACAGGATGTAACTTAGGATCAGTACAGGATCAGTAATGTAATGTATCCACACGGTGACTGCACCAGCAGAATAGTGAGTGCAGCTCTTGAGCATAATGCAGGATGTAACTCAGGATCAGTACAGGATCGTTAATGTTATATATGTACACAGCTCCCTTGTAGCGTAGAACAGCTTTTTATACAGTCCTATTTAGATGCTAGAAAACTTTTTATCCCACTGAACCATATAATTATTTTTGATTATTATAAGCATCATTTTCTAGGTATTCACTCTCTGCTTCTGTACAGTGACTACACCAGCAGAATAGTGAGTGCAACTCTAGGTATAATACAGGATGTAACTCAGGATCAGTAATGTAATGTATGTACACAGTGACTGCACCAGCAGAATAGTGAGTGCAGCCCTGGAGGATAATACAGGATGTAACTCAGGATCAGTACAGGATCAGAAATCTAATGTATGTACACAGTGACTGCACCAGCAGAATAGTGAGCGCAGCTCTGAGGTATAATACAGGAGGTAACTCAGGATCAGTAATGTAATGTATGTACACAGTGACTACATCAGCAAAATGATGAGTGCAGCTCTGGAGTATAATACAGGATATAACTCAGGATCAGTACAGGATCAGTAATCTAATGTATGTACAAAGTGACTGCACCAGCAGAATAATGAGTGCAGCTCTGGAGTATAATACAGGACGTAACTCAGGATCAGTAATGTAATGTATGCACACAGTGACTGCACCAGCAGAATAATTAGTGCAGCTCTGGAGTGTAATACAAGATGTAACTAAGGATCAGTACAGGATCAGTAATGCAATGTATGTACACAGTGACTGCACCAGCAGAATAGTGAGTTCAGCTCTGGAGTATAATACAGGATGTAACTCAGGATCAGTACAGGATCAGTAATCTAATGTATGTACAAAGTGACTGCACCAGCAGAATAATGAGTGCAGCTCTGGAGTATAATACAGGATGTAACTGAGGATCAGTAATGTAATGTATGCACACAGTGACTGCACCAGCAGAATAATTAGTGCAGCTCTGGAGTATAATACAATATATAACTAAGGATCAGTACAGGATCAGTAATGCAATGTATGTACACAGTGACTGCACCAGCAGAATAGTGAGTTCGGCTCTGGGGTGTAATACAGGATGTAACTCAGGATCAGTAATGTAATTTATGTATACAGTGACTGCACCAGCAGAATAGTGAGCGCAGTGCTGGAGTATAATGCTAGCAAAATTCTAGATTACATACCTCCCAACTTTTGAGGAAGGGAAAAAGGGACAAAGGCTGGTACTAAATGTTAGGAACACAGCAGTGCACTTGCTCACTGAGCCAGTGCGCGTGTCCTGAGTAAGACAAACTGTGCTCAGAGATACCTGTGGAGTGGGCAGCAGCAGAGAAGATGCGTGCTTCAGAACCACAGGACCTGAAGCACGTGACTGCTGGGGGCATGGCCTAAACTCCAGAGAGCTAGGAGCTGCAGGAAAACTCCTAGAATGGTAACTACGGAACAAAGTTACTAATTTGCATAGATAGGAACATAAACCAGATCAGGCCAGGGTCAAAGCACGAGATAGCACAACAATTACAAAAGGGCAAGACAGAATGGATAGTCAAGACGTAGCCAAGAAGTCAGAAACCAGAGAAGCAGATATATAGTACAGAATCAACAGGCAAACTCACAACGGGGAACAGAACCGGATCAGAACCATATAAGCAAGCTATAAGACAACGAACAAGCACACAGTGGTCACAACATTCGGCCAAAGGCAAAAGTATAACTGACAGGGATTGGAGTTTCTCAGGGCTATAAAAAGCTCTGCCTGAACCAAAGAGAGGCCACAATAATTAACCCCAGGTGTGCAGGTCAAAGCTTGCACTGAGCTCAAGACATTAACCCCTGACGTGCAGGTCAAAACCTGCAGTGGGATCATGACAGTACCCTCCTCTCAACGGGGGGGCCTCTGGACCCCCAGGCTTCCCCGGGTACTTGGCATGGAAAGCCCAAACCAGGCAATCTACATGTACAGAGTGAGCAGGGACCCATGAGCCATCCTCCGGTCCATATCCCTTCCAGTGGACCAGGTACTGCAAAGAGCAGCGCACCCGCCGAGAGTCCACAAAATGTCCAACCTCTTACTCCAAGTGACCCTCCACCAACACTGGAGGAACAACAGACTCGGAGTCTTCATGACAGACCCCACGGGTTTCAACAGAGAGTTATGGAACACATTGGATATCTTTAAGGAGGCGGGGAGAAGCAACCTATATGCTACCGGGCTGACTATCTCCACAATCTCGTATGGACCAATGAACTTTGGTCCCAATTTAGCTGACGGTACCTTCAAGATGATGTTACGTGTGGAAAGCCAAACCTTCTCCCCACCTGAAACATGTGTCCTGGGGCCGTCTTTTTGACAGCAAAATATTTGTACCTCCCCTGGGCCCGAGAGATATTACGCTGGACTTCAGCCCAGAGGTTTTTTAACCGTTGGACGGACCCCTCTACCCCTGGACAACCGGAATCCACTAGTGAAAACTCCCCAAAATGAGGATTAAACCCTTAATTGATTAGGAATGGGGACATGTTGGAGGACTGACTCACCCGGTTGTTAAAAGCGAATTCTGCCAACGGTAACACATCACACCAATCCTCCTGTCTGGTGGAGGTCAGACACCTGAGAATTTGTTCCAGGGATTGATTGGTGCGTTCCGTCTGACCATTACTCTCCGGGTGATATGCCGACGAGAAGGAGAGTGAAATGCCCAATTTCATACAGAATGCCCTCCAAAATTTGGCCACAAACTGCCCACCTCTGTCAGACACCACATTCAGGGGTACCCCATGCAATCGGACCACATGCTGCACGAACAACCTTGACAATGTTTCTGCTGAGGGTAGTGCTGCCAAGGGAATGAAATGGGCCTGTTTTGAAAACCTATCCACCACCACCCAGATCACGGTATTGCCCCTGGAAGGTAGAAGACCGGTAATAAAATCCATGGAGAGATGAGTCCATGGCCTATCAGGAACCGGTAAAGGTATGAGTTCCCCAGCCGGCCGGTTATGCGAGCTTTTGGAACGGGCACAAACTCCACAAGCAGCAATGAATTTCTTGACATCGGACCCGAGTGAAGGCCACCAAAAAACCCTGGCTACTGCCTCTCTAGTGGCTGTGATACCGGGATGAGCACTCAGGCTAGACCCATGAAACTCCTGCAGAAGTCTAGGCCACAATAAATCTGGAACAAACAATTTATCCCCTGGCATGTTCGTTGGTGCTAGGAACTGAGCCCTCAAAATTTCTTTTTCCAACTCTGATGAGACCCCCCACCACTACCACCCCTGTGGGAAGAATGGAGGACGGCAGCTCGGGGGGAGACACCGGGTCAAAACTTCTGGACAGGGCATCCGCTTTAATATTTTTGGACCCTGGTAAAAAAGTAATGGAGAATTGAAAGCGTGAAAAAAAAGTGACCAACGGGCTTGTCTAGGAGTAAGCCTCTTAGCAGATTCAAGGTATGCCAAACTTTTGTGATCCGTGATAACAGTGATAGTGTGAGCCGCCCCTTCCAAAAAGTGCCTCCATTCTTCGAATGCCAGCTTGACCGCAAGAAGTTCTCTATTGCCTACATCATAGTTTCACTCGGCGGATGTGAACTTCTTGGAGAAGAAGGCACAGGGTTTGAGATTAGTAAGGGTGGCCAGACCTTGGGATAACACTGCCCCCACCCCTACTTCAGAAGCATCCACCTCCACAATAAATGGTTTGGACGGGCCTGGCTGGACCAACACCGGGGCAGACATGAAACATTTCTTAAGAGCTAAGAAGGACTCCTTAGCGAGTTCCGACCAATTTTTTACATCAGCCCCCTTCTGGGTAAGATCTATCAGTGGTTTAACCACTTGAGAGAAACCTTTAATGAATCTCCGGTAATAGTTTGCAAATCCCAAGAAGCGCTGGAGCCCCTTGAGATCATGAGGCTGAACCCAGTCTGCGATTGCCAGCACCTTCTTACGGTCCATACGAAACCCCTCACAAGATGCAATCAGCCCCAAAAAAGACAGTTCCTGTACAAAAAACGAACATTTTTCCAATTTAGCAAACAAGTGGTTCTCCCTGAGTCTCTGGAGAACTGTCTGTAGATGTTGCAAGTGAGACTGACTGTCCGGGGAATACACCAAAATGTCATCCAAATAAATTACAACAAAACGGCCTATCAGGTCAGAAAACACAACATTGATAAAGTTTTGGAAAACAGCGGGGGCATTAGTTAACCGAAAGGGCATAACCAGGTTTTCAAAGAGTCTCTCTGGTGTGAGGAACGCAGTTTTCCACTCGTCCCCTTCCCGAACCCTTATCAGGTTGTAGGCCCCCCGGAAATCTAATTTGGAGAACCATTGGGCCCCAGATAAATGGCTACATTGGTCTGGGATGAGGGGAAGTGGATAAGTGTTTCTAACCGTTATCTTGTTAAGTTTTAAGTTCCCGAAAGTCGAGGCACGGCCGCAAACCACCATCTTTCTTCACAAAGAAGAATCCTGCTGCCACGTGTGACACAGAAGGCCTGATATGCCCTTTGCGGAGACTCTCAGCTATATACTTTTTCATGGCTTGGTGCTCAGGCCCGGACAAATTGAACAATCAAGCCTTAAATAACTTGGCTCTGGGTACTAAATCAATGGCACAATCCAAGGGTCTATGTGGTGGCAGCGCCTCAGCCTCACTTTCGGAAAATACATCTTCGAAATCCTTCAGGTACTCCGAATACCTTCCAGACCGACAGACGACACAGATACGGCTTTAACAGAGTTAACAAGAGACCTCAGGTTGCAACATTTATCTTTACATCCCCATTGAGTGATCTCCCCCATCACCCAATCAATGGTAGGATTATGGCGTTGTAGCCAAGGCATCCCCAGTACCAGTCCTGCAGGCAAGTTATCTAACACAAGACAAGTTAATTTTTCCACATGAGTGGAACCCACTTTCAGAGAAAAAAGTTCAGACCTGAAACAGATACCGTCCCGGGTAAGAGAGGACGAGTTAATTGCCACAAGTTTAACAGGATCCTGAAGCCTGACTGTCCCTATCTTATTAAGAGTCATAATCCGGGCATCAATCAGGTTAACAGCAGAGCCACAGTCAACAAAGGCAGTAGTCTGAACAGGACCATCAGCAAGTTCCAGTTCCACCCGAAGCACAATTTTTGCAAGTGAGGAAAAAGGTACCTGAAGGCCTGGGTAGCCTCCTCGACTACTACCCAGATCTAGTCATTTCCCGCCACCTTGGAAGATGACGGACAGGAGGGGCAGTCCTTCCAATGTCCAGATTCCCCACAATAGAAGCACAACTGCTTCTCCCGGCGGCGTCTTCTTTCCTTCTCATCACAGGTGACAGCGCTCACCTCCATAGCCACCGGAGGAGTCCGGGTCTCAACTCCACTGGAGAATAATGATGTTTCAAGTTGCATAACACCTCTTGCCCGCAGTATGCGATCCATGCGAACCGCTTAGGTCATGGCATCCTCCAGGGAGTCAGGTGGTGGATGGAGTGCCAGGGCATCCTTCAGACATTCACACAGGCCTCTATGGAACAGCCCCGAAGGGCGGCATCACTCCAAGAAACCTCAGCTGCCCAACGCCTAAATTTAGAACAGAACCACTCGGCCGAGTGCTTCCCCTGACAGACACTCATCACCTTGTCCTCAGCCAAACGCACTCTATCTGGCTCATCGTAAATAAGCCCTAAGGCCTCAAAAAATGCATCCACAGTGATTGTCTCTGGTGACCCCCTAAGCAGAGACATAACCACCCCCACCTTCTGTTTGTCATCCCCAGAGGAGCGGGGTCTCAAGGAGAAAAAGAGCTTACATCCCTCTTTAAATGCTCTAAATTCATTTTTGTCACCAGCAAACGTATCTGGAAACTTAACCGGGGATTCGGGTGGGACTAAAATGACATCTCTATTCCCCACCTGCTGAAAGCCTGCGGAAAGCACCCCCTGAACTGAGTCCACAACCTGCCATTGGGACTGGGCCAGAGCTTGGTGTTCCAAACTTAGCTTCTGCAGCAACTGAGTCAAGCATTTCACCTGCTCAGATAAGACATGTATTGGGTCCATGCTGCAGAAATGAGGAGAGAAAAAAAAGTTCACAGTTCAGTTATAATGTCAGGAACACCGCACTGCACTTGCTCACTGAGCCCGTGCGCGTGTCCTGAGTAAGACAATCTGTGGTAAGAGATACCTGTGTATTGGGCAGCAGCAGAGAAGATGCGTGCTTCAGACCCACAGGACCTGAAGCACATGACTGCTGGGGGCGTGGCCGAAACCCCAGAGAGCTAGGAGCTGCAGGAAAACTCCTAGAATGGTAACTACGGAACAAAGTTACTACTTGACATAGACAGGGACATAAACCAGATCAGGCCGGGGTCAAAGCACGAGATAGCACAACAATTACAAAAGGGCAAGACAGAATGGATAATCAAGACGTAGCCAAGAAGTTAGAAACCAGAGACACAGATATACAGTACAGAATCAACAGGCAAACTCACAACGGGGACAGAACCAGATCAGAACCATATAAGCAAGCTATAAGACAACGAACAGGCACACAGGGGTCACAACACTCGGCCAAAGGCAAAAGTATAACTGACAGGGATTGGAGTTTCTCAGGGCTATAAAAAGCTCTGCCTGAACCAAAGAGAGGCCACAATAATTAACCCCAGGTGTGCAGATCAAAGCCTGCACTGAGCTCAAGACATTAACCCCTGATGTGCAGGTCAAAACCTGCACTGGGATCATGACACTAAGGAAAAGAAGGAAAGAAAAAAAACAGAGAGAGAGAAAAAAGAAAACAGAGAGAGAGAAAGAAAGAAAGGAGAGCAAGAGAAAAAGAAAGAACAGAGAGAAGAAAGAACAGAGAGAAAAAGAAGAAATACCAGAGAGAACGAAAGAGGGGAAAGAAAGAACAGAGAGCAAAAGAAAGAACAGAGAGCGGAAGAAATAGATGAAAGAAAGAACAGAGAGAGAAATAAAGAACAGAGAGAGAAAGAAAGGGGAAAAAAGAACAGAGAAAAAAAAAGAGGGGAAATAAAGGAAGAACAGAGAAAAAGAAAGAGAAAGAAAGAACACAGAGAGAAAGAAAGAGGGGACATAAAAAAGAACAGAGGGAGAGAAAGAAAGAACAGAGAGAGAAAGAAAGAGGGGAACGAAAAAGAAAGAAAGAGGGGAAAGAAAGAACAGAGAGAGAAAGAGAAAGGAAGAACACAGAAAGAGAGAAAGAGGGGAAAGAAAGAACAGAGCGAAAGAAAGAACAGAGAGAGAAAAAAGGGAAAGAACGAACAGAGAGAAAGAAATATAGAGGGGAAAAAAGAAAAAAAGAACAGAGAGAGAGAGAAAGAAAGAACAGAGAAAGAGAAAGAAAGCAGGGAAAGAAAGAATAGAGACAGAAAGAAAAAGGGAACAGAAAAAAAGAACAGAGGGAGAGCGAAAGAAACAGGGGAGAGAAATAGGGGAAAGAAAGAAAGAACAGAGAGAGGGAAAGAAAGAAATAAATAAAGAAAGAAAGAAAGAAAGAGAAAGAAAGAAAGAGAGAAAGAAAGAAAGAAAGAAAGAAAGAAAGAGGGGAAAGAAATAGAAAGAAAGAGGGGAAAGAAAGAACCGAGAGAAATAACAGAGACAGAAAAAAAAGAAAGATTAGAGAGAGAAAGAAGAGAGAGAGAAAGAAAGAGAGGGAAAGAAAGAACAGAGAGAGAGAAAGAAAGGGGAAAGAAAGAAAGAAAGAAGAGAGAAAGAAAGAGGGGAAAGAAAGAACAAAGAAAAAGAAAGAAAGAAAGAAAGAATGAAAGAAAGAGAAAGAAAGAACAGAGAGAGAAAGAAAGATGGGGCAGAAAAAAAGAACACCGAGAGAGAGAAAGAAAGAACAGAGAGGAAGAAAGAGAGGAAGAAAAAACGAAAGAGGGGAAAGAACGAAAGAGGGGAAAGAAAGAACAGAGATAGAACAGAAAGAAAGAACAGAGAGAAAAAGAGAATGAAAGAACAGAGAGAGAGAGAAAGAAAGAGGGGAAATAAAGAAAGAACAGATAGCGAAAGAAAGAACAGAGAGAGAAAGAAAGGGGAAAGATAGAACAGCGAGAAAGAAAGAAAGAAAGAAAGAAAGAGGGGAAAGAGAAAAGAAAGAACAGAGAGAGAAAGAAAGAACAGAGAGAGAAAGAAAGGAAAGAAAGAACAGAGAGAAAAAGAAAGAGGGGACAGATAAAAAGAACAGAGGGTGAGTGAAAGAAAGAGGGGAAAGAAAGAGCAGAGAGAGAAAGAGAGAAAGATGGGAAAGAAAGAATAGAGAGAGAGAGAGAAAGAAAGAGAGAGAAAGAGCTAAAAAGAAAGAACGAAAGAACAGAGAGAGAAAGAACATAGAGATTGAGAGAAAGAAAGAGGGGAAATAAAGAAAGAACAGAGAGAGACAGAGAAAGAACAGAGAAAGAAAGAAAGAAGTAAAGAAAGAAAGAAACAAAGAAAGAAAGAACAGAGAGAAAGAAAGAAAGAAAGAAAAGAAAAAGAAAGAAGAAAAGAAAGAGAGAGGGGAAAGAAAGAGCAGAGAGAGAGAGAAAGAAAAAACAAAGATTAGAGAGGGAAAGAAAGAACAGAGAGAGAAAGAAAAAGAGAGGGAAAGACAGAACAGAGAATGAGAAAGAAAAAGAGAGCGAGAAAGAAAAAAAGAAGGAAAGAAAGATTCTATAAAGATACTTAGCAGCCAAGCTCCCATTGTACTGCCCACCAGAGCCTCCCGGTGCAGGGCATATCATGATCCGCTCACATGGCCGACATCCCTGAGTCCAAGGCGATCCCGCTGTCCGCGATGTTGGAGGAGGACACGGTGATGGATCTGAAGTAGTCCTGGTTCCGTCACAATCTCCTCATGAAATGACCTTATTTCTGGTCAGCTTCCAGCACATCACTTCCGGTGGACCGTCATGTGCGAGTTTTAAAGTGATCCTCGGGGCTCCGCCGTGTACTCTTGTGTCCATGGGAAAAGCCCGCTTTGTATGCCTCGTACACACTTGGCTCCGCTCCGTACATCCTATACACATAAGGCTCCACTCCGTAGACACACGCGGCTCCGCTCCACATACCCCATACACACGTGGCTCCGCTCTGTACACCAAGTACACACGACTCCGCACACCTCATACACGCGTGACTCTGCTCCGAACACCTCGTACACACACGGCTCCCCTCCGTACACCTCGTACATACGTGGTTCCGCTCCGTACACCTCATACACGCGCGGCTCTGCTCCGTACACACGCGACTTCGCTCCGTATGCCCCGTACACACGTGGCTCCGCTCTGTACACCTCATGCACACCTGGCTATGTACACATTGTACACACGTGGCTCTGCTCCATACACCTCATACACACATGACTCCACTACGTATACACACGGCTCCGCTCCGTACACCTCATGCATACATGGCTGTGTACACCTCGTACACGCGCGGCTCCTCTACGTACACCTCGTACACGTGTGGCTCCACTCCGTACACCTTGTACACGTGCGGCTCCGCTCCATATACCTCGTACACGCACGGCTCTGCTCCGTACACACGCGACTCCGCTCCATATGCCCCGTACACACGCGGCTCCGCTCCGCACACATGCGATTCCACTCCGTACGGCCCGTACACACGTGGCTCTGCTCTCTACACCTCGTACACACATAGCTCCGTACACCTTGTATACACGCAGCTCCACTCCGCACACCTCGTACACACACAGCTCCACTCCGTACACCTCGTACACACACGGCTCCGCTCCGTAAAACTCATACACACACGGCTCCGCTCCGTACACACGCAGCTCTGCTGCATACACCTCATACACACGTGGCTCCATACACCTCGTACACGCACGACTCCATTTTGTACACCTCGTACATATGTGGCTCTTCTCCGTACACCTCGTACACACGGCTATGCTCCGTACACCTCATACACATGCGGCTCCGCTCCATACACACGCGGCTCTTCTCCGTACACCTCATGCACACATGGCTCTATACACCTCGTAAACACACGGCTCCACTCTGCACACCTCACACACACGCGGCTCCGCTCCATACACCTCATATACACGTGGCTCCATACACCTTGTACACACACGGCTCCACTCTGTACACCTCATACACACGTGGCTCCGCTCCATACACCTCGTACACACATGGCTCTGCTCCGTACACATGCGGCTCCTCTCCGTACACCTCATACACACATGGCTCCATACACCTCGTACACACATGGCTCTGCTCTGTACACACGCGGCTCCGCTCCTTACACCTCATACACACGTGGCTCCATACACCTCGTACACACATGGCTCTTGCTCTGTACCCCTCGTATACACACGGCTCCGCTCAGTACACTTCGTACACACGTGGATCCGCTCCGTACACCTCATACACACGTGGCTCCATACACCTCGTACACACATGGCTCCGCTCTGTACACCTCGTACACACATGGCTCTGCTCCATACACATGCGGCTCCTCTCCGTACACCTCATACACACATTGTTCCATACACCTCGTACACACACGGCTCCGCTCCGTACACCTCATACACACGTGGCTCCATGCACCTCGTACACACACGGCTCTGCTCTGTACACCTCGTACACATGTGGCTCCACTCCGTACACCTCGTACATGCACGGGTCCACTCCATACACCTCGTACACATGCGGCTCCGCTCCGTACACCTAATACACACATGGCTCCATATACCTTGTACACACGGCTCTGCTCCATACACACGCGTCTCCACTCCGTACACCTCATAAACACGTGGCTCCATACACCTCGTACACACACGGCTCCGCTCTGTACACCTCGTACACACGTTGCTCCTCTCCGTACACCTCATACACACATGGCTCCTTACACCTCGTACACACACGGCTCCGCTCCGTACATCTCATACACACGTGGCTCCATACACCTCGTACACACACGGCTCCGCTCTGTACACCTCTTACACACGTGGCTCTGCTCTGTACACCTTGTTCACACGTGGCTCCGCTCCGTACACATGCGGCTCCTCTTCGTACACCTCATACACACATGGCTCCATACACCTCGTACACACGCGGCTCAGCTCTTTACACCTCGTACACATGTGGCTCCGCTCCGTACACTTCATACACATGTGGCTCCATACACCTCGTACACACATGGCTCTGCTCTGTACTCCTCATACACACATGGCTCTGCTCCTTACACCTTGTACACGCGCAGCTCTACTCTGTACACCTTATACACACACGACTCCGCTCCGTACACCTTGTGCATGTGTGGCTCCACACACCTCGTACACACACGGCTCTGCTACATCCACCCTGTAAACCCCTCCTGACCCCACACAGAAGCTTCACCTCATCCAGCACCATGACAACCAGCACAGCAGAGTACTGCATAGCTAGAGACCCCTGATCATGTGACCCCTGACTCCTCCCCTCCTGTGACCTCATCAGGTCCCATGGAGTGCATGGGGGGGCGTGGCGGCTCAATGCAATGTGGGAAAAATACTGTCCCGGGCGAGACGCGGGTGGGGGGAGTCAAAAATATAATTGCTATCTAATGCAATATACATCTGTAGATTAATTCTGCTTTTATCCTGTGACATTCACACTTTTATTAAAAACTAGATGGAGGCCTGATGCTATCGCATCGGGAGGGTGGTAATGTCATGATGGGGGCAGGCTTTGCAGCATTAAGAATCTCTCCCCCCATGTGCTCACCCACCTATCCACTCTCTCTTTCCCCATGTGCTCACTTCTCCAATCTGTGCTCTCTTCTTTGACCTGTCTACCCCATGTGCTATCCCCCTTGTCTGCTGTCTCTCTCCTTCCTGTGCTGTGTTCTCCCCTCCAGTGCTGTACCGTTTGAGCTGTCTCCCCCCTGTGCTCTGTCTCTCTCATCCCTGTGTCTGACCATGTACAGAACATACCACAGCTCCTGGGCAGGGGAGGAAGCAAAAGACAATTCTGACATTACAGCAGGAGATCACAGAGGATACATTTTGTGAGGTAAAATATTGTTTAAAACAGTCAATGAAATATTGTGAGTTTGTGAGTGAGTGTGTGTGAGTGTGTGTCAGTGAGAGTCTGAGTGTGAGTCTGAGTGTGTGAGTGAGTGTGTGAGTCTGAGTGTAAGTGAGAATGTGAGTGTGAATGTGTGATTGTGTGTGTGACAGTGTGTGAGTGTATGTGTGTGTGGTGCATACGGCGTATAGAGTGTTTGTGTGGTGCGACAGTGTTCTGCTGATGGTACCACACAATAGGTTGGTACCAGCAGCAGTTTCTATATTGAGACACCCATCACTTGGGTGTCCCAATATGGCAGTCGGTGAACTTCATCTGCTTGGAATTCTGGGATACGGTGACATCTGGACAGAACAGGAAATGAAAACATTACAAGGCAATTATATAAATAGATATTGCTCACCAAAATCTACTTGAAACACAGGATTATCCATTTTCAGCCATTATACTTTATATGTCGTGAGGGCGTTTGCTCTTTATTAGGTCATCTGTCTGTCACATTTAAACAAATGTATCCAAGTAGTAACTGATGAAGGGTAATTATATTGTTGTGTCTTCTTTTTGTTACTTTGTTGCCAGTCATTATCCTAAGAAAATAATTTTCATTGAGGCTAAAACAATTTTGACTAACCTATATGGCACATTTCTGCAGTAGTCTTCTGCTCGCTGCGCCCATCCTGGCATTGTGCACTGGATCTACGTGCCCAGATACCTCACCCTCCCAATCAATAAGTAATATTAACCCCTTCACCCCCAAGGGTGGTTTGCACGTTCATGACCGGGCCAATTTTTACAATTCTGACCACTGTACATTTATGAGGTCATAACTCTGGAACGCTTCTATGGATCCCGGTGATTCTGACATTGTTTTCTCGTGACATATTGTACTTCATGATAGTGGTAAAATTTCATTCAAATAACTTGCATTTATTTGTGAAAAAAATGGATATTTGGCAAAAATTTTGAAAATTTCGCAATTTTCCAAATTTGAATTTTTAAGCCCTTAAATCACAGAGATACGGCACACAAAAAAACTTGATAACTAACATTTCCCACATGTTTACTTTACATCAGCACAATTTTGGAACCAAAATTTTTTTTTGTTAGGAAGTTATAAGGGTTAAAAGTTGACCAGCAATTTCTCATTTTTACAACACCATTTTATTTTTAGGACCACATCACATTTGAAGCCACTTTGAGGGGTCTATATGATAGAAAATACCCAAAAGTGACACCATTCTAAAAACTGCACCCCTTAAGGTGCTCAAAACCCCATTCAAGAAGTTTAATAACCCTTTAGGTGCGTCACAGGAATTTTTTTGAATATTTAAAAAAAAATGAACATCTAACTTTTTTTCACAAAAAAAATACTTCAGGTTCAATTTTTTTTATTTTACCAAGGGTAACAGGAGAAATTGGACTGCAAAAGTTATTGTGCAATTTGTCCTGAGTATGCTGATACCTGATTTGTGGGGGGGAACGACTGATTCGGCGCATGGCAGAGCTCAGAATGGAAGGAGCGCCGTTTGACTTTTTCAATGCAAAATTGGCTGGAATTCAGATCGGACGCCATGTCACGTTTGGAGAGTCCCTGATGTACCTAAACAGTGGAAACCCCCTACAAGTGACCCCATTTTGGAAACTAGACCCCCCAAGGAGCTTATCTAGATATGTGGTGAGAACTTTGAACCCACAAGGGCTTTACAGAAGTTTATAACGTAAAGCGGTACAATTAAAAAATCATATTTTTTCCACAAAAATGATCTTTTCACCCCAATTTTTATTTTCCCAAGGGTAACAGGACCCTAAAAGTTATTGTGAAATTTGTCCTGAGTATGCTGATACCCCACATGTGGGGGTAAACCATTATTTGGGCGCATGGCAGAGCTCGGAAGGGAAGCAGCGCCATTTGACGTTTTTGGCTGGAATTGAGATCGGACATCATGTCGCGATTGGAAAACCCCTGATGTACCAAAACAGTGAAAACCCCCCACAAATGACACCATTTTGGAAACTAGACCCCCTAAGGAACTTATCTAGATGGTGGTGAGAACTTTGAACCCCCAAGGGCTTCACAGAAGTTTATAACGCCCGGGCGTGAAAATACAAAATTCGTATTTTTTCCACAAACATGATCTTTTAGTCACCATTTTATTTATTTTCCCAAGGGTAACAGGAGAAATTGGACCCCAAAAGTTGTTGTCCAATTTGTCCTGAGTATGCTGATACCCCATATGTGGGAGAAAACTACTGTATGGGAACACGTCGGGGATCGGAAGGGAAGTAGTGACGTTTTGGAATGCAGACATTGATGGAATGGTCTGCGGGTGTCATGTTGCCTTTGGAGAGCCCCTAATGTGCCTAAACAGTGGAAACTCCCCACAAATGACCCCATTTTGAAAACTAGACCCCCTAAGGAACTTATCTAGATGTGAGGTGAGCACTTTGAACCCCCAAGGGCTTCACAGAAGTTTATAATGCCAGGGCATGAAAATAAAAAAATCGTATTTTTTCCACAAACATGATCAATTATTCCCCAATTTTTTTATTTTCCCAAGGGTAACAGGAGAAATTGAACCCCAAACGTTGTTGTCCAATTTGTCCTGAGTAAGCTGACACCCCATATGTGGGAGAAAACTACTGTATGGACACATGTCAGGGCTCGGAAGGGAAGTAGTGACGTTTTGGAATGCAGACATTGATGGAATGGTCTGCGGGTGTCATGTTGCATTTGGAGAGCCCCTAATGTACCTAAACAGTGGAAACCCCCCACAAATGACCCCATTTTGAAAACTAGACCCCCTAAGGAACTTATCTAGATGTGAGGTGAGCACTTTGAACCCCCAAGGGCTTCACAGAAGTTTATAATGCCAGGGCATGAAAATAAAAAAATCGTATTTTTCCCACAAACATGATCAATTAGTCCCCAATTTTTTTATTTTGCCAAGGGTAACAGGAGAAATTGAACCCCAAAAGTTGTTGTCCAATTTGTCCTGAGTACGCTGACACCCCATATGTGGGAGAAAACTACTGTATGGACACACGTCAGGGCTCGGAAGGGAAGTAGTGACGTTTTGGAATGCAGACTTTGATGGAATGGTCTGCGGGTGTCATGTTGCCTTTGGAGAGTCCCTAATGTACCTAAACAGTGGAAACACCCACAAATGACCCCATTTTGGAAACGAGAACCCCTAAGGAACTTATCTAGATGTGTGGTGAGCACTTTGAACCCCCAAGGGCTTCACAGAAGTTTATAATGCCCGGGCATGAAAATAAAAAAATCGTATTTTTTCCACAAACATGATCAATTAGTCCCCAATTTTTTTCATTTTCCCAAGGGTAACAGTAGAAATTGGACCACAAAAGTTGTTGTCCAATTTGTCCTGAGTACGCTGACACCCCATATGTGGGAGAAAACTACTGTATGGACACACGTCGGGACTCGGAAGGGAAGCAGTGCCATTTTGGAATGCAGACTTTGATGGAATGGTCTGCGGGTGTCATGTGCGTTTGGAGAGCCCCTGATGTACCTAAACTATTGAAACTCCCAACAAGTGACCCCATTTTGGACACTAGACCCCCCCACGGAACTTATCTAGATGTGTGGTGAGCACTTTGAACCCCCAAGTGCTTCACAGAAGTTTATAACGCTCGGACGTGAAATTAAAAAAATCATTTTTTTTTCCACAAAAATTATATTTTTGCCCCCAATTTTTTATTTTCCTAAGGGTAACAGGAGAAATTGGAACGCAAAAAATTGTTTTGCAATTTGTCCTGAGTAGGCTGATACCCTACATGTGGGGGTAAAACACTGTTTGGGCGCATGGCAGAGCTTGGAAGGGAAGGAGCACCATATGACTTTTTCAACTCAGAATTGGCTGGAATTGAGATCAGACGCAATGTTGCATTTGGAGAGCCCCTGATGTGCCCAAACAGTGGAAACCCCCAATTCTAACTCCAACCCGAACCCCAACACACCCCTAACCCTAATCTCAGCCCTAACCCAAGCCCTAACCCTAGCCCTAACCCTAACCCTAACCCTAGCCCTAACCCTAATCCTAACCCTAGCCCTAACCCTAACCCTAGCCCTAACCCTAGCCCTAACCCTAGCCCTAATGGAAAAATGGAAATAAATACATTTTATTATTTTTCCCTAACTAAGGGGGTGATAACGGGGGGTTTGATTTACTATTTATGGCGGTTTTTATTTTTGGCAGCTGTCGCACGCTAAAAGACGCTTTTTATTGTAAAAATAGTTTTTGCATCACCACATATTGAGAGCTATAATTTTTCCGTATTTTGACCCACCGAGTCATTTGAGGTCTTATTTTTTGCGGGACGAGTTGACGTTTTTATTGGTACCATTTTCGGGCATGTGACATTTTTTGATCGCTTTTTATTCCGATTTTTGGGACGCAGAATGAACAAAAACCAGCGTTTCATGAATTTCTTTTGGGGGAGTGCGTTTACACCGTTCCGCGTGCGGTAAAATTGATAAAGCGGTTTTATTCTTCGGGTCAGTACGGTTACAGAGATACCTCATTTAGGTCTTTTTTTATGTTTTGTCGGTTTTATGCAGTGAAAACTATTTTATATAAAAAATAATTATTTTTGCATCGCTTTATTCTGCGAGCTATAACTTTTTAATTTTTTCGCTGATGATGCTGTGTGGTGGCTCGTTTTTTGCGGGACAAGATGACGTTTTCAGCGGTACCATGGATATTTATATGCGTCTTTTTGATCGCGCGTTATTACACTTTTTGTTTGGCGGTATGATAAATCATTATTTTTTGCTTCGTTTTTTATTTTTATTTTTTAAGGGGTTCGCTAAAGGGGTTAACTAATGGGACAGTTTTATAGGGCGGGTCGTTACGGACGCGGTGATACCTAATATGTGTACTTTTATTGTTTTGGTTTTTTTTTATTTTCAAAAAATGAATTTATTGGGGAATATTTTTTTTTTTTTTACTAATTTATTTGGCGATTTTTTTTAAATTATTTTTACACTTTTTTTTATTTTTTTTTTACTTTATTACATAGTCCCAGGTGGGACATCACTGTCCTGTGACAGATCGCTGATCTGTCACATCACAGATCACTGTGACAGATCAGCAATCTGTCACAGGCAGTGCACAAGGCTTCCTCATGCCTGCGCTTTGCAGGCACTGAGGAAGCCAGCTTCCTCCAGGCCCCCGAAGACCCCCGTCGCCATCTTGGATCCGGGGTCTGGAGGAAAGGAGTCCCCCGCAGCAGCGCTGCACATTGAGCTGCTGTGGGGGGCTCAGGGAAGCACAGAGGGAGCCCCCTCCCTGCCGATGCTTCCCTTTAACTCCCGGTACACCGCAATCATGTTTGATCGCGGTGTGCAAGGGGTTAACGTGTCGGGGGCGGTCCATGGGCATAAGGGCCCGGGTCCCATGGACGGGATAGTACGTCTGATGTCAGGAAGGGGTTAATTAAGGTGTTTGCCCAAGAAGCAAAAAATAAACTTTCACAATAGGCACTGTTTCCTTCTACAAATGATCCAATATTTTGTTTCTGTAAGTGCATCTTCATATTGAGAGGTCATTGCAATATGAGGGTTGAAAGAAAGAGTCCAACCCAAGTGCCAATGCTTGCCGAGTCCGGTGGTCATCTGCTTGTCCAGCTTTCCAATAATGTCAAGTAGGGTCACATAAAAGCGAAAGGAATCCATAAATAAGCAATTAGCAATGACATACATATTATTCTAGGATTGGCATCATGGGGAGATGGGATCATGGTGTTCATTGGATGGAAAATTGGCATAGATTGGGTGGAAAGTGTCAATGGGGAGTGGCCTGGAACAAAACTTTTTGGTTGTGAACTATACAATCTCTCCCACCAAATGGAAGTGACAAAGTGGAATCCAGGAATGTCTTGGATGTTGATGAGCCATCCTTATCCAGTTCAAATTACTAATACTGACCCACAAAGCCATCCATAACCTGTCTTCTCCATATATTTCTGAACTAATCTCCCGATATCTTTCCTCATGTAATCTCCGATCCTCCCAAGACCTCCTTCTCTCCTCCTCACTTTTCGCTCCTCACCAAATCACCTCCAAGACCGAATACCTCCATCCTCTGCAATTTTGTCCCCCAACACATCCAACTATCAACTACATTTGGATCCTTCAGACAGAACCTGAAAACCCACCTCTTCAAAAAAGCTTACAGCGTGCAATGACACCAACACCGGAGCCGCTGCAACCCCCCAACCTACTGTTTCCTTCCCCACCATCATGTAGAATGTAAGCCTGCAAGGGCAGGGTCCTCTTCCCTCTGTATCAGTCTGTCATTGTTAGTTTGCTTGTGTAAGCAGGTTGCGGGATGCAGTGATGGATAGGAGGCAGATTAAGGGTTTACAGATTTATTAACAGATTAATACTCCCCGCAGGGAGAAAGTGGTTATGGGGGTTATGGTATGGAGCAATGTTGTAAAAGAAGGGAAGGAAGGGGTAAAACAAGGGCAAATGAATGTTCAAGAGAAAATAAACTTATCAGTCTTCCTTGTATATATTCTTTATTTCAAAAATTTCAATAATACAACAGAAAAGGAAAAAAGGTAACGAAAGATTGAGAGGAAAGAAAAAAAAAACAATCGTAATTAACCACAACGATAACAGTACAAGGCTGCGGATTTGCGAACAAAAAGGGTTATAAGAAGAGTTTAAAAAACTAGGGGCAGTGGTGGAGAGGGACACGGGAAGGAAAGGGGATGGTAAGGAGTCAGAAAAACCTGCTTAAAATATAGAGGTTAGCTAAGCAATTTGGGAGATCAAGCTCAAATCAAAGCATGAACATTACAGAACAAGCTATATGTAAAGAAAAAAAATAATAAAGAAATGTGTAGGGAGACAGAAATTAAGGATTACTGGTTGTGCTTATTTGGTGATCCTCTGAGGCATTCATTTGGTGATCCTCTGAGGAGTTCAGTCTGTGGGCTTCCTATTTGCAGCTCCTCGGTCTCCAACGGTGGCACCAACAACAGCGGCACATATAGACTCTGAATCGCCCGGCGTAGACAAAGTTCTGGTTTCCTATGCGGTCGACGGGTCTTTGCTTGGTCAGCTGGGCTCCTGTTCCCACGGCTTCTACGTTGTGTGCTCAGTTCGTTGTAAGATACTGCCAGAGCGTAGCTCTGCTCAGCGGTATATGCAGGTGAGCTGAATTACAAACGTCTATAAAGTCCTAAGTTCTTTCTGTTATGGATGAGTCACCGAAGGAGGAAAAAACAAAAATAATAGCTAAGTCCAGAAAACCAGAGAAGTTGGAAGCTATCAGATTGCAGACCCCTGAACCTATCCACAACAACTAGCAGTAGCCGTGGGGGGTTCCTACAGTGCCCTAGACCCCTCGATCACAGCCAGAGAACTAAATTAGCCTAAAGACAGAAAGGGGAAATCTAAACTGCCCCAGAGCAGACCCCAAAGCAATAGGCAGCCCCCAACATATAATGACTGTGAAGCAAGATGAAAAATACTAACACAGATAGAAAGATAGGTTGAGCAAATGATGGGGCCCAAGCTAACTAAATAGGACAGGATAGAAAAGCTGCTGTGTGCAATCCGCAAAAACCCTATCCAAAAATGAACCAACAGACTGATAGGAAAAACAGGCCCTGAAGTCGCTAGGCTTCAAAAAGACTATATCAGCACTCAGGTATATTATAAAGACAGAGCCAGAGATCAACAGATCAGAGACAAAAATGGAATTCAGCTCACCCCAGACCGGGGATGTCTGAACTCCAAAAAACAAGGCAAACAAAACCAGAACTAAAGTGTACAAAAGGCAGAGAAAAACTTAGCTTTGAGAAGCAGAAATCAGACTGGTCTCCAAGAATCCAGCTGGAAAATCTCCAGCAAGGCAGCAGGGCGTCGGCTGCCTTATATCCAGTCATCAGTTCCTGTGACCCAGTCATCATCTACCTGCTCAGCTGTTTGATAATCAGCCTCACTACCTTCCTTTGCCAGAAGAGGGAGTTCATCAGACCTCACTGGTGAAGGGAAAAATGAACTCACAACATCTCTCCTTGAGGAATGTGTGCTGTCTTATCGGTCACAAAGTGCACGGCACCCTGATCTCTGCCAGCAACTAGGCACGGTGCACTTTCCTCTCTATGCTGTGCACTGCCTGTTCGTGCCAAGACTCAAAGAAACTTCACTCTCTGCTGTGTCTCGTCGGGCCTCTCTGCCTGTGGCGGACGATGGCGGACAGTGGCCTGCACGATACTGGCGCTACCTGTACTAAGCATTCTTCTCCCTGGCTGCTGCTGCCACTTCTGCTGGTCCCACAGCTCTACTCAGCACAACAGTCCCTATCCTTCTGGTCTGCTGCAGCTCGGCTCTGCTCTGTGAGCATGGCTCTGTTCTGCATGGCTCTGCTGTGCTGTAAAGCGATCTCTCTGAGGGTGATGGGGGCTCCCTCTACACGGCCTGTCACAGCGCCGTTACTCTGCGGTGAAGGAAGAGGGAGCCAGGCATGCCACTCACCGCTTGGCGCACTGCACTTTGTTGGCACCAAACTGACTTCCAGCACGCGCTTTCTGCTATTATCCCCTGCTGCTGCACACGCTTTACTCCTCTCACTCTCTGCTGTCTCTCTAGGGCTTCACCCAGGCAACAGGGGAAGGTCTGCCTCACTAAAGCTTCCCTCAGGAAAAAAGGATGCAGCCTCTCTAGTTCCACACCTGTCACGCATGTACCCGCTGTCTCGTCGGGCTGATATCTGTAATTTGTACGTCACCCCTTCTCATGTACTGCACCATGGAATCAATGGTGCAATAGAATTAAATAATAATAATAATAATGATAGGTTCGTTGAGTCTCTGACGCGTATCGATCAGCCATTGGCTGTGGATATATGGAGGGTACAGGATCCTAACACCACAGCTCTGTGCACTGTGTACATTAGTGGCCCTTCTTGGGTGCTGCAGCTCAGTTTCCATTGAAGTGAATATATCGGTATCTGAGAAAATCGACCACACAGTGTAAGAATCTGTAGATTATGGATTTGGACAGTGAAAGGTAAATCACAGAATTTACTTGTTAATAGGAGTTTTCCTGGAGTTGTGTAAAAATGAGCTATCTCCAGGATAGGCTGACAATATCAGATTGGTGGAACGGCATCTGACATCCCATCCAATCCACTGATTGTACAGTACACCATGTAAACAGATGATTGATGGGTGTATCAAATCCGAGATCTTCACCAGTCCATTTTGGAAATAAATTATTTATTCCTCAATCTTCAAAAGCCTCTTTAATCAATGAATTCTATAATTAAACTTTTACTGTCCAAAATAATAATTTACAAAGAGTCAAAGGAGACAGAGAGGAGCCACCAAGGAGCTGCCAAGCAGTCACCAAGGAGCCGCTGAGAAGCCCATTCATCTCATACTATGCCATTGGGTCCCATTATAACTATCAGACTCCTATCTAATCTGACTTCCAAAGACTTTCTTATGGTTTCTGCAGAATCCCGAGGTCTTTCTTCATGTGGTCTGGATGCACAAAACAGGAAATAGACCCACTAATCTCCAGATATTTATAACCGGGAAACAGACAGTTCCGGATGGAAAGTTCCTCCAAAGTCTTTTCTGTATAAACCGAGAAAACAACATTTTCTATGTTGGTGAAAGTTCTGCTGGCAAAAGAAGTGTGGAGGAACCAGAGGAACTGAAAGCCAAGCCCTATGTGTTATATTATGAAAGATAAGAGGAGAAATAGAGTCCAGATCCATTTCAAACAATATGCATTTTATTAGTTATAAAGGCACATAACAGAGAAACAGGATTTTAAAACAATAGTAGACTGGGAGATAAGGTTAAAGAACCCTGAGCCAGATAGAAAAATAAGTCAGCTGCCTGATGGTTAGTATTAACCCTCCGTCAGGCGCAATAGATCTGACAGGCACACAGTAATTAGTTTCACTTCTCTCACCTTGCCCACTTATCAGAAAACCCCACCTCTCCTAGTTATCTCCTGACTCTACAGGCTCTGTGAAACCTGATATCACAGTGACTCAGCAGACCTTCTAGTGAGCAGATATCAACACTTTGGCTTCTCAGGCACATTGCGCCTGATTTCAACACAAATTGAAAGGTTAGTATTTTCTTTTTTTATTCATCACGATTGTGTATTTAGCTTGTTTTATGAAGGATTAATGCTAAGTTAGTGTACATAAGTACTGTTTTCTTAGACAAAAGGAGGGTGGCTTCTAAGGCACATTGCGCCCTAACACATACTCTTTCTCTCTTGCTTCAGATTTTCTGCTGCAATGGCCAGAAAACAGTATGATTCATCTAAACCCCTTCATTTAGAAGAAATGAAGATTTTTTTGTTAGAAGATGATGAGGAAGAACCAGCAGTAACTGAGGATTTAGAGGAATCTAGTGACATTTCATCTGAAGATGAGGTAGCAGAATGTAACACTGATTCTGGAACAGAGCAGGATGGTGATGACACTGATACAGAGGAAACAGACACAGATCTAGCTTATTATTTGGGCAAAGATAAAAATACAAAGTGGAACAAAAAGGCACCCAAGAACAAACAGCGCAGAGAATCCCACAATATTATTACACACCTTCCTGGAGTTATTGGAAGTGCTAGAAAAGCTAAAACTGCAGTGGAATGTTGGAGTAATCTAATTACATTAGCATGTTGGAAACTATTGTTCTGTTCACTAACCAGTATATTGACACAATCAAAGAGCAATTCTCCAGAGAGAGGGACATCAAAAACACTGATGTGATTGAACTCAAGGCATTTATTGGCTTGTTATACCTAGCTGGTGCTTTCAGAGCAAATAGGCAAAGTTTGGAGGAGCTGTGGGGGACAGACGGTGATGGCATCGAAAAATTCAGCCTTGTGATGAATCTGAAACGATTCAAAGTCCTGATCCGTTGCCTCCGTTTCGATGATCGAAGTACCCGGACAGAACGAAAAGGTTATGACCGGCTTGCACCAATTCGGGACATATTTCAACAATTTATTATGAATTGTCAAAAAAGCTATTGCCCGGGGCAAAACCTCACTATTGATGAGATGCTTCCAGGTTTCCGTAGAAGATGTGGTTTTCGGCAATATATACCATCAAAGCCAAACAAATATGGAATTAAAATTTTTGCCATGGTTGATGCAAGGATGATGTACACTATGAACATGGAAGTTTATTGTGGAAGACAGCCACCAGGTCCTTTCAATGTGAGCAACAAGCCTAGTGATGTGGTAAAGAGAATTGCTGAGCCAATGTTTGGATCTGGTCGAAATATCACTGCTGACAACTGGTTTACTGACTTTGATCTGATTGATTTTTTAAAAACGAAAAAGCTGTCATATGGGGGAACTGTTAGAAAAAACAAAAGGCAGTTGCCGCCAGATTTTCTATATACAAAAGGCAAACAACAGTATAGCACTATGTTTGGGTTCAGTAATGGAAAGATTTTAGTTTCTTACATCCCACGCGAGAGGAAAAATGTGATTTTGGTCTCTTCATTACATAATGATTACACCATTGATCCAGAGTCTGGGGAGCTAAGGAAACCAGAAATCATAACTTTTTATAATTTGACCAAAAGCGGCGTTGACACTGCTGACCAAATGTGTGGCAATTTCAATGTAAGTCGAAATACCAAATGCTGGCCGATGGTAATCTTCTTTACAATGCTGAATGTGGGTGGCATCAACTCACAAGTAATTTACCTCGGTAATGAACTTAAACAAATGCGCAGAAGAATGTACCTAAAACAATTGGCTAATGAACTGGTGAGTGGAGAGCTAAGCCTAAGAAGTACAAAGACGGTTGGAATGCCCCTTGCCCTGCAACACCGGTTGAAGAGATATCGTCCCAAGGACGTTCCAGAACAAACACCGACTCTACCACCTTCTAAAAGACGCAGTTGTACTACCTGCTCAAATGTATCTGGTTTCAGAAGGCTTTCTAAATATGACTGCAAAATATGTAAAGAATCAATCTGCCTTTCCCATGCAACTTTCGTCTGCCAGCCTTGCTTTTCTAAGTGTACCTGTGCTGCTTCTGCTGCAATTGAAACCACTGAAGATGAGTAGAAAATAATTAAGTAACATCGAAGTGCAATATCCTTTAAGTTTTTTTCCATAATTTTATATTTAAGCAATAGTTAAGTAAAGATAACTGGAGCCTATTTGGCGGTACCACCGAAAAGTGGTACTTTTAGTTTTAATAAGTTTATGGTTAATAAATGTTTTTTTTTGCATCTGATTTGGTGTAATCTCTTTTAATACATTCCTATGAAGGTCACTGACTACTTCTATAGTCCTGAAATTGAAATATGTAGCTACTATAGGTGGTTTTCTGACCTGTGCTTGTCAGGCACATTGCGCATGAACTGAGGAGAATCTATATTGCGCCTGACGGAGGGTTAAGTACCTCAAAAACCACTCCAATAGATATTTGTGGGTCGCCCTCCCAGGGCTGTGGGGTACTCGGTACCAGGCCCGATGAGCTTCAATGGGAGATGTCACGGCAGCTGGGACCCGGCCCGTGGCCCTGGGCGCCCATTGTAAAAGGGGGGTAATGTTCAGTGTGCTTATGATGATTAGAATGAATGAGTCGTGACGCCATCTGTGGTGTTCGGCAATGAAGATGTTGAGCCGACGCTGCAGACAGATCCTCTGGGACAGATGGTGTGGTGCAGCAATGATGTTATAGCCCTCCACAGGCAGGGCTTTAGTCTCAGGGCAGAGTAGGTGAAGTGACACTTAGATGGTGTAGTGTCGGGCGCAGGGGATGTAGCATTGCTGGGCAGGTTGACGCAGGAATAAGTGGACGACACCAGGGCATGTAGTTCCAAAGCTTTACTCACAGTCTGTTGCAGGTACAGGTGCCCGCCTCGGAGCCGTGTCCTCCGGGTCAGGAGCTCAGCCAACTTCCAAGCAAGATGAAGCACTCCTTTCCAACACTCCGCCAACTTATGTGCCTTTTCTGAATGTCTCCCTCTTAGCGCCTTTAGTGAAGTACTCACAGTACTGAGTTACATTGGAGTTCCTCCTGTCAGATGTTCCTATGAACTCTACTTGTACAGCAGACAGCTGTAGCCTGCTTCGGGGACTCCTTAATACCTAGTCCCGGCTCACTATCGATGCTGTTGTGCCCCCAAGTCTGGTGTGGGAATAAAGCGGTGACAACTTCTATTCCTCCAGTGTCTGCTGCAAGACCATTAGTATCCATACAACCTCGGGGACCGGACCCCGGCCTTGCGCTTAGAACTTGGGAAGGGTTCTCCTCTAACCCTGATCCTTGGTTCTCTTCTTCTCCTCACGTTCCGTACTAATTCTTTCCTTCTTATGGAGAGTCAGGCTTTCTATTAATGTTCCTTTCCTGTGCCAGCGGACCCAGATCACTGTGGTCGGCTGCAGCACTTCCTTCATCCATCCCACTCAGGGGATCTCCTTTCACAAACTGACCTCGTCAGACTCCTGTGACTAACTGACTAAATCCTATCCTCTTCCCACTCTTTTAGTGCAAACTAAACTCCACCCACCTCCCAGCACGCTTTGTGTTCCAAGCAGGGAGCCACCAAAGGCTGCTTTGCTACACTACTATGTTATGTGGGATGCAGGTGTTGGAGTGTGGTCAGGTGTCTCCACTTTACCTGAATAGTGGGGTACCACACCTCAGGAGGAGGTGCAGTACCTCTGTGGCGACTGAACCCTCAGGGGCGCCACATTTGTGCAAATAGCAAAAATTATCCAATAGTGCCCAGAGATTTCTCCTAGGGAGAAATCAATCCCATTATAAATTGCACTCAGCCCAGATCATAATATGTAATAAGGCCCATATGGTAGTAACTGGCTATAAGCAACCAATATTGCGGTGGAGTGAGCAACCCCTGTTAGTCAAACAGTAATCAAATAGCTAGCACAAATGTCTGTGCATATTACATATAGACTGGGGAAACAGACTCCACTACAGTGTTAATTGAAATGTAGCCTCTAGAATCAGTGCAAACTTGGCACAGCAGCAAACCGCTAAAGCAGCACATTGCCAACATAGTATAGACTATCCATGGAGAATGAGAGGGAAAAAAGTATAAACAAACATACCCATCATGTCCTAATGTATTGTATTGCAGGCGCCGACTCGTGTACCCCTACGCGCATTTCGCGGTGCACAAAACCGCTACCTCGGGGGACAATGATCCCAAACATAAAGCTAAATCTACAATGGAATGGTTCACAAATAAACGTATCCAGGTGTTAGAATGGCCAGGTCAAAGTCCAGACCTGAATCCAATTGAGAATCTATGGAAAGAGCTAAAAACTGCTGTTCACAAGCAATCTCCATCAAACCTCACTGAGCTCAAGCTGTTTGCCAAGGAAGAATGGGCAAAAATTTCAGTCTCTCGATATATAAAACTGATAGAGACATACCCCAAGTGACTTGCAGCTGTAATCATAGCAAAACGTGGTGCAAAGTATTACGCTAAATGGGCCGAATAATACTGCACGCCCCACTTTTCAGTTTTTGAATTTCCACAAAAATTTAAAATAACCAATAAATTTCGTTCAACTTCACAATTGTGTCCCACTTGTTGTGGATTCTTCACCAAAAATTTACATTTGGTATCTTTATGTTTGAAGCATGATATGTGGGAAAAGGTTGAAAAGTTCCAGGGGGCCGAATGCTTTTGCAAGGAACTGTCTAGTCCAGTCATGTAAGGTACTGCCTGTTGAGCTGTGTATATAATCCTATCATGTAAGGTATTGCCTGCTGAACTGTGTATCTAGCCCTAATATGTAAGGTACTGTCTGCTGAGCGGTGTATCTAATCCTATCATGTAAGGTATTGCCTGCTGAACTGTTTATCTAACCCTAATATGTAAGGTACAGCCTGCTGAGCTGTATATCTAACCCTAACATTTGTGTAATTGTATGTTGAGCTATGTATCTAAATATCACATATTTTGTTGCACATCCTTTTGAGGCAATCACTGCAATCAAACGATTCCTGTAACTGTCAATGAGACTTCTGCACCTCTCGACAAGTATTTTGGCACACTCCTCAAGAGCAAACTGCTCCAGTTGTCTCGTGTTTGAAGGTTGCCTTTTCCAGAGGGCATGTTTCAGTTCTTTCCAAAGATGCTCAATAGGATTAAGGTCAGGGCTCATAGAAGGCCACTTCATAATAGTTCAATGTTCTCCTCTTAGCCATTCTTGGGTGTTTTTAGCTGTGTGTTTTGGGTCATTATCCTGTTGCAAGACCCATGACCTGTGACTGAGACCAATCTTTCTGACACTGGGCAGTACATTTCTCTCTAGAATCCCTTGATAGTCTTGAGATTTCATTGTACCCTGCACAGATTCTAGGCACCATGTGCCAGATGCAGCAAAGTAGCCCCAGAACATAACAGAGCCTCCTCCATGTTTCACAGTAGGGACAGTATTTTTTTCTTTTCTTGATATGCTTCATTTTTCCATCTGTGAACATAGAGTTGATGTGCCTTGCCAAAAACTTCCATTTTTGTCTCATCTGTTCATAGGACATTCTCCCAGGAGCTTTATGACTTGTCAACATGTAGTTTGGCAATTTCCAGTCTGGCTTTTTTATTATTTTTTTTCAACAATGGTGTCCCCCCTTGGTCGTCTCCCATGAAGTCCACTTTAGCTCATACAATGACGAATGGTGCGATCTGACACTGATGTTCCTTGAGCTTGAAGTTCACCTTTAATCTGTTTAAAAGTTTTTCTGGGATCTTTTGTTACCATTTGTATTATCCATCTCTTTGATTTCTCATCAATTTTCCTCCTGAGGCCACGGCCAGGGAGGTTGGCTACAGTCCCATGGGGCTTAAATTTCTGAATAATATATGCAACTGTAGTCACAGGAACATCAAGCTGCTTGGAGATGGTCTTATAACTTTTACCTCTAACATATTTGTCTATAATTTTCTTTCTAATCTCCTGAGACAACTCTTTGCTTCCTCTGGTCCATGTTGAGTGTGATACACACCATGTCACCAAACAGCACAGTGAGTATCTGTATCCGTCTATACAGGCCCACTCACTGATTACAAGATTGTAGACACCTGTGATGCCGCGATTTAACATGTTCCTTTTGTCACATTATTTTCAGGAGTACCATCATTTCTGTCCAAGCCTATTTCATGAGTTTTATTTTTTCTTAAATTCTGTGGAAACATGATTGAAAAGCAATGTTTGATTTTCATTTGTTCATTTTCAAAGATTTTTGATTTATTATTACTTTTGTCAGATTCAAGTTATTTCTGTGACCATTGTATTTTTTTCTGTCAATAAACGAGTGGCACCAACAATTTTGACCACGTGTCTATCTGCATAGCTGGGTATCTAAATCCATCATGTATGATATTGATTGCTGAGCTGTGTATCTAATTTTAAGCATGTGTAATACTGGCTGCTGATCATTATATTCTGCTCAAAAAAATAATGGGAACACTTAGGGTATGTGCATACATTGCGGATTCGTGTACGGATCTTTCCGAGTGGAATCTGCAGAATCCGCAGGAAAAAAGATCTGCGGTTTACCTGCGATTTACTGTAAATTTCCTGCGGATTTAGAGTGGATTTTGTGCTGATTTGGCCTGCATTTTTACACCTGCGGATTCCTATAATGGAAAGGGTGTAAAAATGCTGCGGAATCCGTGCAAAGAATTGACATGCTGCGGAAAATAAACCGCTGCGTTTCCGTGCGGAATTTTCCGCAGCATGTGCACAGCGGTTTTTGTTTTCCATAGGATAACATGGCATTGTAGATCCCATGGAAAATTGCTGCGGATCCGCAGGGCAAAATCCACTGCGGATCCGCAGAAGAATCCACAACGTGTGCACATACCTTTAAGGGCTCATACACACTGGTGATAAAATCGGATGTTTGCAATCTGATTTAAAATCGGATTGCACTCTGACCCATGTTAGTCAATGGGTGACATCTCACTTGCGATTTTTTTCCCATCCAAAATCGGACTGAGGAAAAAATCGCAACATGCTACGATTTGCTGCGATTTTCACCAAGTCAATGGGTGCGATTAAAAAAAAAGGACCAAAAACGGACCATCCGTTTTCCATCCGTTTTAAACGGAGACATTACCATTCTGTGGCATAGAACACTGTAAATGGTCCTGTAAATGACTGTAGAAAAATAGTTGCTGCGAAAAAAAAAACGGATTGCAAACGGATGTAAAACGGATGCAAAACGGATAGAAAACGGATGGAAAGATTAAAAATCGCATAGAAATCGCATGACACTCGCATAACACTCCACCTTTTTTACAGTCCAGAAATCGGACCGTTTTTTTAATCGCAAATGAGGATGAGCCCTATACAACAAAATGTAACTCCAAGTCAGTCAAACTTCTGTGAAATCAACATTGAATGTGATTCAATTTCTCCTGCTGTTGTGCAAATGGAAAAAGCAACAGGTAGAAATAATAAGAAGGTCACTAACATCCATGTGTCTGCTCAGTAAGAGTGTCCAGGGTTCCCTTTATTTTTTGAGCAGTATATATAATCCTACTATGTGTGATATCTGTTGAGGTGTGTATCTAATCTACTATGTGTAATAATATGTATTGAAATGTCTCCAGAAACATAGCTACTGGGGGGGCAGAGGGGGTGGTGGCCCCAGGCTCTGCGCCCTGAGAGGGCCCACCCAGAGCTACGCTACTGTAACTGTATCTGCATGCACATTGCGCTGATACAGTTGCATTCTGTGGCACAGCAGGGAGAATTGATCTCCCTGCTCTGCCGCCTGGCCACTATGGGGCCACTGATCAGGCGGGGGAGCCCAGGTGTCAGCAGTGGGCACTCCGTCCGTCATCGCAGGTTCAGCTGTATCAGCTAGATGCCGATACAGCTGACCGCATTGATGAGAGAAGGAGCGTTACGCTCCCTCTACCATCATCTCCCTGTCAGCATCTGATGCAGACACTGACAGTGGGCGCGATGACATCAGTACTCTGCGCCTGCAGTCGGAGATGAGCGGGAGCAGAAAGCAGCGCAGGAAACAGGAGGAAGAGAGGTGAGTATTTATTTTAGTGGGCTGCACAACACTACAGAATTAGTTGCCTAGTTTACTCCCGCCTTACCCGTTACCTCTTCACTCACTCCCTTCTAGAACCTTCACAGTCCAGCTTCCGCCCCCTACATTCGACTGAAATTGCACTCACCAAAGTGACCAATGACCTACTGACAGCAAAACGTAACGGTGACCAATCTCTGCTCATTCTTCTTGACCTAGCTGCAGCTTTCGATACTGTTGACCACCATCTCCTACTCTCTAGGCTCCAGTCGCTAGACATTAAGGACACTGCTCTCTCCTGGATCTATTCCTATCTCTCTGACCGCTCCTTCAGTGTTTTGTTCTCTGGCTCCACGTCATCTCCTCTTCCTCTTGCTGTTGGGGTACCTCAGGGCTCAGTCCTTGGCCCCCTTCTTTTCTCTCTCTACACGGCCCCAATTGGACAGACCATCAGCAGATTTGCAAATATAAAAAGAGAGAAGCCAGCGCTGCCGATGGTCAGAACGCACACACACAGCAGCCCCGCCCTGCCCCAGGCTTTATAATTTGTACGTCTGTGTCTGAGCCTGCATCACCCTTCATCTGTGTTTGCTGGTTGGGCAGTGTGTGGAGGTTTAACCTGAGATGTATGTGTTCAGATCTGGTTGGCCTTTATCTGCACTTGCTTCATCTGGCTGCACGGGAGCGATTCAGACATGTTTCAGGTACATTTGTAATAGATAAGGTCTTGCTTTTAAAATATTCAGGAGGCTGTAATGGCACAGTGAGTAATAAAAAATGTAGAGTAGGACCCCCCACATGAGATTGCCTTGGCGCGGCGGGGTGGCTCAATGTATTGATCAATATTTTGCCAAATGTCTCATTTTGATTACAGTTAGATGTCAATATGTGCATTGCACTTCATGTTATGCGTTCTGACCATCGGCAGCGCTGGCTTCTCTCTTTTTATGCTTGCATCAGCAGATTTGGCTTTCAGTACCATCTTTATGCTGATGACACACAACTATATATGTCTTCCCCGACCTTACCCCCGCTGTACTACAGAACGCCAGTGACTGTCTGTCCGCAGTCTCCAATATCATGTCCACTCACTATCTGAAACTCAACCTCTCTAAAACTGAACTTCTTCTGCTCCCGCCGTCTACTAACCTCCCTAAATCTGACATTTCCCTCTCCGTGGGTGTTACCACAATAACACCCCGGCAGCAGGCACGCTGTCTGGGTGTTATGTTTGACACCAATCTCTCCTTCACATTCCATATACAATCTCTTGCCCGCTATTGCCGCTTACACCTAAAGAACATCTCTAGAATCCGCCCTTTTCTCACCGTGGAAACAACAAAAACCCTCACTGTAGCATTGATCCACTCCCGCCTGGATTACTGCAATGCTCTATTAATTGGCCTCCCCGTCACTCGACTATGCCCTCTCCAGTCCATACTAAACACAGCAGCCAGGGTCATCTATAAGGCTAATCGGTACTCGGACGTGTCCGCTCTTCGTCAGTCATTACACTGGCTGCCCATTCATTAATGGATCCACTTGAAAGTACTCGTTCTCACCCACAAAGCTATCCACAGTGCGGCACCCCCCCACTTCTCCTCCCTCATTTCTGTCTATCGGCCTAGCCGATCGCTGCGCTCTGCAAACGACTTTCGACTAACCTCTGCACTAATCCGTACCTCCCACTCCCGACTCCAAAACTTCTCCCGTGCTGCTCCTATCCTCTGGAATGCTCTACCCCAAGAAATTAGGACTAACCACAATTTGCATAGTTTTAGGCGCTCCCTCAAAACACATTTGTTCAGAGCGGCCTATCACGTTCACTAATCAAAGTCATTCTCTGTGTAAGTGTGTGTTTGTAGCCCAGTCACTATCTCTATCTATCCCCCACTCCCTCAAGATGGCTGGACCATCATTGTAAATACACAATTGTAAATACACACCTGTACTCTGTATCTCCCTCACCTCATTGTAGATTGTAAGCTCTCATGAGCAGGGTCATCTTATTTCATCTTATTTTGCTTTAATTATTGTATTGTTAACATTGTTACTAATGACTTGTGTTTTGAAACTGTTAAACTGTAAAGCGCTGCGGAATATGTTGGCGCTATATAAATAAAGATTATTATTATTATTACAGAGGCTACCTATGGGGGTGCATTACACTACAAAGGATGCCTATGGAGGTGCATTACACTACAATGGATGCCTATGGGGGTGCATTACACTATAGAGGCTGCCTATGTGGGTGTATTACATTACAGAGGCTGCCTATGAGGCTGCATTACACTACAAAGGATGCCTATGGGGGTGCATAATAATACAAAGGATGCCTATGGGGGAGCATTACACTACAGAGGCTGTTGAAGGGGGAGCAATACACTATAAAGGGTGCCTATGGGGCTGCATTACACTATAGAGGCTGTCTATGAGGAAGCATTACATTATAGAGGCTGCCTATGGGGCTGCATTACACTATAGAGGCTGTCTTTGGGGGAGCATTACACTATAGAGGCTGTCTATGGGGGAGCATTACACTGTAGAGGCTGCTTATGGGGGTGCATTACGCTACAGAGGCTGCCGATGGGGTGCATTACACTATAGAGGCTGCTTGTGGGGGTGGATTACGCTACAGAGGCTGTCGATGGGGTGCATTACACTATAGAGGCTGCTTGTGGGGGTGAATTGCACTATAGAGGCTGCCTATAGGGGTACATTACACTATAGAGGCTGCCTATGGGGGTGCATTACACTACATAGGTTGCCTATGGGGGTGCATTACACTATAGAGGCTGCCTATGGGGGTACATTACACTACAGAGGCTGCCTATGGGGGTGCATTATGCTACAGAGGCTGCCTATGGGGGTGCATTACACTATAGAGGCTGCTTGTGGGGGTGAATTGCACTATAGAGGCTGCCTATGGGGGTGCATTACACTATAGAGGCTGCCTATGGGGGTACATTACACTACAGAGGCTGCCTATGGGGGTGCATTATGCTACAGAGGCTGCCTATGGGGGTACATTACACTATAAAGGCTGCCTATGGGGGTGCATGACACTATAGAGGCTGCCTATGGGGGTACATTACACTACAGAGGCTGCCTATGGGGCTGCATTACACTATAGAGACTGCCTATGGTGGTACATTATGCTATATAGGCTGTCTATGGGGTTCATTACACTACAGAGGTTGCCTATGGATGTGCATTATACCATATAGGCTATGGGGGTGCTTTACACTACAGAGGCTGCCTATGGGGGTGCATTACACTATAGAGGCTGTCTATGGGGGAGCATTACACTGTAGAGGCTGCTTATGGGGGTGCATTACGCTACAGAGGCTGCCGATGGGGTGCATTACACTATAGAGGCTGCTTGTGGGGGTGGATTACGCTACAGAGGCTGTCGATGGGGTGCATTACACTATAGAGGCTGCTTGTGGGGGTGCATTGCACTATAGAGGCTGCCTATGGGGGTGCATTACACTATAGAGGCTGCCTATGGGGGTACATTACACTACAGAAGCTGCCTATGGGGGTGCATTATGCTACAGAGGCTGCCTATGGGGGTGCATTACACTATAGAGGCTGCCTATGGGGGTGCATTACACTATAGAGGCTGCCTGTGGGGGTACATTACACTACAGAGGCTGCCTATGGGGCTGCATTACACTATAGAGACTGCCTATGGTGGTACATTATGCTATATAGGCTGTCTATGGGGTTCATTACACTACAGAGGTTGCCTATGGATGTGCATTATACCATATAGGCTATGGGGGTGCTTTACACTACAGAGGCTGCCTATGGGGGTGCATTACACTACAGAGGCTGCCTATGGGGTGCATCATAATACAGAGGCTGCCTATGGGGGAGCATTACACTACAAATAATGCCTATGGGGGTGTATTACACTACAATGGATGCCTATGGAGGAGCAATACACTACAGAGGCTGCCTATGGGGGTGCATTACACTACAGAGGCTGCCTATGGGGTGCATCATAATACCGAGGCTGCTTATGGGGGTGCATTTCACTACAGAGGCTGCCTATGGGGGTGCATTACACTACAGAGGCTGCCTATGGGGGTGCATTTCACTACAGAGGCTGCCTATGGGGGTGCATTACAATACAGAGGCTGCCTATGGGGGTGCATTACACTATAGAGGCTGCATACGGGGGTGCATTGCACTATAGAGACTGCCTAAGGGGGTGCATTACTCTACAGAGAGTGGCTATGGGAGTGCATTACACTATAGAGGCTGCCTATGGGGGTGCATTACACTACAGAGGCTGCCTATAGGGGTGCATTACTCTACAGAGGCTTCCTATGGAGGTGCATTATGCTACAGAGGCTGCTTATGGGGGTGCATTACACTATAAAGGCTGCCTAAGGGGGTGCATTATGCTATAGAGGCTGCTAATGGGGCTAAATTACACTACAGAGGCTGCCTATGGTGGTGCATTATGCTACAGAGGCTGCCTATGGGGTTTCATTACACTACTGAGGTTGCCTATGGGGCTGCATTACACTATAGAGGCTGCCTATGGGGGTGCAAAATGCTATAGAGACTGCCTATGGGAATGCATTATTTAATATAGAGTCTGTCTATGGGGAGTGAATTATACTATATGGAGACCTATGGAGAGTGCATTATACTTTATCGAGGACTATCGGGTATATTATGCTATATGGAGGCTTTCTATGGGGCCATCATACAGTGTTGGAGCCATTAAGCAGTTTGGGGGATATTAAGTGGTCAGTTTATATACAGTGAGGGGGCATTGTACTGTGTATAAGAGAGCATTATACTGTGTATAGAGGAGCTATGTGTTAGGCGTCAGGTTTCTGCGTCTGCTCTGCAGGAATCCAGAGCCTCACATTCTGCGGTCTCCTGCTGTCTTTCTACTGCAGAGAAGATTACTTTGCAGCAGACCGCTCCAGAGACTAAGTTCCTCTGTGCTCATACTGGGCATGCTCATGAGACGATCTCCCATTGGAGATCGGGAGTCATGTGCCCAGGTCCTGCTCCAGATCTCATTGGTCCATCTCGGAGATCTGGAAGGTCCCGCACGGCTATAAAAAGTGTGCATGGCCGTTCCGCCATGCGCTAGTATAGACTATACTTGCTGTGTGTGAATGGTGACGGATGTATGATTCTGGTGACTGACTTATTAAGAAACCCTTTCCCTCTGATATTACGCATGTGGATAGGGAATTAGTTCAGCAGTCAGCGCCAGTCAGTGGCAAGCCTTAGGCCACTGCGCACACCGCACCTCTGTGCTAGCGTCTGACATTGTGCCTGCTTTGTAGCTGTGTCGTCCTGCGGCAGTGTCCTATGCCGCGCTGCAGTAGCAGCCCTTCTTGGCACTCGCAGTAGCGCACACACGGTAGGTCTAGACGGATGCAGCTCCTTTGTCTTAGGTCCTGCTCCTGTGACCTTATACTGTGTGTGCATCTACCTGAGGCCTGTGATACTAACAGGCTCAGTATTTTTGTATGTTTATGTTGCGGAGTCTCTGTGTGTGAACAGAGCCCGCTCTGCGCACTTCGGGTGAAGGCTAACCCGTGCGTATTATACCGCCATATTGCTCAGCTGTCATTACCTAGCAGCGGTGTAACACCTACTGCACAATGGACCCCAAGCAGCGAACGCACTAATTTATTTTTATTTAGTGCGTTCCGCCATTCCTAACACTATGCTGGGGGTAGACTTATTGTTGTAGGGGAATTCAGATTACTGTGACTGTCAAAGGGGCCCAGAGGGAAATATTACTTTTAAGGGGACAAAATGAGGGCACTGTTTTCTAGGGCACTGGCACCCAGCATTACTATATTCTAGAGGGTGCTTTAGAATTTAGAGGGCATATAGTGCCACATAATAGGTGAAGTAATAGGGACACATGGCAGCAGCGGCTCAGCATTGGGATATCAGCAGGATGAGTAGTTTGTGCAGGTTGGGAATAGATGCTGACGCACTGAAAATGTGAGATATGAAATGTGTCTTTGTTATATTCTCTGTAGCCGAGTCCTGGCTGGAAGAAGTTGGCATGTTGGTCTGGGCCAGATGGAAAAGTAAAGGATTCCATCAGAAAGAACATCAGCTGTAAGTCACTATCTGTAACTGTGCTGTAGTCTTATATGACCTGCAGGACTGGTATCTACTACTGATCATATAGCGGTAATATCAATATCAGTCTTTTTTATAGAAATTATTTTCAGTAACAGCTCGATCATCTGTTGAGGTTCTCCTCCACTATTAGTGTGCATCACCCAGTTATAATCAATGTTGCCTGGTTAGGGACCCATTCAGAAGTTTTGCCCCCCCTGAACCAAAACCCTAGCTACGCCTCTGTATGTTTCTAATATGTCACGTGTGACACTCTATGTTGTGTAACATACAGTTTGGCAAAAATTAAGAGACCACTTTAAAATGTTCAGTTTGTCTAATTTTCTCTTTACAGGTATATTTTTGAGTAAAATGTAAATTGTTCTTTTATTGTCTCTGAATTTCCAAGCAATACGTTTTGTATTTTTTTTCAGAAAATGAGAAATGGTCAAAATTATAAAGAAAATGCAGTGCTTGCAGACCTCAAATAATACTAAGAAAACAAGTTCATAATCATTTAAAACAACAATACTAATGTTTTACCTCAGGAAGAGTTCAGAAATCAATATGTTGTGGAATAACCATGATTTTTAATCACAGCTTTCATGCGTCTTGGCATGCTTTCCACCAGTCTTTCACACTGCTTTTGGGTGACCTTATGCCACTCCTGGTACAACAATTTCAGCAGTTCTTCTTTGTTTGATGGCTTGTAACTATCCATCTTCCTCATGATTACATTCCAGAGGTTTTCAATGGGGTTCAGGTCTGGAGATTGGGCTGCCCATGACAGGGTTTTGATGTGGTGGTCTCTTAATTTTTGCCAGTGCTGTATATATAGTGGGGAAAAAAAGTACTTAGTCAGCCACCAATTGTGCAAGTTCTCCCACAAAAACCAGGGGAAGAGTCTTGAGGAGATCATTTGCATATTCCCAGTGCCTTCTGGGATAAGTGAAGAGTCTCCGCGAGCTCAACGATCACTGGGTTTTGGCCGTTGCAGCTGAAAAGAGGAAATCGGAGAAACCAGGGGAAGAGTCTTGAGGAGATCATTTGCATATTCCCAGTGCCTTCTGGGATAAGTGAAGAGTCTCCGCGAGCTCAACGATCACTGGGTTTTGGCCGTTGCAGCTGAAAAGAGGAAATCGGAGAAACCAGGGGAAGAGTCTTGAGGAGATCATTTGCATATTCCCAGTGCCTTCTGGGATAAGTGAAGAGTCTCCGCGAGCTCAACGATCACTGGGTTTTGGCTGTTGCAGCTGAAAAGAGGAAATCGGAGAAACCAGGGGAAGAGTCTTGAGGAGATCATTTGCATATTCCCAGTGCCTTCTGGGATAAGTGAAGAGTCTCCGCGAGCTCAACGATCACTGGGTTTTGGCCGTTGCAGCTGAAAAGAGGAAATCGGAGAAACCGCGCGCCGATAGGCGCGCAAATTTTGGCTCATCTTTCATCTTTTTAAAAAATCTCAAGATGGAAGAGGCCAGGAGCCATTTGGTGAGCTGCATTTCTTGCTACATGTTCACAGATTTACCAGTGGAAAAGCCAAACTTCACATGCCACAAATGCAAGCTTGTGACCCTGTTGGAGGAAAAGTTGCAAAATCTCGAAGAGAGGTTAGCTACGTTGAAGATCATTAAGGAAGGTGAAGAGTTCTTGGACAGAGCAGAATTATCTCTTCATGTTACAGAAAGAGAAGAAATTCGAAGTGCACCTGAAGAAACAGAGGATTGGAGACATGTGACCCAGAGAAGCAGGAGGATCAGGAGGCAGTCAGCACCCATACTGCTCAGAAACCAGTACCAGGCTCTCACGCAGGAAAACGATGAAGAAATACATCAGGATAAGACTTTGCCAACAAACAGCAACCTTGTACGCCTTCAGAGTCCTCCTGGATGGAGAAAGAAAAATGTTGTGAAGAAGAAACGGAGAGTGGTGGTCATGGGGGATTCCCTGTTGAGAGGAACAGAGGCCGCTATCTGCAGACCGGATATAACTTCAAGAGAAATGTGCTGTCTTCCAGGTGCAAAAATTAAAGATGTGTCTGACAGGATATCAGGACTCTTCAGACCTACAGATGACTACCCATTCCTGCTACTACATGTGGGGACAAATGACACCGCAAGAAACGACCTGGAAACCATCTGCAGAGACTTTGAAGACTTAGGCAAGAAGGTGAAAGAACTGGGAGCGCAGGTGGTCTTCTCTTCCATTCTCCCAGTGGATGGCCATGGAACAAGGAGGTGGAATAAGATTCTGCAGGTGAACAACTGGCTACGTCGATGGTGCCGTCAGCAACGATTTGGATTTCTGGATCACGGAGTGAACTACTTATACGATGGACTACTTGCTAGAGATGGGGTGCACCTTACGAAGACTGGAAAGCAGGTATTTGGAAGTCGCCTTGCTACACTTGTAAGGAGAGCTTTAAACTAGAACAACATGGGAAGGGAAGCAAAAGACCAGAAAAAGCCATACACCTGACAAATGCTACTGAGAACTCTGCTATTAGAAGAGGAAAGGAAGAACAAAGACGAAAGAATCTAATTAAAAAAAATATTGGAGAAAGAGAAACCAATCACAAACTAAAATGTTTCTATACTAATGCACAAAGCATGGGCAACAAACAAGGAGAATTGGAACTACTAACACAGGAAAAGAAATATGATGTCATTGGAATCACTGAAACTTGGTGGGACAATACACATGATTGGAATACAAGACTAGAAGGATACAACTTATTTGCAAGAAACAGACTTGATAAACGAGGAGGGGGTGTCGCATTGTATGTTAGAAATGCGTATATCTGCACAGAGATTGAAGCTTCAGAGACTGGGAGTTCTGTGGAAACTGTTTGGGTAAGAATACAAGGACAGAACAATGGAAAGGACACCATTGTAGGCATTTACTACAGGCCGCCTGTGCAAGCTGAAGATATGGATGAACTCTTTATGCATCAAATGGCCAAGTTCTCCAAAAAATATGACATAGTTGTCATGGGAGATTTCAACTATCCAGACATTTGTTGGGAATCTCTCTCAGGCAAAACTAACAGGTCAAGGAAATTCTTATCCTCTCTTGCTGACAACTTTATCTTCCAAAAGGTAAAGGAGAAAACAAGGGGAACTGCTACCTTGGATCTAATCCTTATAAACAGGGAGGAAATGGTTGAGGAGGTAAAAGTGGCTGGGACCCTAGGAGGTAGCGACCATGCTATTTTAGAATTTTGGATAACTAGAGGCGGAAGACCTGTGAAGACTCAGACGTCAAGGTTAGATTTCAGAAAGGCAGATTTTAAGGGATTCAGAAAGAGAATTGGAGGGATCCAATGGCTGGATATCCTTAAAGACAAAAATGTCCAGGAAGGATGGGAAATCTTGAAAAATGAAATTCTCAAAGCACAGTTGTTAACAATTCCGAAAAGAGGGAAGAATAGGAAGCATTTAAGGAAACCAGGATGGATGAACACAGAGCTTAAGCACATGCTAAAAAGGAAGCAAAAAATGTTTATAAAATGGAAAGAAGGAGGCATATCTAAAGAAGAATATAATGCTGTCTGCAGAACCTGCAAGGCACAAATCAGATTATCTAAAGCTGAAAATGAATTGAGGCTTGCAAGAGATGTCAAAAGCAATAATAAAGGATTTTGGGGATATGTCAAAAGTAAAAGAAAAGTCAAAGATGCTATAGGATTTTTACAGGATGAAAATGATGAAATGGTAAGACAGGATGTTGAGAAGGCTGAACTTTTAAATTCCTATTTTGCATCTGTTTTCTCTCAGAAAGGAAATGTAACATCAACTGTTATTCACTGTCCTATTAAGGGAATAGAAGAATCCAGGATATCTATAAACAGAAAGATAGTGAGGAAACACTTAGCTAACCTAAATGTATTCAAGTCTCCAGGTCCAGATGAATTACACCCCAGAGTACTGAAGGAGATAGCAGAAGAAATTTTTGAACCCCTCTCCATAATCTTTGAAAATTCTTGGAGAACAGGAGAAGTGCCAGAAGACTGGAGAAGAGCAAATGTTGTTCCTATCTTCAAAAAGGGGAAGAAGGTGGACCCAGGCAACTATAGGCCGGTGAGTCTGACTTCTATACCAGGAAAGATCTTTGAACAAATTATTAAACAACATGTATGTCAATACCTGGATAAGAATGAAGTGATTAAACAGAGTCAGCATGGGTTTGTAACTAATAAGTCATGTCAGACTAATTTAATTTCCTTCTATGATGGTATTACTGATTGGGTGGATCAAGGAAATGCTGTAGATATAGTATATCTTGACTTCAGCAAAGCATTTGACAAAGTCTCTCATACAATCCTTATTGAAAAAATGACTAAGTATGGAATGGACAAGGCAACTGTTAGGTGGATTCATAACTGGCTTAGTGATCGGACCCAAAGAGTGGTCGTAAATGGCTGCACATCCAGTTGGAAGAATGTCTCAAGTGGGGTACCACAGGGCTCTGTCCTGGGCCCTGTATTGTTCAACATCTTTATCAACGATTTAGATGAAGGAATTGAGGGTAAACTGATTAAATTTGCTGATGACACAAAGCTAGGAGGGATAGCTAATACTAGAGAAGAGAGAGAGAGGATTCAAAAAGATTTAAATAAACTGGAGAAGTGGGCAGCAACTAACAGAATGGTTTTTAACAGGGAGAAATGCAAAGTACTACATCTGGGCAATAAAAATGAAAAAAGCATATATAGAATGGGAGGAATAGGGCTAAGTGACAGCACATGTGAAAAAGACTTGGGTATACTAATAGATCACAGACTGAATATGAGTCAACAGTGTGATGCAGCAGCAAAAAAGGCAAATGCAATTCTAGGATGTATTAACAGAAGCATACAGTCTAGATCACGTGAAGTAATTATTTCCCTCTACTCCTCTTTGGTCAGACCTCATCTGGAATATTGTGTCCAATTTTGGGCACCACATTTTAAAAAAGACATCAACAAACTGGAGCAAGTTCAGAAAAGAGCGACCAGAATGGTGACCGGTCTGCAAACCCTGTCTTATGAGGAAAGGTTGCAGGATTTGGGAATGTTTAGTTTGCAAAAGAGAAGACTGAGAGGAGACTTAATAGCTGTCTACAAATATCTAAAGGGCTGTCACATTGTAGAAGGATCAACTTTATTCTCATTTGCACAAGGAAAGACTAGAAGCAATGGGATGAAGCTGAATGGGAGGAGACACAGATTAGATATTAGAAAAAACTTTTTGACAGTTAGAGTGATCAATGAGTGGAACAGGCTGCCACGAGAAGTGGTGAGTTCTCCTTCAATGGAAGTCTTCAAACAGAGGCTGGACAGACATCTAACTGGGATTATTTAGCGAATCCTGCTTTGAGCAGGGGGTTGGACCAGATGGCCCAGGAGGTCCCTTCCAACTCTACGATTCTATGATTCTATGATACATAAAAAGATGAGAAAGGCCAGTAATTGACATTTTAGGTAGATGCCAAATATGAGAGTAAAATGAGAAAACAAATCCAAAACATCACCTTGTCTGAGTTGCCAAGATTTATTTTGCAAGTTATGGTGGAAAATAACTATTTTTGGGCATTAACAAAAGTTCATCTCAATATTTTGTTATATATCCTTTGTGGGCAATGACAGAGGTCAAAGTTTTCTGGAAGTCTTCACAAGGTTGGCACACACTGTAGGTGGTATGTTGGCCCATTCCTCCATGCAGATCTCCTCTAGAGCAGTGATGTTTGGGGCCTGTCGCTGGGCAACACGGACTTTCAAATCCCTACAAAGGTTTTCTATGGGGTTGAGATCTGGAGCCTGGCTAGGCCACTCCGGGACCTTCATATTCTTCTTACGAAGCCACTCATTTGTTGGCCTGGCGGTTGTGCTTGGGATTATTATCATACTGAAAGACCCATACACGTTTTATCTTCAATGCCCTTGCTTATGGAAAGAGGTTTGCACTCGAAATCTCACAATACATGGTTCCATTCATTCTTTCATGCACATGTGAGCAGGTAGGAAGATCCAGTAACGGGTAAGAGGCAGAGCAAGCGTTAACGTGGGGTTTAAATTAATAAGTATACTCCTCGCAGGGAGAAAACAGATAAAACAGTATATAGGAACACAGGGGACGTAACTCAAGGGAAGTGGGTGTGAAGCATATGGTAGGAAGTTCAAGGATAGCAAACTTATCAGTTTGATGACTTCAGAATGCAGTTAGTTCATGATGTGGACGTTGGCACCTTAGCAGTGGCGCAAGGGGTCCGGCATGGTCCTGGATCCTGGCGGCGGCTGTGATTCCTCGTGGTTCGGTGTAGTCCTGGAAAAGATGACGTATTGGTTCCTGGCAGCAAGTGATTCCTTGTGGTCCGGTCGGTGATCGGTGTGTCAGGAAACGAGCCGGACAGAGCATAGTCTTTCCCCCTGTCAGCGTACAGGGACAACGAGCAACTCAATTCAGGTGCAAAGGGAAGCCCCTCACAGTAGGTGTCACTATTCTCCCCTTGGTGCATGCGCAGGCTTATGTCCTGACTGGGAGTCCTGTCACTCACAGTCAGTGATGTCAGCAGGGACCAGGAAGGTCATTGTCGGCAGTCTCTGTTAACAGCTTTTAGCCTCTGCTGGTTTTTGCCCGTTCTGGCAGTTGGCCCCCCTCAGAAGCCCTGACACTGCCCTCCTGCACGATGCACGTTCCCACGGCAACTAACTGATTTGCCGTGCGCTGTGCCCTTTTATCTTAGCCACACACCCTACTCCTAGGTGCAGAGGTCGGTCCAGTGCTTTAAGCTTTCCCTCCTGAAACTTGGGTGACAGCCCCAACAGTTCCGGATCTGTCATGAAGTAAGTAGGTCTGGTCCGGATCTTCTCCTTACATACACAGATCAGTCATCCTGGTCCCTTTGCAGAGAAACACCCCAAAGCATGATGTTGCCACCCCCATGCTTCACAGTAGGTTTGGTGTTCTTTGGATGCAACTCCGCATTCTGTCTCCTCCAAACACCATGAGTTTTGTTTCTACCAAACAGTTCTACTTTGGTTTCATCAGACCATATGACATTCTCCCAATACTCTTCTGGATAATCCAAATGCTCTCTAGCAAACTTCAGAAGGGCCTGGACATGTACTGGCTTAAGCAGGGAGACATGTCTGGCACTACAGGATCTGAGTCCCTGGTGGCGTTGTATGTTACTGATGGTAGCCTTTGTTATGGTGGTCCCAGCTCTATGCAGGTCATTCACTACAGTAGGTCCCCTGTGTGGTTCTGGGATTTTTGCTCACCATTCTTGTGATCATTTTGACCCCAAGGGGTGAGATCTTGGATGGAGTCCCAGATCGAGGGAGAATTTCAGTGGTTTTGTATGTCTTCCATTTTCTTATAATTAATCTCACAGTTGATTTCATCACACCAAACTGCTTACCTATTGCAGATTCAGTCTTCCCAGCCTGGTGCAGGGCTGTAATTTTGTTTCTGGTGCCCTTCGACAGCTCTTTCGTGTTTACGAAAGTGAAGTTTGGAGTGTGATTGTTTGAGATTTTGGACAGTTGTCTGCTATACTGCTAGTAAATTCAAACAAGTGTCATTACTATAGGTAATGAGTGGAGGACAGAGGAGCCTCATAAAGAAGAAGTTACAGGTCTGCAAGTGCTAGAAATCTTGCATGTTTTTAGATGACCAAATACTTATTTTCCACCATAGTTTGCAACATAAATCTTGCTTAATCAGACAAGGTGATTTTATAGATTTGTTTTCTCATTTTGACTCTCATAGTTGTGGTCTACCTATAATGTAAATTACAGACCTCTCTCATCTTTTTAAGTGGGAGAGCTTGCACAAATGGTGGCTGACTAAATACTTTTTTTTTCCTCACTGTAAGCAATAATGTGATATTGTCTCAGCCAGTGGCGTCACAAGACTCTAGGCTGATCCGCCTCATTGCAAAATTTGGACCTGGGCCTCTTTTCATGTTGGTCAGATATATGGGCACTAATACTTTTTTAAATTCTACAAGGACAAGCATTTTGGTCTCCCCTCCCCCATTATGTAGTAATGTATCCCATCCTAGGCCCCTTCCAAGTATATATGTCCACAATCCTGGTATATATGTCTTCAATCTTGGGCCCCTTCATGGTAAACTGTTCCCCGTCCAGGTATATGTGTCTCCTATCCTGGTATGTATGTCCCCCATTCTCAGCCCATCCTGGTATATAGAGTTTGTCCCAAATCCTGGACCGCTTCCTGGTATATACAGTATGTTCCCCATTCTGGGCTCATCCTGGCATAAAGGTGGCTCATTCTGGTATATATGGCCTTCTTATTAGTAAATTTGACCCCCATCCTGGACCCCTTCCTGGTATATATGTCCCCCATCCTGGTATGCATGTCCCACATCCTGGTACATATGTTCCCCATCCTGAGCTCATCCTGTTACATAGGTTCCACATTCTGGTATATATATAATTTTTCCTAGTAAATATGACCACCATCCTGGACCCCTTCCTGGTATATATACTGTATCTCCCATGCTGGTAATTATGTCCCCCATCCTGGTTTATATGTTCCAAATTCTGGTATATATGTCCCTCTTCCTAGTAAATATGACCCCATCCTGGACTCTATCCTGGTATATACAGGTGCATCTCACAAAATTAGAATATCATCAAAAAGTTAATTTATTTCAGTTCTTCAATACAAAAGTGAAACTCATTTATTAAATAGAGTCATTACAAACAAGAGTCATCTATTTCACTTGTTTGTTTCTGGTAATGTTGATGAATATGACTTGCAGTCAATGAAAATTAGAATACTTTATAACACCAGCTTGAAAAAAATGATTTTAAAATCCGAAATATTAGCCTACTGAAGTGTATGTTCAGTAAATGCACTAAATACTTGGTTGGTGCTCCTTTGGCATCAATTACTGCATCAATGCAGAGTGGCATGGAGGTGATCAGCCTGTGGCACCGCTGAGGTGTTATGGAAGCCCGGGTTGCTTTGATATCAGCCTTCAGCCAGTGGCGTACCGTCAATAGTAGCAGACCACGCAGCTGCTATGGGGCCCGAACAGGTGAGGGGGCCCGGATGGGTGAGGTGGCCCTCGATGGCCGCTGAGGTTTGGCAGCTGTGCTGTGCTGACACAGTACTATCTCCTTTAATTAAATGTAAGCGCCAGCCGCTGTATACCCCCTTGAAGCTCCCCTTTCCTTGTTTCCTGGTCAGCAGTTGGCTGAAGTCTCTGGCTGAATTTGCATAAGAACGCCACGCCTCCTGTCAGCCAGAGAGCAGCATGCAGGAAGCAGGAAGCAGAAAGCAGAAAACATTCATGAGCCTCTCTCACTCAGGGAGAGGGTGGACACACACACAAGATGGTGAGCCCAGCTGGGGGTGGATTTTTTTTGTTAAATGTGTTCCCTCACTGTGCTGGCAGCCTGGCACTTTGCACCTTAGGGAGGGGGGCCCGGCTGCATGCACTGTGGAGGGTGGAGGGGGCCCTGCATGCACTGCAGGTGTGTGTGTGTGTGGATTCCTCTGTGCTTCTGTGGCTGGGCCTCTCCTGACGTAATCTCTGCTGCTGTGGCTGCCTCTCCTGACATACTCTGTGCTGCAGTGGCTTCCTCTACTGGCATCCCTTGTGCTGCTGTGGCTGGCTCTCCTGACATCCTCTGTGCTTTTGTGGCCGTCTCTCCTAATATCCTTTGTTTTGCTGTGGCTAGCTCTCCTGACATTCTCTGTGCTTTTGTGGCTGGCTTTCCTGACATCCTCTGTTCTGCTGTGGCAGGCTCTCAAGACATCCTTTGTGATGCTTTAGTAGGCTCTCCTGACATCCTCTGTGCTGCTGTGGATGGCTCTCCTGATATCCTGTATGCCGCTGTGGCTGACTCTCCTAACATCCTCTGTGCTGTTATGGCTGGTTCTCCTGACATCCTTTGTGCTGCTGTGGCAGGCTCTCCTGACATCCTCTGTGATGCTTTGGTAGGCTCTCCTGACATCCTCTGTGCTGCTGTTGGTGGCTCTCCTGATATCCTCTGTGCTGCTGTGGCTGTCTCTCCTTACATCCTCTGTACTTTTATCTCTGGCTTTCCTGACAGCCTCCGTTCTGCTATGGCTGTCTTTCCTGACATACTTTGTTCTGCTGTGGCTAGCTCTCCTGACATCCTCTGTGCTACTGCAGCTGGCTCTCCTGACATCCTCTGTGCTGCTGTGGATAGCTCTCCTGATATCCTGTATGTTGCTGTGGCTGGTTCTCCTCACATCCTTTGTGCTGCTGTGGCTGGCTCTTCTGACATCCTCTGTGCTGCTGTGGTTGTCTCTTCTGAGATCCTCTGTGCTGCTGTGGCTGTCTCTCCTGACATCCTCTGTGCTTTTGTGGCTTACTCTCCTGACATCTTTTGTTCTGCTATAGCTAGCTCTCCTGATATCCTCTGTGCTGCTGTGGTTGTCTCTTCTGAGATCCTCTGTGCTGCTGTGGCTGTCTCTCCTGACATCTTCTGTGCTTTTGTGGCTGACTATCCTGATATCTTTTGCTCTGCTGTGGCTAGCTCTCCTGACATCCTCTGTGCTGCTGTGGCTGGCTCTCCTGACATCCTCTGTGCTCCTGTGGATAGCTCTCCTGATATCCTGTTTGCTGCTGTGGCTGACTCTCCTGACATCCTTGGTGCTGCTGTGGCTGGATGTTTGACCTATAACATGCAAGCCTGGAGCTAAGAGCACCTGTTGATTTTTTTTTCTTTTTTTGGGGGGGGCCCATTCAGACTTTTGCTATGGGGCCCCATGATTTCTATGTACGCCCCTGCCTTCAGCTCATCTGCATTGTTGTGTCTGGTGTCTCTCATCTTCCTCTTGACAATACCATATGGATTCTCTATGGGGTTAAGGTTACACGACTTTTATTCTGACTCCTCCTGATGACTGCGAGTCCCAAGTGTTCTATCTATCAGCTTCTTAGATAATTGTATAACTCGTACTCACAAAACCAGCCGTCCTCAGATAGTTTTAACTCAACTGGCAATGCAACTGTAGAAAGACCAGGAGAAACAATGCTGATTTCTTCCAAAATCTTGTATTAGTTTACAATGGACAGTAGGTAAAAAGGGGTAATTTGTACAGGGGAGTACACATGCATCTTGAGTAATGGCTGCTGTAGGCTAAACTGAAGAAGAAGGGAGGAGGAACCTAATACAGAGCTTAACTACAGGAGGGACATAGGGACAATTTTCACACAGTCTAATTCTACCTAGCAACAACAGGGAATTTTGCTGATTGGAAGAAGAACAAAACAAAGAGAAATATGCATTACAGGTTGTTCCCATTCGTGGGACACAGCACTCCCCGTCTGAAATCGTCAGATTTCATAAGTCCTTGTGCGAGATAAGGAGAATCTATCCCTCGACATTGTGAAACCTGCAATGAGAGGAGAAAAGAAAAACAATGCAACACAATGCAGAAATCAAGTCCATACTTGTAGTAAAAACGTAGAGCTTGAATAAAAAATGAAAAATGAGTCCAATAGAAACCCGTCTTCAGATTAGGGAAGCCGCAACATGCCAACTCTTCCACCAACCCAACAGTAGACGTTCCAGTCCATAAGGGGAAGTTAAAGTTCAGTTGGGTTCTGATAATCCTGTGTCCTAGCACAGCAGTAGCATGCGAAGGTATGCTCCCCACCATGGCAAAGTCCAGTGACTAAGATACATTCATGTGACTCCTGTTCGAAGGAGCCAGCAAACTGAAGCACTTGGAGAGGTTCCTGCAGCTGTAGTCTTCATAGATGCATCGCAAGAAACATAGACTTGTCTCTTGATGACGGTTGAAAGAATCTTTAAAGAACTACGGTGCAGGACTTGGGGTTGCTGTAAGGCCTTTAGGGACTTCTTCCCCGTCTCCCACCTTTTCTGTCTCTGAGATGGTAACATAGTGTTCCTGTTGATGCCCCGAGTAGCGAGCTGTCTCAGTGATGCCCTGCCTTGAACTGCAATGGGTGTTTTGAACCCCAGAGGACCGTGGATGCTGTTTTGAACAGGCGAGGCTCCTCGTTCGATAGGAAGTTCAACACAGGGTGATGCTTGGGAAGTGAACGTGCCTTGTTCGACATCCGGCAGTATGCTGAAGCTGCATTGTGTGGGGCATACGCTAGCACCATCGGTAAAAGGAAGGCTGTTGAGAAAGAGGCTCTCACTCTGAGCACTGAAGTCTAGCATGGATTCGGCTTGACCAGGTTTGTGATGGAGATAGGCGTCAAAGGTTGAGAACTCAGCAGATTCTTGCTGTGAATCCTTTGGCAACTCAGTCTTTGTGGGAAGGGAAGGTGAGGGAGCTACCCAGCTGTTATAGTTGACATTGGTGGGTTTGATGCTCGTGACCCTGATGATCACCTTGTCTTCCTCTGTTGGTGGTGAGTTGTCCTTTGTTGTAGGACCAAGTGTTGTTCTCTCAAGGTTGTAGTCTCGAAGATAACGCAGACTTGAACTGTCAGATGGTTGTTGCTGACATTTAGTGTCATTTGATTTCTCCTTCGTCCAGTAATGGCCTGGGTCTGGCAGGGGGGACAAGTCATGGTGATCTGACATGATAAGCGTTTTGTAAGAGGAGATGTTGCTAGGATCCTGTGTCTGGTCGCTACAGACATTGCCGATGATAACCCAGCCTAGCTCGAGGCGCTGAGCATACGGTTCATTGAGTAGTCCGTGGATTTGTTGACGCATCTTGTGCAGTCGTATAATGTCTCTGCCAAGGAGAATTAGGATGTCTGCCTTGTCGTCCAGGGGTGGCATCTCTTTGGCTATCATTCTGAGGTGAGGATGCTGAAGAGCGACTTCTGGTGTTGGGATTTCCTCACTGTTGAATGGAATTTGGTTACACTTAACAAGCATGGGTAGTGGTATCTCCATGGCGTCCTTCTCAAGAGAAGTTATTATGAGGCCACCGGCCCTTCTTCCAGAGGTTTTTATAACGCCGCTGCAGGTGCCCAAAGTGTAAGGATAGACGTCTCCTTTTAAGTCGAACAAGTCTAAGAGTTCTGACCTAGCCAGTGATTTGTTGCTCTGGTCATCCAGACTAACGTACACCTTGACTGCCTTCTCTGGATGACCCTTGGAATACACCGTTGCTAGGCAAATCTTCGCGCAGGACTTGTCTCGAAGACCTTCTCCGCAGACTTCGGTGCATGAGGAAGATACCGCAACTTGGCTTGTAGCTTGGTCTGAACTCTCCCCGCCATGGCTTGTGGTGGGAGAAGGTGTAGACGCAGAGTCATGCTGTGATGGATGGAGCGCTTGTACGTGGTCTTCGCTGTCGCACTCTAGACACTTGATGGCGATGACACAGTCCTTCTCAAGATGTTCAGTGGAGGCGCAGCACCTGAAGCATACTCCAAACTTCTTCAAGAGCTCCTTTCGTTCTTGAAGGGGTTTCTTCCTGAAGCCAATGCACTTCTTTAGGGGATGTGGCAGTTTGTGAATTGGACACTTGCGGTTCAGATTTTCAACCTTCTCACCTTCACTGCCTTTGTCTGGCGCTGATGTCGGTGTTGGCAGAACTTCTGTCTTTTTTGCAGACACCGGACCACTGCGGTTGCTGTCATGAGAGCACGAACTCTTGTACTTAGGGAATGGTGCAAAGCCGCTAGGTTCTTCATAGCAGAAGCTGGGGTCAGTTTTGCACTCTGCAATTTCCTTGATGAAGTCACAGAAGAAGAAAAATGGAGGAAAAGAGACTTGATTGGCTTTTTTGTACTTTGACCCAATAGTGGCCCACTTCTCTTGTATATTGTATGGCAGCTTAGAAACTATCGCGTTAATGCCCGAGCAGTATCCAGATAGCTGAGACCAGGTAGGTGCATGTCCGCCTTGGCTAACTGGAGCTCTAGGAGTATGTCACTGAGCTCTAGGAATTTTGAACTCTCCTTGCCAGATATTTTGGGGAAATCCTGCAGATGCTTAAACAGTGCATTCTCTATGGCTTCAGGACTGCCGAAGCTACTTTCCAGTCTTTCCCATGCAGCCATGAGTCCAGCTGCTGAATTACTGATGTGGACTGATCTGAGCCTCTTGACCCGCCCCGTGGATTTAGGTCCGAGCCACCTGAATAGCAGATCCAGCTCTTCAGCAGCAGTGATGCCAAGGTCACTAATTGCAGCTTTAAAGGTATATTTCCAACTTCTGTAATTCTCAGGCTGGTCGTCGAACCTTGTGACACCGGTGTTGGTGAGTTCTCGGCGTATCATGAGCCTCGCAAAATCGGCTATGTCTGTTCTTTCTGACTTTGGAGAAACATTTGCTGGCTGAGTGATGCTGTTAGTGTGGGTATTAGCTTCTTGGTTCAACATGGCAAGATATGGAGTGGCGTAGGCATTTAGACCAGCAACCGGTTTGTGACATATGGTCTCTGTTGTATGCGGGACTGGAACCACATAGTTATCAGGGGCATAGTGCCTTGACGGCATGTTAGGTTGCATGTAGACATTGGCGTATGGCATTTGGTGAGGTGTAGGGTCAGGCAGCATATTGACACATGAAGGAGGTTCAGGTTTGAATGTTTGTGGTCCATTGGACTGACCTTGAAAGCTGGAAGCTGCAGGCGGATCAATGTTCTGATGCTCTAGGGAGAGGTCAGTGCTGACGGGAAGGTTGTTGATGTTCAGGGTTTTGTTGGTTTGGCTCAGCACGTAATTTCTCATGCGCTTAAGTGGGTCTTCTGTGTCGAGTTTGTATGAATTGAGGCTGCCTCCTTGGCTCCCACCTAGAGCCTGCTCGAAGACCTTTAGCTTTGCTATGGCTGCTGCATGTTCGTATTCCTTCTGCAGGACTTCTATTTCCGCCTTCTCACGTGCAGATTTGGCTTCCATCTCTGCTTTCTTGCATGCGGATTCAGCTTCTGTCTCTGCTTTCTTGCGTGCGGATTCAGCTTCCATCTCTGCTTTCTTGCGTGCGGATACTGTTTCCTTCTCTGCTTTCTTTTGGGTGAAAATGGCTTGCACTTTCATAGATTCTGCTTCGGCACGCGCTCTTATGAGTTGTTCACTGAGGGTTGAGTACCTTGATGAGCTTGACTTGATTGAGTGTTTTGAGCTCCTAGCAGACCTGGATCTGTGCGATGTCACTTCTGACATTTGTGGGATTTTTACTTCTGTTTTGTTCACAATGTCGCGCACGGTGCTATCTCATTCGGCATTGAGCTGTTGGAAGACCTCGCATTCTTTTAGCGATTCTGGCATATTTAATTTCCGTAGCGTTGAGATGTATTTTTTACAAGTGTCTTTATAAGCCTGGTATGCAGAGTACAATTGTTCAATGGCTCCCTCTGGTGGTAACTCATGAGAGGCATACTGGGAGATGCTGTTAATGTGACTCTGCAGTCTTTGCCATAAGATGGATATATTACAAGAAAGTTCATGTTTAATGATTTCAAGGTTCTCTGTAGCTTTCAGTGACGGCTTAGCAGAGCGCTTGGGTCTGTTAGTGGCTGAGTCCTCATATACAGATATTGCAGACTTTCCTTCAGCCATTGTAACTCACAGGCAGATGAGTTCAGGGTAATATGAGCTGCAAAAAGCTACAGTCTTTGCAGTGAAGGGTGGGGGCTGTTCTGCTCCTGATTGTCAAGGAGACCAATACAAAGTTGCAACAAGCCTGAGCTGGAGAGCACAGAATGATACAAGTCTATGTAAACTGCAGCTTCTCAGTAGCTTATAGATTGATCCTTTCTCTGGATTACAGACTGTGAACTGTTTTTAGTAACAGGATAAATCCTTCACTGTGCAGTTTTCTGAAGTGAAGAGCACAGAATGTCTGCAGCCATGTAAGCTGCTGTTGTTGTGGCTTTACATTAGCCTTATGTTAAACAGTCCTCTTCTTGGATTACAGCTGTTTACTGTTCCTGGTCACAGCAACCCCCTTTTTACTATTCCGACTCCTCCTGATGACTGCGAGTCCCAAGTGTTCTAACTATCAGCTTTTTAGATAATTGTATAACTCGTCCTCACAAAACCAGGCGTCCTCAGATAGTTTTAACTCCACTGGTAATGCAACTGTAGAAAGACCAGGAGAAACAATGCTGATTTCTTCCAAAATCTTGTATTAGTTTACAATGGACAGTAGGTAAAAAGGGGTAATTTGTACAGGGGAGTACACATGTGTCTTGAGTAATGGCTGCTGTAGGCTAAACTGAAGAAGAAGGGAGGAGGAACCTAATACAGAGCTCAACTACAGGAGGGACATAGGGACAATTTTCACACAGTCTAATTCTACCTAGCAACAACAGGGAATTTTGCTGATTGGAGGAAGAACAAAACAAAGAGAAATATGCATTACAGGTTGTTCCCGTTCGTGGGACGCAACAACTTTGTTGGCCAATCAAGCACAGTATTTTTCGCAGTGTGGACAGGTGCCAAGTCCTGCTGGAGAATGAAATTTCCATCTCCTAAAAGCTTGTCGGCAGAGGGAAGCATGAAGTGCTCTAAAATTTCCTGGTAGAAGGCTGCGTTGACTTTGGTCTTGATAAAACACAGTGGACCTACACCAGCAGATGACATGGCTCCCAAAAACCATCACTGATTGTGGAAACTTCACACTAGACTTCAAGCAGCTTGGATTGTGTGCCTCTCCACTCTTCCACCAGACTCTGGGACCTTGATTTCCTAATGAATTGCAAAATTTACTTTCATCTGAAAACAACACCTTCAACCATAGTGCAACAGTCCAGTTCTTTTTCTCCTTGGCCCATGTAAGACGCTTCAGGCATTGTGTATTGGTCATGAGTGGCTTGACACAAGGAATGTGACACTTGTAGCCCATGTCCTGGATATGTCTGTGTGTGGTGGCTCTTGAAGCAATGACTCCAGCAGCAGTCCACTCCTTGTGAATCTCCCCCAAATTTTTAAATGGCCTTTTCTTAACAATCCTTTCAAGGCTGCGGTTATCCTGGTTGCTTGTGCACCTTTTTCTACTACATGTTTTCCTTCCAATCAACTTTCCATTAATATGCTTGGGTACAGCACTCTGTGAAAAGCCAGCTTCTTTAGCAATGACCTTTTGTGGCTTAGGCCTCTTTCACACTTCCGTTTTTGACAATCTGTCAAGATCCGCCAAATTTGAAAAAAAACGGATCTGCCATTTTTCTTTGCGGATCTGTTTTTTTCCCCATTGACTTTCATTATTGGCGGATCCTGACTGATTGCCATCCATTGCATCCGTTTTTTTGAGGATCCGCCACAATGTTAGTGTCTGTCAACATCCTCAAAGTTTTCCAAATGGAGCTTGCAACGTTTTTTTGGCCGGCGGATCCTCCAGACACTGAATTAACCCCAAAATCTGTCTGGGTGCCGGACAAAAAAAAATTCTCTCTCTCACTCTCTCTCTCTCTCCTTCCCGGCCAGCGGTTCCGTTAAATTTCCTCATTTTCAGGATCCGTCTAAAAACGGATCCTGTGCCATCCATTCACATCAGTTGAGAACGGATCCGCTTCTCTGCCTTTTTGGCGGATTTTAACTGATGCAAATAACTGAAGTGTGAAAGAGGCCTTACCCTCTCTGTTGAGTGTGTCAATGACTGTGTAAAGTTTCCGGATGTTCTATGAAGCCTGTTTTGCCCTTGTCCAAGATGGAGTCTGGTACTTCACCCTGTCCTTGAACTTCCTGTCAGTTCTGTTACGTAAGTCCATGTCAGGAAATACTCCTTGCCTGAGTATTTTGTTACTGTTGGCTTCTGAGCTTCCTCCTGGCTTGCTTCTGGAGTTCCTGCTGCTGTTCGTTTACTCTGTGCTCTGCCTCATCACTTCCAGCTGCCTTCAGTCCTCTCTGCTGCTTCCTGATCCTGATGTTGGTTACCTTTTGTCCAAACTTCTAAAGAGAGGCGCTATACATTTCTGCTTCTGCTGTGGTCCGTAAGAATTCCTGACATTTCTATTAGCTGAGCACTATTTCTTGGACTGCTCTTTGCGGGCTGCGGTCCTGGACTTGAGCGGAAGTTTTCAGCCCAAAAGAGGTACACTAAAAAACCTTCTCCTTCTTGTGCTCCACCTGCATATTTCTGGACTTCCATGAAAGGCGTTGGCTCCACTGTCTGTATACTTCTGGACCACCACGTATAAGTGCCGGTCGCACTATTGCTTCATATAACTACTGGACTTGCTTGTATTAGTGGTTGCGCCCTGCTATCATAGCTGCTGTAATTTGAGGATTGTCTCTGTTAGTTTATGTTTTACTCCTTGCTTTGTTAAGCACAGTTTGTTTGTCTCAACTTTGGTCTCAGATTAATTTTATCCCACGTAATCAGATTCCAAAGTACATTCATAATTGTTACAGACTGCCTACTGGACATTTGTCAGATGAGCAGTCGTCCCCATGATGGTGGAGCCTACTGAAACAAACCAAGGGACCTTTATAAATGCTTAGGAAACCTTTGCAGATTTTTATTGTTAATTATTGTAAATTACTGAGATAATGGCTTTTGGGGTTTCATTGGCTGTAAGCCATAATCATCAACATTAGCAGAAATAAGGAAAAAAAAGAAATTGCAGCTCACCCTCAACTGGCGTAGTAGAGCACGGACTGCAACGGACCACTTGTACACAGCATGGAAAAAAAGGAAAAATGTCCAGCTGATATAAAGGCTTTAAATTTTAATCCAAAATTTTTAAAAATGACATCACATCAAGATACCGCAGCAACGCGATTCGAACACTGGCTGTGTTCTTTGTCAGAGCTTCACTTATAATGAACATCCAAGAATTTAAACAAAACGCTACAAGAAAAATGCCTAAAAATAAACCACATGATTTTAAAACTGCCGATAGACATTTAAAAATGCAAGACACAGAACAAATATGGGGAATACGGGGAATAGAATTATTAATAAAGATCACACAAAAATGGAAACAATAATGGAATAACAATTCTCTTCGAAGGTTCAATCCTTGCGGGCTGTACGTATTAAGATTAAACATCCAAAAAGCTTCACGATCTTGAAGATGCTTCCTGATATCTCCTCCTCTTTGACTCATAAAAACGTTGTCAATGGCATATGATTGAAATGAGGAAGTATTTCTTTGGTGCTGTTGTATAAAATGTCTGGAAGCCTGGGACATCGCACGAAAAGAGTCAGAAGTATTATATATATATCATTTAGATGTTCAGAATTACGTTTAAGATTTCTTGTAGTGCAGCCCACATACATTTTGTTACATATGGAAAAGTTAATAATATACACAACATTTTTGCTGTTACAATTTAAATATTGTTTGATAAAGAATTGTATAGTCGTATTTGAGGTTTTTTTACTGTTAATACAAATTTACACATCCTACATCGGTTTTCTCCACATCTATAAAACCCCTTACAATTAAGCCATGTATGTCTATCAGACTTATTTTAAACTGCGGATTTCACAAAATATTCCCTATGGTTTGGACTCTCTTGGCCACCACTGCACAACCCGGTTTCAGAATTTTCAAAAGAATATTATCCTCCTCTAACATAGGAAGATATTTAAAATTATTTTTTAAATGTTTGAAAACTGGGGGCTATATTGCAAAGAGATTATAAGTTTGTTATCCCATTTTTATATTTTTGTTTTTATGGGAGACATTGTCCAATAATTCAACACAATTTTTTGGGGCTACAATTTTTTTGGCTCTGTTTAGCATCCAAACAAGGTATCCTTTATTTTTCAACTTGCTCTCACAGTCTAAAAATTCTGCCTGCAATTTAAAATTGTTGTTACAGTTACGCTTAAGTCGAGTGAACTCGCCTACAGGTATTGACTTTATGGTGTGCATGGGATGGCAGCTAGTTGCGTGCAGAATACTATTTCCAGAAAGTGGTTTACAAAATGTGGAAGTAGTAATACTTTTATCAGCACCTACCAACTGCAAATCTAAAAAAGAAATTGTAGATTTGTGAGCAACAAATGTAAATGAAATACCGTATCGGTTACCATAGATATAATTAACAAAGTCAGGTAAGGGAGTTACATCACCCCTCCAAATAAATAGGAGGTCGTTGATGTATATCCCATACCCAAAAAAATTGGAAACAAAAGGGTTAGTACATGTATATAACCAATTCAACTCCCAATACCACATAACCAGATTTGCAACAGACGGCGAGAACTTGGCCCCCATTGATACTCCCTTGCATTGGAGAAAAATCTCTGTCAAATAGGAAAAAATTGTGTCTCATGAGAAAGAAAACCAAGTCCAAAATATATCCAAATAAATCTTGAGAATACCCACTTAACCGGTATAAATGATATTTTAATGCCTGTAATGCCACCTCATGAGGAATACAAGTGTAGAGCGAAACTACATCACAACTTAGTCAGGAGCAATTAGCATCCCAGGTTAATCGTGACAATTGGTCTACCACGTCACGGGAATCTTTCAGAAATCCTCAGGTTCATTGGATTAAAGGTTATAGCATAGAATCAAGCCATTCCCCACCATTCCCCAGGAGTTATGGGACAATACCCCCCACAAATGCAAAAATAAAAAATGGGATAAAAGACTTGTACTCTCATTGCAATTTAGCTCTCAGTTTTCAGACATTAAAAATATATTTTTTAAATATCTTCCTATGTTAGAGGAGGATAGCATTCTATCAAAAATTCTGAAACCGGGTTGTGCAGTTTTGGCCAAAAGAGCCCAAACCATAGGGAATATTTTGTCCATTCCACAATTTACAAAAAGTCTGGTAGACATATGACACGCGCACCAGGGCCGCGGGGTACTCGGAGCCGGGTCAGACAGTTCTTTTTGGTAAGTCACGGGACCGTGACTCGACTCTGTGGCCCTGGCTGTGCCATAAAATGGGGAATATGTATATGAAATTTAACATGACACCACCTGTGGTGTTTGACAACAGATGGCTGAGGCTGCAAAAGGAGACCGCCGGGGCTGATCGAGAAGCAGCTGGGATGGTTCTGTTCCCCACAGGTGGAGTGGGGCCCCAGGGCTACTGGTTCTGTTTATGTCAGGCTTCTTGTACCTTGTGGTGCAGGACTCAGGGCTCACGAGATCACTGGAGGACACAAGGACTGTAGTTTTCTTTTCCTTTACTTGATGGTTGATAGTACAGACCGGGGCACTGGTAACATATTGTGATGGAGAGCCAGGCAGCCTTGAAGCAATTTTGGATACACCTGGCCTGGTAGGTACAGAGCCCTTCCTTCCTTTTTCCTTGCTGCCTAAGAGCTCACCCTCTTGCTGCTAACTGTCTTTCTCTTTTAAAACAAACCATTGCCCGCATGGCAGGCAGCTCGAGCTCATGACAAGTTCCGCTCCTTTGTGCCGGCTCCAGGCTCTGGTATGCTGCTGTGCCACCGGGTATTAGATTGGGCCAGGAGACCTGCAGTCCCCTGCCCTCCGGATTTAGCTGCCGGGACTTCAGTACCCGTGCAACCTCAGACTCTGGTATCTGGTTCTTAGTGCTCAGCTCTGGGGTGAGTTTAATCACAGCTCCACTCCCCAGGATCTGCTCGGCTTCTCTCTTACTGAAATCTGGTAAGAGAACCCCTCCTGGCTTCCCGGCATGACATTACTCCCTGTGAGGGAGGCAATGTCACGGCAACCGGGCTCCTGGGGTGCCACACAAACATGGCTCAATTGTAAGGGGTTTAATAGATGTGGAGAAAACCGATGTAGGATCTGTAAATTTGTATTAACGGTAAAAAAATTCTAACTCAATTCTTTAGCAAACAATATTTAAATTGTAACAGTGAAAATATTGTGTATATTATTAACTGTTCCATATGTAACAAAATGTGTGTGGGCTGTGTGGTGTCCCCAGGAGTATGGTCGCCACACTGGCATTGCCTTCCTCCAGGATTGAATGGTCTCTCGAGCAGTTTACCATGTCATGCAACACAGTTCCCACTCCAGGCCAGCAGAGGGAGCTCTGAACCAGAATTGGGGGAGGAGTGCTCTCTGAGGGCCAGGAAGGGAAGTTAGGAGTGTAGATGTGTGGAGAGAAACTGGAGGTTGAGCTGGGGATAGAGAGCTCCCTCCCCATGATAGCGCATGATCTGGAGCCTGGTCTCCACGGTTGTATGGATACTGAAGGTCCTGCAACAGAAACCAGAGGAGTAGGAAGCTGTAAATGTTCTATTCCCACCTAAGACTCAGAGGCACAAGAGCGACGGGTGAGCCAAGAGAGATAGATGGCTACAGCTGTCTGCCATATGAGGTAGTTCTACAAGATGATAAGAAGGAGGAACTTCAGTGTTACACAGTGCTGCATGTACCTCAACTAAGCGCTAGGAAGGAGACTACACAACCCATCTGAGAGAGAGGTTCCTGAGTTGCTTCCAGGCTAGCCTGCTCCTGTGCCATTTGTAATCGGGACCCTGGACTGCATTTGCCAAGTAAAGGTAAAGAAACTGCACCCTGTTGTGTCCTTGCCTTCTTCCTATAAACTCTCCGGCACTGCTACATCCTTGTGCTATACACTACACCCTCATCCCCAAAACCTATCTACACTGCCCTGGGACCAACGGCACTGACTGTGGAGGGCTATAACATCACTGCTGCACTCCACCATCTGTCCCAGAGGATCTGTCTGCAGCGTCGGCTTAACACCTCCTTTGCCGAACACCACAGGTGGCGTCACGAATCATTCATAAACTTTATTCCCATCACTCAATCCCCTTTTACATGGGCGCCCAGGGCCACGGACCGGGTCACCGCTGCTGTGACATTCCCCTCTGAAGGACCGGCCCGGTACCGAGTACCCCACAGCCCTGGGAGGGCGACCCAGCTGCACTACAAGAAATCTTAAAAAACACATTTTTGAACATCTAAATGATATATATAATACTTCTGACTCTTTTCGCGCGATGTCCCAGGCTTCCAGACATTTTATACAACAGCACCAAAGAAATACTTCCTCAATTCAAGCATATGCCATCGAGAAAGCTTTTATGGGCCAAAGAGGAGGAGATATCAGGAAACATCTTCGAGATCGTGAAACTTTTTGGATGTTTAATATTAATAGATACAACCTGCAAGGATTGAACCTTCGAAGAGAATTGTTATTCCATTAATTCCATTATTAATTGTTTCCATTTTTGTGTGATTTTTACTAATAATTCTATTCCCTGCATTTATATATATATTTGCTGTGTGTCTTGCGTTTTTAAATGTCTATCGCCAGTTTTAAAATCACGTGGTTTTTTTGTAGTGTTTTGTATAAATTGTTGGATGTTCATTGTAAGTGCAGCTCTGGCAAAAAACACAGCCAGTGTTCGAAACGCGTTGCTGCAGTCTCTTGATGTGATGTCATTTTTAAAAAATTTGGATTAAAATTTAAAGCCTTTATAACAGCTGGACATTTTTCCTTTTTTCCATTAATAGAAATGAACACTTGAAATAGATCACTCTGTTTGTAATGATTCTATATAATATATGAGTTTCACTTTTTGTATTGAAGAACTGAAATAAATTAACTTCTTGATGGTATTCTTATTTTGTGAGAAGCACCTGTATGTCCCCCAAACTGATTTACATATCCCCAACCTGGGCTCATCTTGGTATACAGTATATGTCTCCTATCTTGGTATATATGTCCCCCATCCTGGGTTCATCTTGGTAAAATGTTCCACATTCTGGTGTATATGTCCCTCTTCCTAGTAAATATGCCCCCTATCCAAGACCAAATCCTGGTATATATGTCCCCCATCCTGGACCCCATATTGATGTATATGGACCCCATCCTGGTTTATATGTCACCCATACTGGTTTATATGGCCCCCAACCTGGGCTCATCCTGGTACATAGGTTACACATTCTGGTATATATATATATACAGTATATATATATAGTTCCTAATTCTGGTATATATGTCCCTCTTCCTAGTAAATATGACCCTGGTATATACAGGTGCATCTCACAAAATTAGAATATCATCAAAAAGTTCATTTATTTCAGTTCTTCAATACAATAAGTGAAACTCATATTAGATAGAGTCATTACTGAGTGATCTATTTCACGTGTTTATTTCTGTTAATGTTGATGATTGTGGCTTACAGCCAATGAAAACCCAAAAGTCATTATCTCAGTAAATTAGACCCCAACCTGGGCTCATCCTGGTAGACATGATCCCCATTCTGGTATATATGAACCCCCTCTTGGTCACATCCTAGTATACATTATACATCACTCGTGCTGCCACTGTCTTTTAATACATAAAAAATAAACAATGCTGCAATACACCTTCCTCTGATCCCACGATGTGCAATGTCCTTTACTGAAGCTAAAGCTAAAGTCATCAGGCGATTTCAGCATGCAGGTGACGGCCAGCGCATGATGTCACTGCCATGTGCAGCCGGTGACGTCAGCTGCTGGCCTGTGATTGGCCGGTGGGGTGCATTGCCATGTACGGACATCATTTCAGCTGAAATATGTGTTATTGGGCCTCCAGCACCTCTGGGCCCGGTCACACTTGCCCAATCTGAGACCGCGATCTTTACGCCCCTGGTCTGAGCAGTATATTCAGTCCAATCAGTATATAGCATATAATGATATGTGATGAGTTGCTGCATCTAAGCCCATTAGTTGTGATACTCTAGTGAGCAGGGCCGTCTTGAGCATTTTTTTCAAGCACATCGAAAATACTCGATTAGGTCACAGCTTAGCCGAGCATGCTCGCTCATCACTAGTGGGCAGCCTTCTGGATCGGCAGCTAGCCATACATGATGGCTCAGTGGCTAGAACTGAAACTTTGGACTACTGGGTTCTAAGGTTCAAATTCCACCAAGGACGACATGTGCACAGTTTGTATGTTCTCCCCGTGTTTGTGTGGGATTCCTCCCACACTCCACTGCCAGGGAAAGTAGATTGTGAGCCCCAATGGGGACAAAGATGATAATGTCTGTCGAATTAATGGAGTTATGTGAGTAAAATAAATAAAGTGTCTACAATGTTTCTACTTTATTGATTTATTTAAAAGCATTCTTCATGATGAATGTGAGCTGCGTCATTCCTGTGTGACTCATGAGGTTTGCTCTCAGCGGCGCGGAGCCGTAGACAGACTGGATCACGCGATCTCTGCTGAGAGCGAGTGACTGTGTGCTGCACCTGTGAGAATCACCGCCGTCCACAGTCATGAAATACCCTGATAAAATAAGTCTGAACTTGTCCTTCATGATTCATTTCAGCGGCTCCTGGAAAGCTGTCTGACATTGACTTATATAAATTAATAAAACAAAATCACCACCTTTATCATCAGAGACCTTCCAAGAGCTCAGCCGAGCACCTGTAATGCAGCGGGGAAGGTCTGCTTCACAAGAATATGGGATTACTGTAGAAGAGAATTCCCAAAGCTGAATTCAGTAGACACTATGTATGTACATAGTGACTGCACCAGCAGAATAGTGATTGCAGCTCTGGGGTATAATACAGGATGTAACTCAGGATCAGAAATGTAATGTATGTACACAGTGACAGCACCAGCAGAATAGTGAGTGCAGCTCTGGAGTATAATACAGGATGTAACTCCGGATCAGTAATGTATGTACACAGTGACTGCACCAGCAGAATAGTGAGTGCAGCTCTGGAGTATAATACTGGATGTAACTCAGGATCAGTAATGTAATGTATGTACACAGTGACTGCACCAGCAGAATAGTGAGTGCAGCTCTGGGGTATACTACAGGATGTAACTCAAGATCAGTAATGTAATGTATGTACACAGTGACTGCACCAGCAGAATAGTGAGTGCAGCTCTGGGGTATACTACAGGATGTAACTCAAGATCAGTAATGTAATGTATGTACACAGTGACTGCACCAGCAGAATAGTGAGTGCAGATCTGGAGTATAATACAGGATGTAACTCAGGATCAGTAATGTATGTACACAGTGACTGCACCAGCAGAATAGTGAGTGCAGATCTGGGGTATAATACAGGATGTAACTCAGGATCAGTAATGTATGTACACAGTGACTACACCAGCAGAATAGTGAGTGCAGCTCTGGAGTACAATACAGGATGTAACTCCGGATCAGTAATGTATGTACACAGTGACTGCACCAGCAGAATAGTGAGTGCAGCTCTAGGGTATAACACAGGATGTAACTCAGGATCAGTAATGTAATGTATGTACACAGTGACTGCACCAGCAGAATAGTGAGTGCAGCTATGGGGTATACTACAGGATGTAACTCAGGATCAGTAACGTAATGTATGTACACAGTGACTGCACCAGCAGAATAGTGAGTGCAGCTCTGGAGTATAATACAGGATGCAGCTCAGGACCAGTAATGTAATGTATGTACATGGTCACTGCACCAGCAGAATAGTGAATGCAGCTCTGGGGGATAATACAGGCAGTAACTCAGGACCAGTAATGTAATGTATGTTGTGATGCAGTAACCCCTGTTACAGCTGGAGGGGGGGCTGTATGTGCACCTCAGGATATGCATGTGGGCGTTTCCTTTCATTTTGATGGTGAAACCGGCATGATTGTAAATGGCCAGAATGTGTCGCAGAGGTCCTCTGCATTGTAAGCCCAAAATATGATGTTGTTGTGCTGGGACTTGTAGTACATGAGTTTATTTACCTATAAGGGGGCTTATAGGGCTAGTCGGAGAGCTGGTCGGGATCGACTAGCTACACATACACCGCCCACATATGGGGGGTGGTTTGGGATATATAATGTGACTGAGGTCTGGTCACATGGTCGTGTGTTTTGAACCTGAGTAGTCAGAATGCAAGGTCCTGGAAGGCCTGGGTGTTGGGAGCTGCTAACTTCCTGAAGAGCACATGGTGAGGCCTTGCACCAGGAGGCCGGTATGTTGGGAAGTCCTGGCAGTAGGATCGGATCCCTGAATAGCACCCGGTGAGGCCTGTGTGTTGGATGGTCCCAGAGGGGACAGACATCCTGAATAGCACCTGCTGAGGTCAAGTGTGAGCAGAGTCTGTGGCGGCCCTGCGCTGGGAGAAAGAGATAACAGCTCCTGTAAGATACCTCGACAGACTGTTGGTGCTTGTGATGTTCTCTGAATGTTAATGAATGGTTTTGGCATGCGGTCGCCCACGATCATTGGACAGAGAGGTCCAGCATGTCTAGGGACTGCACGTTAAAGAAATAAGTTGAAATATTATGGATGGTGGTAGGCCTGTGACGTGCAACAGGGCCTACCTTTTTTATGTGCAAAACCATGCCATTAATCCCATGCCAAGCGTTTGTCCCCCTACACACTCAGTAGGCGAAATGCTACAATGTACACAGTGACTGCACCAGCAGAATAGTGAGTGGAGCTCTGTGGTATAATACAGGATGTAACACGGGCTCAGTAATGTAATATATGTAATACAAAGTCCAGAAATAGAAGGCGAGCACCATCACAATAGTCCACACATCCGAACCATCATACGTGTATGAAAGAGACGCAGCCGGCAATACTACTGTTTTACCCTTAGGTGCACATTCATGGAAATTAAGCTAATCCACATAGCAAAAAAGAGTAGAAAAGAGAACAGCACTTACTGGGTAATGTAGTCAAGGCTTTATTATAAAAGCATATCAACGGGAGAACGGGTGCAAAAAGGAAATAGCAACGACGATCGTTTCGCGCTACAAAGGCGCTTCCACATGTTGTAACCTGTGGAAGCGCCTTTGTAGCGCGAAACGATCGTCGTTGCTATTTCCTTTTTGCACCCGTTCACCCGTTGATATGCTTTTATAATAAAGCCTTGACTACATTACCCGGTGAGTGCCGTTCTCTTTTCTACTATTTTTTGCAATGTAATATATGTACACAGTGACAGCACCAGCAGAATAGTGAGTGGAGCTCTGGCGTATAATACAGGATGTAACTCAGGATCAGTAATGTAATGTATGTACACAGTGACTGCACCAGCAGAATAGTGAGTGGAGCTCTGGCGTATAATACAGGATGTAACTCAGGATCAGTAATGTAATGTATGTACACAGTGACTGCACCAGCAGAATAGTGAGTGCAGCTCTGGGGTATAATACAGGATGTAACTCAGGATCAGTAATGTAATGTATGAACACAGTGACTGCACCAGCAGAAGAGTGAGTGCAGCTCTGGAGTATAATACATAATGTAACTCAGGATCAGTAATGTAATGAATGTATATACACAGTGACTGCACCAGAAGAATAGTGAGTGCAGCTCTGGGGTATAATACATGAAAATGGGGGAAATAGTTGGTAGTATGAGAACCTCTTTCCTCTATAAGATGGAATGTGAAGTTGTGTGAGTCACTGCAAGTTGGTGATAGTGAAATATTAATAAGCATTTAAAGGGAATGTGTCTTTTTTGTTTAAATCAAAATTTGATTACAGGGAACCAGTGATGCTGAAAATTGCATCTGACCTGCAGGCAGGATGTTATAGTGCAGGAGAACCTGATTAGTTTGATAAAAATGTTTGTGGGAAAGTTTTATTAAAACTCATATTAAAATCTCTGGAGTTTGTATACTTTTTAGTCCAGTGGAAGGCTCTACTCAGTGATTGACAGTCTGCCCCATATCACTGTGTATGCAGTAATAGCTGTCAATCACAAAGAGGACTGCCCGCTGGACTCATATGCAATAAAATCCTTGAAAGGAGCACCTACGTATATATAAAACAGGGTCCATATTTCCTAACGTGATGTCGCCTCGATGAGTTCTACACAGGTCACAAAGTATGCTCACTGCGCCCTCCCATAGAAGTCAATGAACAAGTACCAGCTATTGCTATCTGGTCCACGTGGCTGCTGTAAAGCATAACCCTCAGTGCTATTGCCAACAGCTGAAACACCTATCCTAAAGTCAAGAACAGAAAAAAAACAAAAAAAACAAACCAAAATAGAGATTGCCAAAAAAATGTTTAGTTTCACTGTCTGATTTTAACTTGTCTAATAATACAGGTGATACATTCCATTTAAAGTGGTTTTCTTGCCATTTCCTGGCTCACCCAGATGGTAGAAAGTGCACAGGGAAAATAAAATTACTGTTACAATTTACGACATTAGTAACTAAAGTCCATTAATTCTGTATTAATGATTAGTCTTTTTAATGAAAAAGCAGCGCAGGAAACATATATATTAAATATTAATCTTTCACATTATGTTTTCAGTGTCCTACATAAGTGACAAATATATGGAGTAGGTTCCGATCAGTACATACATACATTGCTTTGGACAGGGACCGACTGTCAAAAAAGATACAAAAATTTTATTGATTGGCTTCCAAATGAGCATACTGGTAGATTGACTTATGAAAGACCCAATCCCCCATTGGTGGTTGTATCTAGGTCTAAGAAGACTAAGCTTTGGAGATATGGGCCTACAAAATGACGGAATGTGAAATTTTCATTTTCTAGGTACTTTATGAAGCACATGATAAATGAAGTCTTTGAGACCAGATACAATGAGGAATCCAACAAGTCAACATCTCCAATCAATGTCCCTAGTGCGAGTATATCGATAGGATGAGGAGCATAGCCAGGGACAGTGGAAGAGCATCTTGTCTCAGTGGCTTCACGTTATTTCTGTTCTCCATCCCATGCACAGAGACCGAACATCCACGGAAGGCAGCTGCTCCTCGAGATTTTTCCATGCTCTCCGAGGCACAACCGGCCACTCTGATGGTAGATCCTACAAGAGAACATATTAATCAAGCATAATTCTACTTTCTTAAGTCTGATATTACATAATGGAGGAAATGATCTAGGTCACAATACATTAAGCAAACGAAAAAATGGAATACTGACGGAATTTTCACCCATAAAGGCATGTTCCAGTGATAGAGAATCAACATTAGTTTTCATTTTTCTACCAGACAAGGCTGATTGGTAGATCGTTGGGGATCTGATTGCTAGGACTCCACCAATTATCATAACACAGAGCCTGAAGTGCTTGTGTAAATGGAGTTATGGTTGAGCATACGCCTTCGCTCTATTTACTGACAATGGAACACTAATAAAGATAGCCAAATACAATAGTATCTCCATCAGTTCCATATACTGTGAATAGAGTGGTAGAGCTCATTCTCAACCTCTGATCTATTAAAGGGAAGGTGCCATCAAAAAAAATTTTTCCAATAATTGAAAAAATCTAAAGAATTAATGTTTAAATTTTCTTTAAAAATACTATGATTTGTTTATAATTTAGTAAAATATGACAAATAATTTTAAAAGGTTTGGTATTTGCACTTTTAAACACTAGGGGAAGCAGCTACTGCAATTTGACAAAAACCTAGTGTACAACTAGCTCACATTACTGCCCTGCAGTAAATATGGGCTGAGTTTGCTGACATGGGTGTGATCGCGTCACTCCTCTCCTACCCTTCTGGGTGTTTGCTAAGGGATAAGAGAGGATGACATTTAGGAACACAGTGAGCCGCCATTTTGTTGGTGACTGCAAGATTATACTGACAAGTATAATCACCGAGGATGCAGGCAGCAAGGATTCAGAGAGATATATAGTGGAGGGAGCAGGGTGACAGCAGCACAGAGTATTTCAGGAGAACAGTGTGCTGGTCTATGGGGGGGCACCCTGTTCGGTGTGCGGAGCAGGCAGGGATTGTACATAGAGCGCTGTCTTTTATACACATGGCTGGACCATTGGCTTGTCTGGTCGACAAATCCAGGAAACATTTCTGCTGATTGATGGCCTGTTCTGATCCAGACGTTGCATGCAAAGACCCCATTCCCCTCCTCAGATCCTGTCTTCTCTAACCTGTCCTGGCGATGTGTGAAAGCGAGGTGACAGGCGCAGTTTGGGGTTACGCTGGGAAGCAGGCTGGGGGAAATGTAGCCATATAGTGTTAATAAAAATGAGACCCCACTCTTCAGCTGCCTCACCAGCCCTCCCCTGACTGTGTGGTGCCCCTGAGGGTTCAGTTGCCACAGAGGTACTACACCTCCTCCTGAGGTGTGGTGCCCCATCATCCAGGTAAGTTGGAGGCTCCTGACCAAATTCCAAAACCTGCACCCATCATCACAAAGTAGTGTAGCAAAGCCACATTGCGGCTCCCTGCTTGGAGTGTAGCAGAGCACCTTTGGTGGCTCCCTGCTTGGAACACGAAATGTGCTGGGAGGCGGGTGGAGTTAGAATACATAAAAGAGTGGGAAGGTTTAGAAGTTCAGGCAGTCAGTTCAGTCGAGTTGAGTGGAGAGAGTGAGGAGTGAAGATCCCCGGGAGAGAGATGGAGGAAGGAGGTGCTGCAGCAGATCTCAGTGACCTGGGTCTGCTGGCACGGGAAAGGAAAGAAAGAGAAAGACATTGAACAGAAACCTGATCTTCCATGGGACGGAAAGACTAGTACGGAACGTAGGAGTAAAAGGGAACAGAGGACGTGGGTTAGAAGAGAACCCTGCCTAGAAGTTCTAAGCGCAAGGCGGGGCCCGGTCCCCGAGGTTGCTTGGATACTAATGGTCCAACAGCAGACACCGGTGGAGTAGTGGGCTGTAAATGCACTACTCCCATCTAAGACTTGGGGGCACAACAGCAACTTGGATAGTGAGCCGGGACTCAGGAGTAAGGAGTCCTCGAAGCAGGCTACAGCTGTCTGCCGTACAAGTAGAGTTCTTGGGAACATCTGTCAGGAGGAACTCCAGTGTAACTCATTACTAGGAGTACTTCACACCAAAGGTGCTATAAGAGGAGACGTTCAGAAAGGCACATGTTGGCGGAGTGTTGGAAGGGAGCATTCCATTTGACCTGGAGGTTGACTGAGTCCCTGACCCAGAGGACACGGCGCAGAGGCAGGCACCGGTGTGTACTACAGACTGATTAAAGCTTTGGAACTACAAGCCCTGGTGTCCTCCATTTATTTGTGCGCCAACACCCCCTGTACCACTACATGTGGGTACCCGCTTCTACACTGCCTGCGCCTCGCCTCTACCCGTACATCTACACTGCCCTGGGACTACAGCTCCACCTGTGGGGAGCTTCACCATCTTGGCTGCAACACACCACCAGCCCCAGAGGATCTGCATGCAGCGTCGGCTTAACATCTCACTTGCCGAACACCACAGGTGGCGTCACAAACTATTCATTCAAACAATTAAATTTCACCATTTCAATTCCCCCATTACTTGGGCGCCCAGGGTCACGGACCGGGTCTCCGCCGCTGTGACACATCCTGCTGATACCGGCCCGGAATCGAGTACCCCACAGCAGGGCCGCAGCTATAATGAGCCAAGTTGAGCCAGGTGCTGAAGTGGCAGGCAGCAAGGGGCAACATTATGCACTCCTCTACCCGCAGCACCTACAATTTAGCCTCTGCACGCTGGTGCTGCGGTCGTGCAAGAAGCTGTAATTGATGAGATCACAGGAGGGAAGTAGTCAGGGGCCCTCTGATCATGTGACCCATGACTCGTCCCCTCCTGTGACCTCATCACAGGTCCTGTAGTCGCTCCTCTCCTCATCTGTAGCGTCTTCAATCCGGATATCATGTGACCCTGACTCCTCCCCTCCTATGACCTCATCACAGGTCCTGTGTGCATCAGCCCTTGTTTTATGCAGGACTCTGCTGCTGTCTGTCATCGTCCTGGATGAGGGAAGTTTATTTGTGGGGTCGGGGGGTTTACAGGGTGTATGTGGCAGAGCCACAAGTGTGTGAGGTGTATGGAGCAGAGCTGCAAGTGTACGAGGTGTATGGAGCAGAGATGTGTACGTTATGGAGCTGTGTGTGTACATGGAGTGGAGCCGTGTGTGTGTACGAGGTGTGCAGAGCAGAGCCGCGAGTGTGTGGGGTGTGCGGAGCTGTGTGTGTGCGAGGTGTACGGAGCGGAGCCACGTGTGTGCGAGGTGTAAGGAGCAGAGCCGCATGTGTACGGAGCAGAGATGTGTACGGAGCAGAGATGTGTGTGTACACGGAGTGGAGCCATGTGTACGGAGCGGAGCAGCACGTGTGCAAGGTGTACGGAGCGGAGCAGCGTGTGTGCGAGGTGTGCGGAGCTGTGTCTGTGCGAGGTGTATGGAGCGGAGCAGTGTGCACGAGGTGTAAGGAGCAGAGCCGCATGTGTACGAGGTGTAAGGAGCAGAGCCGCGTGTGTACAAGGTGTAAGGAGCAGAGCCGCATGTGTACGAGGTGTAAGGAGCAGAGCCGCATGTGTATGAGGTGTAAGGAGCAGAGCCGCATGTGTATGAGGTGTAAGGAGCAGAGCCGCGTGTGTACGAGGACCGAGGTGCACGGAGCAGAGCTGCACGTGTACGAGGTGTACGGAGCAGAGCCACACGTGTACGAGGTGTACGGAGTGGAGCCGTGTGTGTGTACGAGGTGTACGGAGCAGAGCCTTGAGTGTGTGAGGTGTACAGAGCGGAGCCGCGTGTGTACGAGGTGTACAGAGCGGAGCCGCGTGTGTACGAGGTGTACAGAGCGGCGCCGCGTGTGTACAAGGTGTAAGGAGCGGAGCCGCGTGTGTACGTGGTGCAAGGAGCGGAGCCGCGTGTGTACGAGGTGTAAGGAGCGGAGCCACGTGTGTACGAGGTGTACAGAGCGGAGCCGTGTGTGTGTGCAAGGTGAGCGGAGCCGCGCGTGTGGGAGGTGCACGGAGCAGAGCTGCACGTGTACGTTGTAGAGATGTGTACGGAGTGGAGCTGTGTGAGTGTACGGAGTGGAGCTGTGTGTGTACGAGGTATACGGAGCAGAGATCTGTACGGAGTGGAGCTGTGTGTGTACACGGAGTGGAGCCGTGTGTGTGTACGAGGTGTACGGATCAGAGCCGCGAGTGTGTGGGGTGTGCGGAGCTGTATGTGTGTGCGAGGTGTATGGAGCGGAGCCACGTGTGTGCGAGGTGTAAGGAGCAGAGCCGCATGTGTACAGAGCAGAGATGTGTACGGAGCGAAGCCGCGCGTGTGCGAGGTGTACGGAGTGGAGCCGCGCGTGTGCAAGGTGTACAGAGCAGCTCATGTGAGAGGTGTACAGAGCAGAGCTGCACATGTACGAGGTGTACGGAGCAGAGTCGCGTGTGTGTGAGGTGTATCGAGCGGGAACGCGTGTGTACGAGGTGTATGGAGCAAAGCCGCATGTGTACAAGGTTTACGGAGTGGAGCCATTTGTGTACAAGGTTTGCAGAGCGTGGCCACGTGTGTAAAAGGTGTACGGAGCAGAGCCGCATGTGTACGAGGTTTGCGGAGTGGAGCCATGTGTGTACTGAGTGGAGCCGTGTGTGTGCGAGGTGTACAGAACGGAGCCGTGTGTGTATGAGGCATAAAAAGCAGAACCGTGTGTGTATGATGTATGCGGAGCCATACGTGTACAAGGTGTATGGTGGGGAGCATTCATACCTCCCAGCGGGACAGTCCCGATTTTGAGAGAGATTCTGCCCCACTGCCCCGCCTGGGAGCTTACTTTTCCCGCGGACACAGGAGTACACGGTGGAGCCTCGAGGAGCACTTTATAATTCACACGTGACGTTCCACTGGAAGTGACGTGCTAGAAGCTAACTGGAAATTAGGTAATTTCAGGAGGAGATTGTGACGGAACCATGGAGGCACTTCAGGGAATGCTTCAGATCCATCACCGTATCCTCCCCCAACAGCACGGACAGCAGGATCGCCGTGGAGTCGGGATGCCGGCCAGGTGAGCAGATCATGATATGTCCTGCATCGGGAGGCTCAGGTGGGCACTACAGTGGGAGCCGGGCTGCTGTAGTATCTTTATAGAATCTTTCTTTCTCTCTCTGTTTCTTTCCTTCTTCTTTCTTTCTTTCTTTCTTTCTTTCTGTTATTTCTTTCTTTCCCCTCCTTCTTTCTTTCTCTCTCTCTTCTTTCTCTCCCCTCTTTCTTTCTCTCTGTTCTTTCTTTCTTTCTTTCTTTCTTTCTCTCTCTGTTTTCTTTTGCTCTCTGTTCTTTTGTTCTTTTCCTCAGTACAAGTCAGTGTTCCCACAGTACCAGTCGAATAAGAGGGGTAGGAACTAGGTGGCACTGGTCACATTGAGCCTCGCATACTTTTTACTGGTGTATAATCATATGCCCCGAGCACCCCCATAAAGTGAGCCAGCGCCAGACAGCAGGGTACAAACAAATTACTATTAGTCCAAGTGGACAATTATATAGGTAAAGTTAATGATGTCCCTGTGTCAAGCACTGCGGAGGATCAGAATACACTGAGGAGACCAGAACAGCGGGGTTTGGGTAGAAGAATTATATGGGGACCATTACACTGTATGAAGTAATATATGGTGCCCATTATGCTGTATGAAGAAATATATGGTGCCCATTATACTGTATGAAGTAATATATGGTGCTCATTATACTGTATGCAGAAATATATGGTGCCCATTATGCTGTACGAAGTAATATATGGTGCGCATTATGCTGTATGAAGTAATATATGGTGCCCATTATACTGTATGAAGTAATGTATGGGGCCCATTATGCTGTATGAAATAATATTTGGAGCGCATTATACTGTATGAAGTAATATATGGTGCCCATTATACTGTATGCAGTAATATATGGTGCCCATTATACTGTATGCAGTAATATATGGTGCTCATAATACTGTATGAAGTAATATATGGGGCCAATTATACTGTATGAAGTAATATATGGGGCCCATTATACTGTATGAAGTAATATATGGGGCCCATTATACTGTAAGAAGTAATACATGGGGCCCATTATGCTGTATAAAATAATATTTGGGGCCCATTATACTGTATACAGTAATATATAAGGCTCATTATACTGTATGAGGTAATATATGGTGCCCATTATGCTGTATGAAGTAATATATAGGGCCTATTATACTGTATGAAGTAATATATGGGGCCCATTATACTGTATGCAGTAATATATGGTGCCCATTATGCTGTACGAAGTAATATATGGGGCCCATTATACTGTATGAAGTAATATATTGGGCCCATTATGCTGTATGAAGTAATATATGGTGCCCATTAGGCTGTATGAAGTAATATATGGTGCCCATTATGCTGTATGAAGTAATATATGGTGCCCATTATGCTGTATGAAGTAATATATGGGGCCCATTATACTGTATGAAGTAATATATGGGGCCCATTATACTGTATGCAGTAATATATGGTGCCCATTATGCTGTGCGAAGTAATATATGGGGCCCATTATACTGGATGAAGTAATATATGGGGCCCATTATACTGGATGAAGTAATATATGGGGCCCATTATACTGTATGCAGTAATATATGGTGCCCATTATGCTGTACAAAGTAATATATGGGGCCCATTATACTGTATGAAGTAATATATGGGGCCCATTAAACTGGATGAAGTAATATATGGGGCCCATTATACTGTATGAAGTAATATATGGGGCCCATTATACTGTATGCAGTAATATATGGTGCCCATTATGCTGTACGAAGTGATATATGGGGCCCATTATACTGGATGAAGTTATATATAGGGCCCATTATACTGGATGAAATAATATTTGGGGCCCAATATACTGTATGAAATAATATTTGGGGCCCAATATACTGTATGCAGTAATATATGGGGCCCATAATACTGTATGAAGTAATATATGGTGCCCATTATGCTGTATGAAGTAATATATGGTGCCCATTATGCTGTATGAAGTAATATATGGGGCCCATTATACTGTATGCAGTAATACATTGTGCCCATTATACTGTATGAAGTAATATATGGGGCCCATTATACTGTATGAAGTAATATATGGGGCCCATTATACTGTATGAAGTAATATATGGGGCCCATTATACTGTATGAAATAATATTTGGGGCCCAATATACTGTATGAAATAATATTTTGGGCCCAATATACTGTATGAAATAATATTTGGGGCCCAATATACTGTATGAAATAATATTTGGGGCCCAATATACTGTACGCAGTAAAATATGGGGCCCATAATACTGTATGGAGCATTATGTGGGGATAGGGGATGACTTTGTTTGTTGTGGATCTGACCGCTGGGACCCCCATGATCCTGAGAAACATAGCTTTGAAGAGCACATTGTAAATAGAGCTGTGGTCAGTTATACGCACTGTGGTGCCATTCACATGTGGCTCTTCAAATAACGCCTTAAAGAGAGTGATGAGGAGACGACAAAGTATAGCAAAAATTCACTGATCGGGGTGATGAGTGCTATAGTTTGTGGGCTGGTGGGATTTGTGTGGCAGGGCTGTATTTTTGTCCCAGTCCGGCCCTGTGCCAGGCCTATTATTGCCATTAATGACCCTTGTTCTGGATACTTCTGTGTTGTTATTGTAAGTGCGTGTGATGGCGCTGACATCCTTGTGTTTGGACACCTTTTTTTTCTATTTATCTAAATCAAAATGTCCATTATCGTACTCAGTTTTACAGGATAGATATGAGAATTTACTATGTGTGCGGGGGTGGGAGGGGCGTCATTTTGCTGTTCGCCTCAGGCAGCAGATAGGCTAGGTTCACCCCTGCCCCACAGCCCTGGGAGGGCGACCCAACTGCACCTAACTGGAGGGCATGCTGCCCCCTCTATTACCCCAGACCCATGTGCAGGTGCTCAGCCAGAATCATCCTAGAATGGGTCCCCTTTCTGCAGATAATACTGCCATAGTGTTCTCACATAATGCCACCATATAGTTCACACATAATACCGCCATATATATCGCACATAATACCACCATATAGCTCACACCTAATACCGCTATATAGTTCACACCCAATACCACCATATATTTCACACCTCACACCACCATAGATCACACATAACGCCTTAGTGTTCTCACCTAATGCCGCCATATAGTTCACACCTAATATCGCCATATAGTTCTCACCTAATACCACCATATAGTTCACACTTAATTCAGCCATATAGATCACACATAACGCCATAGTGTTCTCTCATAATACCGCCATATAGTTCACACATAATACCACCATATAGTTAACACATAATGCCGCTTATAGATCTCACATAATACCGCCATATAGATATCACATTATACTGTCATATAATGCTCACATAATACTGCCATATAGATCACACATTATACAATCAGTATCACACATGGAAGGATTAGATACACAGATCAGCAGATAGTATCACACAGGAGAGGATTAGATACAGGGCTCAGCAGTCAGTATCACACAGGATAAGATTAGATACACAGCTCAGCAGTCAGTAACACACAGGATGGATTTAGATACACGGCTCAGCAGACAGTATCACACAGGATAGGATTAGATACCATGGCTCTGCATACTGTTTCACACAAGATAGAATTAGATACACTGCTCAGCAGGCAGTATCACACAGGACATGATTAGGTACACAGCTCAGCAGTCAGTATCACACAGGATAGGATTAGATACACGGCTCAGCATACAGTATTACACAGGATAGGATTAGATACACGGCTCAGCAGTCAGTATCACACAGGAGAGGATTAGATACATGGCTCAGCAGACAGTATCACACAGGATAGGATTAGATACACAGCTCAGCAGACAGTATCACACAGGATAGGATTAGATACACGGCTCAGCAGACAGTATCAAACTGGATAGGATTAGATACATGGCTCTTCAGTCAGTATCACACAGGAGAGGATTAGATACACAGCTCAGCAGACAGTATCACACAGGATAGGATTAGATACACAGCTCAGCAGTCAGTATCACACAGGATAGGATTAGACACACAGCTCAGCAGTCAGTATCACACAGGATAGGATTAGATACACTGCTCAGCAGTCAGTATCACACAGGAGAGGATTAGATACATGGCTCAGCAGTCAGTATCACACAGGAGAGGATTAGATACATGGCTCAGCAGTCAGTATCACACAGGAGAGGATTAGATACACGGCTCAGCAGACAGTATCAAACATGAGAGGATTAGATACATGGCTCAGCAGTCAGTATCACACAGGAGAGGATTAGATACATGGCTCAGCAGTCAGTATCACACAGGAGAGGATTAGATACACGGCTCAGCAGACAGTATCAAACATGAGAGGATTAGATACATGGCTCAGCAGTCAGTATCACACAGGAGAGGATTAGATACACGGCTCAGCAGTCAGTATCACACAGGATAGGATTAGATACACGGCTCAGCAGACAGTATCAAACATGAGAGGATTAGATACACGGCTCAGCAGTCAGTATCACACAGGAGAGGATTAGATACACGGCTCAGCAGTCAGTATCACACAGGAGAGGATTAGATACACGGCTCAGCAGTCAGTATCACACAGGATAGGATTAGATACACGGCTCAACAGTCAGTATCACACAGGATAGAGTTAGATACACAGACAATCCCAGACAATAGGACTGAGCTGTGCAGACTCCTCACCCCCACAGCTGCAGGAGCTGAGACAACTCACTGATGTATGTGTGCGAGTGAGAGGAGCGTTCACACTTCACATTTCAGCTGCTGCTGTGGGCTGCAGAAAAATAGCGCCGATTTTCTCCCTTCTCTGTGATCTGGCAGCCCAGGGGGGCGTGCCCAGTCACAGCAGGGAGCTTCTCAATGCTATGTATAGGGTCAGCAAGTGACTGCTATCTCCTATGCCCAGGGCAGCCATATTTGCAATGTAAAGGGCCTGTCACACTAAGCGATATCGCTAGCAATATCGCTATAACATGTGACGCTGCAGCGATATCGCTACATGTGATACTTACCTACGACCGGCTCCCCCGCTGGTTATCGCTGATCGCGTGAGAACGTCCTGGGCCGTTTCTCGTCATCAGCTTCCTGCTGGGCTTCCTGTGGCGCCGCCGAGCAATGCGTGGAGCCGGGCGGTAGGACGTCACTAGCTCACTAGCGACCACTTAGCGATGCACCAGCGATCCTGACCGCATCATATCGCTGGTCAGGATCGCTGGTGCATTGCCAAGTGTGACAGTACCTTACGGCTATGTGCCCACGTAGCGATTTTGAAGCCGAATAAACCTGAGCAGAATCGCACACCCTGCTCCCGGGAAAACGCATGCGTTTTTTGACGCGTTTTTGCATGCGTTTTCCTAAGTGTTTTTGCCCATATAATTGATGGTATGTGGATTCGCATGCGATTCCGCAAAATTAATTAATATGCTGCGTTTTTAATTGCTAAGCGTTTCCGCAGCGGTTAAAAACGCACCATTGGCACAACATGTGCCTTTGTCATTAATAATCAATTGGATGCTTTTCTTAAGCGTTTCTGCAGCAGAATCGCTTGTCTAAAAGTGCTGCAGAAACGCTTAAACGCTACGTGGGCACACAGCCTAAGTGTCCCTTACACTCCTGCAAAGCAAAATGGCAGCGCCTAGTGGCTGCAAAAAGAATTAATAATAAAAAAAAATATTAAAGTTAAAAAATTTAATTTTGTATTAAAAATATTTGTTTATATAAATGATCATTTTTAAAACAAAAAAAATTGCGTCACCTTCCCTTTAAGACAGATTTTACAAACCCCATTATTAGTGACTGGTTAGCACCCCAATGGATGCAGTGAAAAATTATAATATTGCTGCACAATTTGAATATCCTTTTAAGCCCTTCCAATAGGCTTTTAAGATTGAGCTGAGTACATTCAAAATAGTAAAATTACTCTGTTAATAATAGATGATGGGAACAGCTTAGCTCCTCCTTCTTCCTCTCCCTCTCTGCGCAGTCACCTCTGCACATATCACAGAGCATGCCAACTTTACTCTACCATAAAAGCCAATAAGTTTTTTTTTCTATTAATTATCTTACAATAAGGCCGGGGTCACACTGGCGAGGAATACGGCCGAGTGAGAGGCGCTAAAAGCACGCATTAGACACGGACCAATGATTCTCTATGGGGTCCCTCGCACCAGCCGTATATTTCTCATCCGTATTCCACGGTCCGTGCCAATCGCAGCATGCTGCGATTGTCAGCGTACTACTCCCGTAGTACGCCAATGCAAGTCTATGGGTGCGCAAAAAATACGGATTACACACGGACCACACATGTAACTTGCGAGAAATACGCACCAGGTGTCTTTTAGCAAAGCCGGCAATTCAGTGGGCTATACAGTAAACTCACACTGACAGTTTTAATAAAGAAACGAAAGAATAGATAGAATACATACATATATATATATATATATATATATATATATATTGTAGGGATGTGACTCGCTCAGGTGCAGCGGGAGACAATCATGAGGCAGGTTCTTCCCAAAGTTCATGAGGTTTATTTGCTCCATAAACCATAACTCAGCATATCACCAAAATAGCCTCTAGCTTAGGCACAAAAGAACATAAACGTCCGTGGCTTCAGACTCGGACCGAGAGTCTCAGCACATGCTGGGAGGTGTAGTCCTCCCCATATACAACTAATATACATAGGCCAGGGCAATGTCCAGAGCAGCGCTCTATCTGCAGCCGCAGACACAGGAAGGCTTCTCCTTCCTTGGAACACAGACCACTCTCTGTAGTGTCCCACCTGGACACATGGAAGTCTGTCCACACTCTGACAGACTCCCTCCACTCTCTCTCACATGTGCCAAACACCTCAATTACATAGCCCTGTAACCACACCCACAGGTGATCACATGGCTATGACATCACTAAAGGTTGTATAGACACACACAGGCTTCCCTGACACAGTGTAACAGAAAGATCAGCAGTACCTCTGCTGATCAATACACCCTGGAGCCTGCATCCCAAGGCCACCCACCTTGAGACCCATAATGGTCATTTAGGACCCTGCTCCTGTTGCCACACTGAATGTGCCTGTACACTCGTCCTGGGACACCCACACAGCGCCCCCTAGCTGACATAGTGGTAACTACACCACAATATATAAATATATATATATATGCATTCTATGTGTCTATATCTATTCTTTGGTTTCTGTTAGAAACCCTGTCATAGGGCTCCATTATATGTCCATTTTGCAAGCCTGCGAGAAAATCTCGCCATACGGATTACATACGGATGCTTACATGCGCAAAATACGCGACCACACCTTGTTTACGGATGACATACGGAGCACTGTTTAGGGGCCATTCATCCGTATTACGCATGTAAAATACTGACCGTATTTTGCGTCGGTTAGTGTGACCCCGGCCTAAATATCAAATTAGTAATTCTTCAAGTTCTTAAAAAAGAAGAAATCTTAAGTTTATTTTCAGCCTTTAAACAGTTGAAGCTCGAAGCCTCCAATTATTGAAGTTCTCCATAGGCTGCTCTCTTATATTTATAACCGTGACTTGTACACATGTATCTGAGGTTAAAAAAGTTTTTATTACTCATGTGTTAGATTGTTGTTACACAGGGTGTGACCTGTGAACGTAAGACACAGAAAAAAAAGGTTAAAAAGTTGTGAAATCATTACTTCTAAAATCTGTTGGGAAATCCTTGCAATTACAAACCCTAACTGTGGTAATTAGTAATTATGACATGGTTTCTAGCAATATAAAGGCTTCTGTGAAAAACTAGTATGAGCTCAAGCCAATCATTTGTTCTCACTTACAAGGCACTAGCACCTCCTAGCTGCAGATTTCAATGTTAATAGATGTGGAAGAAGACTTTGGACTTTGCCACCACCATATTGGCTTCACTCAGCCAGACCCTTATTCCGCCCTGTTCAACGATAACCCATAAGATCTGGACATAGTTGGATACATTCGATGCCGCTAACTGTTTTCTACTGTGGTCCACAGAAGGCTCTAATGGACGTGGATTGAAATGGACCCACCATGAGGTTAAAGACAGTGTCCTGTTTGACTATTGGGCATTTTTACTGGATTACTCTATGGCTACCACTGTTGCCTTGAAGCGCAGTGATCTTGGGTTAAAATCCCACCAAGAATAAAATCTGTGAGCAGTTTGTAAGTTCTCCCCGTGTTTGCATGGGTTTCCTCCAAGTTCAACTATTTCCTCCCATACGCCATAGACATACGGATAGGGAATTTAGATTGTGAGACCCAATGGGGACAAAGCCGATGATGATGATGTCTAAAAAAAATGCAGTAGAAATTAATTTATAACTATATAAAGATAATTACTGGAACAATCTTATTATAGCTACTGAGGGCTTGTGGTTACTATAGACCACAGCCCTCACACAGAGTGTATATATACTAAGTGTAGAAGAAGAGTGGCTGTCATTATCCCTTTGTCCAAATTAAGCACCATTTGCCAATTCTCCTAGAACATTTGGCTCTCGGATAAAGGTGAAACCTCCGGGACTTGAGTAAAAAGTTGTCAATTTGACCAGGACCGACGAAAACTAACCAAAACCTCCAGGAAATTAGTTATTTCTGGAATGTTTCTTATGCCCTGGAAATGCGACCAAGAGGTGTAGAAGATATAGAATAGGTAGGAATCAAGTTGGAATGGGCTTGACTATGGCAGAAAATTCAAGCAGTGTGCCACTCAGAGATACCAGCCAATAAATAACAAGTATGAATTGAGCCCCTAAAGAGACAGCTTTGATGCTTGTCCTCAATCTTTCCGATGTTTGATCCAATATTTGTCCTACTGAAATGGGCATGGATATTAGCGCGTAGGCATTGTTACATTGATCCTATCCATATTACTGAATTTTGGACAATACAGGAAACCCCATTGGACATGAATCCCCAATTCTTCTAGGTATAATCAGTGCAACAGTAAGAAACTTACACTTGCAGAGTGATAATGTAAAATCCCCATTAAGCATTACCTGTCTAACCCAGGAAGAAGTGTAGAACCACCTTAGGAAGATTAAAATTGACAAATCACCAGGCCCTGATGGCATTCACCCTCAGGTATTAAGGGAGTTAAGTAATGTGATAGACAGGCCTCTATTCCTTATATTTAAAGACTCTATAGAAACAGGGTCTGTTCCTTTTGATTGGCGGCAAGCAAATGTGGTACCAATATTCAAAAAGGGGTGTAAAAGGGAACCTGGAAACTATAGGCCGGTAAACTTAACATCTGTTGTGGGTAAAATTTTTGAAGGGTTTCTAAGGGATACCATTATGGAATATCTCAATGTTAATAAATGTTTAACTCCATATCAACATGGATTTATGAAGGATCGCTCCTGTCAAACTAACCTGATCAGCTTCTATGAGGATGTAAGCTCTCAAATGGACCAGGGAGAATCATTGGATGTCATTTATCTCGACTTCTCTAAAGCATTTGACACTGTCCCACATAAAAGATTGGTAAGTAAGATGAGAAAGCTTGGGCTAGGGGAAAATGTGTGTAGATGGGTAGGTAGCTGGCTTATTGATAGAAAACAAAGAGTGGTTATTGATGGGGTATACTCAGATTGGGCCAGGGTTACTAGTGGGGTACCACAGGGTTCTGTATTGGGCCCCCTACTATTTAATATATTAATGATCTAGTGGATGGCTTACACAGTAAAATATCAGTATTTGCAGATGATACAAAACTATGTAAGGTAGTTAAAACAAAGGAGGACAGTTTGCAACTACACACAGGTTTGAGTAAATTGGAGAATTGGGCTGAAAAATGGCAAATGAGGTTTAACACAGATAAGTGTAAGGTTATGCACATGGGAAGGAGAAACAGATGCTACAATTACTTACTAAATGGGAAACTGCTGGGGAAATCAGACATGGAAAAAGACTTAGGCATCTTAGTCAATAAGAAGCTAAATTGGAGTGCCCAGTGTCAGGCAGCTGCCAACAAAGCAAATAGGGTCATGGGATGCATTAGAAGAGGTCTGGGGACACGAGATGAAAACATAATTCTCCCTCTGTACAAATCACTCGTCAGACCACACTTGGAGTATTGTGTGCAATTTTGGATGCCGGTGCTCAAGAAAGACATTACTGAACTTGAAAGGGTTCAAAGGCGGGCTACTAAAATGATAAATAGAGTTGGTTCACTACAATACCCAGAAAGGTTATCAAAATTAGGTCTATTTACTCTAGAAAAGAGAAGACTTAGGGGAGACCTAATATATATACAAGTATATCAGAGGGCAATACAGAGATCTCTCCAATGAACTGTTTGTACCGAGGACTGTGACAAGAACAAGGGGGCATTCTCTTCATTTGGAGGAAAGACAATTTCTGCATCAGCATAGAAGAGGGTTCTTCACGGTAAGAGCAGTGAGGCTCTGGAATTCTCTTCCTGAGGAAGTGGTGATGGCCAACTCACTGAATGAATTTAAGAAAGGAATGGATGCTTTTCTTGTGAGTAACAGTATAGAAGGTTACGAATAACATAATATTATAGGTAGATGGTTGACCCAGCTTAGGGGAAGGAATTTTTTTCCCTATGGAGAAAATTGGATTCTACTCTGTGGGTTTTTTGCCTTCCCCAGGATCAACAATGCAGAACAGCTGCACTAAAAATAGGCTGAACTAGATGGACATAAGGTCTTCCTTCAGCCTTCAAAACTGTGATACTATGTTACTATGTTACCTTCTACACCACAGAGAGACCTCTTACCCTGGTTTATTTTGTCTTATTTGACAGCTAATATTATTATGGTCCTCACGTAACACTTTATGGAGAATCATGTATCGGCCGGTGTATTCACTGTATGGTACGTGACCAATGGAGAACTGCAAAAACAGAATGGATTGCTTTCTGCATATTTTTCCTTTTGTGTCTGAACAAATCCTGGCAAACACCTCCTGCAATAGAGGTGATTGGATACAACACGTTCAGGAAGAGAAAGAAAGAGACACAATGAATAAGCCAAGTATGAAATTCACCAATTTTTTATTGTATGAACAAATATTACCACCTTTATCAGCGCCAGCGCTGCATTCCACAAATGTTGTATATTATCTCATGATTCCCCCTGAATACCCCCAAAAATACCTTTTAAAATGCTCCGGTGCTGTATGTAAATCCGGGCGGTCTGGTCCAATGAGCGTGATTGCTGTGGCATCTGTCTTTCCTCTTCACTGCTAATCCACGTCCTTCTGGTTTGACTAATGTGGATGATGAAATTTTGCGCCTGCGAAAGGACATAACCGGCTAACGTAGGTGAACTTTGCTCTACCCTATTGTGAGGAGCATGTAAAACATTACTGTGCATGTACGCATTGGGGCAGACCAAAGTGAGCCTATACAAGCCAGTTCAACCCTTTCGCAGGAGCGAGATTGCGTCGGGTAAGTGGATGATGCAGGATGGGTCATCCACGTCATTCAAAGCCACAGTAGCAAAGAGAAGGCAAAGATTCTGCAGCAATGATTCCCATCAGCCCAGATCATCCGGATTTACATACAAAGTTTGAGCAATTCAAAAGGTATTTTGGGGATAAACAGGAGGAGTAAGGAGATAATATACAAGTTTGTGAAATGCAGCACAGGTGCTCAAAAAGGTGGTGGGCGGCATTGGTTCATACACTAAAAAACTTGTGGCAGGTTCCCTTTAAGCTGCGAGCTGTGAAATCCTCTCACTATCCAGATTCATCAAAAAATGGATGCTGCATTTCCTGCTTTTCTTCATAAAGGATGTGATATTCTCTCCTGATAGACTGCACTATACTATGTGACATGGACAAAAAAAACTGCCTTCTGTAAAATTCTATTAACAGGAAAACAAAGCAGTTAAGATAACTGAATCATTGGATAATAACAATTCATTGTGCCATTTACACCAGACAGGAGAAAACAGTAAGGCTAAGTGCACATGTTGCGGAATTCCTGCGGAAAAACTAGCAATTGGCAAGCGTAATTAGCTTGCAGAATGCTAGCATTTTCCAAGCGATCTGTAGCATCGCTTGGAGAACTGATTGACAGGTTGGTCACACTCGTCAAGCATAGTGTTTGATGAATGTGACCAACTTTTTACTATTGAGGCTGCCTATGCGGCATCAGTAGTAAAAAGATCTAATGTTAAAAATAATTTAAAAAAATAAAAAATCGGGTTATATTCACCTTCCGGCGTCCCGCACAGCCTTCCCGAGCCTCAGCGAAGCTCCCGTTCCCAGTAATGCCTTGCGAGACCTTTGATGACATCGCAGTCTCATGAGGAATAGGGACCGCTACAGTATCGCGAGACCGCAAAGTCATCAAAGGTCTCGCAAGGCATTACTGGGAACGGGAGCATCGCTGAGGCCCGGGAAGGCTGTGCGGGACGCCGGAAGGTGAATATAACCCGATTTTTTTATTTTTTATTCCATTTTTTACAGGGATATGGTACCCACAGCCTGGAGGAGAGTTTCCTCTCCTCCGGACCGTGGGTACCATCCGCAAATGTTTCGCTTACTTTTCGCTTGGTGGTCACAGCCACATGTGGAAAGTAAGCAGAACAATGCATTCCTATGTGGGCGGAATCCCCGCGCTTCTGCAAAAGTAATGAGCATGCTGTGTATTTTTCCGCAATGCGATTCCGCCTCGGGAAAATCCGCAGCATTAGCACAGCATTGCGGAATCCCATAGAAATGCATGGGATGCTGTTTTTTTGTGTTTTCGCGGCAAAAACGTGCGTTAAAACTGCGGCGAAAAAACAAAAAAACTGTGACGTGTGAACGCAGCCTAAAGCTTACCAATAATCTCCATCATATTAACCAACTTTTCAGTTTAAAGGCCAATACACACAACTGTAATACTTCAACAATATGTAGTGTTAGAGAATATAATGAATAAAATGACTGCCCCATATGTTGAAGGAATATAACTACTATAATACTGCTCATATGTTCAGAAATCTAAAAACTACTATAATACTGCCCCTATGTACAAGAATATGACTACTATAGTACTGCAACTACAGTACCTTGTGAAAGTATTCGGCCCACTGGAACTTTTCAACCTTTTCCCACATATTATGCTTCAAACATAAAGATACCAAATGTAAATTTTTGGTGAAGAATCAACAAGTCGGAGACAATTGTGAAGTTGAACGAAATTTATTGGTTATTTTAAATTTTTGTGGAATTTCAAAAACTGCAAAGTGGGGCGTGCAATATTATTCGGCCCCTTTAAAGTAATACTTTGTTGCGCCACCTTTTGCTGCGATTACGTCTGAAAGTCGCTTGGGGTATGTCTCTATCAGTTTTGTACATCGAGAGACCGAAATTCTTGCCCATTCTTCCTTGGCAAACAGCTCGAGCTCAGTGAGGTTTGATGGAGATCGTTTGTGAACAGCAGTTTTCAGCTCTTTCCACAGATTCTCGATTGCTTTCAGGTCTGGACTTTGACTTGGCCATTCTAACACCTGGATACGTTTATTTGTGAACCATTCCATTGTAGATTTTGCTTTATGTTTGGGATCATTGTCTTGTTGGAAGACAAATCTCCATCCCAGTCTCAGGTCTTTTGCAGACTCCAACAGGTTTTCTTCAAGAATGGTCCTGTATTTGGCTCCATCCATCTTCCCATCAATTTTAAACATCTCCCCTGTCCCTGCTGAAGTTAAACAGGCCCAAACCATGATGCTGCAACCACCATGTTTGACAGTGGGAATGGAGTGTTCTGGGTGATGAGCTGTGTTGCCTTTACGCCAAACATATCGTTTGGCATTGTTGCCAAAAAGTTCAATCTTGGTTTCATCTGACCTAAACACCTTCTTCCACATGTTTGGTGTGTCACCCAGGTGGCTTGTTGTAAACTTTAAATGACACTTGGATATCTTTGAGAAATGGCTTTCTTCTTGCCACTCTTCCATAAAGGCCAGATTTGTGCAGTGTACGACTGATTGTTGTCCTATGGACAGACTCTCCCACCTTAGCTGTAGATCTCTACAGTTCAGCCAGAGTGATCATGGGCCTCATGGCTGCATCTCTGATCAGTCTTCTCCTTGTTTGAGCTGAAAGTTTAGAGGGACAGCCGGGTCTTGGTAGATTTGCAGTGGTATGATGCGCCTTCCAATTGAATATGATTGCTTGCACAGTGCTCCTTGGGATGTTTAAAGTTTTGGAAATCATTTTGTATCCAAATCCGGTTTTAAACTTCTCGACAACAGTATCACGGACCTGCCTGTTGTGTTCCTTGGGCTTCATGATGCTCCCTGTGCTTCAAACAGAACCCTGAGACTATCACAGAGCAGGGGCATTTATACGGAGACTTGATTACACACAGGTGGATAATATTTATCATCATTAGTCATTTAGGACAACATTGGATCATTCAGAGATCCACAATGAACTTATGGAGTGAGTTTGTTGCACTGAAAATAAAGGGGCCTAATAATATTGCACACCCCACTTTTTAGTTTTTGAAATTCCACAAAAATTTAAAATAACCAACAAATTTCGTTCAACTTCACAACTGTGTCCCACTTGTTGTTGATTCTTCACCAAAAATTTACATTTGGTATCTTTATGTTTGAAGCATGATATGTGGGAAAAGGTTGAAAAGTTCCAAGGGGCCGAAAACTTTCGCAAGGCACTGTGTGTACAAGAATATAACTACTATGATACTACCCCATATGTGGAAGGAATAAAACTACTATAATACTGCTCATATGTTCAGAAATATAAAAACTACTATAATACTGCCCTTATGTAAGAATATAACCGATATAATACTGCCCACTATTTACAATAATATAACTACTATAATACTGCCCACTATTTACAAGAATATAACTACTATAATACTGCCCCATGAAAAAGAATATAACTACTATAATACTGCTCCTATATACAAGAATATAACTACTATAATACTGCCCCTATATACAAGAATATAACTACTATAATACTGCCCCTATGTACAAGAATATAACTACTATATACTGCCCAAATGTACAAGAATATAACTACTATAATACTGCTCCTATATACAAGAATATAACTACTATAATACTGCTCCTATGTACAAGAATATAACTACTATAAAACTGCCCACTATTTACAAGAATATAACTACTATAATACTGCCCCTATGTAAAAGAATATAACTACTATAAAGCTGCTCCTATATACAAGAATATAACTACTATAATACTGCCCCTATGTACAAGAATATAACTACTATAATACTGCCCCTATGTACAAGAATATAACTACTATAATACTGCCCCTATGTACAAGAATATAACTACTATAATACTACCCCTATGTACAAGAATATAACTACTATAATACTGCCCCTATGTACAAGAATATAACTACTATAATACTGCCCCTATGTACAAGAATGTACCTACTATAATACTGCCCCTATGTACAAGAATATAACTACTATAATACTGCCCCTATGTACAAGAATATAACTACTATAATACTACCCCTATGTACAAGAATATTACTACTATAATACTGCCCCTATGTACAAGAATATAACTACTATAATACTGCCCCTATGTACAAGAATATAACTACTATAATGCTCCTATATACAAGAATATAACTGCTATAATACTGCTCCTATGTACAAGAATATAACTACTATAATACTGCCCACTATTTACAAGAATATAACTACTATAATACTGCCCCTATGTACAAGAATATAACTACTATAATGCTGCCCCATGTACAAGAATATAACTACTATAATGCTGCTCCTATGTACAAGAATATAACTAATATAATACTGCCCCAATGTAAAAGAATGTAACTACTATAATACTGCTCCTATATACAAGAATATAACTACTATAATACTGCCTCCATCTACAAGAATATAACTACTATAATACTGCCCCTATGTACAAGAATATAACTACTATAATACTGCCCCTACATACAAGAATATAACTACTATAATATTGTGCTCATTGCGGAAATAGTTTTGAAGATATGAAATATAAACTACAGTATATATGAGCGACATCTTAAGAAGTAAATTAATATTAAAAAGTTTATGGATTACTTTTAAAGTGAATATTATTATGTCATTTTCTCATGAAAATATTACTCAGTTAGGGCAGATATTACAAAATCCACTGTAGTAATTATATGTGGTGACACATTATGTAGTTACTGTTTGTAAGAAACATTGGGTCTAGTTTTCAAAACTATCTAACTCTGATGAAAAACTTAAAAGACAGTCTTAAACCTCATCCGCTTTAGTACCGGCAACATTATGGGATGGATCATAATAACCTTTCTCATAAGATACATCTTCTTGTTTTACTTGATGCATATAATCTCTGATTCTAGATTAAACAGTTTTTCTCTCCAGTGACATAAATAGTAAATTACGAGACATAAGAAGTAATTCATCTTAATGGATTTCCTGATCATAAGTCCTTTTAGCCAGATGAATAGCATTTCCCTAATGTTCCTTTTCTGTAGGACTTATCATGTGCCAAACGTTTGGACGACTTTATCCTTTTGAAGTTTGCTTTTTTGTACGTGAAGATTGATAAATGTCAAATTGTAACATTAATTAAAAAATAAAATAAAATAAGCATCAAGGGCTTGGATACTTAACTGAATGTCCGGTATCCACCCTTTCCTACAAAACATCAGCCCTACTGTCTCAGTGTACACAGAGAGTTCCTATTTGGCAAAAATTAAAACCAAATCTAAATTTCTAAAACATATGGGATATTTAAAGAATTTTTAAGTATTGAACAGCCAAGAAAGTTCCCTCTGGGGACAAATTTAAGAAAACAATGACAAGTTACAGATCTTGCAAAATGTTCCCAATGATAAAAAAATAAGTCATTGTGTATTGCATAGTTTAATGACATTGGAAAAGAGTAAAGAGTCATTTGGGATTAAAGGGATTAAAGGTGATAAAAGGGGAATTCAAGTTTTTGAATTAATGTTGTAGATCTCTTGCAAATAAATTACTAAAAAATGTGTTTATAACAGGATTATATCAAGTTTATGTCACGACACTTGCTATGTCCCAGGGACAGCTCAGGTGCCATATGGATAGCAGGGGCATTTTGGGCTGTCAGTTTTCTGTGGGTTTCCAGAAAATCGCCAGTCTATTTAACTGGCTGGCAATGTCAGATCATCGCCAATTGTAGCTTCAGCTCAGTGGTGCTTACTCTTTGCTCTGTATTTTCATATTCTGATCTTTTGTTGCTGGATCTTGTATTTTCCTTTCAACTTTCTGCTTATATTTACCCTTTGCCTTTGATATATTCTTACTTTAGTTACCAGACTTCTTACTTTGCCCCTGACTATCTGTTTGTCTTATCCCTCTGCCTTTAACATACCTACCTGGCTTTTCACCTTGGACCTCTTGACCACTTTGCCTCACGGTCAATCCATCAATAGTGAAAAGCTTCACAGTTTACTAATAAATTTTTGTTTTTAAAGGTGCTTTGATCTTTAGTCCTGAGACCCATGGTTTATAGTGCTACATCTAAAAGCATGTTTTTTTTTCTGCTATTTGGAGTATAGCATTGATTCCAGTAGACTGGTGTCATGCATGTTTGGTATCTGGTCTTCATAATTAACAAAGTCTCATAGGCATTGAGTTAAGGATGTTGCAAAAATCTACCCAATTGCTAATGATGATTGATATTCTAAAGAAAAAATATTGGTGGAGGAGGAGAAAGCAAGCAACCCAACCCCAACTGATTAATCTGGAAACCACTTACCTTGTTCTCGGCTGGCAGAATATTGAACACAATGGTTTTCATCTCCTATGCAGTTTACCTGGGTTTTCACATCACAGAATTGAGAACTTTTTGAAAAACATGATGGACAGGTCATCCCGTTATTGGTAGAATTTGGTGGTTTCCCTAAGATTAAAAAAATAAATTAAGTTTAAAATTAAAAAATCAAACTTGTATGTCTAAAGTAATCTACCTGTTTTCATTACAGCTACTAAAATTTTTAAAAAGTCAATAAAAGTTATTCTTCATATTTTTCTTTCCATAATAAAATCTACTTTTAGGCTGTGTGCCCACGTAGCATTTTTTAAGCGTTTCTGCAGCGCTTTTAGACAAGCGATTCTGCTGCAGAATACCATCAATTATATTGGCAAAAATGCTTAGGAAAACGCATGCAAAAACGCTTGACAAATGCTTACAAAAGCGCGTCAAAAAACGCATGCGTTTTCCCAGGAGCAGGGTGTGCGATTCTGCTCAGGTTTATTCTGCTCATGAAATGCTACGTGGGCACATAGCCTCAATCCTTCTTCTATTGCCCTTAACCCTTAATTCTAAACTCCAATTCTCCTAAATTATCTTCATTCCTTAGAAAAGCAGAATAATCCAGAGCATTGAAAAAATATGGTCTACTTTCCCTTAAATACTACCACTATAACACTTGGGAAAAGTAAAGTGGTAGTCAGCTATTTCAGAACCCTACTACATGACAGTGGAACCGCCACCATATCTTTAATATAAACCTAGAGAAACTTCATGGTGGTTTTTACAAGCAGTAAAATTAAGGTGATAGACATGTTCGATATTAATAAGATTTCAAGGATTAGCCTTGGCAATGGACACTTCCAGGACTCAAAATTTAAGAAGAAGTTTTGAATAACAACCTTGAAGGGTCTGGTTCAACATAAGTCTTCAGGACCGGACCAATTTACTGTCTCCTGGCATCCTGCTTGGCAGGTGTCATTAGCTCCTGATTGATGGAGCAGTTGGTCCATCAGCCCAAAATTTTGCAGTCTGCAATGCAGCTATACCTCTCCATCATCAGAGAATCACAGTGGTATTAAAGCTTTCCAGATCCAGTGCTCTCGGACAGCTCAGGAGAAGCGCTTTCAATCTCTGAAATTGAGGGCTTGTAGTGCTACACCTCTAATAGACTGAGGAAAAAAAAGAAAGGTAGTCCACACACTTTCCAGGAAGGACAATTTAGTGTGAAAAGAACTTGCATTTGTATAGGAAAAATGGTAGACCTTGTTTGGTTAGGGTGTAGTGCAGGGAATGTATGGACACACCAGGCTGGTATCCAGGTCAAAAATTGAAGAAGAGTCCAAGAAGACTGGACTCCATGGCCAATTTGAAAATCTTAAAATATAAGTTTGATTGTACAATTAAAAACATAGTGAGAAAAAGCAAAAAAAAAAAAAGATTAAGGATCCATAATCTTATGCGTTTCGGGTTAGCAACCCTTATTCATGGCTTTTACAGCAACGAATAAAGGTTGGTAACCCAAAATGCGTAAGCTTATGGATCCTTTATATATTTTTTTTGCTGTTTCTTATCATGTTTTTAAATATACAGCAAAAGTTAGGTTTTAACATTTTCTCATTTATTGGTGCTGGAGCCCAGTAGTCATCGACCCTTCTTCCACAAATGATAGTTTTCAGCAGTGGCCGTTAACCTAGATAACCTAGCCATTAAGCAGTATAAAGTGAAATAAAAAATATCTCCATCTTGAGAACTGAGAGGATTTTTAAGAAGAATTAAACTGCTCCTCGTTCCAAGCATTTTGCAATTTTTTTCTTTTATGATGATGTTCCAACAGGCAGGCCCAGCTGGGATTTGGAGTTTTGCCACTACTGGAGAAGGATGGCATTATTTCGGTTGTTCCATTCCATGGATTTCAGAATTGATTGCAGTCATGGTTCAGACAAGCTTTTATCTCCAGGTTACCGAGGTGCGTGAGGCATGATCGTGAGAAACCCAACAATTATCTCCGTAAAAATGTAAAGCAACATGCAACTCAATAAATTATTTTACACACTCCAATTACATTTTTATTTCAAGAAAAAAGTATGTTAAAAAGCTTTGTAATTACAGTTGATGGTGAAATTATTGCAAAAGTCCTCAGCACAGCAGGTTGTGGTCACTCTCACACGGAATTCCTTTGTGGTCAGAGTCGCCGGATGACTGCAATTATAGATGCTTCCACAGGATTTCTCCAAGACCGCGCTTTTAATTTCTCCTAAAATAGAACATAGTAAACATAGAACATAGTAAAAGGAAAACACCCATCAGGTTTATTCAGATTATCCATTGTTTACATATGAGTTTTCATTCGTTGCTTTGAAACCAGATTATTTTCTTCAAAGAGTATCATGTCACAAAAGTATATACAAAAGGTACCATATGATCCAACATCTTCCACTCTATAACTCTGAGACAACGCTTATGGCCTAGCAAAGAGTGGAAGCAATCATTTGAAATGACTGAAGCCATAAATAACGTATGTTACGTGTTACAGAACCACTCAGCACCCAGAATATGTTGTGCAGTTATATGTATGTATAATAGGTTTCATGGGAGATGCATGTCCCTAATGCATCAGCCCACAGGCTGTGCCCAGCCACCCCCCCACCTTTGTAATTCCCACAGTAAACATCGGCAGGCTCCGGCCACCTGCGGCTTTTGTAATGCATGTCTGGCCTGCCGCTTTTCTATTGGCCTGCCCTCTGTATCTGTGTGATATATTCTGTGTCCTGTGAGTAAAGTGTTTTCAGACTGGAAATACGTGGAGAAGCAGTGATCTTTTATATGCGCCCATGTAATCAAGGAATTCTAGCCAGCGTCATTCATTCAGACTCCAGCCAACGCAGAGCGGACCTTCGAAAACACGGGGTGGTACTGAAAGAGGTACTCCAGTTTGGCAGACCCCGTTACACTGGTGGCAGCAGTGGGATTTAGCCGGACTTCCCTTGCCGGATGTCTTAGGGGAAATGACTCAGTTTAAAACATGGGACCAGGTACACTTGGGAGAAAACCTAGGCCCCCGGGAGAGACAGCAGGCGGAGGCGTTGTTGAGGCTGCGACAGAGGATGTTTTCAGAGAGACCGGGGTACACTCGCCTGGCACAACACAAGGTTGAGACCCAGGATCAGACCCCCCTACGACAAAACCCCTTCCGCGTCCCTGAGTCTGTACGAGAGGGGATGCGACAAGAGATACAAGAGATGCTGTGTTTAGGGGTCATTGAAGAGTCAGATAGTCCCTGGGCATCCCTCGTAGTGTTAGTGCCCAAGAAGGATGGGACTACACGGTTTTGTGTAGACTATCGTAAGCTCTATGAGAAAACAGTGACGGACGCATACCCCATGCCGCGTGTGGATGAGTTGTTAGATCGGCTGGCGGGGGCAAAGTATTTGACCACCATCGATCTATGCAAAGGCTGCTGGCAGATTCCCCTTAGTCCTGACGCTATTCCCAAGTCGGCATTTGTCACCCCGATCGGCTTATTCCAGTTTCGAATTATGCCATTCAGGATGAAGAATGCCCCGGTGACCTTCCAAAGGCTGGCTGACCGGCTTCTGGATGGTCTCCAGGACTATGCTTGTGCCTACCTGGACGACATCGCCATCTACAGTGCGACATGGGAAGAGCATCTAAATCACCTAGAGACAGTATTGGACAGGATCCACCAGGCCAGAATCACCCTGAACCCAAACAAGTGTCACGTGGGGAAAGCAGAGGTTCAGTATTTAGGGCATTGGGGTGGGAAGTGGGAAACAGCGACCAGAACCAGCCAAGATTGAGGCCATAGCCAAATGGCCCATCCCACGCACTAAAACCCAGGTCATGGCGTTTCTAGGGACAGCAGGGTATTACAGGAAATTTGTTCCCAATTACAGCAGCGTAGCCAAGCCCCTCACTGATCTGACCCATAAGAACGAACCCTGCCAGGTAACCTGGACCTCAGAGTGTGAGGAAGCCTTCCGCCAACTAAAGGACGCCCTCACCAATACCCCTGTATTGGCCACACCCGATCCAACTAACCGTTTCCTTGTTCACACAGACGCATCTATGTTTGGATTGGGGGCAGTACTGAGCCAAGTCGGGCCGGACGGCCAAGAACAGCCGGTAGCTTACCTGAGTCGGAAACTACTGCCCTGTGAAGTAAGCTATGCGGCCATCGAGAAGGAGTGCCTGGGGGTAGTATGGGCACTCAAGAAGTTGCAACCATATTTGTATGGACGACAGTTTTCCCTCCTAACGGACCATAATCCCCTAGTCTGGCTTAATCGGGTCTCCGGAGACAACGCCAGATTGCTGCGGTGGAGTTTAGCCCTACAACCTCTGGACTTCACCATCCACCACAGACCCAGCAAACAAAACGGTAACGCCGATGGACTAAGTCGACAAACAGAACTTGTACCAACCCCATAAACTTTGGTCATCCCCAAACCGATCCGTTGAGGATCAGACTGTGTATGCCGATCGCGTCGCTGAAAAAGGGAGCTGTGTAACGTGTTGCAGAACCACTCAGCACCCAGAATATGTTGTGCAGTTATATGTATGTATAATAGGTTCCGTGGGATATGCATGTCCCTAATGCATCAGCCCATAGGCTGCGCCCAGCCACCCCCCCACCTTTGTAATTCCCTCAGTAAACATCAGCAGGCTCCGGCCACCTGCGGCTTTTGTAATGCATGTCTGGCCTGCCGCTTTTCTATTGGCCTGCCCTCTGTATCTATGTGATATATTCTGTGTCCTGTGAGTAAAATGTTGTCAGACTGGAAATACGTGGAGAAGCAGTGATCTTTTATATGCGCCCATGTAGCCAAGGAATTCTAGCCAGCGTCATTCATTCAGACTCCAGCCATCGCAGAGCGGACCTTTGAAAACACGGGGTGGTACTGAAAGAGGTACTCCAGCTTGGCAGACCCCGTTACAACGTATAATTTTCTGAAGCAACTATTTTTATCTCTCTACTAGAATGAAAATGGCCATCACCACCCTATATGAGATACATATATATATTATTGTCTTACTTCATATTAAGTTGAATAATTTAATTTTTAAAAGAATGTTATTTTTTTAGTAAAAATTAGGACTAAGATCTAAGTAGATTTCTACTGTAACCTTAGATTAAGCTCCTAGTCACCTCTATCATCTTCGAGAGTGGTCTCGGTGAGGGTCACCATGCAACGACTTTGTGGAGTTTTACAAAGCTCATGATGGCCGGAACAACTGTTTGTGTTGATTGCATAGCATACTTCACACTCCAAGGCAGAACCTGAGCAGGAAAGAAAAATCACATCTGAATAAAGTATACAATGGATTGGGTCATGGAGAAAGGCAAATGACTTAGCAATGATTGGTATTTATGACCTGTCCAACAATCCGGACACATTACAACCATCCTAATGAACATGAACATGACCCCAAAATATATTTGGAGCCAATTTCCAATTTTTCTGTGTAATTTTCACCCTGACTTCATTATCATGCATTTTGTATTGTGCTTTAAGCATTTAAATTTCCAAATGATTGATAGAAGTTTAGATACCTTTCATTACCAGGTAGCTTTAGTAGCCAGGACTTTGGTGCCTCCAGACTAATTAGGCCTTTTTATAGAAACAGAAGATAAAAGTCTAACTATAGAACTATGTTAACGTTCTCCAAACACTTAGTACCAAGAAATATTTGGACTTTTCTGATGGTTTATGTAAATGACGGTCCCTTAACCAACAAAGGTCAATAAACCTAAATACAGTTTTTCAACAAGACTTTACCAATGCAAACCCCCTTTAATATGTAGTTGTTATTCTGAGTTAGCATATGACATATTTGACTCTCTGGCTAAAGGTCGATCCAGTGGAATGGTTGAATAATTTTGTAGATATCGCACAAAAATGTACATAGGTTAAAAAAAACAAGTCCATTAAGTTCAACCTTTCTCAGTCAATTTTCTCTTAGGTCACGACAAGTACTTTGCTATTTTGAGGCCACATTTGAAAAGTTTTACATTCTGGGTAAAGGTCTCTCCAGTAGCATAGTTGAATAATTTTTTAGATCTCTTACAAAGTTATAGGTTAAAAAAATCATAGTTCCCTCAAGCTCAACCTTTTTTGATCAATTTTCTCTTAGGTCAGGAAGATGAATCTCCAGGTTAGTGAACAATTTGTGTTTCAAAATAAATAGATTAGAAAATGTCTACGCTTTCTGGATAATTTCAGTTTGTGGTTTTGCAAAAACGCTGTTTCTTAGAAGAGAATATAGAAAATAAACCTTTCAAAAGAATGTTGTCAGTTGGGCTTTCAGGAAGGTTACTCTTTTATAGAATGTTTCGAACAATACGACATCACAACCCAAGAATTTATTGCAAAATAGAAAGTTCATCTAGGATTATTAAAACCTGCTTAAGCTGTCGATGACTCGTTGGGTTGTATGGCACCATGGAATGGCTCAACCTTTTGGCTGTAGCGCTAAATCCCTTCTCACAGACAAGCTGTGAATCAGGGTAGTCAAGGAGTTTGAGGTCAAGAGCCAGGAGGGTACATCATAAACAGAGGGAAGACACAAAGGAATAGTCAGGTGCAGTCCAGAGTAAGAATTCCAAGGTCACAATGTGTAAAGCAAAAGGGGTTATCAAACCAGTACTCAATAGGCAAATCCAGGTCCTGACAACAAAAATCAGAATGACTGAATTCAGAGAACAAAGCACAGAGAAAACACCACACTGAGCTGATAGCAATGACTGGCAGCTATCTGGGACTGACAATTTAGTAAAATAGCTGAGTAATTATTAAGAACAGGGAACACCTAAAGTAAGCTCAGCACCTTCTAGTCTCAGATAGGACAACTGAGCTGTCAATCATGCATCAATAGCTCAGCGTTAGGGATGAGTGTGTCCGTTGAAGTTTGGGTTCTTTTATTCGACTGAACTTTAGTCCAAAGTTTGGTTCGGGTACCCAAACATGAACCCAAACCCGAACCCCATTAAAATTAATAGTGACCCGAATCTTTCTCTCTCTTCCGCTCTCTCTCCCCGTACTCCTAAACTTTAAAACAGACTCCCAGGAGAAGTCCAGTACGAACCCCGAACTTTACAGTTTGGTTTCCCTATCTCCACTCAGCATGTCCCTGCACTTGATTTGACGAGTGAGCTGTCTATCAAAATACTGACAGCTCAGCATGCCCCTGTACAAGCCTGAATGACTGAGCAGTCACTCACTGCATCCAACACACACTGACAGGTAGAATAGTGACAGTGGATTCTTAGAGGAAATGTTGGATCTTTCATGGTTGTGTAAGAACCTTCATGTGTACCAGGTGCATAACTGAAAGATGGTGGTGGTTGGGAAGCATGGTGGCTCAGTGGTTAGCACTGTTCATTTGCAGAGTTTCTTTCCTGAGTTCAAATTTGCAAGAAGTTTGCATGTTCTCTGCATGTTCCCTCCAGGCTCTCTAGTTTCCCTCAGACTCTAAAGATATACTGATTGTGAGCCCCGAAGTGAACAATGATGTCTGTAATGTGCAGTAGAGCATGATGATGGTGTTATATCAGCAAACATAATAAACAAGATACATAGGTATTATAAAGGAGCTCAAGGGCAAGAGACACTGAAAACCTGAGAAATCTGAGACTTGTTCATTGTTTCAACACAGTTATTAAGCAACGGATCCATAACAATAAGAGCTGGATTAAATCAAATGACTAGAAAAAAAATTATTTGGACTCTTTCACCTGTCACAAACCTGGTAATTTTCAATATCATCTTCTTGTAACAAAAAAAAGAAAAAAAGAAGAAAATCACAAAATTCTTGGCAACGTAAACATTGTACCCTTGCCAGGCTGCGGACACGTGCTACGATTTCCCGTGTGTTTGGCAAGGCAGGCAGTCAGGAAAGAAGTCAGCAATTTAGCTGGCATGTGCCAAGAGAAAAACGTTTCCACATGTGTTCTCTGAGTGATACAAACACAACATTGAACCGTAGATTGGTGAAAATGAAGAATACTACAAGTCTGGGTACAAGCAGTCAGTCACGTAGCACAGATCTGAATTACAAGCACTTAACAAGCTTTGATGTTTATTGGCACAAATAACGAAGATGCGATCCAGTAACCGAAATAGAGACCAGAGGGAAAACTTCTCGCAAATTACCGTAGTTGTTCTACAAACTGTATTATCATTAACCTGAAGGATCTTCTGCTAAAGTTGCAAATCTTTTATTACTCTTGATTGTCATTTGATGGAAGGAAAGGGACAATTTTGGGACAATGTATCATGTTTAGAGCCACATGAGTCATTTTTTTTCTACTTTAGAATTAAACCCTATCCAGGCATTGGATCACACAACCAGTGATCATTCTTTAGAAATCTGGTGCTTTTTATTCCTGTTCCCATCTTGTATAAGATAAAAGGAAGATGGCTCCCCTCTTCCTTTTTTTTTTACCCAAAATATGATAATAATGTAGAAAGGACAAGTGTCGATGGTTGCAATTAGTGACAGACGAAGACAACTATGCCCTTCGAGAAAGCATTTGGAGCCAGAGCTATGATGCTACCTGTAGGATTCAATGAAATAAATCTTCCTCCGCTGGAAGAGCATCTGTCATCTGCAAATGATGCACTGTTTAAATCAGGTTTTATGGTAAATGCAATTTTTAAATATCATTTATATTACTTTTTTTATTTATTAATTTAACAATTTGTATTTGAAAAACAAAACGAAAACTTACAATTTTTCACACTGGCCACTAGAGCTATTGTAGACTCATATTTCATATTGTTTCTGGAAATCCACATGGGCATTAGCAGCAGTAGAGCCGCTTAGACTTTTATATTGAGGCATCTAATGAGTATGTGCAAAGGTCATTGTTAAGAGGGAGGGGAGTAGGGTCAGCTGTGACGTCACCCATTGAGATTGGTTTGGTGGACACTGTTACATAATCTGTTTATGTAGGTGTTACTAGACATTGTACAGGATGGGGAGGTGAGCTGTGACATCACCGATTGGGAATGATGGATGATTTGTTATTTAATGTATATAGAGGAGTTATCAGTGATTGTACAGGAGGGGGAGGTGAGCTGTGACAACATCGATTGGGAATGATGGATCATGTGTTATTTACTGTATATAGAGGTGTGGTTAGTTATTACAGGAGCAGGAGAGCTGTGACATCATCTATTGTGAATCCTCTGTTATCTACTGTATATAGAGGTGGTATCACTCATTGAACAGGAATGAGTGAGCTGTGACATAACCTCTTGTAAAACATGGATCATGTGTCAGTTACTGTTATTGAGGTGTTATTAGTCATTGTACAGGAGGAGGAAGAGGTGAGCTGTGATCACCTCTTGTGAATGGTGGATCCTGTGTTATCTACTCTATGTAGAGTTATCAGTCATTGTACAGGAGGAGGAAGAGGTGAGCTGTGAGATCACCTTTTGTGAATAATGGATCATGTGTTATTTACTGTATGTAGAGGTGTTATCAGTCATTGTACAGGAGGGGTGGAGGAGGTGAGCTGTGACATCACTTATTGTGAATGGTGAAACCTGTGTTATGTTATCTACTGTATATAGAGTTGCCATCAGTCATTGTACAGGAGTAGGAGGTGAGCAGTGAAATAACCTATTGTGAATGACGAATCATGTGTTATCTACTGTATATAGAGGTCTTACCAGTTTGTACAGAAAGTAAATGTGTTGAGCTGTGACATCAGCTATTGTGAACACCTGATCAAGTGTTATCTACTGTATATAGAGGTGCTATCAGTCATTGAACAGGAGGATTAGGTGAACTGTGACATCACTTATTGTGAAATCTGGATCATGTGTTATTTACTGCATATAGAGATGTTATCAGTCATTATACAGGAGTAGGGGGAAGTGAGCTGTGACATCACCAATTGTGAAAGGTGGATTCTGTGTTATCTACAGTATATAGTATACAGAGGTGTTATCAGTCATTGTACAGGAGAGGAAGGAGGTAAGCTGTAACATCACCTATTGTGAATGGTGGATCCTATATGATCTACTGTATAAAGAGGTGCTATCTGTCATTGTACAGGAGGGGGATGAGGTGAGCTGTGACATCACCAATTGTGAATGGAGGATCCTTCTTTTTTACCACCTGCTGTAGTAATAATGCTTGTAATTATAGTGAGACTACTGAAAGGTCTTTTGCACAGCATAGTAAGCATGTGTTTAAAATAGCTCTGGTTACTAGTGTGAATATTTTACAAATTCTATTTGTTAAGATTGTGACATAAAAAATATAAAAAACTTTATTATAATATTGGATCCAGTTGGATGGACACCTAGTTTGGATGTGCTGCTGGAGTAAAACAGGATTTTTGGTTGTTAACTGTAAAATCAGTTTCTCAGAGCCTTCATTTGGGGACACAGGAACCATGGGGTGTTTGCTGCTGCCACTAGGAGGCTGTCACTATGCACAAAAAAGTTACCTCCTCCTCTAGGTTAATCAGTTTGTGAGAAAGCAGTAGGAGAAGCCACAAGACAGAGAGAAACAAAACAGACAACTCAAACTGTAACATATAACACAGTAAATAAAAAGCTAATAAACATGGGAGCGTGTTGTGTCCCCCAATGAAGGCTCTGAGAAACAGATTTTACGGTAAGCAACCAAAAATCATGTTTTCTCTATTGCTTCATTGGGGGACATAGGAACAGCAGAAACTCCATTCAGGTCTGAGAACTCAACACTGCCGCCTGCAAGAGCCTAGTTCATGACCCAGTAAGCCTCCAAAATTGCTGTTCTGATCCAGCAAGCAATCATAGCACTAGAGGATAGCAGTTCTCTTCGCCCACCTTCTAGAATAACAAAAAGAGAGTCTGTCTTCCTAAAGGGGGTGGTCCTTGCCAGATAGACCTGCACTGCCCTGACCAGGTCTAACCTGTTTACTAAATGCTCCAGAGGATGAGTCAGAGCAGGACAAAATAAAGGGAGGACAATATCCTCATTTAGGTGAAAAGTGGACACCACCTTGGGAGGGAAGGTGTTACACCCTTACTCACCGCTGCTGGCTCTGGGTCTGCCACTGACTGCGCCACTGTTCCCACACTGCCCTGGGCTTCCCTGCATCCTGATCTGGCTCCCTGTCAGGCACCTGCTTGGGCGCTCCGGTGCGCTCCTCCTCTGCCACCAGGCCGCGCGCTCTGTATACTCACGCATGCGCCTTAGGGCCCGACCGCGTGTGCACCCGCAGGCCTTATTCCCCCATGTGACCTGACCCAGCAGCACTGCCTGTCCAATGGAGGACAGGCACCAGGTTTTTCAGGCCTCCCTCCCATAGTGGAGGCACTTGATTATTGAGTTTTCTTCATACTTAGGTCCGTCTTGCTGCGTAAGCCTTTCCCGGCATATCCATAGCCTGCATCTTAACCCTTTGTCTCCTGTCTCTTCCAATCCTGCCCTGCGTCTTCCTGGTGCCTGGATACCGTCTTCACCTCCGCTCTCCTCAGTCTACATACCATCTCCTCCTCCGCTCTCCTCTGTCTACATTCCATCTCCTCCGCTCTCCTCAGCCTGCAATTCTGAGACGTGCCTGATGGAGGTGATGACCACAAGAAATGCCACCTTCCAAGACAAAAGGGACAGAGGGACCTCTCTGAGAGGTTCAAAGGGAGAACTCCTAAGGGCCTCCAGGACTAGATTGATGTCACAGGGGTCCATGAGTGATCGGTATGGGGGAGCAGAATGCGTTACCAATTGAAAAAAAGTTCTAACCTGAGAGCGGGAGGATACATTTGTCTGGAAAAGAATAGCAAGTGCTGACACCTGGCCCTTTAGCGAACTAAGCAAGAGCAGCAAGTCCATCCTGGAGAAAGGCCAAGATGGAACTGAGAGAAAAGGGCATAGGTGGGATGTGATTAGACTCACACCAATTGAAATAGACATTCCAAGTCCAATAATAGACACTGGAAGACAACGGCTTCCTAGCCTGGATCATGGTGTGAATCACCTGATCTGAAAACCAGGACGCTCTCAGAACCGCGGTTTCAACAGCCACGCCATTAAATTGAGTGACTGAGTATTCTGGTGGCAGATTGGTCCTTGGGAAAGAAGATCCGATCTGTCTGGGAGCCACTAGGGGGTGTCCTCAAGAAGATTGATGATCTCTGCGAACCAAGACCTTCTGGGCCAATCCGGTGCAATCAGAATGACCCCTTCTGCCTTGATCTTCTTCAACAACCTGGGAAGAAGGGGGAGGGAGGAAACAGGGAAGAACAATCTGTGAACAGGGAATTGTCAGAGCATTGGCACCCATTGCAATAGGTTCGCAGGACCTGGAAACGAACCGTGTAACCTTCCTGTTCAGCCGGGATACCATGAGGTCCACATCCATAGTTCCCCATTGCAGTCAAATCTGATGGAAGACTTCCTGATGCAGGGACCACTCTCCCTTCACAAGACCCTCGCAGCTGAGAAAGTCAGTCGCCTAATTGTCCACGCCGGGGATATGCACTGCAGATATTACCGTAACCACGGCCTCCGCCCAGAGGAAAATCTTGGATACCTCAGCCATTGCCAAGGGGCTCTGAGTCCCTCCCTGGTGATTGACAAATGCCAATGCCATGGCATTATCCGTCTGAACTCGGATTGGCAGACCCCTAAGATGTCTTTCCCAGTGACAGAGGGACAGAAGAATGTCCCTTATCTTGAGGATGTTGATCCGCAGACCAATGTCCCTGGACAATCAGGTGGTGAAAGACTGCTCCCCAGCCAAGAAGGATGGTGTCTGTCATCACCACCTGCCAGTGAATGGGAAGAAAGAACTGGCAACAAGCAAAAAGGCAGCAACACTTACCTGCCCAAGTCTAGAACAAATGCACTGCAGGGTGCAGCCAGCCCATATAGCAAGATGTCAGCAACACAGGTGCAAAATACCAGATTAACAGCCACTCTCCACATACCCATTCCTGGAGGGGGTGACTGCCCAGTATACAATTGCACAAAGAGGGTCCGCATAGGGTACCGTTCACACAAAGGGAATGCATGGTGTCTGGTTCACAGCCTATTAGTAACGCCCCTACTATTCGATTAGGCGGGCTGGCCAGCACCCTCTCATTGCATCCCAGTGTGAACACCCCTCATACGAGACCAAATGTGTCTGGGCTCGGCTGCACCCCGAATCATGTAGTGCAAAAAATTTTTTTACCAATTAGTGAGGTATTAGCTGATATTTTGGCCAAAATACTTGAGCCCGTAAACTGCGCCAAAGTTCCTCACGCTTACGGGTCCCTACACTAAACTAAATAGCAAAGCCATTGAAGAAGAAGACTCAGGTCTTCAAAATTTCATATATAACAACAAGCAAAAAGGCAGCAACACTTACCTGCCCAAGTCTAGAACAAATGCACTGCAGGGTGCAGCCAGCCCATATAGCAAGATGTCAGCAACACAGGTGCAAAATACCAGATTAACAGCCACTCTCCACATACCCATTCCTGGAGGGGGTGACTGCCCAGTATACAGAAGAAGAAAGAACTGGCCATGGAAGATGAGAGGGGATGACAGCCACCAATTGAGAGATCATTTGACTCAGAAAGAAAGCTGAATCGGGCAATCCAGAGAGAGAACAGACCAGTTCCACTAAGATAGAATGGCCTGCTGAAGAGGTCTTTAATGGGATTGCGCAAAAGGAATTGCTTCTGACGCTGCCATCATCCTTCCCAGGACTGTCATGGCTGAGTGGAAAGATGGAAGCCGAGGGCCCTGCAGAGAGTGAACTCCCTGCTGGATGATTGCTCTCTTCTCTTTGGGAAGAAACATCCTTGTTTGACAGGAACTGAACAACATGACTAGAAAAATGAGGCGCTGAGTCAGAACAAGGCTAGACTTTGCCTTGTTGACTAGCCATCCAAAACGGGACAGGGTGTTAAGAATGATGGCCAGACTTTCCTGGGCCTGAGAAAGAGATGAAGCCATGATGAGGATGTCGTCGAGGTATGGAATGAGCACTAGGCTCCTGATCCACAGAATGGCCATTAATGCTGCCATGATTTTGGTGAAAACCCTGGGAGCGCTTGCGAGCCCGAATGGCAGAGCAATGAACTGAAAATGGTCCTGCTGCACTGCAACACGCAGGAATCTCTGAAGCCCTGAGAAAATAGGGACTTGAAGGTAGCCATCTTGGATGTCTATGGAGCACAGGGACACCTGCACCTCCATGAAAGCAATTACTGAACAGAGGGATTCCATCTTGAAATGTCGCAGTTGGACCCTTTTGTTCAGTTACTTTTGATCCAGGATGGGACGAACCGCGCCGTCCTTTTTCGGCACCACAAATAGGTTCAAATAAATTCCTGTGAAACGTTCCCGGTCTGGGATGGGAGCAATGACCCCTGAACTGAGAAGAGATGCAATGGACCCAAAGAAACCTAGAACCAGAGAAGCATCTCTTGGACGACGGGATTCAAAGAATCAATGTTGGGGCCACGAAACGAAATCTATTTTGTATCTGGAGGATACCACCTCCCTGACCCATGAGTCCTCCACCAAGGAGAACCAGACATCTCTGAAAAACCGGAGACGGCTGCCCAGCCCAGAAGCTTCCCTGGGATCTTGAGATGAGTTATGCAGAGGAAGATCTGCCAGGTTTATGCTGCCAGGTGTAGGCCTGGCGGATCTACCCTGTGGTTAAAGGGATGCCAGGAAGGAGTGGGTTTAAAGGAAGCCCTTTTCCTATCCTGGCTTGCCTGTGGCCTCTGTTGATTGGAAAAATCCTCCGTTGCAGAGAAAGGGCTGAAATGACCAAAACTGATGCTTCACAGGATGCCGGCGAGGTTTGGACTGAGAAAGGAGGTCTAATTTGGTCTAACTAGGAGCCTTGGGAACCCTGGAAAGGAAAGTTGGTAAGATTTTTTGAAGATAAGTCCACCTGTCATGCCTTAAGCCAAATAGTGCATCGGATAGCCACAATATTGTTGAACGCCTGAGCTGTGCATGAAGCATCAATGGAGGCAGATACCATGTACTTCCCTGCATGAGAAATCTGGTCTGCGAGATTAGCCATTTCCTTCGGCCGAGATCCAGATAGAATGCCCTGATGGAGATGTTTAGCCCATGCAGCTATGGACTTTGACACCCATGTAGTGGCAAAGGCAGGGCACAATGTAGAAACGGCCGCTTCAAAGGCAGACTTTACGAAAGATTCTATGATCCTGTCATTGTCATCCTTGAGAGATGCTCCATTTGTAAGTGGGAGGGCCGTGTTGATGGACAGTCTGGAAACTGGAGGGTCCACAGTTGGAGAAGCAGTTCAGTTCGCAGTGAGCTCAGAGGCGAAGAGATATAGGATGCTGAGGTGCTTCCTTCTTTGGAAGAGTCAGGTCGGCTTCTCCCTTTCCCTGGCAAATACCTCGTCAAATTTTCAATTTGGGGCAAAGACCTTGGGAGCTGGTTTTGACTGTCTAAACGAAACCACCTGCTCTGCGGGTTCCATAGAGGTATCCTTAATGCTAAAGGTCTGGTTGACCGTCACAATGAGGCTCTGGCCCATGTCTCTCATATTAGATGCCTGGTCGGAATCCAGGTCTGACTCATCTGAAACCGCCTAGACTAATTCGGGAGAGGAGGATCAGGAAGAGGCAGAACACTGGGAGAGGCCTGGGGGAGAGATGGAGCGGGAAGAGAACCTGGAACGACGCACCTGCCTGGATCTCTTATGGCCTATGTTGGTAGGTACAGCCGGTGAGTCCTGTGACCCACAAGTAACGGCGGAGGCCGGAAGAGGCAACCTGTCCACACACGAAAGTATGCAACACCTTGGTGAAGTCCACCATGGACTCTGACAGTGAGGAAGCGCACACTAGAATAAGGGCACCGCTCTCCCCTGGGGCAGAAGGGGGCTCCTGTGTAGTGGGTACAGGCGAATTGCTGCAGTCCTGGCAGAGGGGAGAGGAGTGACCTGAAGGGAACTTGCATTTACATGAAGAGCTTACAAAGTATCTGATAAGAGCAGAGGAAAAAGAGGAAGAGGAAGTAGGATGACGAGAACACTCTCCTTTAGGATTAGGCATGATGAGCAGACCCACTAACTGATGCCAGAAGGTTATGGGGAGACAGAAAGAAAATGCAGAGGAGAGTGTCAGTCTGGAGAGCAGAGCTACTCACAGTAAGATGCAAGTGTCCTGAAGACTGCTTCCCAGCTGTAGAGGACTGCACAGCAATTGAAGGCAGAGAAGATGCAGGTCCAGCAGGGAAATGCCACCTTCTGGAACCAAAAGCCAGAAGGAGGATTAAAGGGATCGGCAGAGAAAGCACGCGCTGCAGGGCTGATGCTGAAGAAAAAAGACCGCTTTCTGAGGCCAGAATAGGGGTGGAGCTAACCGCCGGGTCCAGGAGAGGAGTAAGATGGTGACTGCTGCAGAGCTAAGCTGATGAAGCTGGGAGGAGGAGCAGAGCTAGCTGCAGGGGACAGGAAGAGGCAGTGTGTAAGCAACGGGCAGGAAAAGACCCACCCAAAGTGCTGAGAAGATGGGACTTAGATTAGTGATGGTGACCCCAGGACAGGGGTGGCGTTGAGGCCCCCAAAACACTGCCAAAGGTAGCCCAGAGCCCCAATTCCATAGGGAAACAAATCCAATAAGCCCTAGAATTAAAGTGAGGGACTAGGGGGAAAAGAGCACAACATCTTCCTTCTATCGTCATCCTTTCCAGACTCTTCGTATCTTCTTGAATCCTTCCTTGGAACTTCTCCTTGTCACCTCTAGAGATAGTCTGGAGAAGAGAGAGAAAGAGATGTACCTCTCCATCCAGTAAATATCAGATGTCCAAAATTCTTGTAGTGTAGGACGTCTATAACATGCCCGAGGGGCCGTGGAATACTCGATACCGGGCCCGTTAACTTCAATGGGAGATGTCACAGCGGCGATGACCTGGTCATTGGCCCCAGGTGGTCATGTAAAAGGGGTAGAATTTGATGGGGATAAAGTTTATGTAGTGATTCGTAAGCCAGTTGGAGTGATCGACTGTAGTATAGCCGCCACTGCAGATGATCCCTGGGGGAGTAGATGGTGATGGCAGTGCAGATGTTAAAACCCTCTCCAACCAGGGCAGGACCCCCAGAGATGGTGATGAAAGTAGAAGGCATGGAGTAATAAGGCAGGAGACAAGGAAAGTCACTTTAGTCAGGTGCAGTTCAGAGGAGATATTACAATACAACTCTCATCAGGTTGCAGTCTGCTCTGGAGAATGGGAGTTATCTTTCTCTTTGCTATGACTCAGTGTACCTCCTGCTATTCTAATCCCTTCTGGGACCAAGGCTTTCTGGAGTTTAGAACTTCCCAGTATTGTCTTTACTCACTGTGTATTTCGCCTTCAGCAACTTGCAGTTTGAATCCTTTGTGAAGCAGCTCAAGTTCCCACTTGCACTGTCCTTCACTGATTCTAGGTTATTGCTGTATTTCTGAGGGAAAACACCTTTCTGCTGGTTGTGTAATCCCACGCAGTCTCTCAGCTTACCACCCAGCTCTGAAAGCATGGATGATCTAGGGACTGCTTCCCTGCTTTTAGCTCTCACTCCAGGATCAGCCACATGTCATCATGGTGTCCAAGCGTACTTCCTCCTTCTTGTGACGTTCAGGAACCGAGAACGTCCGAGAGTGGACCCTCTGGATCGCGGATCTGGAGCCCCTGGGCCGAGCACACCAGGTGAAGACCGACCCCTATACAGGGATCGTTAGGGGCAGAACCGCAGGGGGCAGAACCGTGACAGCCGGTACCAAGAGGGACGGCTCAAGGACAAAACGGAACAGAGACCAGGGAACTGGGATGGGGTAACCGAGGAAAACAGGCAGTAGTAGAAAGGTAGCAGGACGTTGCTACCAGAGGAAAGGGAGTATGGAGGAACGAGGCACGGAAGGGAGAATGGGAGAAAGGGCTAGGACAGGGAGCCCAGAAGACAGGCAGCAGAGGCACTGGGAGAGAGGACGGAAGAAACCAGGCTGAGGCAGACAGAGGGGAACAGGGAAGATACAGGGCTGACCGGAGGGAACTGAGCAGGACACAGGACAGGCAGAGTTACTATAGGGACACTATAGCGGCCAGAGAGTGCAGGGATTGCCACACAATCATCAGGCGTCTTCCCCATAGGGAGGACACCTGAAGTACCCACTGGCCAGGAAGTGGACGGTAGGCCCCGCCTTCAGCGACGCCCACCGCTAGATGAAGGGAGCGGGCGGGTGCGCGCCCGCGACCTAGGAATAGAGCGTGGGGACGCAGCAGCGCGGAAGACCGGGTGAGAGCACGCGCCGCCGGTGGGGCGGCGGTGGGGAGCGGCATCGGTGGTTACCGCCGCAGAAGAGACATCGGCGGGCCCAGCCACCGATGTCACAGTACCCCCCTCCTTATGTCCCCCCCTTCTAAGAGTGGCCCAAAACTTTTTCAGTATTAGAGGGGCATTAACATTCTCTTGAGGTTCCCAGGACCTTTCCTCAGGGCCAAAACCCCTCCAGTCAATGAGAAAAAGAGTCTTCCCCCTAACTCTTTTCATAGCCAAAATGTCTTTTACTTCAAAGACGTCTGCGGCCCCAATTGGTGAAGGAGAAGCAGTGGCAGTAGGTTGAAACCGATTCAGAATCACAGGTTTCAGGAGCGAGATATGAAAGGCGTTAGGGACTCGTAGTGAAGCCGGCAACCTCAGTTTCTACCCCATCTCATTAATGCGTCCAAGTACTTCGAAAGGCCCGATGTATCGGGGACTTAACTTGTAGGCAGGAACCTTTAGACGGATATGCTTGGTTGACGGCCAAACTTTGTCGCCCGGACGATACGGCGGAAGATCTTTTAGTCTTTTGTCCGCATGCTTCTTAATCCGGGTGCTGGCCTTCACGAGGGCTTCTCTGGTCTCTTTCCAGATCTGCGAAAAAACCATGGCAAGAGTATCTGCTGCGGGAACTCCTGATGACGAAAAGAAGGGTAGCGGAACCCCCGGGCTCTGACCAGAGACTACAAAGAACGGCGACTTGGTGGTGGATTCGCTGGGATGATTATTATGAGCAAACTCTGCCCAAGGTAGGAGAGAGACCCAATTGTCCTGATGGGTATTGGAAAAGTGGCGTAGGTAGGTTGTTAGAACCTGATTAATCCGTTCCACTTGCCCGTTGGTCTGTGGATGATAAGCGGAGGAGAAGTCGAGGGATGTGCCCATAAGCCGACAGAGAGCCCTCCAGAATCGAGAGGTAAATTGGACCCCACAGTCAGATACAATCCGCTGAGGAAGGCCATGTAGCCTGAAGATCTGGTGGATGAAGATCTCGGCCAACCTTGGAGCTGAGGGTAGTCCGGGCAAGGGTATAAAATGGGCCATGTTGGAGAAGCGATCTGCTACGACTAAGATGGTAGTGCATCCAGCAGAGCGGGGCAAGTCCGTTATGAAATCCATTGTGATTTGCCGCCATGGGGCCTCCGGAACCGGTAACGGGTGAAGAAGACCTGGAGGCCGGGTTCTCGGAACTTTGTTTTAAGCACAGGTTGTGTAGGAGGCGACATAGTCCATCACATCCTGGCGAAGGGAGGGCCACCAGTAGTAACGGGAAAGAAGCAGGAGAGTCTTCTTGGTACCAACGTGCCTGGCAACCTTAGAGGAGTGCCCCCAGCACAGCACCTCTGAGCGTTTATTCTGGGGAACGAAGGTTTTGCCTGGTGGAGGGGAAGAGAAATTCACAGGAGCCACGGTGATAACTTTGGCTGGCTTGATAATATAAGAAGGACCCTCATCCCCTTCAGGCGATTTCAAGGACCTGGAGAGGGCACCCGCTTTGATGTTCTTATTGCCGGGACGAAATTGTAGCTTAAAATCAAAATGAGAAAAATATAGAGCCCATCTGGCTTGTCTGGAATTGAGTCTCTAAGCGGACTGCAAATAGGCCAAATTCTTGTGGTCCGTGAAGATAGTAAAGGGGTGCACCGCCCCTTCAAGCAGGTACCGCCATTCCTCCAGAGCCATTTTAATGGCCAGCAATTCCCGGTCTCCAATGGAGTAATTGCACTCTGCCGGTGAAAAGACTTGGAAAAGAACCTACAGGGAGCCAGCCGTCCAGAGGGTGTCTGCTGGGAAAGCACCGCCCCGGCTCCCGTGGAGGAGGCATCCACCTCTAGGACGAAAGGCCTACTGACCATCGGGCGATGTAAGATCGGTGCTGATGAAAAAGAGCGTTTCAAGGCAAGGAAGGCCTCTTCAGCCTCGGAAGACCAGCTGTTAGACTTGGTTCCTTTACGGGTTAAGACCGTAATGGGTTTGGTCACTGTGGAAAAATGAGGCACAAACTGTTGGTACTAATTTGCGAATCCGAGGAAACGCTGGATGGCTTTTATACCAACAGGACGAGGCCACTTGAGCACCGCTGAGAGCTTCTCTGGGTCCATCTTCAGGCCGGAATCCATGATTATATAACCCAAGAAGGGCAACGAGGTTTGCTCAAAGAGACATTTCTCAATCTTGGCGTAGAGGTGATTCTCCCGAAGGTGATGCAGGACCATGCGAACGCTTCTCCGATGAGAGGATAGGTCGGGCGAAAAGATGAGAATGTCATCTAAGTACACCACCACGCAGGAATACAGTAGATCCCGGAACACCTCGTTAACGAATTCCTGAAACACGGCCGGAGCATTGCAGAGACCAAACGGCATGACTAAATATTCATAATGCCCATCCCGGGTATTGAAGGCTGTCTTCCACTCATCCCCTGCACGGATCCGGATTAGATTATAAGCTCCCCGCAGATCCAACTTCGTGAAGACCCGAGCCCCCCTCAACCGGTCGAAGAGTTCAGGGATGAGCGGAAGCGGGTATCGATTTTTAACGGTGATGCTGTTCAGGCCCCGGTAATCAACACACGGTCGGAGTGATCCGTCTTTCTTCCGAACAAAGAAAAAGCCTGCGCCTGCAGGGGACGAGGACTTCCGAATGAACCCTTTGGCCAGGTTTTCTTGAATGTACTCAATCATAGTCATGGTTTCTGCTGGGGATAGAGGATACGTTTTCCCTCTGGGAGGAGTAGCCCCGGGAATCAGGTCGATAGGGCAGTCATAGACCCGGTGCGGAGGCAGTGAATCCGCTTCTTTTTTGCTAAAGACATCAGCATATGCGTGATACAGTGCGGGAAGGCCCGGGAGCTCGACAGGCTTGGGCAGCGGACGAGGAAAGATGATGGACCGCAGGCAACGTTCCTGGCAGGAGTGACCCCAGCGCAGAATCTCTCCAGAGCGCCAGTCAACGACCAGCTCGTGCAGCCTGAGCCAGGGTAATCCAAAGAGAATGGCATGAGATAATTGTGGCAGGACGTTATAGGCGATCCTCTCGAGATGAAGTGCTCCAATTTGCAGGTCTACTTTGGCTGTAACCTGGGTGACGGGGTCAGGGAGAGGTTTGCCGTCAATGGAGGCGATAGCGCGTGGGTTTTTTAGGATAACGACCGGAATCTGGAGCTTGTCAACCTCTTCTTGCCGGATGAAATTACCAGCCGCACCCGAGTCCACATACGCCTCCACAGATCTACGCTCCCGACCTGCAATGATTAAAGCTGAAAGGGTAAGGGGCAGAGAGGAATTCTGATCACCTAGGTAGACCTCTCTTACCTGACCTAGGTGGAGGCGTTTCCCGGTTTCTCAGGACAGGTGCGCACAAAGTGATTGGCCCCTCCACAATACAGACAGAGACCGTTCGTCATCCTTTCCCTGCGTCGCTGTTCGGACAGCCTGATACGATCAACCTGCATGGGCTCGGGAGCGGCACTAGTGGAGGGCGCAAAGGAGCGTGGAATAGGAGCCTGATAGAGCCTAAAGGGCCTTTTCTCCCTAGACGATTCTCGAGCGCGTTCCAAAAACCGCAGATCGATACGAGTGGCCAGGGATATGAGATCCTCTAGAGTGGTAGGGGTATCTCGCCCGGCAAGCTCGTCCTTGATTTTACCTGAGAGACCCCTCCAAAAGGCTTCCACAAGTGCCTCATTATTCCACCCCAGCTCCGACGATAACGTCCAAAAGCGGATGGCGTACTGCCCCACAGTCAGGGAACCTTGGCGGAGGTTAAGGAGGGCCTCCGTGGAGGATGCCACGCGTCCGGGTTCGTCAAATACTTTGCGGAACATTTCCAGAAAGTTCCTGATACTAGAGGCTATAAGGTCATCCCTCTCCCATAAAGGGTTCACCCAGGCCAGGGCCTCTCCCTCAAGGTGGGATACAATGAATGCCACCTTGGCGCGATCTGTGGGGTATTGCTGGGGTAAAAGCTCAAAGTGCAGACTGCACTGGTTTAAGAAGCCCCGACACAACCTAGGATCTCCGCCATACCTGGGAGGCTTTCCCAGACGAGGGGGCGTGGATGAGGCTGCGTCCCGGGGAGACTGCAAGGCAAGCAGTCGATCGTCGATGGACGCCATGTAACCCAAGATGTGAGACTGAGCATCGTGTTGCTGCGCGAGCTCCTGCTGGAGACTAGCTAAGAGGGGAGCGTGCCCTGGGTCAGAGGTCTGCAGGCCAGACAGCCGGGTGTCCATGGATTTCATGAAGGACATAATCCGGGTCTTGTTTTCACGTAGAAAAAGTAGTTCCTTCTGTGTAGCGGCCGCGGTACCGGCGGGATCCATGGCCTGATGATACTGTGACGTTCAGGAACCGAGAACGTCCGAGAGTGGACCCTCTGGATCGCGGATCTGGAGCCCCTGGGCCGAGCACGCCAGGTGAAGATCGGCCCCTATACAAGGATCGTTAGGGGCAGAACCGCAGGGGGCAGAACCGTGACAGCCGGTACCAAGAGGGACGGCTCAAGGACAAAGCAGAACAGAGACCAGGGAACCGGGATGGGGGAACCGAGGAAAACAGGCAGTAGTAGAAAGGTAGCAGGACGTTGCTACCAGAGGAAAGGGAGTACGGAGGAACGAGGCACGGAAGGGAGAATGGGAGAAAGGGCTTGGACAGGGAGCCCAGAAGACAGGCAGCAGAGGCACTGGGAGAGAGGACGGAAGGAACCAGGCTGAGGCAGACAGAGGGGAACAGGGGAAGGTACAGGGCTGACGGGAGGGAAATGAGCAGGACACAGGAAAGGCAGAGTTACTATAGGGACACTATAGCGGCCAGAGAGTGCAGGGATTGCCACACAATCATCAGGCGTCTTCCCCATAGGGAGGACGCCTGAAGTACCCACTGGCCAGGAAGTGGACGGTAGGCCCCGCCTTCAGCGACGCCCACTGCTGCATGAAGGGAGCGTGCGGGTGCGCTCCCGCGACCTAGGAACAGAGCGTGGGGATGCAGCAGTGCGGAAGACCAGGTGAGAGCGCGCGCCGCCGGGGGGGCGGCGGTGGGGAGCGGCATCGGCGGTTACCGCCGCAGAAGAGACATCGGTGGGCTCAGCCACCGATGTCACACTTCTTCACATTCTCAGAACAACCACTCGGCCCCTCCCCCTCCCAGTTAGGGCATGTCTGCAAAGCTTTCAGCTCCAGACAAATGAGAGAGTGAGGCAAATTGTGTGTGTGTCTAGCAGAGAAAGCATAACTCCCATTGCTCACAAAACACATACAGAACAGTACATATTTAACCCTTTTGTGGCGATACAGACGCAGGGCGCCACATCTACGCCTCCTTAAAACCGACAGGCTTTGGTGGGCATATGGGTCGGAGACGGGGGCCAGGATCAAATCCTGATCACTTAAACACTCTTCCGTGTTTGGGGCTGGGGTCCTGCCGACTAGACATATGAGGATACGGGGTGGCAGTACACGCCATACTCATAGTCTCTATGTGGGAGTACAGTTGTGACCGATCACACTGTATCCCTCCAGAGGTAGGGGAGAAGATCAATCTGAAAAAGAAGAGACGTTACTGGAAAATGCCGAAAAATGAGGTAGATATAGGTCTAGTGAAAGACCCGTGTCCACCTCATACTGACACTAAGCTAAAACTGATTAACCTAGTGCCAGTCGGTGGGGTGTATACTGCAGAGGAAGAGCTAACTTTTTTTGTGCATAGTGTCAGTCACCTAGTGGTAGCATCATACACCCAATGAAGCGACAGAGAAATCACTTCTTCAGAAAAGATTATGAGAATAAGGCTTTTTATTCACAATGCGTTTCAAATGACAAATGTAATTTTTTTTTCACTTGTGAATAAAAAGCCCTTTCCTCATCATCATTTCTGAAGAATTTATTCCTTCCAGCAGCGCAGCCACCTACCCTATGTGTTAATCCAACTGGATTCAATATGTTCTGGAGGATTTATCCACCAGCCACGGGGCAGCAGCAGCTGATTTTCTTCATGCCTACATAGTAGTTGTGCCTGTCACAACTCCACCAGGTGAGCACAACCAGCACTCTCCTACTCTCCCTCCACTAGATGAGTGTACCCAGCACTCTCCTACTCTCCCTCCACCAGGTGAGTGTAACCAGCTCTCTCCTACTCTCCCTCCACAAGGTGAGCACAGCCAGCACTCTCCTACTGTTTCTCACTCCTACATACACATTATTATAATATTAAAGGAAAAATACTTTTAGCCCATTATCCTGTTTAAACAATAAGTTAATTTTGATGATACCTTCCCTTTAAAAGAAACTAGCCTGAAAAATATTTTTTGCATAAATTGCCTCCTCCAGTTGTTAGATATAATCTCTTGTGCTTTCTAAAAGTTTCCATAGTTGTAGTAGAAGCAAAATTACGTCAAAATCCTTTAATCCCTGCACGTGCGGGATGTTAATTAGTTTTCTGGAGTCAATGAGGAACAAGCCACTCAGGATAAGAGTCGAAAGTAAGGATGACCAAAGCCCACCTAATCTGGCTCAACTTAAGGTGTCATTTGCTGTCTTCTTTTTTGCAATCCATATCCACTGAAGATTGCTATACTTACCCCAGTCTCTTTGACATACTTGCCATGGGCCAAAAATGTAAGAATGCTGTTGAGCTCGAAATGCATTGTTTTTTTAAGGAAGCTGTTCTCTACTACTTTTTAAAAGTTTTACTTTTTCACTTTTTTAAAGGAGTAAATAAAATTTGAAGTTTTTTTTATATGTGCTGGACACTGGATCCTTTACCTTTCTTGGACATATTTATCAAAAATGTAAGACAACAATTCACTCCATTGGTCAAGTCACACTGGATGGGTTTTAGGCATCATGTTGACTTTTCTCCTCAAGTGCTTCATCTCCTTGACTCTAACAAGGTAAGTTAGAAATGACACATCCTGAGATTGCAATGCTTTATTGATAAGTTCCTTCTTCTACTTATGTAAGCAAAGACACTTTTAGGTAGTGTGGCATGGGACTGGTCATGTGATTGATGGGCGGTATGTATCGAAGAGGTGGGTGGCCCTGTGATGGAAGTATGGGCGTGTTTTGCTCAGCAGATCTACTGCTGAGGGATTTTGCTATACATTGGGAGGCTTCCAGGTGACTTGGAGAGATGGGTGAGTCCAGTCACCTACATACCCACCCAAGGGGTGTGTGTCTGAATACCTAATGAAGCCTGTGTGGAAGTGTATGTTTAAGGACCTGCGGTGATGTCATGATCACGTGACCAGTGCATGTCATGTTACCGCACCTGTGGGTGTGGTTAGAGGCTACCTAATGGAGCCTGTGTGTGGGGCACATGTGGCAGTGCTTGCTAGTCTGAGCCAGAGAAAGGAGGGCTATGAGATACCTCCGGAGTGGACGGTCTGACAACCTTGAGTGTTACTGACCGAGGACAGTGAGAGATGTTGTGAGATACCTCTGAGGATAAAAGGCATCTGGGAACCTGTGTGGCTGACACCAACAGGTAATGGACAGGGATCCATGGTATGCTGACCAGGGTCAGAAAGACTGTGTTTAGTCTATAGAACCTGCGTGCTGGACATGGCACAGCCTGTGTGCCCAAAGGCCTAACGGCGACAAGCCCTGTTAATGGACATTGTTATTTTGTTTTGCCAGATTTAAAGGCTGTTTTACTTTGTGTCTGTGCTGCTGAGGATATGGAGCAATAAACCTAAGTGAACTTTTAAAGAAAATTAGAGTCCTCCTGCATGTTATATCTCTGCCGAGCAAGTACACCCCAACCCGCTAGTGATCGCTACGTCACAGTAGTTTCGAGAGAAAAAACTTTCCATGAAGGTTCCTTTAAAGGTTTTGACCCTAGCAGTTTAATCATCTGAGTTATGTGATGTCATTACATTAAGAATGTTAATTTCTTAAGTCCAAGAAGTTTGTGCACTCCAGTCTCCGCTCATGACTGTATGTACTAAGTTACAGAGTATATTTAGAGCTTTCTTTACAAGGCTATAAAAAGAGGTCATCCAGATTTTCCCTTGAGCTGGTGCAAAGATTTTTTTTATAGTGGTGCAACTCACTCAGGAAAATAGGTAACACACTAAGCACTGCAACTGACCCTGCCAATTCCTGTACAGACTAGAGATCTTGACCCCACAGTCTCTACTGGTTCCTGATTGAGCTGAGAGAGCCCTAACTACAGACTGGACAATGGCAACTTGGACCTATGCTGCTTGTAAGGCTGTTGAGCACTTCACAATCCTCCTAAGGAACTGGAGTGCAGAGCATAATGCAAATTACCTACAGAAGGAAAAATGTGCTGAAATAGAAAGAGATCCCAGAGTGACTAAAGAAAACCACAAAATAAAGGATTAAGTATGTACTGTTAAAGAATATGCCGCCTACTTCCTAAAAATAAAGAGAAGATGGGTCCAGGTTAAAGAACATAAACATCAGAGAGATAAACCCTAGCTGGTGTTTCACTGACTGGCTTAAGCTGCAACCATATGGTCGGACATCCAAATGAGACTATCACCAGCAGAAAATACCAGCAGGAGGAAAGTATATAAAGCTGCACCGAAAGGTGATCAGGGAGACAAAGAATAAATGAAAACACCTATTACCCTAAAAAGACTGAAGCAAGGATAACAGAAGCTAAAAACCTGGAGAAAAGGTGTATCCGCTGTGGCTCAGCAGACAAAGAAGTTGAGCCCAAAGCACAGGTTCAAAGGTTTGAACCCAGGCTCATGACAATCGCTAACTACGGTCTATTGATCAGTCTTGATGACTAGTTCTACTCAATGTTCTATTAAATCATCTCAATGACTAGTTCTACTCAATACTGTGGGCAGCTGTCCTTCACTCTCTCATTCAGCCACCCAGCCCTAGGTATCTTCTTAGTTTCTTTGATGAGAATGTGGTCTATTGTAATAGGAAAATCTAGAAATTCAGGGTTGAGTCATCAAAAAGGAAAAGGACTTTGAGGCCACAGTCTTTGGTGTTTCAAAATGAAATTTGAGAGCTATATTTTCACTATTTATCCCTCTGTGTTTTTTTGCATACAAACTTGTATAGAAACCTATTGTATCTCTAAGCAGTCTCATTCACATTCTCTTTGCAGAGTGATCTCATTGAATGCCACCTTCTATAGAATTCTTTTACAGTATCACCACAGAATGATTCACTGACGGAAGTACGAGTAATAGCCAGAGAACTCATTTCTCGCTTTTAGACTTTCCAAATCAAAATGGTAATTTACTAAATAGGAAGAGAGGGAAATACACTGTTCAAAAAAATAAAGGGAACGCTTAAACAACAGAATATAACTCCAAGTAAATCAAACTTCTGTGAAATCAAACTGTCCACTTAGGCCTGTTTCACACATCCGTCTGTGACCATCAGTCAAAATCCGCCGTTTTGCAAAAAAACGGATCTGCCATTTTGCTTACCGGATCCGTTTTTTTCCCCATTGAGTTGCATTACCGGCGGATCTTGACGGATGGCCATCCGTTGGATCCGTTTTTTTCCCCATTGAGTTGCATTACTGGCGGATCTTGACGGATGGCCATCCGTTGGATGTGTTTTTTTGCGGACACGGCAAATTTTTGGCGTCCACCGACATGCCCGGACGGACCATGCAACGTTTTTTTGTGCTGCAGGATGCGCATTTTATAGTGCGCATGCCTGGGGGAAAGAAGTCAGCCGGAAATTTAACCCTGAAATAATTTCTGGCGGCCGCAAAAATTCTCTCTCTCTCTCGCTCTCTCTCTCTCCTTTCCCGGGCTACGGTTCCTTTAAAATTCTTCCTTCATCGGATCCGTTAGAAAAAACGGTCCGGTGCCGTCCGTTGTCATCAGTACAGCAACGGATCCGCTTTCCGCCATTTTGGCGGATTTCAACTGATGCTAAAAACTGATGTGTGAAACAAGCCTTAGGAAGCAACACTGATTGACAACCAATTTCACATGCTGCTGTGCAAATGGAGTTGACAACAGATGGAAATTATTGGCAATCATCAAGACACACTCAATAAAGGAGTGGTTCTGCAAGTGGGGATCACAGACCACATCTCAGTACCAATGCTTTCTGGCTGATGTTTTGGTCACTTTTGAATGTTGGTTGTGCTTTGACACTGGTGGTAGCATGAGACGGACTCTACATCCCACACAAGTGGCTCAGGTAGTGCAACTCATCCAGGAAGGCACATCAATGCGAGCTGTGGCAAGAAGGATTGCTTTGTCTGTCAGCGTAGTGTCCAGAGGCTGGAGGTGCTACCAGGAGACAGATCAGTACACCAGGAGACGTGGAGGGAGCCATAAGAGGGCAACAACCCAGCAGCAGGACCGCTACCTCAGCCTTTGTGCAAGGAGGAACAATAGAAGCAATGCTAGAGCCCTGCAAAATGACCTCCAGCTGGCCACAAATGTGCATGTGTCTGCACAAATGGTTAGAAACCGACTCCATGAGAATGGTCTGAGTGGCCGACGTCCACAGATGGGGGTTGTGCTCACAGCCCAATACCGTGCGGCCCTCCAAAGAAATGCCTTCCCACACCATTACTGACCCACTGCCAAACCGGTCATGCTGAAGGATGTTGCAGATCGCTCTCCACGGCGTCTCCAGACTCTGTCACATCTGTCACATGTGCTCAGTGTGAACTTGCTTTCATTTGTGAAGAGCACAGGGCACCAGTGGCGAATTTGCCAATCTTGGTGTTCTGTGGCAAATGCAAAGCATCCTTCACAGTGTTGGGCTGTGAGCACAATCCCCATCTGTGGACGTTGGGCACTCAGACCATCCTCATGGAGTCGGTTTCTAACTGTTTGTGCAGACACATGCACATTTGTGGCCTGCTGGAGGTCATTTTGCAGAGGCCTGGCAGTGCTCCTCCTGTTCCTCCTTGCACAAAGGCTGAGGTTGCGGTCCTGCTGCTGGGTTGTTGCCCTCCTATGGCCCCCTCCATGTCTCCTGGTGTACTGGCCTGTCTCCTGGCAGCGCCTCCAACCTCTGGACACTACGCTGATAGACACAGCAAACCTTCTTGTCACAGCTCGCATTGATGTGCCATTGTGGATGAGCTGCACTACCTGAGCCACTTGTGTGGGTTGTAGAGTCCGTCTCATGCTACCATGAATGTGAAAGCACAACCAACATTCAAAAGTGACCAAAACATCAGCCAGAAAGCATTGAGGGTGTCTTGATAATTGCAAATAATTTCCATCTATTGTCTATTCCATTTGCACAACAGCTTGTGAAATTGATTGTCAATCAGTGTTGCTTCCTAAGTGGACAGTTTGATTTCACAGAAGTTTGATTTACTTAGAATTATATTCTGTTGTTTAAGTGTTCCCTGTATTTTTTTGAGCAGTGTACATTGAAATTCACTTTATGTCCATCCAGTAGTTTAAGGATTTGTTTCCCAGGCTCTAGTCGCAATGTATCCTCATGATTCTGGGGACTTACTGTATAATTCGAAGATTATAGTGTCCTCGTCTCTTTCTATATGTGATCTTCAAGGTATGTGAGAATTACATGAGATATTTATCTATTCTATTCCAAATTATTTTTCCTTAACCCCTTCCTGCCATCCGACGTACTATCCCGTCCACGGTACCCGGGCCCGTATGACCGGGGACGGGATAGTACGTCGGCGCGATCAGCGGCGCCCACGTGGTGAGCGCCGCTGATCGCGGCCGGATGTCAGCTGATTATCACAGCTGACACCCGGCACTATGTGTCAGGGGCGGTCACGGACCACCCCCGACACGTTAACCCCTTGCACACCGCGATCAAACACGATCGCGGTGTACCGGGGGTTAAAGGGAAGCATCGGCAGGGAGGGGGCTCCCTCCGTGCTTCCCTGAGCCCCCCACGGCAGCGCAATGTGCAGCGCTGCTGCGGGGGACTCCTTTCCTCCAGGACCCCGAATCCAAGATGGCGACGGGGGCCTTCGGGGGCCTGCGGAAGCTGGCTTCCTCAGTGCCTGCAAAGCGCAGGCATGAGGAAGCCTTCTGCAGTGCCTGTGTCAGATCGCTGATCTGTCACAGTGATCTGTGATGTGACAGATCAGCGATCTGTCACAGGACAGTGATGTCCCACCTGGGGCTATTTAATAAAGTAAAAAAAAAAATAAAAAAAAGTGTAAAAATAATTAAAAAAAAATCGCCAAATAAATTAGAAAAAAAAAAAAAATATTCCCCCAATAAATCCATTTTTTGGAAATAATAAAAAAAAAAACAATAAAAGTACACATATTAGGTATCGCCACATCCGTAACGACCCGCCCTATAAAACTGTCCCATTAGTTAACCCCTTTAGCGAACCCCTTAAAAAATAAAAATAAAAAACGAAGCAAAAAATAATGATTTATTATCATACCGCCAAACAAAAAGTGTAATAACACGCGATCAAAAAGACGCATATAAATAGCCATGGTACCGCTTAAAACGTCATCTTGTCCCGCAAAAAACGAGCTGCCACACAGCATCATCAGCGAAAAAATAAAAAAGTTATAGCTCGCTGAATAAAGCGATGCAAAAATAATTATTTTTTATATAAAATAGTTTTCATTGCATAAAACCGACAAAAACATAAAAAACAACCTAAATGAGGTATCGCTGTAACCGTACTGACCCGAAGAATAAAATCACTTTATCAATTTTACCGCACGCGGAACGGTGTAAACGCACCCCCCCCAAAAGAAATTCATGAAACGCTGGTTTTTGTTCATTTTGCGTCCCAAAAATCGGAATAAAAAGCGATCAAAAAATTTCACGTGCCTGAAAATGGTACCAATAAAAACGTCAACTTGTCCCGCAAAAAATAAGACCTCACATGACTCGGTGGGTCAAAATACGGAAAAATTATAGCTCTCAATATGTGGTGATGCAAAAACTATTTTTACAATAAAAAGCGTCTTTTAGCGTGCGACAGCCGCCAAACATAAAAACCGCCATAAATAGTAAATCAAACCCCCCGTTATCACCCCCTTAGTTAGGGAAAAATAATAAAATTAAAAAAATGTATTTATTTCCATTTTTCCATTAGGGTTAGGGCTAGGGTTAGGGCTAGGGGTGTGTTGGGGTAGGGTTAGGGTTAGGGTAGGGTTAGGGTTAGGGCTAGGGCTAGGGTTAGGGTTAGGGTTAGGGCTAGGGTTAGGGTTAGGGCTAGGGTTAGGGGCGTGTTGGGGTTCGGGTTGGAGTTAGAATTGGGGGTTTCCACTGTTTGGGCACATCAGGGGCTCTCCAAATGCAACATGGCGTCTGATCTCAATTCCAGCCAATTCTGAGTTGAAAAAGTCAAATGGTGCTCCTTCCCTTCCAAGCTCTGCTATGCGCCCAAACAGTGTTTTACCCCCACATGTAGGGTATCAGCCTACTCAGGACAAATTGCAAAACAATTTTTGGGGTCCAATTTCTCCTGTTACCCTTAGGAAAATAAAAAATTGGGGGCAAAAATATCATTTTTGTGGAAAAAAAATGTTTTTTTTATTTTCACGTCCGAGTGTTATAAACTTCTGTGAAGCACTTGGGGGTTCAAAGTGCTCACCACACATCTAGATAAGTTCCGTGGGGGGTCTAGTGTCCAAAATGGGGTCACTTGTGGGGAGTTTCAATAGTTTAGGTACATCAGGGGCTCTCCAAACGCACATGACACCCGCAGACCATTCCATCAAAGTCTGCATTCCAAAACGTCACTGCTTCCCTTCCGAGCCCCGACGTGTGCCCATACAGTAGTTTTCTCCCACATATGGGGTATCAGCATACTCAGGACAAATTGGACAACAACTTTTGGGGTCCAATTTCTCCTGGTACCCTTGGGAAAATAAAAAAATGGTGACTAAAAGATCATGTTTGTGGAAAAAATACGAATTTTTTTATTTTCACGCCCGGGCGTTGTAAACTTTTGTGAAGCACTGGGGGGTTCAAAGTGCTCACCACACATCTAGATAAGTTCCTTGGGGGGTCTAGTATACAAAATGGTGTCATTTGTGGGGGGTTTCCACTGTTTAGGTACATTAGGGGCTCTCCAAAGGCAACATGACACCCGCAGACCATTCCATCAAAGTCTGCATTCCAAAACGTCACTACTTCCCTTCCGAGCCCCGACGTGTGCCCATACAGTAGTTTTCTCCCACATATGGGGTATCAGCATACTCAGGACAAATTGGACAACAACTTTTGGGGTCCAATTTCTCCTGGTACCCTTGGGAAAATAAAAAAATGGTGATTAAAAGATCATATTTGTGGAAAAAATACAAATTTTTTATTTTCACGCCCGGGTGTTATAAACTTCTGTGAAGCACTGGGGGGGTCAAAGTGCTCACCACACATCTAGATAAGTTCCTTAGGGGGTCTAGTTTCCAAAATGGTGTCATTTGTGGGGGGGTTCCACTGTTTTGGTACATCAGGAGTTTTCCAAACGCGACATGGTGTCCGATCTCAATTCCAGCCCAAAACGTCAAATGGCGCTGCTTCCCTTCCGAGCTCTGCCATGCACCCAAATAGTGGTTTACCCCCACATGTGGGGTATCAGCATACTCAGGACAAATTGCACAATAACTTTTAGGGTCCTGTTACCCTTGGAAAAATAAGAATTGAGGGTGAAAAGATCATTTTTGTGGAAAAAATATGATTTTTTAATTGTATGGCTTTATGTTATAAACTTCTGTGAAGCCCATGGGGGTTCAAAGTTCTCACCACACATCTAGATAAGTTCCTTAGGGGGTCTAGTTTCCAAAATGGTGTCATTTGTGGGGGGTTTCCACTGTTTTGGTACATCAGGGGTTTTCCAAACGCGACATCGTGTCCGAGCTCAATTCCAGCCAAAAACGTCAAATGACGCTGCTTCCCTTCCGAGCTCTGCCATGCGCCCAAATAGTGGTTTACCCCCACATGTGGGGTATCAGCGTACTCAGGACAAATTGCACAATAACTTTTAGGGTCCTGTTACCCTTGGGAAAATAAAAATTGGGGTGAAAAGATCATTTTTGTGGAAAAAATATGATTTTTTAATTGTATGGCTTTATGTTATAAACTTCTGTGAAGCCCATGGGGGTTCAAAGTTCTCACCACACATCTAAATAAGTTCCTTAGGGGGTCTAGTTTCCAAAATGGTGTCATTTGTGGGGGGTTTCCACTGTTTTGGTACATCAGGGGTTTTCCAAACGCGACATCGTGTCCGATCTCAATTCCAGCCCAAAACGTCAAATGGCGCTGCTTCCCTTCCGAGCTCTGCCATGCGCCCAAATAGTGGTTTACCCCCACATGTGGGGTATCAGCGTACTCAGGACAAATTGCACAATAACTTTTAGGGTCCTGTTACCCTTGGGAAAATAAAAATTGGGGTGAAAAGATCATTTTTGTGGAAAAAATATGATTTTTTAATTGTACCGCTGTACGTTATAAACTTCTGTAAAGCCCTTGTGGGTTCAAAGTTCTCACCACATATCTAGATAAGTTCCTTGGGGGGTCTAGTTTCCAAAATGGGGTCACTTGTAGGGGGTTTCCACTGTTTAGGTACATCAGGGACTCTCCAAACGTGACATGGCATCCAATCTGAATTCCAGCCAATTTTGCATTGAAAAAGTCAAACGGCGCTCCTTCCTATCTGAGCTCTGCCATGCGCCGAAACAGTCGTTCCCCCCCACATATCAGGTATCTGCGTACTCAGGACAAATTGCACAATAACTTTTGCAGTTCAATTTCTCCTGTTACCCTTGGTAAAATAAAAAAAATTGAACCTGAAGTATTTTTTTTATGAAAAAAAGTTAGATGTTCATTTTTTTTTAAATATTCAAAAAAATTCCTGTGACGCATCTAAAGGGTTAATAAACTTCTTGAATGTGGTTTTGAGCACCTTAAGGGGTGCAGTTTTTAGAATGGTGTCACTTTTGGGTATTTTCTATCATATAGACCCCTCAAAGTGGCTTCAAATGTGATGTGGTCCTAAAAATAAAATGGTGTTGTAAAAATGAGAAATTGCTGGTCAACTTTTAACCCTTATAACTTCCTAACAAAAAAAAATTTTGGTTCCAAAATTGTGCTGATGTAAAGTAAACATGTGGGAAATGTTAGTTATCAAGTTTTTTGTGTGCCGTATCTCTGTGATTTAAGGGCATAAAAATTCAAAGTTGGAAAATCGCGAAATTTTCAAAATTTTCGCCAAATTTCCGTTTTTCTCACAAATAAACGCAAGTTATTTGAATGAAATTTTACCACTATCATGAAGTACAATATGTCACGAGAAAACAATGTCAGAATCACTGGGATCCATGGAAGCATTCCAGAGTTATGACCTCATAAAGGTACAGTGGTCAGAATTGTAAAAATTGGCCCGGTCATGAAGGTGCAAACCACCCTTGGGGGTGAAGGGGTTAAAGGGGTAGTTCCAAATCCAAAATCATTTTCAAGCTAAATCCCTATTTAATGTCATAATTTAAACTGTTTTCTAATATACTGTAATTGTAAATGCCCTATCCTTCGCTAACTATACTATCTAACTGCTTTTTTTCCTACTTATTTTTGATGATGCTTTGTTTGAGAATCCCAGTGCATTCTGGAATACTCAAATGATGCGTTATCAGGGGGCAGAGGCTGTGGTCCTTTGCCCCCTCCCTAGGATGAAGATTTATCAGTGACGCTTGCTTTACAGGCAGGGCTAGTTCCTGCGTGATGTGCACAATGCGATGTGCATAACAACTGTGCGCTCTCTTGCCAGCTTAGATCAGCCACAGCGAGCTGCAAGGAAAACGCACTGTCAGTTTGGGGGTGTCAGAATACTCGGTGTGCAGAGACCAGTGACGATACTTGCGGGGGCAGCGCTGGTTTTTGTATCCCAGAAAGTCTGACAGGCTGCACTGACAGAACACTGTCCTGTCAGCTCACTACAGCTGATCTGAGCTGGCGAGAGAATGCACTGTCATTCTATACATCACACTCAACCCCTGAAACAAGCTTTACCAGTAGCACTTCATTTCACAGAGGGGGCAGATGCTGTGGTGGTGAGCACATCCTTTGCTCACTGATGACCAAGGGATCCCAACCATCCTGGATCCAGCGGGACAGTCCTAATTTTGACACTCCCACCCCCTGACCCGGCCAGAATTTTAGTTCTCCAGGACTGCGAATCAGCCACCACACCCGCCTGTCATTTCAGAAGGGGACATCATCACAGGTCCTGAAGCTGAAGTTGCGCCTCTCCTGCATCTGCTCTGGTTGCTCATATATGGCTGTTCTGTGCACACAGGACCTGTGAAGAGGTCACAGGAGGGGAGGAGTCAGGGGTCACATGATCAGGAGCCTCAGTGTATGCAGGACTGTGCTTTGCTCGTTGTCATGGTGCTGGATGATGGGAAGTTTATGTGTGGGTTCAGGAGGGTTTACAGGGTGGATGTAGCAGAGCCGCTGTGTACGAGAAGGAAGTAATGGAGCTGTGTGTGTACGGGGTGTACAGAGCGGAACCATGTGTGTACGAAGTGTCCGGAGTGGAGCCGTTTGTGTACAAGGTGTATGGAGCGGAGCCGTGCATGTACTTGGTGTATGGAGCAGAGCCGTGTGTGTATAGGGTGTACGGAGTGGAGCCATGTGTGTACGGGGTGTATGAAATGGAGCCCTGTGTGTATGAAGTGTACAGAGCTGAGCCTTGTGTGTACGGAGCGGAGCAGAGCATTGTGTGTACGGGGTGTATGGAGCGGAGCCGCATGAGTACGAGGTGTATGCAGCAGAGCCACATGTGTGCAAGGAGTGGAGCCATGTGTGTACTGAGTGGAGCCTTGTCTGTGAGAGGTGTATGGAGCAGGGCCGAGTGTGTGCGAGGTGTACGGAGTGAAGCCGTGTGTGCGAGGTGTATGGAGCAGAGCCGTGTGTACGAGGCATACAAAGCGGAACCATGTGTGTATGAAGTATGCAGAGCCGTGCGTGTGCGAGGTCGGTGTATGGTGGGGAGCATTCATACCTCCCAACTGGCCCGGATCCAGCAGGACAGTCCAAATTTTGAGTGTCAGCCCCGCTGTCCCAGCCCGGAGCTTACTTTTCCTGTGGACACAAGAGTACACGGCGGAGCCCCGAGGAGCACTTTAAAACATACACGTGACATTCCACCAGAAGTGACTTGCTGGAAGCTGACCGGAAATAAGGTAATTTTGGGAGGAAATTGTGACAGAATCATGGAGGCACTTCAGGGAATGCTTCAGATCTATCACCGTGTCCTCCTCCAACATCACGGACAGCGGGATCACCTTGGAATCGGGGATGCCGGCCAAGTGAGCAGATCATGATATGTCCTGAATCGGGAGGCTCAGGTGGGCATTACAATGGGAGCCGCGCTGCTATAGTATCTTTATAGAATCTTTCTTTCTCTCTCTGTTTCTTTCTCTCTCTCTGTTCTTTCTTTCCCTCTCTAATCTTTCCTTCTTTCTCCGCTCTTTATTTCTTTCCCCTCTTTCTTTCTCTCTGTTCTTTCTTTCTCTCTCCTTTCTTTCTTTTCTCTCTCTGTTCATTCTTTCTTTTATCTCTGTTCTTTCTTTCCCCTCTTTCTTTCTCTCTCTCTGTTCATTATTTCCCCCTCTTTCTTTCTCTCTCTGTTCTTTCTTTCCCTCTCTAATCTTTCTTTCTTTCTCTGTTCTTTCTTTCTTTCCCCTCTTTCTTTCTTTCTCTCTCTCTATTCTTTCTTTCTCTCTCTGTTCTTTTCCTTTCCCCTCTTTCCCTCTCTCTGTTCTTCCTTTCGCTCTCTCTGTTTTTTCTTTCTCTCTGTTCTTTCTTTCTCTCTCTTTGTTCTTTCTCGCTCTGTTCTTTCTCTCGCTGTTCTTTCTTTCTTCTGCTTTCTTTTTCTTTCTCTCTCTCGCTCTGTTCTTTCTTTCTTCCGCTCTTCCGCTCTTTCTATCTCTCAGTCTCTGTTCTTTTTCTCTCTGTTTTCTTTCTTTCTCTCTCTGTTCTTTCTTTCTCTCTCTGTTCTTTCTCTCCTTTCCTTCTCTCTCTGCTCTTTCTTTCTTTTCCTCAGTACCAGTCAGTGTGCCCATAGTACCAGCCACTGTTCCCTCAGTACCAGTCAGTGTGATCAGCAGTGCTAAATGGATGCGATTGGGGCGTGGATATGGGTGTGACTAGTTGTGAAATGGGTGTGGTCAGGGGCGTGGCCTAACATTTGACACAGCACAGCCTCTGTCCCTCTTTCCCTTCTTCAAAAGTTGGGCGATATGGATGACCCTTCATTTCAGTATCTCTACATGCACTTGGATTCTCAAATGAAGCATCCACAAAAAGGAAGTAGATACAAAAACAGATAGTATAGTGAGGGATTTATAGGGAATTTCAATTACAGTAAATTAGAAAATAGTTTAGATTATGGCATTAAATAGATAGGGATTTAGATTGAAAATGAATGTGAATTTTGAACTACTTCTTTAACCCCTCTCTGACATCAAGCATGATAATATGCCGATGTCAGACACCCTCCCCTTGATGTGGGCTCCAGAGCTGAGCTCATATCTTTTCCGCCACTTGTCAGCTGTTTTGAACAGCTGACATGTGCCTCTAACAGTCATGGGTGGAATCGTGACCCACACACGGCTTTTAACTAGTTAAATGCCGCTGTCAAAATTCTGACAGCAGCATTTAACACGTGCTTCCATGAAACGCGCCAGAAATCCGCCCACCGGTGACCCCGTCACATGATCGTGGGTCACCGATTGGTTGGCTTGACAACCAGAGGTCTCCAGCAGACCTCTATGATTATCACTCCCGGATTGCTATGATTGCTGCGCTGTGGTCAATGCTCATACCAAGTCAGCAATTCTGCTACTTACAGGTGATCTGATCATCGCCTGTATGTAGCAGAGACGATCGGGTTATGGCAGTTTCTAGTCTCCCAAGCATGACAAAAGTAAAAAAAAAAATAAAAAATAAAAAAAATTAAAAGTTCAAATCACCCTCCTTTTTCCCCATTCAAAATAAAATAAAAAAATCAAATAAAAAAAGGCAAAATGCCAGAATTACGTTTTTTTGGTCACCGCAACATTGCATTAAAAAAATGCAATAATGGGTGATCAAAAGATCATATCTATGCCAAAATGGTATCATTAAAAAAGTCAGCTAGACACGCAAAATATAAGCCTTCAACCAGTTCGAGATCGCAGAAAATGAAGACACTATGGGTATCGGAGAATGGTGCCATTTTTTTTTTCTTTTTTAACAAAATTTGGATTTTTTTTTCATGGCTTAGATAAAAAAGAACCAAGACATGTTTGGTGTCTATGAAATCATAATGACCTAGAGAATCATAACGGCAGCTCAGTTTTAGCATTTAGTGAACAATTTTTTTTGCAATTTCACAGGACATGGATTTTTTTCCCCGTTTTTGAGTACACAAAATGTTAAAACCAATGGTGTTGTTCAAAAGTACAACTCGTCATGCAAAGAAAAACAAGCCCTCACATGGCCATATTGACTGAAAAATAAAAAAAAGTTATGGCTCTGGGAAGTAGGGGAGCAAAAAACGAAAGCAAAAATACCTTTGGTAATTAAAGGGTTAACTTTTCACACTTGAATCCTACACATTACCCTCTGTAGTGTCTTTTATGTTTATAATTCATACATTAGACGTGAAACCTGGTTTCGGGAAACCAGTCATCTTTGCCTTGAGACTCCAGAATTTTCCATAAAATTGTACAAAGAGACATGTCGCCTCTGTTGTTCACTTTCCATGATGTTTGCTGCCTCACCCTGTCATTATATGTATTTCTTAGAGGTGTAACATGAGGCTTCTGGACAACAATGCAAACTCTGTGACAGGCCCTCCTTCTGCTTTGTGCCATTTGCAAGAACATAACTCAAACTAGAGTCTCCTCCAGAAAGGAAAGTAACTGGTTTGATAGGTGATTTCAATATTCTTAAGGTACCTATACAGAAAAGACTAAGGCTGAACCCACCAGCTGATATCAGAGGGATATCTATAGGGATCTCTTCTTTATAGCTAGACAGCTTATAAAAAAAGCTTTGATTTACAGGCTTTGCACTAGCCATTCCATCTAACAGATCCAAAGGGGGTCTCTAATATTCACCATTTAACCCCAATAGAGGAATCTGGACTTACACAGGTGCCTTTGGGTTGGCTCCACAGAGTGGTTTCTGGCTAATGGAGCAAGTTGGCAGAGGATAGTCAGAAAGCCAAGTCAATAGCAAGCCAGGAACAGAATAGTCAAGATTTGGGTTGAGGTTAGAAACAGGAATCAAACTAGCAGAGCAGTAGCAGTAGCTAGTGTAGGTGAACTTATAACCTCTGATCTGTCACCTGCAGAGGCAGAATCAGAAGGGGCTGGCACAAATGTGGATGCAACAGTTAGAGGGGGAGAAGGACCTGAATATGAATTTTAGTGGCTTGTCATTTGGTTGTATGGGAGATAAGCAACCACCAATGAAGTCTAGCAGGGGCTCACTCAAAGAGGATGTTGGAAATATCATCTTAATTAGTCGTTGGGAAAGATAGTTTTTATTCAAACTATTGTTTAGCTTACAACTATGTAATGTGAACGGGGACCTTTAATTATGTTGCTTAGCTCTGACCTTGAGGTAAAGAAGCTGTAATAACAATAAGTACAATAGGGTTTTATTCGAGTTACAGTGGGGAGACCAAAGGAAATGATACTCGCCTGGTTTGGTTGTGTGACAACAACCACTGAAAAGGCTCAAGGCTGCTGCAGACCTACTAATGAAAAACTACTGAAATGGAATTAAAGGGTTAATTCTGTGCTGCTGGCAAATCATGGATGGAGGATAAGAGCGGTATCCAGGAACGCTGTTTACTGTCAACATGTTTCGAAGTTACAAGCTTCTTCATCAGGACAAACCACATGGTCCTGATGAAGAAGTTTATAACTTCAAAACAATGACAATAAACCGTATTCCTGGATACCACTCTTGTCCTCCATCCTTGATTGACCGGTCAAGGTCAAGAAACAAAACAAGAACACTACCTTCCTATGTAAAATATAAAAATATCCTCAGTTACAGGAAGCAAGTGGTTGCTCCTCTCTAGATTTTTGGTGATGGAGGATGATATCCCACAGAGGTCCAGGAAGTTCGGAGCTGCATGGTGGGGACCTCGTAAAACAGAGATTTCTTAGATATCGAAGAAAAAAATATAGTCACCAATCATGGCTGTATAATGCTAATGAAGCAAGTAGGAGACCTCTCACATTAGACATCATATGAATGATGTACATGATGCCGACAAGGCAGAATGAGCGAAGACCATCCAATTGTTGGAGGAAGGTCAGAGGGAAAAGGATATAATGGAACTTTGTGGAACACTAAAAGTTTTTTGTCAATGACTATATGGAAAAGAATAGTGTGTAGAGATGTGGGAGTGTAGAGAGGGTCCCTATCATCCCTATCAGTTAGTATGTATCCCCTAAAATGTTATATGATTACTGATACCTCTTTAAATCAGCGATGGTGGGATACACCTGTGATCTTTTCCCTGATTCACATGCATGCATCTTCTCATATCATTCCGAGTCCTCAGGATATATTTATGTTCTCTTAAAGGGCACCATAGCAGATGACATTTCAGGATCTTACTAGTATGTAACTATATATATATCCAGCCACAACCTGCCTGCTGGCAACCCCTCAAAACCTTCCCCACTAAGGTTTGTCTACAGGCACAAACATGTAAAAATGCCAAAGATAAAAATACTTCAAAGATACAAAGAGGCCCCAATATCTTACTCAATACACCAGTTATGTAACAGGTCTCAGGTCTGTGATACCAGCTGTACATACAGATGTAGACATCACCATTTGGGATTTTATTTAAGGAAACCGACTGCATTATCCTAACTGTAGAGATGGCCGAATGCCAACTTTGATGTAGCAGAACTTAATTTTTTACATAAGGCAGAGCTGTCTTTATCTGACACTGTGATGTCACATCATAGTGCTTAGATAATCTCGATTGCTATTTCCAGTAGTAATAATTAGTTCACTGTATAACAAAATTCCCCAAAAACCAACATAAAATTCAACATTCAGAGCACAATTCATCATTATATTTGCACCGTTTTTTTGTTGCTTTTTTGTTGTCCTGCTCAATTTTTGTGTTTGTTTGCACATTATTAATCTTTCTATTTCCATATTTTTATAGTCACTTTTAGGTGTCCATCTGATTTTTTTTAGCCGCTGTGGGCAGAGTTTAGGGTTCCCAGATGTTTTGCTGTTGAGCCATCATTTAATACACAAAAAAGACCAAGAAAATGTGAGTTTATTTTTTAATAAAGCCTTTTTTAATAAAGCAAATTAAACACTAAATTATGCATTATAATAGGATTGATGGTGCTGCTCATATATAGGGAAAGCAGCGCATAGGGTTACTAGGTCCAATATAGGTAATATGTACAAATATCATTAAAAGGTATAATGTAAAAAGGAACAGGGTGATACAAGTATACTCCTAAAGTATAGAGCGTGTCAGATTAATAAATTATTAGATCCATCAATGTAAACTTACATGAAGACCAGATGCCAGCATGTCCATCTTTCCCCAACGCATGTTTTGCCCCCTGATAAAGAAAGGGCGAAACGTGCATAATATACTCGCATTTTCTTGGGGGGTTGCCCATTTTATAATGTGTATTAGTATCAGATGTTTAAGTAATTTTACTTATTTCTAATAAGTCATCATTTGCAACTTTTAGGAAAGTTGCAAAATTTGTCACACATGTCCTCCGAAGTGATTTCGTGCGCACCTGAATTGTTTTCAACAGTTTTTGTAACATTTTAGAGTAACATGGCTATTTTTGTTCTAAAAGGTAGCAAAACAGGTTAAAAGGCATCAATAAAAAAACATTTTTGTTTCATTTAAATTCGTTACCCATGTGAATTTTGCAGCAAATGTCACATGACGAAAAGAGATTTTTTAAAAAATATTTTTTGATTTCATATATTGTTTTAATTTTTATTTAAAATTTAATTTCACGCGATTATTTTTTTTATTTGCATTTTTTTTTCCAGATTTTACCCAAACTTCTCCCAAGTAAAGATATAGCAGAGCTGAACCTGTAACTTCTGTCGTGATATGTGATGTTATATAGGAGGGAAAGTAAACTGCATTATTTAAGTTCTATAGATGCAGATGTGCTGAGTTTGTTTGATTTGTTAAGAAATTGAAAAACTGCAAATTTGAGCTTATCTAATCTACTGTTAACCGAAGCATAAATGACACAAGAATTACACACCCAGATCTGCTATTCCTTGCTAACTCTCAATGGATAGAACAGTTATTTTAATATTAAAAAAAACTAAATAAATTACAAAGTTTTCATTTTTGGCCTGATTTTACCCAAATCTCACCCACGGGATACAATTAGAGGACTGATTAGAATGTAACTGAAGTCATATAATAATACGTAATCTCATCAAGGTGTGCCTCATTACCTGCCGTTAGTAAAGCAGAACAGATAGCGAGGATGAAGATCATGGTGCTTCCTTCCTTCGGAGATGAACCTGATGCCGAGTGCCAAGAGTAACTCAATGACTAAAGGATCTTAGGATGAGTTCACAGAACTTTAAGACAAAGTTTCCATCTGTTCTTGTCTTGCTTCACCTTGTGTTTCCCCCAACAAACCAGCTTCTTCAACCACAATGTAGCTATTTTCTTCTTTTATCCCCCAAGCGAAAGTCGTGGATGCTCTTCTTCTGTGAGATCCAACTGGCGAAGTCTCACTTTCTTGTAATAATTTAAGATATGCTAAGGTTAAGAGGCTACATGACATGTGTTTTTGGTAAGCAGATGTCCTGTCAAGTCTTCTTTTTAAAATGTAAAGATCAAGGTCATATGGTCAGCCAGGGTGGAGGACAGCTCAGCAAATTAATCAGATGATATTCAAGTCCTACAAAGCAAGTGCACAGTGAGCAAAAGAGGAAATACTCAAGACTTCAAAAGGAGCAGAAAGGACGGTGCTGCTGCGTAGGAGATAATCACAGTACTTCTGGTCTCTGCTTTAGGAGATATACACACCCCTTGTCTGACAGGAGAGGGCTACTTGTGCCAAAAAAATGCACGTCTGGGCAGGCTCATGCGGTGTAGCATTAACTAAGCATTTAACAGTGACTAATCAGTCTCCAGGCTAAAGTTCAGCTATATAGGAAATAAGAGGAGCAGAGAAAAATAAATATTTCTTTTTATTGATATATTGTATTATATTTTGATTCAGGATAAGACTGGCAAACTGGGGAGAAGGTGAATCATCAGGTGGGCCCATCTGATTGAATGCCAATGAGCTCAGCTAAAACAGGTGATTTAATATTTACAAATAAAAACAACATTCATTAAATGATCCATCCAGTTTAATATTATATAAAAAAATAAGTCAATTTCTCTACTTGGAACAGGTTATCTTTGCATATGGCTGAACAGTGAGCCCCTTAGGGTCAATGTTACTGATGGACGCTTGTCATTCTAGTCAAACACTGTTATGGATTATTACATTATTTTTTTAATACATTATATATTTTGCATTAATCACAGAAAACTGACTCTGACAAAATTGTTTTTACTGAATTTACATGAATTTTGCAGGTTAAGTTTATTTTTGTGACTGGAGATAAGTGCATCCGAACAATAAATTTTGAGGTTCAAACCAGACACCTACTGTCCAGTATTGAATTCCGAACATGGACTTTTCCCGGACATCCATATTAGTGTTCAGAGTTCGAATGCTGAGAGAGAGATTTATTCTGTGGGGGTAATCTGCTTCCTTTAAGAGCCCCCCTAGACCTTACTATGACTATTTTGCATTACCATTGATTTTTGGTACCAGAAACAAACTTTGTGTTAGGGTTGCGGATCGCACTAAATATAAAATATAAGTGCGATCGCAACCCAGGGTCCACCGTGCACAGATGGAAAACTGCTGCTTAGTAATGGCGGATTAGTAAGTGAACACCGGCGGGTTAACCACTGACCCGGTGTGCACTGGAGCGAACTCTGTTACTCCACAGAGCCGCTGAAAGAAACATCAGAGCCTGTTAACACCACAGGACTAGGCAGAAGGTCACAGGACTCGGCCTTTAGACCGCTGGACTGGAGTCCCTCTAGACCGCTAGCGCTCAGCACCACGACTGCAATGCCAGCAAGAGTCACTATGAAAGCTACCATGTGCAAGTATGCACAGTGCTGCTGTCACTTGCCGCGGTTCGATAGTGCCCAGCATTGGGTGACACCATCGGACGCTAGTGTGATAGTGCTAGGAGCACTGTGGCAGAAGCATAGCCACCTTTTGGCACTGACTCAAATACCCTAACTCATGCGTATCAAAGGAGGGGGTAATTTAATGAGTCATTCACCAGATTCATGCATCCATCATCACACATACCAACAAGATTATGAGTCTATACTAGCGCATGGCCATGCGGCCATGCAACTCTTTTATAGCAGCGTCCTTCCGTGACCTTCCTAGTGGTCCAATGAGAGCAGCAATAGGACCTGAGCATGTGACCTCAGACCTCCAATGAGAGGACTACCCACGGGCATGCTTAGTGGACCGAAAGAAGGACTTAGTCCCAGGAGCTGTTCGCTGCTGGCTATTGCAGGTTACAATAGCTGAACCCTGATTAGTAGCAGTAACCAAGCCAACAGCAACAGACTGAGCAAGACACAGAGAACGTCTTTGCTGTGCAGGCTCCACTGTGGCCGGAGAGGAATGGGAGACCCCAGATGGCAAGGCTCAGGGTTCCTGCTATGCAGAGACAGGAACTTAACACTTTGGACTCAAGTTCGGTCAGACTCTACGAATCCACAGGTCCACTCATCGCTTTTGGAGACTAAATCGAAAATGTAATATCTAGTGAAATCAATTTTTATGCTCTGAAGACTTTGCAAACCCCTGATAACAATAAATTGAGGGGTTAAAAATAAATAAACACACCTCACCCGTAATCTACAAAAGCTGACATAAATATATACATAAACTTTTTTAAATATATAATATAACCACAAATTATACAAATATATACAAGACTAAACTAACCAACACCCCACACTCAAGCCCACCATTTCCATCCCCCGCACTGACCTGAGAGCTGGTCCTGCTTCTCATGCCTCAGTCCATGTCCAACGTCCATAGGCCAGATCAGGCAGTGCCAGTTTTTCCCCCAAACACCCCAGTGTCCCATAATCCCACAAGATAAACCCATCCCACCTTTTCCCACCACCCAACCTACCACCTTTCCCCAAATCCTGATTCCTATATACAATGTATACAGAAATGAACAATACAATAACCACAAATCACAAAGCCCAAGTTCGGCACCTGCAGTCATACATCACTGTAGACTGATCAAGTAAAGCAAAAGTCTACAATGTCAGCAGCAGCCCACCACCAGGAAAGGAGTTGGCCAGACTAGGGCACACAAAAAAACCCTCCAGAGATGAGCGGCCCTGCAAGTGCCCTGTCTCATACACCAGAGAGCACACCTTTAACAGGTCACCGAGCATGGTCCTAAACACATCATCCACTGGGAGGATTTTCCGTTGCATCAATAATAAGCACTGTGCATTCCAAGTGTGATACCTTGAGTTCCAAGTGTGGTACCACATTGCTCCTGAGGACAGTTCCTGTCCTCAGAGCTCCTACTCTTCAGATTGTCCCTCACACACAGTTACCCATGGAAGCAGCGCCAAGCCCAGTCCCAAAACTTTGAGGAGATCCAGAAAGAATTCAGAAGATGCAAAACCACCCCAAGATTCCGACTTGGGCAAACCCTGAGCTCCAAAGGCCTCTGGAAACAGGTCAACAGAACAATAAAGTCAAGGAGTTTCCTTGGCAGAGTCCTGATCTCCCACATTCCCAGATCCCACCAGCGAGTTACCTTCAGAATCAAGGTAGCGTAAGACGGAAGATGTCAATGTGATGTGCAAAGATACTTCACTTGCCCTCCTGTCTCCCATTCCTGGAAGAAAGGCTGAAACCATCTCATACAGGAGAATACCTACAGAGCAGCCATCTCTTTCCAGAGGTTTGCAATATTGATCTTAATGAAGGTATCCACAAGGAAAACCACAGGGTTGACCATACCCAACCCTCCTAGTCTCCTCATATGGTAAGTAACCTCCTTCTTAACCAGGTTCAGTCTATTCCCCCATAACAGTTGGAAGAACAAACTGTAAAACCGAGTCCAGAGAGACTTCGGCAAGATGCACATACTGCCCAGATAAATCAGTAAAGGGAGCAGGTAAGTTTTGTTCAAATTTACCCTTTAGGGTCAAAGACCAACACTTCCATTGGTTCACCTTCTGAGTGGCAATCACTAGATAGCTGTCGCAACTTTGTTTGGGGTAATCCCCCTGGCGAAATTCGATGCCAAGGACTTTTGCAGAGACTTTTGGTCCTGGAAGGTGTCCTTAATGGTCTTATAGATTTCAGATGTTAAACCATCTGGACTGGGCGATTTTCTTTTTTTTGGCCAAGCCCGTCAATCACCAACTTAACTTCCTAGTCCCTGATTATCTCTGTCAAAACATCAAGAGATGGATCTACCTCTGGTTCAGGGACGGCTTCAGTCAGGAAAGCCGATATCTCATCCCAATCAAGATCCCTCTTCCCCAAGAAGTGCGAGTAGAAGGATCTGACAACCTCCAGGATCCTTTATTTGGATTGCCACAGGGACCCTGTAGTGTCGACCAGTCCAGTAACCACTTTAATATTCACTGACATCTTGCAGTTTCTGTAAGGGTCGGGCGAGCGGTACTTCCTGTAATCCCTCTCCAAAACCAAAGATGCATGTCAATCGAACTGACACTTCATAAGCAAAGATTTCATTCTGGAGATCTCCTCGTGGCTACCTCCAGTTGAGACAAGATGCTTGAGTTTCCTCCTCAGAGCCTGATACAGGTTGTACCTGTTCAGACTCCTGAGGCTCGAGAGCTGGCGGAAGAATCTTGTCACTCTTTTCTTGATTACCTCCCACCACTCTGACTTACTACTACAAAGATCCAGTAAGCATACCTGGCTCTGAAGAAAATCCTCAAAGGACTGTTTTATCTCTGCTTATTCGAAGAGAGATGAATTGAGCCTCCAAAAGCCTCTTCCCATCCAGAAAGTCTCTGTAACATTCAGAGTAAACAAAATTAAACAGTGGTCAGAGAACTCCTCCTCAACAACAGACACTGCTGAAGAGACAGCTTCCTCCTTTAAATAAAACCTATGCATTCTGGACTTTCAGCTACCTCTATAATAGGTGAACCCCTCGTGGCCTGGGGTATGCCAAATGTGGACATCCACCAGGCGAGCCTCACTGTCAGTATCTAGTCCTAGAATCTGTTTTTTCTTGCCCTTAGACTTGCCCTTAGCTGACATGGATCTTGATGTTTCACAAGTCAGCCATCTTGCTTCCTGCCAAAGCTGTATATAAAGCCAGCACCTGTTCTGTTTCATTGCTTGAGTATTATATTTTGGACTTTGTGCCTTTGCAGTCCCAAGCCTGGACTTACTATGCCTGTTGGTCCTCTCTTAACGGTGGAGTCCTCCGTCAACCTGCACGTCTGGATCCCTGCTTGCTGACCGAGTGATTGCTGAACACTTGACTTCAGGAACCTCTGCCTGACTACACCTGCGGTGAAGTAAGAACTCCAGCCAGCTAGTGTGTTCCTCCGCTCTGCAAGAGTCTGTGTCTTGTGCCCGCATTGCTCAGTGACTTTGAATGCTGTGTCGCAGAGTATCAACTCTGCTATTACCATTTATCAGATTGACTGAACATTTATCTGGACTTGTATGCTATATTGCATTCAGATCATTAATACAATATTGCTTGCGCAACCCACTGTGTCTGCAGTCTCTTTGACCTAGCCACTGGTGTCCAGTTATCTCCACTAGTATCGTGACACTCACTATGTATTCTATTAATGGTGATGCTATCATAAGTCAGCTTTTCTCTGGAACCTCTTCTATCTCAGGGCCTCGTGACAGTATTGAAGTCCCCTCCAAAGACAACCTGCCGACTTTTAAAAAGGTAGGGCTTCATCCTCATAAAAAGACACTTCCGGTCCCACTTAGATTGGGGACCATAGATGTTAATGAGCTGGAGTACTTGTCCCTTCATGAGGACATCTAAGATCAGGTACCTCCCCATTTCTAACTCAATATCCTGTGGGATTCCACCGGTGCTGTAAAAAGGACCGCCACTCTGCTATACGGCTTGGCCACAAGAGACCAATTGGAGGTTCCATGTCTCCACTCTATCTTAGCTTTAAACACATCTGTGATGTTTGGCAGCCTGGTCTCTTGCAAAAAGAAAATGTCAGCTTCAACCCGGGTGAGAATATCAAAGGCCTCAAATCTGGCTGTATTTGACTTTAAGCTGGCAACATTAATGGATGCCAGCATCAAAGAAGTGGATACCGCCATCATTGGTGATTGAGGTAGATGGCTTTCTTCTTCCCACTCTCCTTATCCTCTACCTCTGATTAGGTATCCTTCCTACTCTTTAACAACACAGAGGTGTCCATTCCCACGTGTGTTTTTTGTGTCGTCCAAGTCTCCGGACTCTGTGCCAGTCCCTCCCTCCAAGGACCTTACATTCCCAGAATAAGAAGACTCAGCACCCCCTGTAAGCCCCGCCGAAGCCAGAACCTCACCCTCAGCTTCCTCCTCTGAGGAAGAGATGTTCTCACAGGCTTGGAACCGGATAGAAAGACCAACCAGAGGGGAGTCAGTTTTTCCTTCATTAGGTACATTGGTTAGAGCGGGAGAATATGTTTTATCTCCCTTCTTTTTCTTCTTTTTGGTGCCGACCTTACACTTTTCCTCTAGCCACAGCCTATTATTTTCATCCATACTTTCATAATGGGAGGAATCGGAGGCAGAAGTGCTTTCCTCCCTGTGGATCCTCCTGAGCTCCTCATCCAACTCACCATCCCTCAGGGCCTCAGCAGCAAGGCTGGGGTCCAGGGCAGGGGCTACCTTAGTAGCCTGGGGCTCACCCAGCTCCCTCTCCTGTCTGCACTTGTCTAGACGTCTCAGCTGGGCAGGTGTCTTTTTATTGCTTTTCCTCCTTGGCCCCTCAGCTCCCTCACCCCTGCTAGTCCCTTTCCCAGCAGGATCAGCCTCACAGCTTTCTCCCACCGGGGTTACAGATGCATTATTGAAGGAGCGAGGACAAAGGCTGAATGGGTGAACTAAGTCTCCACACAGGTGGCTGTTATGATTGAGTCACCGTAGGAGGCAAAAACAGAAATGCCAGCTAAGTCCTGAAAACCAGAGAAGTTGGCAACTATCAGATTGCAGACCCCTGAACCTATCAACACAACTAGCAGTAGCCGTGGGAGGTTCCTACGATGACCTAGACCCCTCGATCACAGCCGGAGAGATACATAGGCCTAAAGAAGGAAAGGGGAAATCTAACTGCCCCAGAGCAGACCCCAAAACAATAGGCAGCCCCCCACATATAATGACGGTGAAGCAAGATGAAAACACTTACACAGACAGAAAGACAGGCTGAGCAAAGACGGGGCCCAAAAACTACCTAGACAGGAACGGATAGGAAGGCTGCTGTCTGCAATCTGCCAAAACCCTATAATAGCCAACAAGCTGATATAAAAAACGGCCCTGAAGCAACTAAGCTTCAAAAACTAAATCAGCACTCAGGTACATTCAGAAGACAGAGCTCATGGAACACTGCGCACTCCAGCAGGGAGTGGCAGAATCCAAAAAGCAAGAAAAACAAAAACAAATCTTCGATGCAAAAGGCAAAACAGCAAACTTAGCTTTAGGAGAGCAGAAATCAGACTGGTGTCCAAGAGTCCACAGAGAAATCACCCGCAGGGCAGAAAGGGCGTAGGCTGCCTTAAATCCAGTCAGTGACTCCACTCAGCCAATCGTCCTCATTAGTCCCAGGTGCCTGATAATCAGGCTCACTACCTTCATTCACTAGAGTAGGGAGTTCACTAGGCCTCAGTGACGGAGGGGAAAATGAACTCACAACAGGTGGCATCTAATCTCCACACAAGATGCAGCACGATGGCCGATATCCACACACAATGCACATTTCTGCACAGTGCAGTTTCATAATTCGACCAGAAAAGCTCAAGCCCCTCTGGCTGAACAAAGCTGATATCAAACTCATGTGTGGAATAGGGATGCATCAAGGCATATATGTCAATTGCATTGAAGCCCATCTTCAGCAGGAGCTCCACAACCTTAGACCTTGGAGGACACACATCACTGCCCCTCCACCAAAGAAGGACCACATTCCTACGCACACTATCCGGCCTTAGCTGTTGAGAGGGACCAAACTGTATACCCAACTTTTTGCTCTCGGAAGGCCCCAAGGCCATGCCTCTCTATCCAGAAGGATAGAACAACCTCTCAACCTTCTATCATTATTGATCTCTCCCCCTTCTTTAGAGCCTCCAGGAGATGTCGCTGCAGCATGCCATCACCAGAGTCCGAAGACAAGGAGGATGCCCTATATTCCCCGGAGGTGACAGTGGCATAACTCCTGATGGGTTCTGCCACCACCGAGGGGAGTACCGGACCAATGACCACATCAACATCAACAGTACCACTATTACCCACCTCCATGACCCCCTCACCCTCCACCAAATCAGCAAACCACACCACCAGAGAGTTTTCCTCATTCATATCCACCACCACATTCATTCCTGCTGGACCAGTGACAACAGGGGGTGACATTTTGACCTCTACATCATCAGGCACAAGGGGCTCAGTCTCCTCCACAGAACAGGAGACAACATCACACCTTGTGTTACGTGTGCTCTCCGCATTTTCAGTTGATAATTTCTGCTGCTTCACAGTTACTACCAGTTGCCGCTGATCCTTCGCTACTATGAGGCACCGCTGATCATTAGTATCAAGAACTTGCTGAACAGCACCACAGTATTATGGAGTGACTGTTCACCCAATGCTGGGCCACCCTCACTGTTCAGCCTCTCGGCTGACGCACCTCCTGCTACATCCCCACTACTACAAGCAGAGAAAGAGTGCCATGCCGGATACACAGCAGAACCCAGGCTGGGCTGGGCATCGTGGCTTATACAGCGAGCTGACGCTGCAGCTGACTCAGTGGTACAAGGAGGAGGACATAAACATAGCTTACCGCTTCCTGCGGCTTTGGCTTGATGTTCTTTGCCTTTTTCTTGTAGCCCTCAGGTGCCTCCTCTGGTAAATCATCACCAAGATGGAAATTCTGAAGGCACATTTGGGACTCCAGGAGTTTAATCTCTGCCATTTGCGCCCCTCTGTGGTCACTGTTTTCATTGTCCTTCAAAAGAGCCAGCACTACTGCGGCCAGATGTTAATGTTGCCTGTTTTGCAGGGAGCTCGCTGCACATGGCCTGTGTGTGACTTTGCATGCTGCCAGGTGGGGCTTTCTGCTGGCAATCATCCTCCTCCTCATCATCATCATCCACCTGGCTCTCAGGCTGCAGCCGCATCTGCCTTTGCTGTCTGTTATCAGCCTTTTCTCTAAATATGTCCTCATTCCTTAATTTTTTCTTGAAGGGACCACTCTTCTCTCTGAAAAAAAGCTTTTCTGACTTCCAGCTCATTAAGTTCATGTTTGAGCCTCTGTCACGATATGTCTGGCTCTGCGTGATGCGACCCGATGATCGGTCGGTCACAAAACAATAAGACAGACAAGGGGACACCGAGAAAACAATTATAACGTGGGCCCTATAATAGGGAACGGGGAAGTGGACACATCCTGCACTTTCCTAAGGAAGAGCCCTGAACTCTCCTCACATTCCCTATACAGGTTCTTTCAACCTGTCACCGACCAGGATACCTCAGTCCCTCACTTGCCCTGCACCTATTCCTTACTAGGGAAATAGTAAGTGCGGACACTGGTCCTCATCGCTGTACTAATAAAACACCAGGGAAAATAAGACAGGGAAAAACAAACAACACTTAGCTTGCTCTGCAGTCATGCACTGGACCGCAGAGTAAGGCACTCGGACACAGCTTCCAGCAGAAACACCAAGGCTCCAGATAAGCTACAACAACACTGCTCCAGATAGCTCCTCTCTTCAGCAAGGTTGGTTAGTGAATGACCAGTATTACCAACAATGAGCTACAGCACCTGATGACCTTTTATAGGAAGGAGGGGGGGTGGTCACCACCTGCTGGCTAATTAAACATGTAGTAACACCAGCGGCCACCGGGGGCAAAAACCCATATTAACCCCCGAGGGCCTGAAAGGAGAAAGGTTTATAAAAGAGAATCCAGACACTGCCACAGATCCAAGAATGGATTGTGACAGCCTCCTTACCTCCTCCCGGAGCCTTCTGATGATCTTGCTCACTTCTTCATACTCATGGAGGTGGCTCATGATCCGAGAGCCATAGGTGGACACAGACTCCCAGGGTCTCTGCAGCCCCCAACCTTCCTCAGTGATATCAGCCTCTCCTCCGTGAGCACTCATATTTCCTTGAAAGGACCGCCATCTTGCATGGTTACAGGTATCTCCTCCATGTTGGAAGCCTTGCAGCTTCTCTTGGTCTCCGCAGACCTGGGGGGAGTAGAAGCCACATTGCTGCAACTCCTGGAGGATTGTCTCACCTCCAAGTCCTCTGATGTCAAGGCCGGTTGCTGGTTTCTTCTGTCCCCCGCCGGCCTGGTCCGGGGAACAGAAGCCTGGGACTTGGCTCCTTTGTTCATCCCAGGAAACCCACTCCCCCCTGGGAAGGAGAGAGAGCAGGTCCCCAGGTGAAGAGGTGTTGGTTCTCTGGAGCTCAGGAGCACACAGCAGGATCAACAGCGAACACACCCACAATCACCACAGCGAGAAACAGTTGAGCAGAACTGTACTCACTCTTCTGTTGGTGCAGTCACTGTGTACATACATTATATTACTGATCCTGAGTTACATCCTGTATTATACCCCAGAGCAGCACTCACTATTCTGATGGTGCAGTCACTGTGTACATACATTACATTACTGATCCTGAGTTACAACCTGTATTATACTCCGGAGCTGCACTCACCATTCTGCTGGTGTAGTCAATGTGTACACACATTAGATTAGAGATCCTGAGTAATATGCTGTAATATACTCCCGATACTTTTTTTGTCATCATTCCGAATTATTCTTTGTCTTCATAAGAGTTGAGCGAAACGGGTCGGTCAATTTCAAAAGTCGCCGACTCTCGCAAAAGTCGGGTTTCATGAAACGAAACCCGACCATAGCGTGAGGTCGGCCACGAGGTCGGCGACCAGAGCACCAAAGTCACGTTGCAAAAGATGCTTCCAGCCCCCTTTTTCAGCCAATGATGGAGAACGCACACTGTGGGCAACGCGATGACATAGGCAGCGGTCACCACCATCTTTGAGAAGGGCATGCAAGTGATTGGCTTGCTTTGTGTGGCGTCACAGGGGCTATAAAAGGGCATGCATGCCGACCGCCATCTTACTTCTGCTGATCTCAGAATAGGGAGAGCTGCTGCTGCTGATTCTGTAGGGAGAGCATTAGGTAGGGAAGAAGATACAAAAACTGCTTCTGCTGCTAGCGATTTTGCCTGTACAACACACTAGTTAGTGTGCAGTGCAAGGGGAGGCTATATTTTGGTGCATCAGCTCTGTTGGTTATTAGGCTGCCTTATAAGGCTCCCTGATAGCTGCATTGCTGTTTTCACACTGCTGTGCAAACTGCTTTTTTAAAAGCAAAAATACTTTTCATCCTCTTTTTTGCCAAGTTACCAAGCGTTCATTTTTCCATACTTTTGTGTGCAGCAGTCCTGCTTATTAGGCTGCCTGCAGCCATACTGGGGCCTGAGAGCATCATTGTCAGCTTGCTAAAATCTCTAGGGAGATTCAAATTCTCCCCAGTCCTATATAGACATTTTATACACCATCCAATTTCAGCCTGTTATATTGAGGTGTAATCTGCACTGGGCCTGAGATAATAGTTCAGTGTCCTCAAGTCTGTAGGGAGATTCAAAGTCTCCCCAGTCCTATATAGACATTTTATACACCATCCAATTTCAGCCTGTTATATTGAGGTGTAATCTACACTGGGCCTGAGATAATAGTTCAGTGTCCTCAAGTCTGTAGGGAGATTCAAATTCTCCCCAGTCCTATATAGACATTTTATACACCATCCAATTTCAGCCTGTTATATTGAGGTGTAATCTACACTGGGCCTCAGATATTAGTTCAGTGTCCTCAAGTCTGTAGGGAGATTCAAATTTTCCCCAGTCCTATATAGACATTTTATACACCATCCAATTTCAGCCTGTTATATTGAGGTGTAATCTACACTGGGCCTGAGATATTAGTTCAGTGTCCTCAAGTCTGTAGGGAGATTCAAATTCTCCCCAGTCCTATATAGACATTTTATGCACCATCCAATTTCAGCCTGCTATATTGAGGTGTAATCTACACTGGGCCTGAGATAATAGTTCAGTGTCCACTAGTCTGTAGGGAGATTCAAATTCTCCCCAATACTATATACGCCTTGTACCGTGCTTTACAGTACCATATTGCTGGTGGTATTTTGGGTACATTTTCCCAAAAATGAGGAAGTGTGTTGGAGGAGGCCGTGGAAGTGGGCGGGGGTTGCCAGCTGGTAATGATGTTGTTGTTGGTGGTGGTGGATCTGCTGGTAGTGGCAAAAGCACAATAGCACCTAATGCAGGAGGTGTTGAGCTTGCGTCATCGTCTGGCTCCACAAGACCTCGAAGGCTCCCTTTTCTGTAAGTAGGTAAATCGCTTTTAAAGCTGGAGCTTCAGGAACAAGTTTGGCTTACATTGCTGACACAGCCTCCAGCTCTATCGCCTCCTCTTCTGAACTTTCAAAAAATAAAAGCACTGAGTCATCATTGGAGGCTCATGGTCAGGAACCCACCTTTCCTTGTGTCCTTCACCCCTACCAAAAGTAAAGGATGCGGCAGGCCACACTACAGATTACTCCATGGAGCTCTTTTCACATACCATGCCTGGGTTATCAAGTCAAATCGTGAATTATCCAGTCCAAGAAGAATCTGACATGGAGTGCACTGATGCACAGCCACTGCTAGATTTATCTGCTGGTACATTCACTCAGAGCACTACATTGTCCTCGCAGTGTACTGAGCAAGAATCTGACCCTGATGAAACTCAGGTGCCCCGTCCCGCATACTATACCACCTTACATGGTGACACAGAGGAAGGTGCACATGAAATTGAAGAGGAAGTGATGGATGACCCAGTTGTTGACCCAGATTGGCATCCATTGGGGGAAGAGGGTGCCGCTGCCAATAGCTCAGAAGAGGAGGAGCAGCATGCGCAGCAGGCATCGACATCGCAACAGCTGTTATCTTGAAGGCCCGAAGCAGTCCAAAAACGGGTTACAAAAACCGAAAGAGTTGCAGGACAGCTAGGCCAGACAGTCAAGGCCTCAAAATGCCTTCCATAGTAGGAAGAGTGCAGTGTGGCACTTTTTTGAACAAAATCCTAATGATCAGGCAAAGCTTATTTGTAGGAAGTGCGCAAAGACCTTTAGCCGAGGGAAAAATCTGAGAAATTTGAATACCAGTTGCATGCTTAGACATTTAACCACCATGCACTTGCAAGCGTGGACGGACTACCAAACCTCACGTACCACATGTGCACCTGCTCCGAATGAAGGTAGTCAGCAACGCTACATCGCTTCCCCCACTGTAAGCCCACCGGTTAGCACACCACCAGCAGCAAATGTTGAGGTGTCGTCGCAAGAGCAAAGCATTTATGGAATAACAATGTTATTGCTACGAAAGACTGAATCTAGGCCATCAGCAACACCACCAACACCATCAACATCACCAACCCTCTCTCAGTCCACCATGTCCACCGCTAGTTCCACCATTTGCAGCTCTCAAATCCAGCTCACCCTACCAGAGACTCTGAGTAGGACAAGAAAGTACTCATCCTCTCATCTGCGTACACTGGCTTTGAACGCCCACATTGCCAAACTAATCTCGTTAGAGATGATGCCCTACCGGTAGTGGTAAGTGTCAGCAGGCTGTGTTGAAGAGGATGTGTTTGGGCGACAGACACACCGCGGAGGTACTGGCCGACTACTTGCAGCGACAAACTGAGTCATGGCTGGGCAGTCTACATCTTGAAGCAGGCAAGGTAGTTAGTGATAACGGCCGGAATTTTGTGGCAGCCATAGCCCTTTCAAAACTCCGACATATACCATGCCTGGCTCACACCTTGAACCTGGTGGTGCAGTGCTTCCTCAAAAATTATCTGGAGTTAACTGGCCTGCACCAGAAGGTCCGAAGACTGTGCTCGCACATCCGCTGGTCGCCCGTACACTCCAGTTATATGCAGAAGCTGCAGCGATTGCTCCACCTTCCCAACCACCACCTCATTATCGACATTGCAACAAGGTGGAAATCCACCCTGCACATGGTTGAGAGGCTCTGCAAACAGAGGCAGGCTGTAATGCATTTGTGGGAGGATACACGGCCAGGCACTTTGAGGGCAGACATGGAGTTGTCGGGTTTGCAGTGGTCAAAGCTGAAAGTCCTCTGTAAAGTCCTTCAGTGTTTTGAGGAATGCACACGACTGGTAGGTGCAGACGACGCCATCATAAGCATGAGCATCCCACTTATGCGTTTGCTCATGCAAATTTTACGCACATTAAGGAGCAGGCGTCTGCAGCCGAGGAGGATGAGGAAGAGGAGGAGGGAAGACTTGATGACAGTCAGCCATTGTCTGCTCCGGGACCTCTCCTGGACGAGGTAGAGGAATAAGAGGAAGAGGAGGAGGAGGATGATGATGGGGATGATTATTTAGGGGAGGAGGATGCTTCTCGTGGGGCAAGAGAAAATGTTGGCGTGGCAAGGTCTGGAACAGGGTTTGTGTGTGACTGGAGGGATGTGGATTCGCCAGAAAGTGCTCCTTCACCCTGCACTCGCAGTGCATCATTGACACCTGGAACATTGGCCCACATGTCAGGTTATGCCTTGCAGATCCTAAAAAGGGACCCCCGCATTGCCAAAATGATGAACGATGATGACTACTGGTTGGCCGACATCGTGGATCCAACAAGCCAAATTCCAAAACATGCCACAGGAGAACCTTGACCTAATATTGGCTAACAAACAAGCAATTCTGGTAAACCGTTTGTTTGAGGCATTCCCAGCACACAGCAGCGGTGATGGTTCTCCAATGAGTCGTAGGGGGCACCATGGAAGAGTTGTTCATGGTGCACACATCAGAAGTGGCGTTGGAGACAGGGGTTTCATGACCATGTTGTAGACTGATTTTTCAAGTCCTGCTCACACGACTGGTAATACTGCATCGATTGAAAGTGACAGGAGACAGCAGTTGTCAACTATGGTTACAAACTACTTCTCGTCCCATATCGATGTTCTCCCTCACAGGTCATTCCCCTTTGACTATTGGGCCTCTAAACTGGACGACTGGTCTGAATTGGCACAATATGCCTTACAGGAGCTCGCTTGCCCTGCTGCTAGTGTGCTATCGGAAAGAGTCTTCAGTGCTGCTGGCTCAGTCCTGACAGAAGAAAGGACCCGTCTGTCAACCAAAAATGTTGATGTTCTAACCTTCATTAAAATGAACCATGCATGGGTTTCAAAGGATTTTGTCCCACCTTCCCCTGATGACACATAGGTTGCCAGAAAAATTGCTCGCTTTTGTCCTCCTCTTCCTCGGACTTCTCCAATTCCTCCATTTGCAGCTGCTGAATGTCCAACATCAACATATGCCATTTTTTAAACCTCCTTATCTGGGCTGCCTCCCCCCCATGGCCGGGGTCATCACCTAGCGCACGCAACCGTGCGAGTGCCACTGCCCTGGACAGGTGGGTGGGCCGACTCTTGGGCGCTGGCACTACCAAAAAACGAACAAATTGTTAGGCAACTCACCAAACCCTGACTAATGCACTGGCAGGATACAGCAAAGCCCCAGTGATAAAGGCTGGGGCAGCACAGGTGCATTCCACTGATAAAGACAGCCAGTTAACCCATCAGGGTCTGGCTGCCTAGTGGGAAATGCACACTAATAAGGCTTGCATAAGACATAAGTCACACTGATAAGTGTGATGCATAGTGTCTGAGCAGCCTATCAATGACGCCAAAATAGGCGGGCCGCTCAGCACTGTATACATGCATCACACCAAATACCAAGCCAACATGAAGACACTATGCATCACACTTATCAGTGTGACTTATGTCTTATGCAAGCCTTATTAGTGTGCATTTCCCACTAGGCAGCCAGACCCTGATGGGTTAACTGGCTGTCTTTATCAGTGGAATGCACCTGTGCTGCCCCAGCCTTTATCACTGGGGCTTTGCTGTATCCTGCCAGTGCATTAGTCAGGGTTTGGTGAGTTGCCTAACAATTTGTTCGTTTTTTGTAAAATTTTTGGAAAATTTATTTTTTCTTGTGTTCGCCATTTAGCTTTAGTGTTAGGGACTCACAATATCTGGGGACCCTTGACGATGGGTTGTGAGCTTATCTGCTTTGGCCAAAATAGTAACCAATACCCCATATTTTTTATCATTTATCTTTTTGCACTTTTTATCATTTCTACAGGATGCAGCTTAGCCCTTCATGTTGGCTTGGTATTTGGTGTGATGCATGTATACAGTGCTGAGCGGCCCGCCTATTTTGGCGTCATTGATAGGCTGCTCAGACACTATGCATCACACTTATCAGTGTGACTTATGTCTTATGCATGCCTTATTAGTGTGCATTTCCCACTAGGCAGCCAGACCCTGATGGGTTAACTGGCTGTCTTTATCAGTGGAATGCACCTGTGCTGCCCCAGCCTTTATCACTGGGGCTTTGCTGTATCCTGCCAGTGCATTAGTCAGGGTTTGGTGAGTTGCCTAACAATTTGTTCGTTTTTTGTAAATTTTTGGAAAATTTATTTTTTCTTGTGTTCGCCATTTAGCTTTAGTGTTAGGGACTCACAATATCTGGGGACCCTTGACGATGGGTTGTGAGCTTATCTGCTTTGGCCAAAATAGTAACCAATACCCCATATTTTTTATCATTTATCTTTTTGCACTTTTTATCATTTCTACAGGATGCAGCTTAGCCCTTCATGTTGGCTTGGTATTTGGTGTGATGCATGTATACAGTGCTGAGCGGCCCGCCTATTTTGGCGTCATTGATAGGCTGCTCAGACACTATGCATCACACTTATCAGTGTGACTTACGTCTTATGCAAGCCTTATTAGTGTGCATTTCCCACTAGGCAGCCAGACCCTGATGGGTTAACTGGCTGTCTTTATCAGTGGAATGCACCTGTGCTGCCCCAGCCTTTATCACTGGGGCTTTGCTGTATCCTGCCAGTGCATTAGTCAGGGTTTGGTGAGTTGCCTAACAATTTGTTCGTTTTTTGTAAAATTTTTGGAAAATTTATTTTTTCTTGTGTTCGCCATTTAGCTTTAGTGTTAGGGACTCACAATATCTGGGGACCCTTGACGATGGGTTGTGAGCTTATCTGCTTTGGCCAAAATAGTAACCAATACCCCATATTTTTTATCATTTATCTTTTTGCACTTTTTATCATTTCTACAGGATGCAGCTTAGCCCTTCATGTTGGCTTGGTATTTGGTGTGATGCATGTATACAGTGCTGAGCGGCCCGCCTATTTTGGCGTCATTGATAGGCTGCTCAGACACTATGCATCACACTTATCAGTGTGACTTATGTCTTATGCAAGCCTTATTAGTGTGCATTTCCCACTAGGCAGCCAGACCCTGATGGGTTAACTGGCTGTCTTTATCAGTGGAATGCACCTGTGCTGCCCCAGCCTTTATCACTGGGGCTTTGCTGTATCCTGCCAGTGCATTAGTCAGGGTTTGGTGAGTTGCCTAACAATTTGTTCGTTTTTTGTAAATTTTTGGAAAATTTATTTTTTCTTGTGTTCGCGCTGGCACTACCACAAGGTCCCTCATAGTGCAATCAAGTGTCTCTGACGGTGGAGGTGCACACCCGCGGTCAAACACACCGGCGTACTATGAGGGGCCCAGTGCCAATACCGACGCCCACGAGTGGGCCCCCCTTGCTTGGGTAGGGCCCCAGCATTTACAATATTTACCTCTCCCTGCTCCTCCGCTGTGTAGTCTAGGCTGTCAAATCCTTCCCTGGGACTGCCACTACAAATTTGGTGAACTGATAGATGATGGTTAAGACGTAGCTATGCCCTGTCCTGCTAGCCGGGTTCTAGCTTCCGATGATCAATGGCTTCCATTTCTTATGGACATCGACTCACAATGAGATGCAGTGGTGGTTTATCATCAGCTTTCACAGTTTTCCTACTCTCAGACGTGTGACATTCCTGCCCACATTTTTAAATGTGCCCTCTCATGCCAATCCAATAGAATCGCCTACAGCCTGTGGCTTGTGTCTTTTGCACTCCAAAGTTACCTGACAGATCATGATAGGCAGTGAGGACCATGTCTACATCTCTCCCTGTGATCAGAATTTGATGGAGATGAGTAACGGTGATGGGATCACTGGTACTGCGATACAGCAACCCTTTCTTCACAAAGAACTGCTTTCGCTGTCTCCACACACAAAGTAATTCAGGGTCAGCATCGCCTCTGAGAATTCTCCCGAGAGTTTTTCTCCTGATTAGTAATTCCTAAATTTCTGCAATCACTCGACTTTATGTCTGTACTTTTATCCATCTCGTTTCCTCTTGCGGAGAGTCTGGACTGTCTTACTGAGACAGAAATATATATAAATATTTAAAAATACAGTGTATACTGGTGTACGCTTCAAAAACATTTCCTTTTTTCTACTTTTTAGATTGTTGTCTAATCCATACTGAGGCTGTGAGTGTCTTTGTCGGACTCACAAATAAACACGAAGATTTTAAATGTGTAAACTATGCTACATGTATACCTGTTATCCGGTGATACTGTACCCTTTCTCAATTCCGCAATCTTGTCGAATTCATACTGAGTCTGAGACCGTCTGAGTCTGCCTCCTGATTACAGATGAGTGGTGTTTGAGTGGAACTGTTGGCCAAGTTCAAATTCTAGCTGTTTTGGGCGGTGTTAGATCCGTTCGTCGAACTACAACACTTTGATTAAAATTTGGCTGTTCGAGTTTCTGTTCGAGAACGTTTCGTTAAACAAAAGCATATTTTTTTTTCACATTAATAATGGTTTTCATTGATAATAGACAGTTTTAGGGCATAGTAGCGGTGTCTGGTAGCCAGCGGTGTAGTACACCTGTGAAGGAGCTACACCGTGTGTGTTTCTAATAATTTTTTACCTCATATTGTCCTGAAAATCCTTTTGGGCCTAGTAACTGTGTCTGCTACTCAGCAGAGGAGCCCACCCGTAAACCGAGCTATGCCGCCTGTATATGAAAGAACCAGTTTTTGACTGCATTTACATCACTTAATACTTTGGGCCTAGTAATTGTGTATGCTACTCAGCAGAGTTGGCCACCCGTGGACCAAGCTATGCCGCCTGTTTATGTAAGAACTGTGGGCTACTCAGCAGAGGAGCCCAACTGTTAAACAAGCTACAGCACCTGTGGTTTGGACACTTAATTTTTTCACATTCTTTCTGGAATGTCGTTTAGGCCTAACTCCGGAATTACGGTTGACCTGCACTTACTGGGAAATGCTTGTTCGCGGAGAAGAATTGTAATCCCAGATCCCCATCACTAACGGGGTTCAGCATGTTATACGCACCTGTAAGCGATACCCGCTGGTCCTTTCATTTTAGCACACGTGCAGCCCCGGACATGTAAGGGCATGACAGACCTGTTATTGGCCGATCTCACATGCCAGAGCCTCGCGTGTCCCTCTAGTAAGCTGGACGCGGACCGCGGGGGCATGCCTGAGTCTCGTTCGATAACTGAATTAAGCTTGCAATCTGTGCAGCTTTTTTGTGGATGGCATGGTTGAGGATGCTCGTGTTGAGTCCAATTAAGCTGCAGGCTCCACTCCTGGTGGTGCCCTTCTGGACATTCAAAAATCATAAAAAAACCCTAAATGCAATACTTTATTATTAAAAGACCCAGAAAGGTCACACCACAAAGTGAACAAGACCAAACAAAAACCGTGTCCAATGACATCCAATTACATAAACACACATATTAATGTGTCCCTTATGCTTTTATTCCTTTTGGGGATTAGGGTCCTCCTTATTGTAGGTGGTCTTTGTCTAATGTTAGGGGTCCCTTTAGTATCGGGGAAGGGATCCCCTAGTGGCTGCAGGGTTCAATAGGGTCCCTAGGGACAGCCATCGTTGAGCGGGGGCGCCACAACGTCCCCCCTAGGGTGCCAACCTCCGCGGCAAGGAAGGAGTGAGCGTTAGACTGTATTAGGGACTCCTAGAATTCCCCATTACATGTGTTTATGTAATTGGATGTCATTGGACACGGTTTTTGTTTGGTCTTGTTCACTTTGTGGTGTGACCTTTCTGGGTCTTTTAATAATAAAGTATTGCATTTAGGGTTTTTTTATGATTTTTGGTTTGAGACCCTTTGATATTGACACTGATTTTTCCTTCTGGACATTCCTTTAAGGTTCAGCTTTGCAACCATACTGCCCCCAGAAACCAAACACTTTTCCTGACAGTGACATTCTGACATCACATCTGTACGCCCTCTGCCTAAACAGTCCAAGTGCAGAAAGATGGAAGATGGGGACGACAAGGAGTCCAGAGTACAGGGATTCCCTAGCGACGAGAATTATTTAATTGTTTTAAAGGTTGGGAGCAATTTTTGGGGAGCACGATACTCTGGAGAATGATATCTGGGGCCCACCATACACTGGAGCATTCCAAAGGTGGACATCAGTCACTGGAGCAGCATTTACAGGGCCCAATATACACTGGAGCATTAGAAATGGGGCCCATTAAATATGGAGCATTATTTGGGCCCATAAGACACTGGAGCTTCATCCATGGTGAACAACATATACTGTAGCATTATGTGGAGCTCATCAAATACTGTATCGAACATTATATGGGACCAATGATTCTGTGTGGAGAAATATATGGGCCTCATTACTCTGTATGGTGCACTGGCCATAATACTGTATGGAGGAATATACTGTCTGTTTTTGGAGCTATTGGAGAATTTAAAATGGATATCAGTCATGTGATGTAAGAATTGAAGTATTTTTCATTGTACTGTACCGCTATTTCTCTGCCGTATCAAAGGATCATGAATTGTGTACTGTGTTAAAGGAGCCCAGTGACACTCTTTGGCCCTGGGCCCATGAAATTCTGGAGCCAGCACTACCCCCCCCTCAACTTTAGCCAAATAACCCCCAGTTTTCAATGCCTAACTTTTACTATAAAGTAAATTAAGGTTGACAAGCTTAAGTAATAAAAATTGATGTTTTTGGCATTAAAATGGGCACTGTAGGAGTGTTTACTGTCCTCCACTCCCTGCCGACTTTTCTTCCCCATTGACTTACATTGGGTTTCGTGTGTCAGCCGGCCTTCGACTTTTCACGATAATCGGCCGATTTCGTTCGACCCGACTTTTGCGAAAGTCGGGTTTCGTGAAACCCGACTCGACCCGAAAAAAGGCAAAGTCGCTCATCTCTAGTCTTCATGTTTGCTGCAGAGATCTTCACCTTTCTCAAATCCAATCATGTTGAATCTGTACAAAGTTACAATTAAAGGAGTGAACTCTGCTACATCTATTAAATTAGGTAAAGCAAAGGAATGTAAGCATAAGACAAAACTTCCGACTTATTATGTCACTAACTGGATTTTCTCTATTTCAAAACAGGTATAACTGGTTTAGAATGACCATAAAGCCTGCAAACAATATTTGAAGGTGCAGTAACTTGGTCTGAACAACCTACTATTTGGTCATAACATAGACAAAGGAATACAGGATAATTCTCCTTTATGCTGTAGTAGTAGGGTTATTCAAACAATCACAATAGAATATAATACACTTATTGCTCTGGTACACGGTCTCCTCCTATACTGTACCCTGACATGGCCGTTTTTATCTTCTGCCCTCTATATCAGGAGGAAACCAGATCTCAAGGCTACTGTATAGCCCAGATCAAAAAAAGAGCAGAAATAACTCAGTAGATAAAATCACTTTTATTCAATCAATATTAAAATATGATAAATCATGATTACAAAAAAGGTATAAGAAAAAAAGAACAACAGACTGCCATGACTAAGAATATTGCTGCATGGCTAAGGACCGCATGGCTACTGACCATGGATAAAACAAAAAGGTATATGTGGCGCCCCCAGGAGTATGGTCGCCACACTGGCTTTGCCTTCCTCCAGGGGAGGGTAATGCCAGGCTTGGAGGCAATGATGGGTCTCTCTCGCAGTCAATCCATACATGCAACACAGTTCCACTCCAGGCCAGCAGGGGGAACTCTGAACCAGGATTAAGGGGAGGAGTGCTCCCTGAGGGCCAAGAGGAAGAAGTAGTCAGTCAGTCTGCGGAGGGTGAAGTGTGCAGACGTGTGGAAAGAGGCTGAGCTTGAGCTCAGGCTGGAGAGCTCCCTCGCGGTGAGAGCGCATGAGCTGGAGCCTGGTCTCCACGGTTGTACAGATACTAACGGTCCAGCAACAGACACCAGAGGAGTAGGAGGCCGTACATGCCCTGCTCTCATCTAAGACTTGAGGGCACAACAGCAGCTTGGATAGAGAGCCGGGACTCAGAAGAGAGGAGTCCCCGAGATAGGCTACAGCTGTCTGCCGTGCAAGTAAGGTTCTTGGGAACATCTGACAGGAGGAACTCCAGTGAACTGAGTACTAGGAGATCTTCACATATAGAGGCGCTAGGAAGGAGACTGCATAGCCCTTCTGCTGAGAGAGAATCCCTGAGTTGCTTCCAGGCTAACCTGCTCCAATATCATCTGTAATCAGGACCCTGGACTGCAGTTATCAAGTAAAGGTACAGAAATTGCACTCCACTGTGTCTTGTCTGCTTTCTAACCTTCCGGCATTGCTACATCCCCCTGACACCGTCCCGGTACCGAGTACCCCACAGCCCTGGGAGGGGGACCCAAATTGGCATCACGAACAGGATTACGGAGCCCGGTACCCCTTGGGTCCTGTGTGCCATAGACTGTGTTTAAAGACTGTGTGTGAAATTGGCACCAGAAACCGCCATTGCCGCGCTGCTTGGTGCGCACAGGAAGAAAGAGGCAGGCCTTCGTGGGCGGAGCCTGCCACAGAGCGCGAAGCAGTGAAGTGCCGCGTGGGAAGAGAGGACAGCGCGTGAGAAGAGGAGGATCTGAGGCCTACAGCCCGGAGCGTCGGGCCTGTGAAGATGCCGCCGGTGAGCTCACACAACCCCCGACTCTGGCTAACGTTAACTAAGGGGGAGAGAATGTCCGCGCCACAAGGCGATGCAGCGGCGGATGCCGCGACCAACCCCGCAGCACCGCAAGGAAGAGCGCCTGCAAAAGCGGTCCCCAAAATGCCGCTGTCTATTCCCTACATACCGGGAGCAGCCTGGCTACCGCAGTACTCGGGTGAGTTGCATACCCTGAGTGAATTTAAAGAGAGACTGTGCAGTTTGTTTAAAGTTTACCCTATGTCTGAAAGCCAGAAAGTGAATATCCTGATTGGACAGCTAACGGGTGCAGCGCAGAGAGAGGTGAAAGCCTGGCCGGACACTGATAAAGAGACTGTTGCAAAGATCCTGGCCAAGCTCAGAGGCACCTTTGACACCCGCACTGCAGCTGAAATCAAGTTGAGGTTCTTTGGCTGTAAACAAAAGGCACAGGACAGTATCAGGGACTATGTTCTCAACCTGCAGGAGGCGCTGCGAGCAGTTAAGCAAGTTGATCCTGAGAGTGTAAAAGAGGAAGATAAACTGAAAAAGGAGCAGTTCATAGAGGGACTCCTGTCCAGTACCCACCGAGGACAGTCGCGCATCCTAAACCTGCAAGACCCTGATCTGGACTTTTCTGATTTTAAGGACAGGGCTATACGGGTACTGCAGGAACCTGCTGACAGCCGTCCAGCGCCCCTGAGGAGCCCAGCAATCACCTACCACCAGGAAGCCACGTCTTTTCCTTCCCTCCCTGTGGAGGCTGATGCCCAGACTCTGGATAAAGATCCAACTGAGGAGCTGCGTCTTCAGGTCCAGGAGTTGACCAAAGGAATGGTTGCACTTACTAAAACCGTGCAGTCCCTGCAGGTGTCTTCCAAAGAAAAGGTCCAGCTTGCTTCCAGTCCAGAGGACGTCCCGTGGCTCCGGAGGAGGAGAGCCCCGGCCTTTTGAGGAAGGAACAACGATCGCTATGACCAGGACGGACGTCCCATCTGTCGTCACTGTTACAAGGCAGGTCATCTTGCAAGGTACTGTCCTTTAAACGAGCAACCCCTGGGGCAGAGGGACAACCCCCAGGAGTAGGATCCCAAGGCCCAAGGAACTGGCAAGCCAAGTATGTGGGAGGGAGGCCGATCCTTCCTGTGGTGATTGATGGCATCCCCATGAACGCTTTGCTGGACACTGGCTCCCAGGTGACCACTATGCCGTATATTTTGTATAAGAGATATTGGGCTGATTCTGAACTCACCCGTGGCCCAACTGATGAGCTAACAGTAGTTGCCAGTAACGGTCAGACTTTGCCGCAGATTGGATGTAAAGAGGTTACTGTTAAAGTGGGTCGGGTAGAGCTGAAATCTCAGGGCCTGGTAGTTGTTGATATTGATCGATGTGAATGTAATCCCATGATGACTCTTGGTACCAATGTAATTGAAAACTGTCTGTCCGAGGTTATTGTCTTGTTGCAACAGGTGACTGAGACTGCTGGTTCCGGAGAACAACGAGTCCTGCAGAAGGAAATCCGAGCCCTGATGCAAAGACAGCAGGTAGAACTCTCTGGTGGAGAAATTGGCAGTGTCAGAGTGAGTGATCCCTTCCCCATTGCAATACCCCCCAGATGTGAAATGTTGATATGGTGTCGGGCAGCTATAGGTCTCAGAGGGAGAGATTACCAGGCATTGGTAGAACCAGTATATTCTGATAGCAGGCCCACTGTCCTGACAGCCAGAGGGGTGGTTGATGTGCGTAAGGGGAGAGTACCTGTACGACTTTTGAATTGTGGGGAAGAGGAGGCCACCATACCTCGGTACGCCACAGTTGCTAAACTGCTCACTGTTAATAACAACTCATTGCAGGCAGCAGAGCCCTTGGTCTCATCCGATCAGGTGGAGGACAATGGCTCCATGAAGCAGCCAGAGGAGTGGTGCCAGCAACTGCAGGTGGGAATTGACTCTACACCTTCATACCAGAGAAATGGGGTTTACAGAGTGACACAAGAGTATGAGCGGGTATTCTGCAAACACCCACTAGATTTTGGGCAGGCAAAAGGGGTTCAACATCATATCCCCACTGGAGACCATCCACCCATAAAGGAGAGGTACAGACCTATACCCCCGACACAGTACCAATGTGCTAAGAGTATGTTGAAAGAGATGAAGGAAGCAGGGGTTATCAGAGACAGTTGTAGCCCATGGGCAGCTCCCATAGTGTTTGTAAAGAAAAAGGATGGTACCATGAGAATGTGTGTTGATTACAGGAAAATTAACAGCATTACACATAAAGATGCCTACCCATTACCTAGACCTGAAGAGTCCTTAGCTGCACTTAAAACTGCTAACTACTTTTCCACCTTGGATCTCACTAGTGGGTATTGGCAGGTTCCCGTGGCAGAGGCAGACAAGGAGAAAACCGCATTTACCACTCCAATGGGTCTCTGTGAGTTCAATTATATGCCGTTTGGGCTCTGCACTGCTCCAGGAACATTTCAACGGCTGATGGAGTGCTGCCTGGAACACATGAACTTTGACACAGTCCTGTTGTACCTGGATGATGTCATTGTTTTCTCGAAGACCTATGAAGATCATCTGGAACACCTGGCTGAAGTTTTTGAGGCTCTGTCCAAATGCCACCTCCTGAAGCCCAAGGTACAGTACCTCAGTCATGTGGTCAGTGCAGAAGGTGTCGCACCAGATCCTGACGAGGTCACAGTCATCCAGGACTGGACAAAGCCCAGCAACCTCCATGAAGTACGCCAATTCCTTGGACTGGTAGGCTACTACCGAAGATTCATCAAAGGCTTTGCTGAAATAGCCACCCTTATGCAAAATCTTCTGGTGGGGCAGTCCAAGAAGAACAAACAGAAAAATTCCACCTTTGAATGGACTGAGGAGTTGGAAAGGTCCTTCACTAGATTGAAGATGGCTCTCACAGGTGACGAAGTTCTGGCCTACCCAGACTATGAGAAACCCTTTGTGCTGTACACCGATGCCAGCAATATGGGACTAGGAGCAGTACTGTCACAGGTACAGAATGGAAAAGAAAGAGTGATCTCGTACGCCAGCAGGAAGCTGCGCCCCACTGAAAGGAACCCTGACAACTACAGTTCTTTCAAGCTGGAGTTCCTTGCCATAGTCTGGGCTGTCACCGAAAGGTTCAAGCATTACTTAGCCTCTGCCAAGTTTACGATCTTTACGGACAACAATCCGTTGACCCACTTGGACACTGCAAAGCTAGGTGCACTGGAGCAGCGATGGATGGCTCGGCTGTCTAATTATGAGTTCACTATCAAGTACCGAGCAGGGCACAAGGATGCCAATGCTGATGCGCTGTCCAGGATGCCTAACCTACCAGATGCTGGAGAAGACCCTGAGGCTCTTGAAGAAATAGAGCTACCTCCCTTCCACAGGCCACTGGCGGCTCAACGCGCTCATGGAGCGAGGAACAGACGGTCTGGCATGAAGGAGGTCACTCTGAATCCGTTGCCCCATCATGATTGGGCAGAAATTCAAGATAGTGACCCTGCAGTCCGCCTGGTGAAGGAGCTATTGTCGCGAGTTGACTCACATCCGGAGTCATATGCTCCTGAAGAAACTCAGCAGTTGTGGAAGGAGAGAGGCCGGCTGTTTATCTATGAGGGAAAGCTGTGTTGGAGGAGTATCAATGCCCGCACTCATGAGCTGGTTTGGCAGGTGGTAGTCCCGAAGCGAGAGGCATCAATGGTCCTGGAAGCACACCACAATGGAGCTGGACACTTCGGATGGAAGAAGTTGGAAATATTGCTCCGGGAGAGGTTCTACTGGGCTGGTATGAGGAAGGCCATTGAGAGGTGGTGCCGGGAGTGTGGACAGTGCAACCTGTGCAGAAAGGATCGGGACAGACAGCGAGCTCCTCTACAGCCAATCATCACCAAACAGTCACTTGAGTTGGTAGCCCTGGACCATGTGAAGCTGGTTCCAAGCCGGTCAGGCTACATCTACGCCCTTACCATCGTGGACCACTACTCAAGATTCCTGGTAGTTGTGCCTGTCAAAGATTTAACTGCCAGGACAGCGGCCAGAGCATTCCAACAACATTTTTGTAGACCACATGGGTATCCTGAGAGAGTGATTACTGATCAAGGTCCAGCTTTTGAGGCAGAAGTGTTCCATGAATTCTGTAGCTTGTATGGTTGTAAAAAGATTCGGATGACACCGTATCACCCACAGACCAACAGCATGTGTGAGAAGATGAACCAGATGGTGATGGACCTCCTGAAGACTTTGCCCCTGGAGGAGAGAAATCTGTGGCCAGAGAATTTGCCAGATCTGGTAGATCTCTACAACCATATTCCCGTGAACTCCACCAACTGTACCCCAGCTTACTTAATGAGAGCAAGACCTGATAAGCTGCCTATTGATCTGGACATGGGAGTCCTGACCCCTGGAGTAACGTCACCAGATGCTGACTGGGACATGGAAAGGCAGCAACGGTACAGAAGAGTTCAAGAATGTGTGGAGAAAAGTTTAGCCCAGGCAAGACAAAAGCAGGAGAAGCTGTATAATCAAAATGCATCTGCCGTTCCTTTGTCGCTGGGAGAGCAAGTCCTGAAAAGAAAGAGAAGATTGCACAAGTTGAATGATAAGTGGGAAGCTGAACCTTATACCGTTATGCCTTCAAATTTTAATAATACTAAGGTATGCCTTGTTAGTAAAGATGGAGGAGAGACCTCAGCAGCGGTATCGAGGGATCATTTGAATGTCCTGACCAGTTAAAAGAAAGAAAAGAAGAACCAAATAACATCCAACCCATAGAGGAAGAAGAGAAGGTCAGCACAATACTTGGAGAATTTCCTGCGAATTGAACTAAAGTGAATGATGCTGTAGTGGTACCAGTGTTGGATTTCCCCAAGTGGTAGCACAGGAAAACGTGACTCAAGAAAATCCTGAGGATCAGGAAAATCAGGCAGCAGATGCCACACCAGCAGTGGAGCCAGAGAACCCTCGCCCTGCCAGTGATGAACCTGTTGTGCCCCTGGTGAGTCCAAGAGTTCCTAGACGATCTAGTATCCCTGTGTTACGTAGAACCACCAGTTGTGTATCCAGAGCATTACCCACTACACCGGTAGTTAGAACCAGACCGTCAGTAAGGGCCACTGCAACACCAGTGTTGTTCAGATCTACTCGTATCACCCAAGGCATACTACCAGTTAGATTCTGCATATAGAGTAATATGACTGTTGAAATGTATATATGTAACTGTTCTCAAGCTTTTGTACCTACAGGTAACCTGTGAGACTTTCCTTTAAATTTTCCAGCTTTGTTTCCTTGTTTATGGACATTGTACCACAGGACTTGTGTGGTCAAAAACTTTCTTTGTAAATATTTCACCATTTGCCCAGGAATGGACCATGGACATTGATGATTGGACTTGCCATCATAGGACCATTTTTGAAGCACTTGGGTTTTGTAAGTTTTTCATTTTTTTAATCTTGTACAATTCTTATTGTTTAACTGTTATGTATTGTTCATGTTTTTCTTTGTTCAGCTGACTTTCACTAGGGGGGAATGTGGTGCCCCCAGGAGTATGGTCGCCACACTCACTTTGCCTTCCTCCAGGGGAGGGTAATGCCAGGCTTGGAGGCAATGATGGGTCTCTCTCGCAGTCAATCCATACATGCAACACAGTTCCACTCCAGACCAGCAGGGGGAACTCTGAACCAGGATTAAGGGGAGGAGTGCTCTCTGAGGGCCAAGAGGAAGGAGTAGTCAGTCAGTCTACGGAGGGTGAAGTGTGCAGATGTGTGGAAAGAGCGCGGAGGTTGAGCTCCGGCTGGAGAGCTCCCTCGCGGTGAGAGAGCATGAGCTGGAGCCTGGTCTCCACAGTTGTATGGATACTAACGGTCGTGCAACAGACACCAAAGGAGTAGGAGGCCGTACATGCCCTGTTCCCATCTAAGACTTGAGGGCACAACACCAGCTTGGATAGAGAGCCGGGACTCAGAAGAGAGGAGTCCCCGAGATAGGCTACAGCTGTCTGCCATGCAAGTAAGGTTCTTGGGAACATCTGACAGGAGGAACTCCAGTGAACTGAGTACTAGGAGATCTTCACATATAGAGGCGCTAGGAAGGAGACTGCACAGCCCTTCTGCTGAGAGAGAATCCCTGAGTTGCTTCCAGGCTAACCTGCTCCAATACCATCTGTAATCAGGACCCTGGACTGCAGTTATCAAGTAAAGGTACAGAAATTGCACCCTGCTGTGTCTTGTCTGCTTTCTACCCTTCCAGCACTGCTACATCCTCCTGACACCGTCCCGGTACTGGGTACCCCACAGTCCTGGGAGGGCGACCCTTATAGATAACCTACAAGTAGAAACAATCTGAATACCCACCCTTCAGTACTAGATAATGGCCACAATCGCCAAAAAAAATTGCACATGAGGTAACAGATATGACTACAATAATAGCTGAGCACAATCATGTATCCTGACATTCATAATTAGCATACTATCATAATGACCCGCAACTGTGAGGGCTATATATTGCCAGGGTTGTTGCGCTGTATCAGCTGATGGAAACCAAACCACCTAATGAAATTGATCCATGAAGGAAGCCACAAGGGCCATTACCTGGATCCTGGCAGCGTATTAAACATGTGAAGTGGGAGCCCGTCCTCCTGCCCCGACGCGCACGTTTCGCCCTGCTTCTTCGGGGTGTGTGTCTAGGCAGAGGGTGTGTGGGGTTAAAATATGAGCCTTATCTAATCAGTGAAGGTTCTCAATTTGCGTCTAATTGATCCAGCTCAGGATGACCAAACGGCGCATGCGTCGGCAGTACAGCGCTCATAATAAAAAAGACATCCAACCGCGGTAATGGTAACTCACCCACAATCCCCCACGTTCAGTCACGTGATGGGGAGTGGATGAAGTCAGCATCTGAGACCGCAATTGACCTGTGAGGAGCGTGCCGGCCAGAGCATGCGCACAGTGATCCATGCAGCTGATAGTGTCTGACACACAGAGTTTAATAAGGGAGAAAGGGATCATCCAGATGGAAAACTAAATACTAGGGGGTCAGATATTATAAAAGTCTATTAATCACTCCTTAATGTAATAATATGTCAAGGTGAATAGAAAGTAAATAAGGTGCCAAGTGCCACAGTGCAAAGATAATACTGAAAAAATGATACAATATCATAAATCCTGAACTAGGCATTTCCGAGAGTTATGCTGAATATGTGAAATAAAGTGACTAGTGCCATAAATCCAATCAAAAACTCATTGGACCCATATTATCAAAAAAGGACATTCCAGAATATGACTCTGATAATGTCATATTATATGGTGAAATCTCTGCATAACAATGTGACATATTGCTATACATACATAGATACAATTATTGTGCCACAAGAAGTTCTATACAAAAATAAGTAGATGAAAAAAAATTTAAAAAAAAGAAGGAAAAAAAATATTATTACACAAAAAAAATCACTAAATCCCCGAAAAAAATCCCAAAAACCAATATGACGAAGATGAGTACATAAAACTACAGGCATAAAAAGGTCTTTAAATGGCCGTCCAGCATCTTGAAGTTTCTGTATTTGTATTTTTGGGACAGCCACCTGTTGTATCCGACCACAGAACAATCATCCAATCTTCAGTCCGTCAGAACCCGAAAATTCACCACGGCAATGGCTCATGTCAAATATGCAAAACAGAAAAAGAAAATATAAGTAACATAACAGTGAATAATAACGACACTAAAAAAATTACTAAAATTTAAAAAAAAAATGTAAAAAAATCACCCTACGCCCACAAAAGTCAAGAATTTGCCAAACCAAACTAAAATGCTATAATCCCATTACAAAAAAGCTCCAAATCCTGAACTCTCATTAAGACCTTGTGGGTTCAATGTACCCAACCTGTATATCCATCTGCATTCTAATTTTGCCAGTTCTTTACCCAAATCCCCACCCCTAAAATTCAAAGAGATAGTATCAATGCCATTGATTTTTAACAGATGTGACTTGCATTCATGATATTTCTTAACTATGCTGATGTAGATGGCAGAAGATAAAATCAATCAGGGGGGAAATGTATAGAAGGAGACATTGTACAGAAGAAGAAAGTGAATTGTACACTTACATTAGTTTAATGATAGCTTATAGAGGTTGCATTTGTCAGGAGCACAAAGACGAGGGAGGGGTCTGCAGCACTGAGGAGATGCAGGGTGCGCTTAGTTAATGTAGTTTTAGCAATGTAAGAATAGAACTGTTCGTTCTGCTATGTTTGGAGGTGACTGAGATGAAAAATGACCAAAAGTTACATGAAAGAAACATTAAGTTGGACTAAGTCTCTACATTGACAATAAATCCTGTATACATTTACTGTGCTTTGTGAAAAATGATGTGATTGTAGCAATAAGTTATAACCCTTTAAAATCTTTCAACATCTTTTATACATCATCATTTTAAAATTGTATCTTTTCTTAAAAATCATTGATTTTTCTGAGCAATTTTCTTTATAGTGCACCAGGCATGGAATAATGTAGTATTTTTTATAATCTATAATAATTTAGTCCTCACCATACAGATACAGCCATGATTTCTGTTAAGACCAGGAGCAGAAGTACCATAGAAAACTAAATCAGGGAGTGGTCTGATTAAAAGTATAGAAACTGACACTCAAAAGAATTGACATATCAACTTCTTAGCCTATAATATTTTCTTTTCATAATATACATTCGGAGTAGTTTTTATGCACTGTGAAGAACTGAAGTTGTGGGTTATAAAAGTCACCTAGGCATGATAACGATTAAACTATTTTTTTTCCATACATCCATGGTTGGACAACAAATCCAGGAAGGTGGCCAACATACAATGTCTTCAGTCCACAAGTTCCCAATCTGAGATTGGTAGTAAAATTAGTCACGTACCAGGCGATACCCACTGTCTCACAACTTTTGGTTGGCCCACAGCTTTTGGTATCACCAGCCGGTATAGTGTGCAGTCACAGCCTATGTTCCTCCAGATGATGGATATCACAACCAACAGCTAATGGATACTCCTCCAGCCAACAATCACTCTCCAAAACTCCATAGATCATCCATCCATCCCAGCTTAGATCCTTTCCCTTCGAAGTCCCTCAGACAACTGCCTGATTCAACCCATGTGCCTTTTTCTCCCTCCCACTTAAACAATTTTCTTTAGCTCACAGAACAAATCATATTAGATCACATTTGGCTGTATGTTATACCTCCTGTGATGATGGCTCCCTTGGTTCTACTATCCCTATCCACACAATGAGCCTAGGAGTGGCAGTACAATGGTGTGAGACCTTGAGATACAGAGGGGATTGATAGGGTGATTGTGTTACATTTACCCTTAGCTATGCATAAGATCCAGCCTACTCATCTTCCTCTGCTTACTGTCAATGAATGGAAACATTGATTCCTGAGGATGAACTAATGAGTAAGCAAATCATTACTAAAACTCAGCAAGAATATATATATATATATATATATATATATATATATATATATATATGAGTGTATGCGTGTGTATAAGCCACGCCCACTCCACATAGCAACCAATCACTAAGCATCTTTCATTTCACCAGAACAGTTTAAAAGAAGCTGAGCTGTGATTGGTTGCTATGAGCAACAGTTTTCCTTGTAGACAGTTGTGGTAACTGAGGCCTATTATTCTTATCATTTCTATGGTGTTATCGTCCTTCTGTAAAGCTGGAAATAACACAATTTATTATCTTGCCGACACAGACCACCCTCTGACACAGACTGTAGAGGAGCCCAGTATAACAAAGGATAGGATTAGATACACAGCTTAGCAGACAGTATCACACAGGATAGGATTAGAGACATGGCTCAGCAGATAATAATACACTGGAGAGGATTAGATACACGGCTCAGCAGACAGTGTCACAAAGGATAGGATTAAGCACACAGCTCAGCAGTTGGTATCACACACGATAGGATTAGATACACAGCTCAGCAACAGGATGTGAAAAAGGAGAGGACATTTTCATTCCAAGAATTCCACTGATTTGCCTTTTGATTTTAAACGCCTCTAATTTCCTCTTCGACTTGCATTTGCAATGTCCATTAACAATGCTGAGGGACAGTCCTTGAAAGCAGTAGGAATCGATTTGCAATCTCCATGCTTTTCTCATGGTCAACTTTACGTGGCCTGTTCAAGAGTTGGAACTGCCAAAAATCTGTTCATCTTTGCACCGAAATGAAAAACCAAAAATATTGTTTATCAAAAGGCTCTTGAATGAGTTGAAAATAAAATACTATCAATACTTAGGTAATCTTTTAGTTAATTTGTGTTGCAAATCTGTAACAGTCATGCAGTCACAGCTGGCAGGAAAGACCATGTGCAGTCACAGCCGGCAGGAAAGACCGCGTCTTGCGGCCTGTGCTGGAGAAGGAGTGCGGGCGCCCTCTGATGGCGCCGCACCGCATCTCCAGCACAGGCCGCAAGCCACGGTCTTTCCTGCCGGCTGCCCGCCTACCAGGACCCCCCGCCGCCGCCGCTCGACCTGCCGCTGCTGGCCATGCCACTGGACCCCCCGCCGGACCCGCCGCTGCCTGCCCACTATGTGCATACACACACATACGTACACACACACGTACGTACACGTACACACACACACAAACGTACACACACACACACCAACACACACACGTACTCACACACACGTACACACACACAGGTACACACACACGTACACACACAGGTACTCTCACACACACATGTACACACACACAGCCCACACACACACTTCCCTCCTGATACGACAGCATCGGGCACACCTCTAGTAATCATTATAATTTGTTATAACTAACCACAGTTAGTTACTATGCCCAGGCAACGCCGGGCTCTTCAGCTAGTATATAATAAAACACAATAATATTGATGCAACTGGTGCTCCATGTTGGAAAAAGTCTCAATCTTGTAGAGGTTTGGACTCCGCTCTGCGTCCATTTGTCCTGTAGTCTTTAGTAAGGTACCATATCCTCACAGTATAGAAACTGACACTCAAAATAATTGACATATCAACATCTTAGCCTATAATATTTTCTTTTCACAGTATACATTTGGAGTAGTTTTTATACACTAAGATTTTTTTAAAAACATCTACTACTGTCGAATAATCCAGAACATCTGATAATACAAAAATGTAATGAAATGTAAAAAGAAAGCAGCCCCAAAGTGATCCAATATGATTGATGCAGTATATAAATCAAGATGAAAAAGAAAAAAACATATATATAATGCATATATATTTATATTACTATGTAAGTTGTCATCAATTGTATATCAACAACAGAACAAATGTAAACCACTGCCATCTATTGTATTATTTGTAATACGTGGATTTACTATGGAAAATTAGTAACAACACATGGAAATAAGAGTGAAAGTAAAGTAAATAGTCTGCTCTGCTTTATGTGTACAAGTAAAAATATTCCAAGCACAAAATACTGTGTTATTCTGCCTCGAGTGATGTTTAGACAAGTCTATAATAGAAGACAAATTGCATGTTTTTGTGCAGCATAAAACATCTGCTGTAATTTTTTACAACTGCTCCCATTTATATTATATACATTCTCATCACTCGAAGTGTCTAACTTTTATGATAGAACCATGAACCACAAGGTCTAAATGTTCCTATTGTGCAGATCTGTCCTACAGATAGATCTATAGGCCATCAGTATACATTTCATTTTAGGAATTGTATACTTAAAATTTGAGTCAATTTGTAAATACCAGTATATTTTACAGTAGGTACTCGTACTTATTCTAAGCTGCTTTATTTTTTGTACCCCAGAGCTGCACTAATTATTCTGCTGGTGGAGTCACTGTGTACATACATTACATTACTGATCCTGAGTTACATTCTGTATTATACCCCAGAGCTGCACTCACTATTCTGCTGGTGTAGTCACTGTGTACGTACATTACATTACTGATCCTGAGTTACATTCTGTAGATCTTTTATTATAAAAATGAAAACCATAACAATAATAATAACAAAAACATAGCAAAAATATCAGCCAAAAAATAATCAGAATAATGAACACTGGTCCGGTCAGGCCGCTCATTCTCTCCTCACACACATATTATACATATATACAGAATTATATCTAAAAATAACTACTTTCACCAAACAAAATAACAACAAACAATAGATAAAATAAACAAAAGCCGACATAAATATATACATAAATGCTTTTTTTTTATTATATATACAGTATAAAATAACCAAACTATACAAATACATGCAAGACTAAACTAACCACCACCTCACACTCAAGCCCACCATTCTCAACCCCTGCACTGACCTGAGAGCTGGTCCTGCGTCTCATGCCTCAGTCCATGTCCAACGTCCATAGACTAGATCAGGCAGTGCCAGTTTTTCCTCCAAACACCCTAGTGTCCCATAGTCCCACAAGATAAACCCACCTCCCCCCCTTTTCCCACCACCCAACCTAACACCTACACTCAAATCTATATTTCTATATACAATATGTATGGAAACAAACACTACAATAACCGCAAATCACAAAGCCCTAGTCTGGCACCTGCAGCCCTACATCACTGTATGCCGATCACATAAAACAAAAATCTACAGTGTCAGCAGCAGCCCACCACCGAGAAAGGAGACTACTAGACTAGGACACATTAAAAGAAAAGCCCCATCAGAGGAGAGTGGCCCTAAATGTGCCCAGTCTCATACTCCAGAGGGCACACCTTCACCTGGTCAACAAGTATGGTCCTAAACACTTTGTCCACTGGGAGGATTTTCCGTTGTGTTGATACTAAGCACCGTGCGTTCCACGTCTGTTACCCAACCAATGCACTAACTAGATCCTGACCACCAAAGTCTATGAATGCTCCATAGGCACATTCCGCATAGGAGAGACCGGTCAGCCAAGACCAGCCAATGGAGGCACCCACCCTGTTGTACACCTCTATCTTGAAGGGGCAACGAAGCAGGAAGGGGTCCATGCTTTCCAGCATGGTACCACATTGCTCCTGAGGACAGTTGCTGTCCTCAGAGCTCCTACACTTCAGATTGTCCCTCACACACGGTTTCCCATGGAGGCAGTGCCAAGCCAAGTCCCAAAACGTCAAGGGGATCCTGATAGAATTCAGAAGATGCAAACCCACCCCAAGATCCCAACTTGGGCAATCCTTGAGCACCAGAGGCCTCTGGAAATGGGTCAACAGAACCCTATTGTCAAGGAGTTTATTTGGCAGAGTCCTGATCTCCCACATTCCCAGACCCCACCGGCGAAGTACCTTCGAAACCAAGGTAGTGTAAGCTGGAAGATGTCCATGCGGTGTGCGAAGATCCTTCACTTGCTCTCCTGTCTCCCATTCCTGGAAGAAAAGAGAATACCCACAGAGGAGACCTGTTTTTCCAGAGGTTTTCAATATTGATCTTATTGCATGTATCCACAAGGAATACCATAGGGTTGACCACACCCAACCCTCCTATTCTCCTCCTATGGTAAATAACCTCCCTTGACCAGGTTCAGTCTATTCCCCCATAACAGTTGGAAGAACAAACTGTAGATCCAAGTCCAGAGAGACTCCGGCAAGATGAACACACTGCCCAGATAAATCAGTAAAGAGAGCAGGTAAGTTTAGATTAGGTTTACCCTTTCCCATAGGGTCAAAGACCAACCCTTCCATTGGTTCACCTTCTGAGTGGCGATCTCTAGCCTCCTGTCTCAATTTTGTTTGGGATAATCCCCCTTGCCAAATTCGATGCCAAGGACTTTTGCAGAGACTTTGGGTCTTGGAAGGGTGTCCGGGAGATCAAAACCAAGATCTCCTCCCAGCCAGAGACTCACACACTTATCCCGGTTGATCTTGGACCCGGATGCCTCCAAGTAGCAATCTACCTCTGACATCAGCCACCCTGTCTCCTCGTAAGGGGAAACAAAAGCAGTGACATCATATGCCTTCCACCCTCATAGTGGCTTCCGGTGCTGCCCGGTCCATCCCGATCCCGTCCAACGGTCCATGCTCCACCCTCCTAAGCAGTGGGTCAATCGCAAACACGCACAGCAGCAGGCTCAAGGGACAACCCTGGAGAACACCAGATCCAACCTCAAAAGAGCTGCCAATCCAACCGTTTACAAGCGGGAAACTCTCTGCCCCACAATACAAGTTCTAAAGCCAGTCAACAAACATCCCCGGCACGCCATATCTCAAAAGGACAAACCAGAGGTACTTGTGATTTACCCAATCAAACGCTTTTGCCTGGTCCAGGGACAACATGTACTACTTCCAGTGACCAGTAGTGTTGAGCATTCCGATACCTCAAATATCGGGTATCGGCCGATATTCGCGGTATCGGAATTCCGATACTGAGTTCCGATACTTTTAGCATATCGAATACCGGAATCGGAAGTTCCCATAATGCTATGAGCCAGTTTCATTTGATTCAGCCAATGAGGAATCCTAAGAAGTGTGGGCACATCCTGTTAGGCATGTAGGCATGTTAACTAATGGCATGGCTGTGATTGGCTGCTGAAATGATGTCATGATGCACTATAAAAGCTACCGCCGCCATTTTGGGTTCACTCTGCTGTGAATTCAGTTAGGGACAGAACGCTGCTCTTGTGACTCTGAGGGACAGTTAGAAATATTGATTTGCTAGATTGTGCTTTACCCAGGCTAGTTTAGCAACCCCTGGGAGAAGCTTTCTTTTGCCTTGCAGCGCTGTTCACAACTGTCTGCAAGGTCTGTGTGGGTGCAGCTCACGCTGTAGTGTGTCCTGCAGCCACTTCTGGTTGTAGGCCGCTCAAGATGCGTCACTGCCTCATACATATTTATTTTTGTTTTATTGCTGCTCATTTTTCATTAATTCTCCTATTAGTGTGCATCCATCCGTATCCATCTACATTGGTTGCAAACACTATATAGGAGTAGACAGCGGAGCCTTTCTGCAGCCTTTCAGTGCTAGTGCACAGTTCTCTGCACTGCTCACAGCTGTCTGTGAGGTCTCTGTGTGTGAGTGCAGCTCACGCTGTAGTGTGTTCTGCAGCCACCTCTGGTTGTAGTCCGCTCAGCGTGCGTCACTGCCTCATACATTGTTCTTTTTTGCTGTAGTGTTTCTTATTTTTCCTGAATTTCTCCTATTAGTGTGCTTCCATCTGTATCCAGCTAGATTGGTTGCAAACACTATATAGGAGTAGATAGAGGAGACTTTTTTCTGGCTTGTGCCCTGCAGCCCCAGCCAGATTAGTATTAGCCTATTTTTTTAAGCCTCATCTATTGCATTGTAGGTTACCTTCCTGCATTGTAATAGCTCCAAAAAGTTTGTGATGCTATCGCTTTCACATCTTTGGTCACATCCTTTTTGTTTTTGGAAAAAAAACACGTAAATAAAGTTCACCAAACACTCCACTTGACAGTCGTGTAGGCCACATTAGCTCATATTAAAGTGTAGTCCACACACTTTATAAAATTAGTGTTTCTTATACCTGTTAGCAGCTGTTCAGGAATAAGCAAACTAAGCCCCCCCTTTGTACTTTTCTGCCTAGCTTTATCAGTCTACCAAGATGAAGAAGGCAGGGAGTAAGGCACGTGGTGGTGGGCATGGAGTTTCAGCAGGGAGAGGACGTGGGGATTCTGTGCCTGCTGCGGGCACCAGTGACTCAGCATCCCCCAGTTTTATCAGGGAACAGTCCTTTATGTGCAGCTTTGTAGGACCTCGCCATACCCCACTGCTGCGCAGGGGCTGGCTGATAAATTTTAGCCTGGGGAGCAAGCACAATGCAGTGGCCCACTATGAAGCGGGCCGCAGCCCATCTTAAGGTTTGGGTCTTCTGTAGTAGCACTTGAGTATAGCACATGTGCGACAGAGGTACACCTAACAACCCATTTCATAAAAATGGATTAGGAACAATAAGGGTGTGTGCACACGTTGCGGATTCTGCTGCGGATTTTTCCGTGCATATTTGTCCAAATCTGCAGGTCAAAAGACCTGCGGTTTATCTGCGGATCAAGGCTATGTGCACACTGTGTGGATTCTGCTGCGGATCCGCAGCGTTTCAGGCTCTGCGGATCCGCAGCAGATTTAGGTGCGTTATACAGTACCATTGTTTTCAATGGTAAACTGAAAAACGCTGTGCACATGCTGCAGATTTTTCCGCGTGGATTTGCTGCAGGTTCAAATCTGCAGCATGTCATTTCGTTGTGCGGATTCCGCTGCGGTTTCACACCTTCTCCATTGTATAGGTGTGAAACCGCAGGGATAAACCGCAGGCTAATCTGCAGGTAAACCACAGGTCTTTTGACCTGAGATTTTACCTGCAGATTTTTACAAATCCGCGCAGAAAAAATCCACAGGACCAAAATCTACGTGTGCACATAACCTTAGTGCAGTTTAGTCTGCGGTTTGACACCTGTCATGGAATCCGCACAAAGGATTGACATGCTGCGGTTTTGAAAACCACAGCAAATTAGCACGGAAAATTCCGCACCATTTTTCTTTTAACATAGACTAAAATGGTACTGTACAACGCAGCAGAATCCGCAACGTGTGCACACACCCTAAATGCTTATCGATAGAAAACAGGCTCTGTTAGTGTATCACCACTGAAAATATAAGTGAGGCTGGTTTCACACTTGCGTTTTTTTGTGCTGTATTTTAGTGCTAAAAAACGCATGCGGTTTTTTTCCTATATTTTGCATGGGATGCGCTTATCTGCGCATACACATGCGTTTGTATGCGTTTTTCCGCGCATGCGTTTTTTTGTGGTGTGCGCTCGGGCGCACAAAATGCATCCTGTTGCATTTTTTGGGCGTCCGACTTGCCTCAAAAAAACGCATGTGCGCGCAATGCGTTTTTTTACAGCAAGACACCCATTATAAGTCTATGGGTGCCCATATGTGCGCATTGGCATGCTCATGTATGCGTTTTTCTGCGCATGCGTTTTTTTGTTGACCATTAGTTAGACAATGGAATTTAGGGGTTTGGGTTAGAGTTAGGGTTAGTTAAGGAGGTTTAGGGTTAGGGTTTGGGTTAGGGTTAGTATGGTTTGGTTAAGGGTTAGGGTTTAGGGTTAGTTAGGGTTTTAGGTTAGGGTTAGGGTTTGGGTAGGATTTGGTTAAGGGTTAGGGTTAGTATGGTTTGGTTAAGGGTTAGGGTTAGGGTCAGGGTATGGTTTGGTTAAGGGTTAGGGTTAGGGTTAGCGTCAGGGTTAGGGTCAGGGTTAGGGTTAGTAAAGTCATGGTTTGGGTTAGTGTGAGGGGCCAACTAATGTTGGAAAAAACGCAAACGCGGTAAAAACGCATACAAACGCATAAAAACTGCATTTTTTTCATGCATGCTCATAAAAATGCTTGAAAAAAACACAGCATTTGTATGCGTTTGTATGCGTTTTTTCTATGCGTTTTTTTGCGGGAATAACGCGCTGCAAAACAAAGCAAGTGTGAAAGTAGCCTAAGTGCTCAATTAAGTGTGTCAGCCAGGGGTCCACGGCATACCATAAATTGATATCAGCACAAATCCTGCCTTGCTGCAGGTCCAGCTCTCTGAACCCTTGGCACACTACACCACCACTATCAGTACATGCTAATACTACCGTAATTTTACTAAATTATTGGTAGTGGTTGTAGAAGTGCCTATACAACGAGCCGATATCTCAGCGCAGTGATATATATACTGTATATTTATAAAAAAAAATTAAGTGACCACCATATCAAATCCCTGTCATGGGCAGCCCAATCTCCAGACCTGAACCCCATTGAAAACCTCTGGAATGTAATCAAGAGGATGATGGATAGTCACAAGCCATCAGACAAAGAAGAACTGCTTACATTTTTTTACCAGGAGTGGCATAAAGTCACCCAAAAGCAGTGTGAAAGACTGGTGGCAAGCATGCCAAGACGCATGAAAGCTGTGATTAAAAATCATGGTTATTCCACAAAATATTGATTTCTGAACTCTTCCTGAGGTAAAACATTAGTATTGTTGTTTCTAAATGATTACAAACTTGTTTTCTTAGCATTATTTGAGGTCTGCAAGCACTGCATTTTTTTTCTAATTTTGACCATTTCTCATTTTCAGAATAAAAATACAAAATTTAGTGCTTGGAAATTCGGAGACCTGTTGTCAGTAGTTAATAGAATAAAAGAGCAATTTACATTTTACTCAAAAGTATACCTATAAAGAAATTAATCAGACAAACTGAAAATTTCAAAGTGGTCTCTTGATTTTTGCTGGAGCTGTATATATTATATATATATATTGTTTACAATCAGCTATAGTGTGCTATGCGCTAAAGTATTGAAGCACCCTCATTGATAGCACCCATTTGTCAAATAGGGATAATATTGGACGTGGACACCACTTACTGCAGGGCTCAGGCACTGGGCAGCAGGGACTGGAGTAGGAGTGGGACTCAGACTGGCCTGTGGGCTGTGGCACACTGTAACCTAGAGGGTCACATTCATATTACAGAGGGTCACAGCCACATTATAGAGGGTAACATTCATATTACAGAGGTTGAAATCCACATTGCAGAGGGTCACATCCACATTACAGAGAGTCACATCCACATTACAGAGCAGACCTGAGCAAAGTGCGACCCGGAGGCCACATCTGGAACGAGACAGCTGTGAGGCTGGAAATCAGAGGTCCACAGGCTGCACAAAGCCTGCCTGGCCTATCGCTGTTTCCATGTGCGCTGCGACACTGCTGACTCCTTTAGTGGAGGAGGGGCCTCTGGAAACTTCCTCCACCAGTGTGTGAAACAGCTGACACGATGAAATGATGTCATCGCGTCAGCTGTTTACTCCAGAGAGTCCGCGCACCGGCGGCAGGGAGAGAAGCACAGTGACAGGTAAGGGGACGAGGTGAGTATGTGGTGTTTTTTTTCCTTATGTGTATGGGCCATTTGGGTGGGCATGGGGAGGCTATGGGGGTGACAACATGGTGCTGCACACCTGGAGTGGGTGACGACATGGTGCTGCACACCTGGGGTGGGTGACGACATGGTGCTGCACACCTGGGGTGGGTGACGACATGGTGCTGCACACCTGGGGTGGGTGACGACATGGTGCTGCACACCTGGGGTGGATGACGACATGGTGCTGCACACCCGGGGTTGGTGACGACATGGTGCTGCACACCTGGGGTGAGATGAGGGGGTGATATGATTCTGCTGCTGCACATGGTGTATATAGGGAGGCTGTGTGGGGCTCATGCCGCATATGGGGTAGGCTGTGTGGGGCTCTACACAGAGAGAGAGAGAAAGAAAGATTAGAGAGAGAAAGAAAGAAAGAACAGAGAGAGCAAGAAAGGAAGAGGGGAAAGAAAGAGAGAACAGAGAGAGAAAGAAAAAAGAAAGATTAGATAGAGAAATAAAGAAAGAACAGAGAGCGAGAAAGAAAGATTCTATAAAGATACTATAGCAGCCCGGCTCCCATTGTAATGCTCACCTGAGCCTCCCAGTGCAGGACATATCATGGCCAACATCCCCGAGTCCAAGGAGATCCCGCTGTCCGTGTTGTTGTCGGAGGACACAATGATGGATCTGAACCATTCCCTGAAGTGCCTCCATGGTTCCGTCACATTCTCCTCCCAAAATTACCTCATTTCTGGTCAGCTTCTAGCACGTATTTTCCGGTGGAACGTCACGTGCAAATTTTAAAGTGCTCCTCGGGGCTCCGCCGTGTACTCCTGTGTACAGGGCAGACTCTCAAAATCGGGACTGTCCCGCTGGATCCAGGATGGTTGGGAGGTATAAATGCTCCCCACCATACACCTTGTACACGCATGGCTCTGCACACCTCATACACACATGGTTCCACTTTCTATGCCTCATACACACACGGCTCCACTTTGTACACCTCGCACATGTGGCGCCCCTGAGGCTCAGCCGCCACAGAGGCACTGCACCTCCTCCTGAGGTGTGGTGCCCCATCATCCAGGTAAGTTGGAGGCTCCTGACCACGCTCCAACACCTGTATCCCACACAACACAGTAGTTCAGCAAAGCCACATTGCGGCTCCCTGCATGGAGTGTAGCAGAGCACCTTTGGTGGCTCCCTGCTTGGAACACGAAACGTGCTGGGAGGCGGGTGGAGTTGAGAATACATAAAAGAACGGGAAGGTTTAGAATGTCAGTCAGTCAGTGGGTCAGTCTGAGGGAGGAAGTCACTCAGAGAGGAGTGAAGAAAGGAGATCCCTGGAAGAGGGATGGAGGAAGGAGTGCTGCATCTGCCTCAGTGATCTAAGACAGCTGGCACGGGAAAGGAAAGAAGGAGAAAGACATTGAACTGAAGCCTGAGCTTCCAGAAGAAAGAAAGACAAGTACGGAACGTAGGAGTAAAAGGGAACACAGAGGACATGTGTTAGAGGAAGAACCCTGCCTAGAAGTTCTAAGTGCAAGGCCGGGGCCCGGTCCCCGAGGTTGTATGGACACTAATGGTTCTGCAGCAGACACCGGTGGAGTAGTGGGCTGTAAATGCACTACTCCCATCTAAGACTTGGGGGCACAACAGCAACTTGGATAGTGAGCCGGGACTCAGGAGTAAGGTAGTCCCCGAAGCAGGCTACAGCTGTCTGCCGTACAAGTAGAGTTCTTGGGAACATCGGTCAGGAGGCACTCCAGTGTAATTCAGTACTGGGAGTACTTCACACTTAAAGGCGCTATAGAGGAGACGTTCAGAAAGGCACATGTTGGCGGAGTGTTGGAAGGGAGCATTCCATCTTGCCTGGAGGTTGACTGAGTCCCTGACCCGGAGGACATGGCACGGAGGCAGGCACCTGTGTGTACTACAGACTGAGTAAAGCTTTGGAACTACAAGCCCTGGTGTCCTCCATTCATTCTTGCGCCAACGCACCCAGCACCGCTACATCTGGGTACCAGCATCTACACTGCCTGCGCCTCTCAGCTACCCCCTACATCTACACTGCCCTGGGAGTACAGCTCCACCTGTGGGGAGCTTCACCATCTTGACTGCAACACACCACCAGTCTCAGAGGATCTGCATGCAGTGTCGGCCTAACATCTCACTTGCCGAACACCACAGGTGGCGTCACGAACTATTCCATTAACTACATTCTACCATTCAACTTGCCCTGTTAATTGGGCGCCTAGGGCTATGGACCGGGTCACCGCTGCTGTGACACATATCCCGCCGGCACCGGCCCGGTACCGAGTACCCCACGGCCCTGGGAGGGCGACCCACACACACACGGCTCCACTCAGTACACACATGGCTTCACTCCATAAACCTCATACACATGCGGCTCTGCTCCGTACACCTAATACACATGCGGCTTTGTTCCATACACCTCGTACACAGGCGGCTCCGCTACATACACACGCGGCTCCACCACATACACACATGGCTCTGCTCCGCTCCACACACACACGGCTCAGCTCAGTACAACCCATACACACGGCTCCGCTCCATACACCCTGTACACACACGGCTCCACTCCATACACCCCATACACACCCTGCTCTGCTCCGCTCTGTACACACACGACTCAGCTCCATACTCTTTCTAGACACAGGGCTCCGCTCAATACACTTCGTACAAATGCGGCTCCGCTCCGTACACCTTGTTTACACGCGGCTCTGCTCCATACACCTCATACACACGTGCTCCGCTCCGTACACACACGGCGCCGCTCCATACACACACGGCTCCACGCTGTACACCCCGTACACACACACACAACTCTGCTCCGCTCTGTACACACACAGCTCAGCTCCGTACACTTTCTAAACACAGGGCTCCACTCAATACACTTCGTACACACACGCGGCTCCGCTCCGTACACCTCGTACACACATGCGGCTCCGCTCCGTACACCTCGTACACACACTGCTCCGCTCCATACACACGGCTCCACTCCGTACACCCCGTAAACACATGACTCTGCTCCGCTCTGTACACACATGGCTCAGCTCCGTACACTTTCTACACACAGGGCTCCGCTCAATACACTTCGTACACACGTGCGGCTCTGCTCCGTACACCTCGTACACACACGCGGCTCCGCTCCATACACTTTCCACACACAAGGCTCCGCTCAATACACTTCATACACACATGCGGCTCCGCTCCGTACACTTTCCACACACAGGGCTCCGCTCAATACACTTCGGAGCGGAGCCGCGTGTGTGTACGAAGTGTATTGAGCAGAGCCCTGTGTGTAGAAAGTGTACGGAGCTGAGCCGTGTGTGTACAGAGCGGAGCAGAGTCGTGTATGTACGGGGTGTACGGAGTGGAGCCGTGTGTGTTTGGAGCGGAGCCGTGTATGTATGGAGTAGAGCCGCGTGTGTGTACGAGGTGTACAGAGCGGAGCCGCGTGTGTGTACGAGGTGTACGGAGCTGAGCCATGTGTGTACAGAGCAGAGTCGTGTATGTACGGGGTGTACGGAGTCGAGCCGTGTATGTACGGAGCGGAGCCGCGTGTGTGTACGAGGTGTACGGAGCGAAGCCACGTGTGTGTACTAGGTGTACGGAGCGGAGCCGCATGTGTGTACGAAGTGTATTGAGCGGAGCCCTGTGTGTAGAAAGTGTACGTACACACACGCGGCTCCGCTCCGTACACTTTCTACACACAGGGCTCCGCTCAATACACTTCGTACACACATGCGGCTCCGCTCCGTACATCTCGTACACACACGCGGCTCTGCTCCGTACACCTCGTACACACACGCGGCTCCGCACATCTTGTACACACACGTGGCTCCGCTCCGTACACCTCGTACACACACGCGGCTCCGCACATCTCGTACACACACGTGGCTCCGCTCCCTACACCTCGTACACACACGCGGCTCCGCTCCATACACTTTCTACACACAGGGCTCCGCTCAATACACTTCGGAGCGGAGCCGCGTGTGTGTGCGAAGTGTATTGAGCGGAGCCCTGTGTGTAGAAAGTGTACGGAGCGGAGCCGCGTGTGTGTACGTACGCTTTCTACACACAGGGCTCCGCTCAATACACTTCGAACACACACGCGGCTCCGCTCTGTATACCTCGTACACACGTGGCTCCACTCCATACACCTCATACACACACGTGGCTCCACTCCGTACACACACGTGGCTCCACTCCGTACACTTTCTACACACAAGGGTCCGCTCAATACAACTCGTACAAACATGGCTCTGCTCCGTACACCTCGTACACACACGGCTGTGCTCCGTACACCTCGTACACACACGGCGCCGCTCTGTACACCTCGTACACACACGGCACCTCTCTGTACACCCCGTACACACACAGCTCCGCTCTGTACACCTCGTGCACACACGACTCCGCTATGTGCACCTCGTATACACGCAGCTCCAACCGCTCTGTACACCTCATACAAACACAGCTCTGCTACATCCACCCTGTAAACCCCTCCTGACCCCACATATACACTTGCCCTCATCCAGCACTGTGAAAAGCAGCACAGCAGAGTCCTGCAGCATACACTCACTGAGAGGCCACTGATCATGTGACCCCTGACTCCTCCCCTCCTGTGACTTCATCACAGGTCCTGTGCACTGTACACAGAAAAAATTGGACATAGTGGCTGGGCGCAGCAGAATGTAACAGGGGCCACCACCTCCGCCCCCACGTGGCTACCTACTGCTCCGATTCCAGCGCGCCACTGGCTGCCACGGCAACGCGGTCTCAGCCTGCAGTCAGTGCAGTGACTGAGTCCCACCCACCGGCCCCACGCTGTCTGTGTCTGTCTGCTCTGTGTGTGGCCGGTGCCGGCCATTCACTCCAGTCCTCTCGAGTCTCGACTACTGCGGACCGGGCTGGCTATGTTTTCTACCATGTTGTAATGGACTCGCTGTGGTTGCGGGGCGGGCGGGCGAGCGGCCCTGTCTGACGCTAATTAACCGGCCCGGGGGGCAAATGCCTCTCTGCCACCCGGCCCAGCCCACCCCTGCTGCTGCGGGACGAACAAATTGAAGCCGTTGTTGGATGGATGGCAGCTAACGCATCGACTTCAATTACTTCCACATCCTCTCAGGGCCAGAGCACTGAAGAGCAACCATCTGTCTCTTCACCACCTGCCAAATTGTCCAGGCAGTCACAGAGCCCTGGACAGGAGCCATCTCTACTTCTGTTCTCTGAATCTCTTGGCTTGGAAACAGGGGACCAGCCAAGCAGCATTCTAGAATGTGAAGAAGAGGGAGTATGCAGTGATGTGCAACTGCTTTGTCCCTCTGAATCTGAAGAGGCGGGTGGGTCAGTGCCTTTGGTCAGCACACCTCAGTACGCATCAGATGATGAGACTCGGGTGCCACTTTCTGGTGCGTACTGTGCTGGCGAGACTACCCAGGAGAAGCAGGTGTTTGAAGAGGGGAGTGTAGATGATGAGGTCCTTGACCCATCATGGCGTGAGGAACAGGAAGGTGGTGGGAGCAGCTCTGAGGAAGAGATTCCCCGAACGGCCAAAACCGGAGGGAGAGGGAGCGGGCAGACTTGGTTGCCTGTAGCCTCCACTTCGGCACCCATTAGGAGCATTCCTCTTCCAAAACCCAAAACGGGCGCTCCCAGGTCTTGCAGCGCGTGGTCCTTTTTTGACACAGTTGCAGATGACATTTGCTTTGTCAAATGCAAGCTGTGTAATCAGAAAGTCAAAAGAGGCAAAAGTGTCAGCAACCTCAATACCACAAATATGTGGAAACATGTGCGGACCAAGCACGTGGTGGAGTTACAAAGACACACTGAAGATATAGGCCAACCTACAGCACCACCTACCACCTCTTCAGCTCGTGTTGTAGCCTCTTTCACCAGCTCACACACAGCTTGTTCGGCTTCCTCACAGGATCGCCATGGAAGAACCTCTGGCTCTGTTGTCCAGAGACCCAGTGACATTCCACCCACAGCACCACGTTCCCTGTCATCCTCACACTCCCAGGCCACTCTACAGCCATTGGTAGCACAGGCATGGGAGAAAAGGCAGCCATACTTGGCAAACCATCCCTGAGCACAGGCTCTGAATGCTGGCATTGCAAAACTACTGGCCCTTAAAATGCTCTCATTCAGGCTGGTGGAGACTGACCTGACACCTTCCGTTACTTCATGGCATTGGCAGTCCCACAATACACTGTGCCCAGCCACTTTTATTTCAGCAGGCAAGCCATCCCTGCCCTGCAAAAGCATGTGGAGGGAAAAATTAAACATGTGCTACTAAACGCCGTCAGTAGCAAGGTCCACCTGACCACCGATGCGTGGACCAATAACCATGGACACCCTGGTGCATTCCATCATGTTCTCCTTTACACCCGAGAGCAGTGCTGCTAGTGCTTTACAAAGCAGCTCTGTGCGTCGAGGCAGTGGAGGAAGCTCTGCACAAAGAGGGAGCAGAAGCAGCGCCTCAACACAAGGCAAGACCAGTATGGCCAAAATGTGGCAAAGTTTTGTGTGCCCGCCACAAATGTCTACACCATCACAGACGGCTCCAGTCAGCAGGAGGCAACGTTTCCGTCAGATGGTGACAGACTACATGTCTTGCCCTGTCAATGTACTCCCAGACGGCTCTTCCCCCTTCAAGTATTCGGTCTCTAAGCTGGATACCTGGCCAGAGCTTAGCCAGTATGCATTGGAGGTACTGGCTTGCCCTGCTGCTAGTGTATTATCGGAACGCGTCTTTAGTGCCGCAGGTGGTGTACTAACAGACCGTCGCATGCGACTATCCTCCGATAACATTGACCGGCTTACTTTTCTGAAAATGAACAAGGCCTGGATCTCGCCTGAATTTGCCAGTCCTCTTCCAGATTAAATTATTGGTTGGTAACAGTATACAGGTCTCCTGTTGTGTTAATGTTTCTACCACCTGAACTGTAATCCCTGGGCTCCAACACGATCAGTTGTTGCTCAGAAGTGCTGTCTGCACAGAGAAAAACACTAGATCCTGTGTTAGTAGGGTTCAGTAACGCCAGCTGCTCCCCTGCTGTGTGTCCGGCAATATCTCCTGCTCCCTCCACATTCAAACTACATCAGATTTTAAACTTGCTCCAAGTAGGCCTCAGTCTACACCATGATTGATCCTGGGCTCCAACACGACCAGTTGTTGCTCAGAAGTGCCGTCTGCACAGAGAAAAACACTAGCTCCTGTGTTAGTGGGGTTCAGTAACGCCAGCTGCTCCCCTGCTGTGTGTCCGGCAATATCTCCTGCTCCCTCCACATTCAAACTACATCAGATTTTAAACTTGCTCCAAGTACGCCTCAGCCTACACCATGATTGATCCTGGGCTCCAACACAGCCAGTTGTTGCTCAGAAGTGCTGTCTGCACAGGAAAAAACACTAGCTCCTGTGCTAGTGGGGTTCAGTAATGCCAGCTGCTCCCCAGCTGTGTGTCCGGCAATATCTCCTGCTCCCTCCACATTCAAACTACATCAGATTTTAAACTTGCTCCAAGTAGGCCTCAGCCTACACCATGATTGATCCTGTGCTCCAACACTGCCAGTTGTTGCTCAGAAGGGCCGTCTGCACAGAGAAAAACACTAGCTCCTGTGTAAGTGGGGTTCAGTAAAGCCATCTGCTCCCCTGCTGTGTGTCCGGCAATATCTCCTGCTCCCTCCACATTCACCCGACATCAGATAGTAAACTTGCTCCAATTAGGCCTCAGCCTACTCCTTGATTAACCCTGGGCTCCAACACCACCAGTTGCTGCTCAGAAGTGCCGTCTGCACAGAAAAAAACACTAGCTCCTGTGTTAGTGGGGTTCAGTAACGCCAGCTGCTCCCCTGCTGTGTGTCCGGCAATGTCTCCTGCTCCCTCCACATTCAAACTACATCAGATATTAAACTTGCTCCAAGTAGGCCTCAGCCTACACCATGATTGATCCTGGGCTCCAACACCACCAGTTGTTGCTCAGAAGTGCCGTCTGCACAGAAAAAAACACTAGCTCCTGTGTTAGTGGGGTTCAGCAATGCCAGCTGCTCCCCTGCTGTGTGTCCGGCAATGTCTCCTGCGCCCTCCACATTAAACTACATCAGATATTAAACTTGCTCCAAGTAGGCATCAGCCTACACCATGATTGATCCTGGGCTCCAACACCGTCAGTTGTTGCTGAGAAGTGCTGTCTGCACAGAGAAAACATTAGCTCCTGTGTTAGTGGGGTTCAGTAACGCCAGCTGCTCCCCTGCTGTGTGTACGGCAATTTCTCCTGCTCTGTCCACATTCACACTTTTAAACTTGCTCCAATTAGGCCTCTGGCTCCACTCTGTCTCTGGTATTTACCCTGGGCTCCAACACCGCCAGTTGCTGCTCAGAAGTGCCGTCTGCACAATCGACACTTGCTCCTGTGCTACTGGGGTTCAGTAACGTCAGCTGATCCCCTGCTGTGTGTCCGGCAATTTCTCCTGCTCTGTCCACACTCACACAACTACAGATTTTAAACTTGCTCCAATTAGGCCTCTGCCTCCACTCTGTTTGTACTATTAACCCTGGGCTCCAACACCGCCAGTTGCTGCTCAGAAGTGCCGTCTGCACAGTCAACATATGCTCCAGTGTTATTGGGGTTCAGTAATGTCAGCTGATCCCCAGCTGTGAGTCCGACAATTTCTCCTGCTCTGTCCACACTCACACAACTACAGATTTTAAACTTGCTCCAATTAGGCCTCTGCCTCCACTCTGTTTGTACTATTGACCCTGGGTTCCAGCACCGTCAGCTGGTTCCCGACAGTGTCTTTGGCACGGGTACTCCCTCCTGCCCAGCCTGGTTCCAGCACACCAGCTGTTTCCGGGTAGTGTCAACGTCACTTTGCCTCCAAAACTTTGTCCTGTCTTGTTGCGGTCGGGTTAGCCGACTCTATGGTGCCTGCAGTTTAGGTGTTTCCTATGTGGGCTGCGGGATCTGGCAATAAAGGCTGGTTCCATAGTGCCAATAGGGCAAGCACTCCCTGTAGGACTGTGGGTTTTGGCAACTGCGGCCAGCTCGCGGCCTTGCAACTTTGTTTTTCATGGGTACCTTCTGCTACCCATCCGGGTTCCAGTACCATCAGCTGGTTCTCGGCAGTGCCTTTTGCTTAGGTGCCTTGCCTCCATTTCGGTATCTGAGTTCCAGCAACATCTGCTGGTCCTTGGTAGTGCTTTCTAGCACAGGTACCTCCTGCTTAGTAACCGGGTTCCAGTACCATCAGCTGGTCCTCGGTAGTGCCATTGGCTCTTGTAGCTTCTGCTACCCATCCGGGTTCCAGCACCGTCAGCTGGTCCTCAGTAGTTCCATTGCCTCTTGTTCCTTCTGCTGCCCCTCAGGGTTCCAGCACCGTCAGCTGGTTCTCGGCAGTGCCTTTGGCTTAGGTGCCTCCATCTCGGTATCCGAGTTCCTGCAACATCTGCTGGTCCTTGGCAGTGTGTTATGATGAGTCACCGAAGGAGGAAAAAACAAAATACCAGCTAAGTCCAGAAAAACCAGAGAGGTTGGCAGCTATCGGATTGCAGACCCCGGACCTATCCACAACAACTAGCAGTAGGCGTGGGGGGTTCCTATGGTGCTCTAGACCCCTCGATCACAGCCGGAGAACTACATAGCCTAAAGACAGAAAGGGGAAAAACTAAACTGCCCTAGAGCAGACCCCAAAGCAATAGGCAGCCCCCAACATATAATGACGGTGAAGCAAGATGAAAACACTAACACAGATAGAAAGATAGGTTGAACAAATGATGGGGCCCAAGCTAACTACATAGGACAGGATAGGAAAGCTGCTGTCTGCCATCCGCAAAAACCCTATCAAAATGAGCCAACCGACTGATAGGAAAAACAGGCCCTGAAGTCGCTAGGCTTCAAAAGACTACATCAGCACTCAGGTATATTCTGAAGACAGAGCAAAAGATCAACAGATCAGAGACAAAAATGGAATTCAGCTCACCCCTGGCCGGGAATGGCAGAAATCCCAAAAAACAAGGCAAAACAAAAACAAAACTGAAGAGTACAAAGCAGAGCAGAAAAACTTAGCTTTGAGATGCAGGAATCAGACTGGTCTCCAAGAATCCAGCAGGAATATCACCAGCCAGGAAGAAGGGCGTCGGCAGCCTTATATCCAGTCCTCAATTTCAGCCACCCAGTCATCATCTAGCTGCTCAGGTGTTTTGTAATCAGCCTCACTACCTTCCTTCACCAGAGGAGGGAGTTCATCAGACCTCAATGGTGAAGGGAAAAATGAACTCACAACAGTACCTCCCCCTTGAGGAGGGGTCACCGAACCCTCATCCATGCCACCAGGGCGATCCAGGTGAGCCCGATAAAAGGCACGCACCAATCTTTCGGCATGAATATCAGAGGCAGAGACCCAGGAATTATCCTCCTGACCATAACCCTTCCACTTAACCAAATACTGGAGTCTCCGTCTAGCCAGACGGGAATCCAGTATCTTCTCTACCTCATATTCCATGTTACCTTCAACCAATATAGGGTCAGGAGGTGCCACCACAGGAACTACTGGTTCAACAAACCTCTTCAACAAGGACTTATGAAACACATTATGAATTTTAAATGTGACAGGAAGAGCCAACCGAAAAGAGACCGGATTAATAATCTCCAAAATCTTGTACGGTCCAATAAATCTAGGCTTAAACTTAGGAGAAGCCACCTTCATAGCGATATTTTTTGATGACAACCAAACCATATCACCCACCTTAACCCTCCGTCGGGCGCAATAGATCTGACAGGCACACAGTAATTAGTTTCACTTCTCTCTCCTTGCCCACTTATCAGAAAACCCCACCCCTCCTAGTTATCTCCTGACTCTACAGGCTCTGTGAAACCTGATATCACAGTGACTCAGCAGACCTTCTAGTGAGCAGATATCAACACTTTGGCTTCTCAGGCACATTGCGCCTGATTTCAACACAAATTGAAAGGTTAGTATTTTCTTTTTTTATTCATCACGATTGTGTATTTAGCTTGTTTTATGAAGGATTAATGCTAAGTTAGTGTACATAAGTACTGTTTTCTTAGACAAAAGGAGGGTGGCTTCTAAGGCACATTGCGCCCTAACACATACTCTTTCTCTCTTGCTTCAGATTTTCTGCTGTAATGGCCAGAAAACAGTATGATTCATCTAAACCCCTTCATTTAGAAGAAATGAAGATTTTTTTGTTAGAAGATGATGAGGAAGAACCAGCAGTAACTGAGGATTTAGAGGAATCTAGTGACATTTCATCTGAAGATGAGGTAGCAGAATGTAACACTGATTCTGGAACAGAGCAGGATGGTGATGACACTGATACAGAGGAAACAGACACAGATCTAGCTTATTATTTGGGCAAAGATAAAAATACAAAGTGGAACAAAAAGGCACCCAAGAACAAACAGCGCAGAGAATCCCACAATATTATTACACACCTTCCTGGAGTTATTGGAAGTGCTAGAAAAGCTAAAACTGCAGTGGAATGTTGGAGTAATCTAATTACAGATAGCATGTTGGAAACTATTGTTCGGTTCACTAACCAGTATATTGACACAATCAAAGAGCAATTCTCCAGAGAGAGGGACATCAAAAACACTGATGTGATTGAACTCAAGGCATTTATTGGCTTGTTATACCTAGCTGGTGCTTTCAGAGCAAATAGGCAAAGTTTGGAGGAGCTGTGGGGGACAGACGGTGATGGCATCGAAAAATTCAGCCTTGTGATGAATCTGAAACGATTCAAAGTCCTGATCCGTTGCCTCCGTTTCGATGATCGAAGTACCCGGACAGAACGAAAAGGTTATGACCGGCTTGCACCAATTCGGGACATATTTCAATAATTTATTATGAATTGTCAAAAAAGCTATTGCCCAGGGCAAAACCTCACTATTGATGAGATGCTTCCAGGTTTCCGTGGAAGATGTGGTTTTCGGCAATATATACCATCAAAGCCAAACAAATATGGAATTAAAATTTTTGCCATGGTTGATGCAAGGATGATGTACACTATGAACATGGAAGTTTATTGTGGAAGACAGCCACCAGGTCCTTTCAATGTGAGCAACAAGCCTAGTGATGTGGTAAAGAGAATTGCTGAGCCAATGTTTGGATCTGGTCGAAATAACACTGCTGACAACTGGTTTACTGACTTTGATCTGATTGATTTTTTAAAAACGAAAAAGCTGTCATATGTGGGAACTGTTAGAAAAAACAAAAGGCAGTTGCCGCCAGATTTTCTATATACAAAAGGCAAACAACAGTATAGCACTATGTTTGGGTTCAGTAATGGAAAGATTTTAGTTTCTTACATCCCACGCGAGAGGAAAAATGTGATTTTGGTCTCTTCATTACATAATGATTACACCATTGATCCAGAGTCTGGGGAGCTAAGGAAACCAGAAATCATAACTTTTTATAATTTGACCAAAAGCGGCGTTGACACTGCTGACCAAATGTGTGGCAATTTCAATGTAAGTCGAAATACCAAACTCTGGCCGATGGTAATCTTCTTTACAATGCTGAATGTGGGTGGCATCAACTCACAAGTAATTTACCTCGGTAATGAACTTAAACAAATGCGCAGAAGAATGTACCTAAAACAATTGGCTAATGAACTGGTGAGTGGAGAGCTAAGCCTAAGAAGTACAAAGACGGTTGGAATTCCCCTTGCCCTGCAACACCGGTTGAAGAGATATCGTCCCAAGGACGTTCCAGAACAAACACCGACTCTACCACCTTCTAAAAGACGCAGTTGTACTACCTGCTCATTTGTATCTGGTTTCAGAAGGCTTTCTAAATATGACTGCAAAATATGTAAAGAATCAATCTGCCTTTCCCATGCAACTTTCGTCTGCCAGCCTTGCTTTTCTAAGTGTACCTGTGCTGCTTCTGCTGCAATTGAAACCACTGAAGATGAGTAGAAAATAATTAAGTAACATCTAAGTGCAATATCCTTTAAGTTTTTTTCCATAATTTTATATTTAAGCAATAGTTAAGTAAAGATAACTGGAGCCTATTTGGCGGTACTACCGAAAAGTGGTACTTTTAGTTTTAATAAGTTTATGGTTAATAAATGTTTTTTTTTGCATCTGATTTGGTGTAATCTCTTTTAATACATTCCTATGAAGGTCACTGACTACTTCTATAGTCCTGAAATTGAAATATGTAGCTACTATATGTGGTTTTCTGACCTGTGCTTGTCAGGCACATTGCGCATGAACTGAGGAGAATCTATATTGCGCCTGACGGAGGGTTAAACTGGGGACCAACGGTCCTACGCCGGTTGGAAAACCGCTGGGCCTTTTCCTGGGAGAGAGACAACTTATCCACTACTTGGTCCCAGATCTGGTGCATTCTCTCCACCACAGTGTCAACACCTGGGCAGGCAGAAGGCTCCACCTGCCCTGAAGAAAATCGAGGGTGAAAACCAAAGTTACAAAAAAAAGGTGACATCAAAGTGGCAGAACTAGCTCTATTATTTAACGCAAATTTGGCCAAGGGCAAAAATGAAACCCAATCATCCAGATCGGCAGAAATAAAACATCTCAAATACGACTCCAAAGTCTTGTTTGTTCTCTCCGTCTGCCCATTGGTCTGAGGGTGAAACGCAGAGGAGAAGGACAACTGAATTCCCAGCTTGGAACAGAAAGTCCTCCAAAATCTAGACACAAACTGAACTCCTCTGTCAGATACAATGTTCTCAGGAATCCCGTGCAAGCGAACCACCTGTTGCAAAAACAAGGGCACCAACTCAGAGGAAGATGGCAACTTAGGGAGTGGTACAAGATGGACCGTCTTAGAGAATCTATCACAATCACCCAAATAACAGTCATTCTCTGAGAGACAGGCATATCAGAGATAAAATCCATTGAAATATGGGTCCATGGCCTCCTGGGCACCGGCAAAGGCATCAACAAGCCACTAGAGCGAGAACAAGGTTTAGACTGGGAGCAAGTCCCACAGGACTGCACAAAATTCCTGACATCATGAGACAAGGCGGGCCACCAAAAAGACCGACTCACCAGATCTCTAGTACCAAAAATACCTGGATGACCAGCCAATGCAGAGCAATGAACTTCAGACATCACTCTCTTCCTCCACTGGTCAGGAACATACAACTTTCCACTGGGACAACGCTCAGGTTTGTCCTCCTGAAACTCTTCCAGAGCACGTCTCAAATCGGGCGAGATAGCAGAAAGAACTACCCCCTCGCCTAAGATGGTAGCAGGCTTAGTCACAACAGGAGAATAAGCAAGGAAACTCCTAGAGAGGGCGTCAGCCTTGACATTCTTAGTGCCCGGAAGAAAAGAGACCACAAAATCAAAACGTGTGAAAAACAAGGCCCACCTAGCCTGTCTAGGATTCAAGCGCTTGGCCGACTCCAGGTAAATCAAATTCTTGTAGTCAGTAAGGACCACGACTTGGTGTTTGGCTCCCTCCAACCAATGTCTCCACTCCTCAAATGCCCATTTCATGGCCAACAGTTCCCGATTCCCCACATCATAGTTACGTTCGGATGGGGAGAACTTTCCGGAAAAGAAAGCACAAGGATTCATTTTAGATGTCACAGGATCTTTTTGGGACAACACCGCTCCTGCACCAATCTCAGAAGCGTCCACCTCCACCTGAAACGGGAGTGAGACATCAGGTTGCCGCAAAACTGGAGCAGAAGTGAATCTTCGCTTCAGCTCCTGAAAGGAAGAAACAGCCTCCGGAGACCAATTCAGCACATCAGCACCTTTCCTAGTCAAATCCGTCAATGGATTTGCCATACCAGAAAAATTAGCTATAAATTTCCGATAAAAATTAGCAAAACCCAAAAACTTCTGGAGGGCCTTCAAAGAAGTGGGCTGAACCCAATCATAAATGGCCTGTACCTTGGCCGGGTCCATTTCAATAGTTGACGGAGACAAAATAAATCCCAAAAATGAAATCCTCTGTACCCCAAAAAGGCATTTCGATCCCTTGACATACAGGGAATTCTCCCTCAAAATCCGGAACACAGTCCGAACATGTTCCACATGAGAGTCCCAATTCTTGGAGAAGATCAAAATATCAGCAAGATAGATAATCAAAAATTTATCCATAAAGTCTCGGAATATATCGTTCATGAAGCACTGGAAGACAGAAGGGGCATTAGTGAGCCCAAAAGGCATCACCAGGTACTCAAAATGTCCCTCCGGAGTATTAAACGCCGTCTTCCATTCATCCCCATGCTTAATGCGAATAAGATTATACGCCCCCCTGAGGTCAAGCTTGGTAAACCAGCAAGCACCTTTAACTCTGGAGAATAGATCAGAAATCAGGGGTAACGGATACTGATATTTAACAGTAATTTTGTTGAGGGCACGATAGTCAATACAAGGCCTTAATGAACCATCCTTTTTAGCCACGAAAAAAACCCCAGCACCTAAGGGTGAAGAGGATGGTCTAATATGACCCTTCTCCAACGACTCCTTAATATAGGATCGCATAGCCTCGTGCTCGGGTACAGATAAATTGAAAAGCCGACCCTTGGGGAATTTACACCCCGGGTTCAGCTCAATTGCACAGTCATTACTCCTATGAGGAGGCAAAGACGCAGACTCATTCTCACTAAATACATCATAAAAGTCAGCCAAATTGTCAGGAACATCATGCGACTGGGGAGAGGTGGAGAAAACAGGAGCATCACTAAGGGGACACCGACAACCCCAACTCACCACAGACAAAGATTTCCAATCCATAACTGGATTATGGATTTGCAACCAGAGAAACCCCAGAACAATGGTATCATGCAAATTATGCAACACCAAAAATCTGCAATTTTTTTGATGGTCTGGGGCGACCCGCATTACCACCTGGGTCCAAAACTGAGGTTTATTCTTCGCCAAAGGAGTAGCATCAATTCCCATCAAAGGGATAGGCGTCCGCAGAGGTGACATAGGAAATCCACAACGTTTAGCAAAATCCAAGTCCATCAGGTTAAGAGCTGCTCCTGAATCCACAAAAGCCTTGGCGGAAAATGTGGACAGGGAGCAGATCAGAGTAATTGCCAGAAGAAACTTAGGTTGAACACCACCCACAGAAAACATGTGTGCACAACGTTTCTCTCGTTTAGGGCAGACAGAAATAATATGCGAGGCATCTCCACAAAAAAAACAAACACAGCTTATTACGCCTTCTGAACTCCTGACGTTGCGCTCTAGACAAAACTCTATCACATTGCATAGGTTCAGACATTTGTTCAACAGGTGGCAACATCTCTCGTGTAGTTTTACGTTCATGTAAACGCCGATCCACCTGAATGGCTAATGACATAGAATCGTCAAGACCAGAGGGAACAGGAAATTCCACCATAGTATCTTTTACAGTTTCTGACAAACCCTTCCGAAAGAGGGCTGCCAAGGCACCATCATTCCAGGTAGTAAGGACCGCCCACTTTTGGAATTTTTGACAGTACAACTCTGCCGAATCCCGACCCTGGCTTAATGCCAACAGGGTCTTTTCAGCCTGATCAATAGCATTAGGTTCATCATACAACAACCCCAAGGCTTGAAAAAATGCGTTCACATTATTCAGAATAGGATCATCAGGTTTCAAAGAAAACGCCCAATCCTGGGGATCGCCGCGCAGCAAAGAAATGACAATTTTAACCTGCTGCGCGGAGTTTCCCGACGAGTTAGGATTCAAGGCAAAAAATAATTTACAATTATTCTTGAAATTCAAGAATTTAGACCGATCCCCACAAACACATCAGGAGTGGGAATCTTTGGTTCAGCAGCATGTGAATGAGCAAGATAGGTGGAAATTCCCCGCACTTCAGCAGCGAGCTGCTCCACACGATCAGACAATTGCTTCATCTCCATTGAGAGAAAAATTCCCCCTACGGCCTCAGAGATATAGAGGAAAAAATATGCACACAAAAAAAAAAAAAATTCTGACACTTTTTTTTTTTTTTTTACAATTCTCTCCTGCTATTGAGTACCCTAGGATCTGCGGTATGGCTAGTGATTCTGTTATGATGAGTCACCGAAGGAGGAAAAAACAAAATACCAGCTAAGTCCAGAAAAACCAGAGAGGTTGGCAGCTATTGGATTGCAGACCCCTGGACCTATCCACAACAACTAGCAGTAGCCGTGGGGGGTTCCTACGGTGCCCTAGACCCCTCGATCACAGCCGGAGAACTACATAGCCTAAAGACAGAAAGGGGAAAAACTAAACTGCCCTAAAGCAGACCCCAAAGCAATAGGCAGGCCCAACATATAATGACGGTGAAGCAAGATGAAAACACTAACACAGATAGAAAGATAGGTTGAGCAAATGATGGGGCCCAAGCTAACTACATAGGACAGGATAGGAAAGCTGCTGTCTGCCATCCGCAAAAACCCTATCAAAATGAGCCAACCGACTGATAGGAAAAACAGGCCCTGAAGCCGCTAGGCTTCAAAAGACTATATCAGCACTCAGGTATATTCTGAAGACAGAGCAAAAGATCAACAGATCAGAGACAAAAATGGAATTCAGCTCACCCCTGGCCGGGAATGGCAGAACTCCCAAAAAACAAGGCAAAACAAAAACAAAACTGAAGAGTACAAAGCAGAGCAGAAAAACTTAGCTTTGAGATGCAGGAATCAGACTGGTCTCCAAGAATCCAGCAGGAAAATCACCAGCCAGGAAGAAGGGCGTCGGCAGCCTTATATCCAGTCCTCAATTCCAGCCACCCAGTCATCATCTAGCTGCCCAGGTGTTTTGTAATCAGCCTCACTACCTTCCTTCACCAGAGGAGGGAGTTCATCAGACCTCAATGGTGAAGGGAAAAATGAACTCACAACAGTAGTGCTTTCTAGCACAGGTACCTCCTGCTTAGTCACAGGGTTCTAGTAACGTCAGCTGGTCCTCGGTAGTGCCATTGGCTCTGGTTCCTTCTGCTACCCATCAGGGTTCCAGCACCATCAGCTCGTCCTCGGCAGTTCCATTGCCTCTTGTTCCTTCTGCTGCCCCTCCGGGTTCCAGCACCGTCAGCTGGTTCTCGGCAGTGCCTTTGGCTTAGGTGCCTCCATCTCGGTATCCGAGTTCCAGCAACGTCTGCTGGTCCATGGTAGTGCTTTCTAGCACAGGTACCTCCTGCTTAGTAACCGGGTTCCAGTACCATCAGCTGGTCCTTGGTAGTTCCATTGGCTCTTGTTCCTTCTGCTGCCCCTCAGGGTTCCAGCACCGTCAGCTGGTTCTCGGCAGTGCCTTTGGCTTAGGTGCCTCCATCTCGGTATCTGAGTTCCAGCAACATCTGCTCATCCTTGGCAGTGCTTTCTAGCACAGGTACCTCCTGCTTAGTCACCGGGTTCCAGTAACATCAGCTGATCCTCGGTAGTGCCATTGGCTCTGGTTCCTTCTGCTACCCATCCGGGTTCCAGCACCGTCAGCTGGTCCTCGGCAGTTCCATTGCCTCTTGTTCCTTCTGCTGCCCCTCCGGGTTCCAGCACCGTCAAATGGTCCTCGGCAGTGCCTTTGGCTTAGGTGCCTCCATCTCAGTATCTGAGTTCCAGCAACGTCTGCTGGTCCTTGGTAGTGCTTTCTAGCACAGGTACCTCCTGCTTAGTAACCGGGTTCCAGTACCGTCAGCTGGTCCTCGGTAGTGCTATTGGCTCTTGTAGCTTCTGCTACCCATCCGGGTTCCAGCACCGTCAGCTGGTCCTCGGTAGTTCAATTGCCTCTTGTTCCTTCTGCTGCCCCTCAGGGTTCCAGCACCATCAGCTGGTTCTCGACAGTGCCTTTGGCTTAGGTGCCTCCATCTCGGTATCCAAGTTCCAGCAACGTCTGCTGGTCCTTGGTAGTGCTTTCTAGCACAGGTACCTCCTGCTTAGTCACCAGGTTCCAGTAACGTCAGCTGGTCCTCGGTAGTGCCATTGGCTCTTGTTCCTTCTGCTACCAATCCGGGTTCCAGCACCGTCAGCTGGTCATTGGTAGTTCCATTGCCTCTTGTTCCTTCTGCTGCCCCTCCGGGTTCCAGCACTGTCAGCTGTTTCAGGGAAGTGTCAACGTCACTTTGGCATAAATACATTATCCTGTCGTGTTGCGGTCGGGTTAGCTGACTCTATGGTGCCTGCAGTTTAGGTGCTTCCTATGTGGGCTGCGGGTTCTGGAAATAAAGGCTGGTTCCGTAGTGCCAATAGGACAAGCACCCCCTGTAGGACTGTTGGTTTCGGTAACTGCAGCCGGCTCACGGCCTTGCAACTTTGTTTTTTATGGGTACCTTCTGCTGCCCCTCTGGGTTCCAGCACTGTCTGCTGGTTCTCAGCAGTGCCTTTGGCTTAGATGCCTCCATCTCGGTATCCGAGATCCAGCAACGTCTGCTGGTCCTTGGTAGTACTTTCTAGCACAGGTACCTCCTGCTTAGTCACCAGGTTCCAGTACTGTCAGCTGGTCCTCGGTAGTGCCATTGGCTCTTGTTCCTTCTGCTGCCCCTCCGTGTTCCAGCACCGTCAGCTGTTTCAGGGAAGAGTCAACGTCACTTTGGCACCAATACATTGTCCTGTCGTGTTGCGGTAGGGTTAGCCGACTCTATGGTGCCTGCAGTTTTGGTGCTTCCTATGTGAGCTGCGGGTTCTGGAAATAAAGGCTGGTTCCGTAGTGCCAATAGGAGAAGCACCCCCTGTATGACTGTGGGTTTCGGTAACTGCGGCCGGCTCGCGGCCTTGCAACTTTGTTTTTCATGGGTACCTTCTGCTGCCCCTCCGGGTTCCAGCACCGTCAGCTCGTTCTCAGCAGTGCCTTTGGCTTAGGTGCCTCCATCTCGGTATCCGAGTTCCAGCAACATCCGCTGGTCCTTGGTAGTGCTTTCTAGCACAGGTACCTCCTGCTTAGTAACTGGGTTCCAGTACCATCAGCTGGTCCTTGGTAGTTCCATTGGCTCTTGTTCCTTCTGCTACCCATCTGGGTTCCAGTACCGTCAGCTGGTTCTCGGCAGTTCCTCAGCCTTCTTGCACCTTCTGCCACATTTCCAAATTCAAACTTTTTTAAATGGTTTTTGGTAATTACTCTGGATCTCCCTGATGACGACCCTGAAGACCACCCAAACGAAGACCAAAAAGATGACCCTGAAGAAGATGACCAAGAGGACAAAGAACATGAAGACAACCACCAAGATACAGAACAACAAGAGACAGAAGACCAAGAAGCAGAAGAACAAAAAGCAGAAGAACATTAAGCATAAGACTAAAAATGAGAGCAAAAGATATTTTTTAAATTATAAGCAGAAGAAGACTAAGCAGTGTATGGGGTGAGTCCGTTCCTCCTCGTGGTGCCCCTAGAAAATGCCTGCTGCTGCAGGCCAAACTGAACACGGAAAAATCTTGTTGTAAATCTTTTGTGACAGGCAGAACGGCTGGTGTAATCTTCAAACTTTTATAGATAACAACTACAGGAATGCCTGTCACAAATAAGAATATGATGATGAAGAAGTAGAATATGAAGAAGAATAATAGTTGAATAAAAAGAATATGAAGAATGTAAAAAAAAGAATAATAGGAAGAAGGTGAAGATGAATAAGGTGAAGAAGAAGTTGATGAAAAAGATGCTGCTGCTGCTGAGGATCATGAAGGAGAAAGTGTGGGAGAAGTAAAAAAGAAGGTGAAGAGCTTGGAAGGAGTGAAACATACATATCTGACAAAATGTAAAAAAGGTTAACATAGTCAATATCTTTGTAACTCCGAACGTCTTAAAAAAAAATTATTCCTGTTATTGCATTTGATTGGGCTAAACCTCTATGCCTTTAATGTCTCCTCCTTCTCCCCCAAAACATTCTACATTATTCTTAGTTGTTTTCCTTCATGTAGAATTAACCTACAAGGAAAGAAGGGGTTTATTTTAATTCCGATATTTCTGTCCCATTGACTTGCATAGGTTTCCGGTATCGGAATCGGTGATATCCGATACTTTTTGGGTATTGGTCCGATCCAATCCGATCCGATATTTCACGATATCGGAAGGTATCGCTCAACACTAGTGACCAGCCCTACCCTGCTCCACTGCCTTCCAGACACCATGCACAGCACTAAATGTGCTGAAGCCTGGAAGAGAGCAATGCTGGGCCTCCTAAAGGAGTTAGGGTGCAAATTTCACCAGCCAATTATACAGCACCTTTGCCAGAACCTTCCTGTCGGCATTAAGAAGCTCTATGGGGCGCCAATTCTCAATGCAAGATGTGTCTTTAACCTTTGACAAGATGATCAGGTCAGACCTCCTCGTTGACTTTGGCAGAATGCCCAAGGAAAGACACTCATTGAATACCTCAGTCAAGAGGGGAACCAAAGTGTCGTTAAAGGTCTTATAGAACTGAGATGTTAAGCCATCTGGACCGGGTGATTTATTTTGGGCAAGCCCTTCAATCGCCAAATTAACTTCCTCCTTCCTGATCATCTCTGTCAAAACGTCGAGAGGGGTCAACCCCTGGTTCGGGGATGGCTTCAGCCAGGAAAGCTGACATCTCAACCCAATCAAGATCCCTCTTCCCCAAGAGGTGCAAGTAGAAGGATCTGACAACCTCCAGGATCGCTGATCTGAATCGCCTCAGGGACCCGGCAGTGTCGACCAGTCCTGTAACTACTTTACTGTTCACTGACATCTTGCAGTTTCTGTAAGGGTCAGGTGAGCGGTACTTCCCGTAATCCCTCTCCAAAACCAAAGATGCATGTCAATTGTACTGACACCTCCTCATAAGCAAAGATTTAATTTTGGAAATCTCCTCATGGCTACCTTCAGTTGAGACAAGATGCTCGCGTTTCCTCCTCAGATCCTGATACATGCGGTACCTGCTCAAACTCCTGAGGTTCGAGAGCTGGCGGAAGAATCTCATCACCTTTTTCTTGAACATCTCCCACCACTCTGACTTACTACTACAAAGATCCAGTAAGGGTACCTTGCTCTGAAGAAAATCCTCAAACGTCTCTCTTATCTCCGCTTCTTCCAAGAGAGACGAATTGAGCCACCAAAAGCCTCTTCCCTTCCGTAGGGTCTCTGTAACATTTAGAGAAAGCAAAATTAAATAGTGGTCAGAGAACTCCACCTCCACAACAGACATTGCTGAAAAGACATCTTCATCCTTTAAATAAAACCTATGTATTCTGGACCTACAGTTTCCTCCATGATAAGTAAATCCCTCGTGGTCTGGGGTGTGCCGAATGTGGACATCCACCAGGCGAGCCTCACTAGTTATACATAAGTCAGCTTGTCTCTTGAACCTCTTCTACCCTGGGGCCTCATGACAATATTGAAGTCCCCACATAGACAACCTTGCGATTTGTAGAAAGGCACAGCTTTATCCTCATAAAGAGACACTTCCAGTCCCACTTAGATTGGGGACCATTGATGTTAATGAGCCGGAGCTCTTGTCCCTTCATGAGGACATCTAAGATCAGGCACCTCCCCATTTCTAACTCAATAACTCGTCAGCATTTCACCAGTGCAGTAAAAAGGATCACCACTCTGCTATATGGCTCGGCCACAATAGACCAATAGGAGGGCCCAAGTCTCCACTCTCTCTTAGCTTTAAACACGTCTGCTATGTTTGGCAGCCTGGTCTCTTTCAAAAAGAAAATGTCAGCTTCAACCCGGCTGAGAATATCAAAGGCCGCAAATCTGGCTGTATTTGACTTTATGCTGGTGGCATTAATGGACGCCAGCGTCAATGGAGTGGGTACCGCCATCATTGATGATTGAGTTAGATGGCTTTCTTCTTCCCACTACCCTTATCCTCTGCTTCAGAGGAGGAATCATTCCCCATCTTTAAAGACACAGAGGTGTCCATTTCCACGTGTGTTTTCTTTTTATTGTCCTCGTCTCCGGACTCAGGGCCATTCCCTCCCTCCAAAGACCTTACATTCCCATAAAAAGGAGACTCGGCACCCGCTGTAAGCCCTGCTGAAACCCGAACCTCATCCTCAGTTTCCTCCTCAGAGGAAGAGATATTCTCAAGGGCTTGGAACCGGCTAGAAAGAACAACCTGAGAGAAGTCAGTTTTTTCTTCCTTGGGTACCTTGGTCATATCAGGAGAAGATGTTTTATCTCCCTTCTTTCTCTTCTTTTTGGTGCCGAGCTTACGTTTGTCCTCTAGCCACTGCCTATTATCCTCATCCATACTTTCATAATGGGAGGATTCATAGGCAGTGGCGCTTTCCTCCCTGTGGATTCTCCTGACCTACTCATCCAACCCATCATCCCATCAGCAGCAAGACTGGCATCCAGGACAGGGGCCACCTCAGTAGCCTGGGGCTCACCCAGCTTCCTCTCCTGTCTGCGCTTGTCTAGATGTCTCAGCTGGGCAGGTGTCTTTTTATTGCTTTTCCTCCTTGGCCCCTCAGCTCCCTCACCCCTGCTAGTCCCTTCTCCAGCAAATCAGCCTCACGGCTTTCTCCCACCGGGGTCACAAATGCATTAGCGAAGAAATGAGGACAATGGCTGAATGGATGACCTAAGTCACCACATAACTGGCACCTAATCTCCACACAAGATACAGCAAGATGGACAATATCCCCACACAATTAACATTTCTGCACAGTGTAGTTTGCACTAAAGTGTGTGGGGTCGCCTCACCTGTGACAGAGCTTCGGTTCCCCTGGTGGAAGACCTGGATAAGATCCCTACCCAAGACGGTAGATGATGGAATGTGGGCAACCATACCACCAAAATGCTTAAGTTTTACCATAATCATCCACACCCTGACCAGATACCAAACTCGTCACGGTTTTTCTTTGGCATCTCCACCACCTCTCCATGTCAGCCAAGCAACATCATGATGTCATAACAAGAACGCGACTCGTTACAATTCATCAAGGTCACTTTCTTGTCTTGGTTTTGGAGAGACACCACCTGAATGGCAAAGTCTCGCCAGCCGGGGTCATTTTTTGCCAAGTCCTAATTTGACCAGACGAGCTCAAGCCCTTCTAGCCAAACAAAGCTGACCTCAAACTCAAGTGTGGAATCCCTATGTATCAAGGCATAGATGTGAACTGCCTTAAAGCCCATCTTCAGCAGGAACTCCACAGCCTTAGACCTTGGAGGACATGTATCACTCCTCCTCCACCGAAGATGGACCACATTCCTACACACACTACCCAGCCCTACTGCTGGGAGGGACAACACTGCATTCCCCTTTTTGCTCTTGGAAGGCCCTGAGGCCATGACTTTTGAACCAGAAGGATAGATCAACCTCTCGACCCTCTACCATTAGTGATTTTGTCCCCTTCTTTAGAGCATCCAGGAGACGTCGCAGCAACATGCCGTCCCCAGAGCCCGGAGACGAGGAGAACGCCCTACTGCCCCCAAGGTGACAGTGGCATAACTCCTGATGAGTTCTGCCACCACCGGGGGGGCAACAGGACCAGTGACCACATCAACACCAACAGTATCACTATTACTCACCTCCATAACCCCCTCACCCTCCACTAAACCAGCAACCACACTACTAGACAAAGAATTTTCCTCATCCATACCTCCCACCACATTCACTCGTGCTGGACCAGTGACAACAGGGTGTAACATTATCAGGCACAAGAGGCTCAGTCTCCTCCACAGAACTGGAGGCGACCTCACCACTGGACTTACATGTGCCCTCCGCATTATCAGTTGATATTTTCCATTGCTTCACTGTTGACACCAGGCACCGCTGATCTTTCACCGCTGTGAGGCGCCACTGATCATTTATATCAGGATCTTGCAGACCAGCAGCACCAACACAGAATAGGACTTTGGGAGGACCAGAACTCCCAGCCCTGGCAACCCCCTCACACTGCTGCCACTTGTCAACTAAATGATTAGCGGCAACAGTATTCAGGGCACCGAGGCTAATGGAGTTGCCCCTGATACTGGGCCGCTCCCCTATCCCACTGAAGAGTGCACCACAGTATCTGGACTGATCATTTGCCTGCTTCCCGGCCACCCTCACTTTCCAGCTTCTTGGCTGATTCACCTCCTGCTATGTCCCTGCTACTGCAAGCAGAGATGGTGTTCTGCGCCTCACTCGTGTGCGCTGTACTCTCCCCCCGCCTTTGCACCGGATCCACAGCAGGACTTGAGCTTGGCTAGGCAACGGGGCTTATACAGTGAGCTGACACTGCAGCTGACTCAGGGGGAATAGGGAGGTGAGCATACATAGCATAACGCTTCATGCAGCTTTGGCTTCGTCGTCTTTCTCTTTTTCTTCTGGCCCCAAGGTGCCTCCTCTGGTAAATCATCACCAAAATGGAAATTTTGAAGGCACATTGGGGACTCCAGGAGTTTGATCTCTGCCATTAGTGCCCCTCCCTTGCTGCTGTTAGCGCTGTCCTCCCCAGAGCCAGCAGAACTACGAACAGATGGAAATGTCGCCTGTCCTGCAGGGAGCTCACTGCTCGTGACCTGCGGGTGACTTTGCAGGCTGCCAAATGGGGCTTTCTGCTTGTCCTCTTCATCATCATCATCCACCTGGCTCACTGGCAGCAGCCCCATCTGCCTTTGCTCTCTCTTATCAGCTATTTCTCTGAATCTGTCCTCATTCAGTAGTTTTTCTTTAAATGGTCCACTTTTTTCTCCAAGGAATGTTTTCCTCACCTCCAGATCATTAATTTCAAGCTTCAGCCTATCTACCTCCACCTTGAGCTGATTCTTCCTCGGCTTGGAGGAACCTGCAGCTTTGGCGCTTGTGCAGCGCAGCTCTTCCCGGAGCCTCCTCAGGGTCTTTCTCGCCTCTTCATACTCACGGTGGTGACTCATGACCTGGGAGGTATAGGTGGACACAGAATCCCGGGATCTCTGCAGCCCCCAACCCTCCTCAGTGAGTACTCAGCTTTTCTCCGGAAGGACCACCATCATGCACGCTTGCAGGCTTCTCCTCCATGTTGGAAGTCTTGTGGCTTCTCTGGGTCACTGCAGACCTGGGGGAAGTAGGAGCCACATTGCTGTGACTCCTGGTGGAGCACCTCACCCTCGAGTCCTCTGATGTGCAGGCCGGTTACTGGTTTCTCCTGCTCCCCGCTGGCCTTGTCCTGGAACTTGGCTCCATTGCTCATCTCAGGAAACACACTCCCTCCCTGGGTAGTAGAGAGAGCAGGTCTACAGGTGGAGAGGTGGTGGTTCTCTGGAGCTCAGGAGCACATAGCAGGATCAGTAATGACATACCCACAGTGAGCAACAACTGAACAGAGCTGCACTCATTATTCTGCTGGTGAACTCACTGTGTACATACATTACATTACTGATCCTGTACTGATCCTGAGTTACATCCTGTATTATACTCCAGAGCTGCACTCATGGTTCTGCTGGTGCAGTCACTGTGTACATACATTACTGATCCTGTACTGATCCGGAGTAACATCTTGTATTACACTCCAGAGCTGCACTCACTATTCTGCACTGAACCTGTGGACAGATTTAGCTCAGCTAAATATTTTATATTCGGTAACTACTAGCCAAACATCAGAGTACTTATATCACTAACAGTCTTTTATTGCATTCATCTCTGGTAAAACTTGTTTATCAAGAACATAAAGGCTCCATTTAATAAGTATCCAAAGGTGATGCAATTTGATTTGTACAACAAACTATTCATTGATATCATAAAAAGAGTAATAAATGATTATTTTTAGTACCTTAAGGTCAGTGAGGGGCAGAAAACCTTCTACTTATGGAAATCTCGGAGACACTGATGACTGACTCAGAACGCTGTCAGATGTAACAAAATGGGAAGGAATGTATCCTGCACGCACTGTCCTAGTGCCGATGAGTGAGGCGCATGGTGGAGGCTCCAGACTAATCATTAGATTCCCTCACATTGACAATCAAAGATTGTTCTAAAAATGATCAAGACTAAACAGTGACGGAAAGTCAGAAGATGAAAGACAACCTCTCATTGTGACAAAGGAGAAGACTCCATCAGAGTTAATGTTTCCTTTCTACAAAATGATGAAAATCATGGGGAAGAAAAGGCAAATCTCCAGTATAATGGACATTTCCATGCTTTGTTCTTTATTACATCTGTCCACAAAACACATTAACAAATCCTACTTACAAGGCAAAGATAAATGTCTGGAAAGCTAAAAATCATTGTTATGGTAATGGGAAATGCAGTATCACTGTCCTAAATGTACAAGAATACTGTATAGCAAATGTAATATTGCCTAGTACAAGAATACATTATATAATACTGCCACTATGTACAAGAATATAACTAATATAATACTGCCCCTATGTACAAGAATATAACTATTATAATACTGCCCCTATGAACAAGAATATAACTACTATAATACTGCTCCTATGTACCAGAATATAACTACTATAATATTGCTCCCTATGTACAAAAATATAACTGCTATAATACTGCCGCCTCGATACAAGAATATAACTACTATAATATTGCCCCCTTTTTACATGAATATAGCTACTATAATACTGCCACTATGTACAAGAATATAACTACTATAACACTGCCATGATGCACAAGAAAATAACTACTATAATACTGCCACTATGTACAAGAATATAACTATTATAATACTGCCCCTATGAACAAGAATATAACTACCAAAATACTGCTCTTATGTACAAGAATATAACTACTATGTAGAAGAATATAACTACTATAATACTGCTCCTATGTACAAGATTATAACTACAATAGTACTGCTCCCATGTCAATGATTAAGATGGACGTTTTTACATTGAAACACATTTGTTTTTAATGTCTGGACTATGACTTAATTGTTTTATGCTATTTGAAGTTATGGAATAAAAGAAAATGGACTTATTTTTTCTAAATACTATAACACTGCCCATGTACAAGAATATAGCTACTATAATACTGCCCAGATGGACAAGAATATAAATACTATAATGCTGCACCTATGTACCAGAATATAACTACTATAATACTGCTCACTATGTACAAAAATATGACTACTACAATACCTCTCCTATGTACAAGAATACAACTACTATAATACAGTTCCTATGTTCAACAATATAACTTCTATAATACTGTCCTCAATGTACAAGAATATAACTACTATAAAACTGCCACCTATATACAAGAATATAACTACTATAATACTGCCCCTATGTACAAGAATATAACTACTATAATACTGTCCCTATGCACAAGAATATAACTACTATAATACTGCCAGTTTTGTGCAAGAATATAACTACTATAATACTGCTCCCTATGTACAAGAATATAACTGCTATAATACTGCTCCTATGTACAAGAAAATAACTACTATAATACTGCTCCCTATGTACAAAATATAACTACTACAATATTGCTCCTATGTACAAGAATATAACTGCTACAATACTGCTCCTATGTACAAAAATGCAACTACTATAACACAGCTCCTATGTACAAGAATATAACTACTATATGTAACAACCCTGCCGGCATCACTGCATGGCCTCCCATCCCCCACACACCAACTTACTCAAAACTCCGGGCCATGCTGTGAGTTCTGTCTGCTGCCGGCTCCATGCTGTGTGCCTCTTGACTCCTGCCTGCTCTCTGCATGCTTCCTGGCTGTGTGCATAGGGGGTGGCACCGGCACTCTCTGGTTCTTATGGAATCAGTGTTCACCTGCCTATTGTTTCCCTGGCCAATCACCAAGAGGCCTCTAGTATTTAGGGCAGCTCCACCTGGTGGTAGCTGCCTGAGCAATGTCTTAACTCAGTTAGTGTTTTGCTGCTGAGTTGCAAGGTCCTGTCCTGTGTTTTGCCTTCTCTGGAGGCTTGATTCCTAGTCCAGTGTCTGTGCATGTCTTGCCGCTCTCCAGGAGGCAGAATATCCTGGTCTCTGTGTCCTTGTTCCTAGCTTTTCTATGTACCTGTCCTGTCTGCCCTCCAGGAGGCAGAATATCCTTGTCCCTGTGCTTTTGTTCCTTGCCTTGTCTTGCACCTGTCTGCTCTGCCCTCCAGGAGGCAGTATATCTGGCTCTCTGTGCCTTTGATCCTGTACCTTGTCTTGTACCACTGCCTTGTCTGAACTCAGTCCTACCTCTGTCTCTCAGTCTCCTAGTCTGTGGCTCCTTTCCCTGCTGTGTCTTTCCTTGTGTCCTCTTGCAGCTCTGCTTGTGCTCCGCACTCTAGCAGCTCTGCCTGTGTTTCGCACTATGTGGCTCTGCCTGCTCTGTACTCTTGTGGCTCTGCCTGTGCTCCGCACTCTTGTGGCTCAGCATATGCTCCGCACTCTTGCGGCTCTGCTTATGCTCTGCACTCTTGCTGCTCTGCCTGTGCTCTGCACTCTTTCCGCTCTGCCTGCTCCATACTCGTGCTCCACAATCTTTCGGCTATACCTTCTCTGTACTCTTGTGGCTCTGCCTGTGCTCCGCACTCTTGTGGCTCTGCCTGTGTTCCTCACTCTTGTGGCTCTGCCTGTGCTCCGCATTCTTGCAGCTTTCTTTGTTCTCTGAACTCCTGTGGCTCTACTTTGTTCTGCTTCTGCAGAACCTCTTGCTGCTAACTGCAGCTCCTCTCTGCAGCCTTGCGGTTTTTCTCCAGTGTGAACAGGTCCAAATCTTTTCCTTCGTACCCATCTATTTTCCCTTCCTGCCCATACCAGTTCCTGTACCTCCTGTGTGAACAGGTCTCTACCTATTCCATACACCACTCCTTCCCGTCTGTGTCCCTGTGCCTTTCCAGTCAACTGCTGCCCGCCTGCCAGTGTCTCAGCTGTGCCCGCCTGCCAGTGTCTCAGCTGTGCCCGACTGCCAGTGTCTCAGCCATGCCCGCCTGCCAGTATCTCAGCCATGCCCGCCTGTCTGTCTCAGCCATGACCGCCTGTCAGTGTCTCAGCCATGCCTACCTGCCAGAGTACCAGACGTGCCTGCTTTGCTCTCCTGCCAGTTTGCCAGTTGTGTCTGTTGCCCGCACCTGTTCTAGCATCCTGTTCCCCAGTGGGATCAGCAGCCACAGCCAGACACCACCCTGGAGTGGCACCTGGCAGCATACCTGTATAATACTGCCCCACGTACAAGAATATGACTGCTATATTACTGCCCCTATGTACAAGAATATAGCTACTATAATACTGCCTACTATGTACAAGAATATAACTACACTGCTCAAAAAAAAAAAGAGAACACTTAAACAACAGAATATGACTCCAAGTAAATCAAACTTCTGTGAAATCAAGCTGTACACTTTGGAAGCAAAACTGATTGACAATCAATTTCACATGCAGTTGTGCAAATGGAATAGACAACAAATGGAAATTATTGGCAATTATCAAGACACACTCAATAATGGAGTGGTTCTGCAGGTGGGGACCACAGACAACATCTCAGTACCAATGCTTTCTGGCTGATGCTTTGGTCACTTTTGAATGTTGGTTGTGCTTTCACATTCATGGTAGCATGAGACGGACTCCACAACCCACATGTGGCTCAGGTAGTGCAGCTCATCCAGGATGGCACATCAATGCGAGCTGTGGCAAGAAGGTTTGCTGTGTCTGTCAGCGTATTGTCCAGAGGCTGGAGGCGCTACCATGAGTCAGGCCAGTACACAAGGAGACGAGGAGGGGCCGTAAGAGGGCAAGCAGCAGGACCACTACCTCTGTCTTAGTGCAACCCTAAACAGCTCTTCAACACTTTCAATTCTCTACTCCATCCCACAACATCTCCGCCCCCTCCTCTCATTTCTGCTGAAGACTTTGCCTTCTTCTTTAAGCAGAAGATCGACACGATCAGACAAAACTTTGGCCCGCAGCCCCCAATGCCCCTCTTAGCCGCTCAGCCCTGTTCTGCAAAAGCCAGCTTCTCCACCATGACAAAAGATCAGCTCTCCACCCTTCTGTCAAGATCTCACCTCACCACTTGTGCCCTCGACCCACTCCCGTCTCAACTCATCCCTAACTTGGCCACAGTTCTCATCCCATCTCTAACACACCTTTTCATCCTTTCACTTGCAAATGGTGTCTTTCCCTCATCCTTCAAACATGCCTCAATCACACCCATCCTCTAAATACCCTCCCTTGACCAATCCTCTGTGTCTAACTATCGCCCAATATCTCTTCTCCCTTAAGCCTCAAAACTACTGGAACAGCATGTATATCTTGAACTGTCCTCCCACCTCTCCTCCTGTTCCCTCTTTGACCGGTTACAATCTGGCTTCTGACCGCATCACTCAACTGAAACTACCCTAACTAACGTCACTAACGACTTACTAACCGCCAAGAGCAAGCGACACTACTCTGTCCCCCTTCTCCTGGACCTGTCCTCTGCCTTTGACACCGTAGACCATTCCCTCCTGCTACAGACTCTCTCATCTCTTGGCATCACAGACCTGGCCCTATCCTGGATCTCATCATACCTAACAGACCGAACATTTAGTGTCTCCCTCTCACACACCATCTCCTCACCTCGCCCCCTGTCTGTCGGTGTTCCCCAAGGCTCTGTCCTAGGACCCCTACTATTCTCCATCTATATCTTCTTGGGACAGCTCATAGAATCCCACGGTTTGCAGTATCACCTCTATGCCGATGACACGCAGATCTACCTATCTGGACCCGACCTCGCCTCCTTACTGACTGAAATCCCACAATGTCTGTCTGTTATCTCAGCCTTCTTCTCTGCTCGCTTTCTCAAACTGAACATGGGCAAAAGAGAATTCATCATCTCTCCCCCACCTCACTCTACCCCTCCACCAGACCTATCCATCAATGTCAACAGCTGCTCTCTTTTCCCAGTCCCGCACGCTCTGTGCCTTGGGGTGATCCTCGACTCAGCGCTCTCTTTCAAACCACACATCCAAGCCCTCGCCTCCTCCTGCTGCCTCAAACTCAAAAATATTTCCCGGATCCGCTCATTCCTCAACCACAAAACCACAAAAACACTAGTGCCTCGACTACTGCAACCTCCTACTCTCTGGCCTCCCCTCTAGCACTCTGGCTCTGCTCCAGTCCATCCTACACTCTGCTGCCCGACTAATCCACCTGTCTCCCCGCTATTCCCCAGCCTCCCCCCTATGCCAGGCCCTTCACTGGCTTCCTATTGCCCAGAGGCTACAATTCAAAACCCTAACCATGACATACAAAGCCATCCACAACCTGTCTCCTCCATACATCTGTGACATGGTCTCTAAGTACCTACCCACACGCAACCTTCGATCATCTCAAGATCTCCTTCTCTACTCCCCCCTTATCTCTTCTTCCCACAACCGCATACAAGACTTCTCCCGTGCTTCCCCCATACTCTGCAACTCCCTGCCTCAACACATCAGACTCTCACCATCAACGGAAACCTTCAATAAGAACCTGAAGACCCACCTGTTCCGACAAGCCTACAGCCTGCAATGATCCTCGGTCTACTGAACCACAGCAAGACCTGCTCTTCCCTCTCCTACTGTATCCTCACCCATCCCTGTAGACTGTGAGCCTGTAAAATAATGCATATCCTGTAAAATACTCAGGACTAGTTACCAGATAAAAATATAGTGGTTTATTTGATTTCTTCCATCAAAGAAAGGTTATTACAAAATAATTCAGGTGAATAAAAAGAGGTGAGATATTGTCCATTGTTCATAGCAAAAGCTTTCCATCTTCATTCTCTGAGAACCCACATGGCAAAAGCAACATGTATTCTTCTTCTCTCCGAGATCCTGAATAGCAAATGGCTGCTGTGTCTCAGTTCGGCTTCTCACATCGCCGTCAAGTAATATACCAGCTGTTATGTCGTGTCATGGCCCAACACAGGCGACATCTTCGTGTCTGTCTCTCATGATGGTGAGGGAAGAAGAGCGACCTCTACAGTTAGCCATGAATTATATACGTCTCCTAAAGCACGTGGTCTCTACATATATGGAGCTGTCTTTCTACCATGAGCCAAGCTTAAAAATAGCCTATGTCATGTAAGCTAAAGCATTCTACAGAACTGGGTCTAATAAGAAATTAACGGATTATTAATATTTAACAATTCCCCCTTTTGAGGGAGACAGACATTAATTGGAACCCTCAAATATAACGATCTTTTTTCTTCTTTTCTTCTTCTTTGACAAAATAATTTAATATCAATAATAATAATAATAATAATAATAATAATATTAGATTACCGTTATAAGTACTCAATGACCTAATTGATGTGAATTCATGTTATGGTAAGCCGTGAACAATATTCATATAAAATATGTATAATTATACTTCCCTAAGTCTAAATTGAAGCATCTCAGGTCCAGTCATCATCATCTGATGTCATCTGGTCTTCATTTTGATGTCTTCTGTCTTCTTCTTGGTTCTTTTAAAAATACAGTTTTCTTATAGCATATAGATGTGTTGTGTATCAAATCAAAGTCCATAATTTCAAATGTTAATACGAAAACAAAGTCTATGCAGCTTTAATATCTGTGCAGTGTTATCTTTAAAAACCTGGGCTTACATTGGCTCGCCTTGGATATTCTGGAATCCTCCATCGGTACTGGTCTTTGAACAGGTGTGACGTCTTTGGTCAGCAAAGCAAGGGTTAAAATGACTCTTCCTTGCTAAACATAGCACCATAACCAGTCCTTGTCCTAATGCACAGGACATATGTCAGGGTTGTAGCTTCCTGATAATTACCTTCATTGTTCACCAGCTTTCATCAAAGCTTTTCAGGTGATTGAAAACCTCTGGAACTTGATAAGAACGTGATAACACCGTTCATCTCAGCATCATAGGATCATCGTCCTCTGGTTGTCAGGTTAGACACTTTAATTGTGACTGTCGGTGGTGGATACTGCACTTGTGACTGTCGGTGGTGGATACTGCACTTGTGATTGTCAGTGGTGGATACTGCACTTGTAATTAACACAGTCTATTACTCAGTAATCATAGCTTTGTTACCTTCTGGGACTTCTGGATCGCGGCATTCTTCTTCTTGCAACTGATAAAAATCAATGAAGTTTAGAAATGTGAAAAGTCTTTATTAACATAATTTCAGTATCTTGCTTGAAGTCTTCATTCCCTATTCTATACCAAATCTGGTAATTTCCCTATCCCATAATATCACAGCGTACCATAGCAATCAGTAATATCCATATAATTATTATCAGAATTTGTACTGTATATGGATTTCAATATTTGAAATAATAAACCAATAATAAGTGATAATACATTATTATCCATTTTTTTCATGTAATATAACATTTTTATGTCATAGGTGTAATTACCTTTTTCAACCCATAGGTGTCACTGTGTTTTATGTAACCAGTGTTTTCATCTTTATTAATAAGGAATATATTTATTATACTAATAATATGTAGGAATGTATAGCCATGAACCAAAATAAGAATATATGAGTGAGCGAATGAATGAATAAAAGAATTGTTGCATATAACTCAGAAGTGAAACATTTTCTTAGTAATAGAACCATATAATTGCTATATTTAATGAAGCAATATTCTCAGTAGATATTACTTTACTAAATATTGGTGAAAGAATTAAAAATAATGAAAAATAAGAATAAAAATAAAAATAAGAATAAGGCCTTTATGTTGATGCAGAGTAGTTATGTCTTCAAATTATGCAACTTTGCATGTAATTCCTCTTAGTGTAAAGAAATGACTCTTTATAATACTTGTTATTATACCCAATACTTATACCATTGTACCTTATTAATATTTTTTCCTATTAAAATGTGTGAAGAAGAAGTATTAATCAAATGTGATTATGTAGTCAGGATAAAAAACATATTTCTCCCTTAATACCAAAAAATATTGTTTCATGAAATAATTCATTTATCAAAACCAAAATTAAAAATAATTAATGTATAAATTATGTGAATTTATACCTGCTTATACCATTATTTGTCTGAAGATGTGTAACCATCAAAATTAATTTGAATATCATAAAATTATCCTTTGGAAAAATTAATTTAAATGTAACACACTTGGACAGAGAAGGAAGGTCCACTATTCCCAGATGCAGCTGGTGAATACCAGGCTCTGTGCTGGTGCCTGTTTAAAAGAGCTAAAGCTGATAAGGAAAGAATAGATTTTCTTCCTAAACTATTTTCTATTTTGTTGTGCGATTGCACTTATCCACAATTAACTAAATCAAGAAATAATAATTACTATAGAAATATAGAAATATATGTTTGTATAGATAATATTTCATTATGTATCTTAATATTCTAATTTCCTAAAGATAAAAGCTTTGGGGTTTTTTTTTTTTCTCTCATGCATTCAGGATCCTGAGGTCTCACAAACGTATCACATTACTCGCTCAGCAGCTGCTCATACACTCAGTCACTGTCACTCAGAGTCACATATTAAGTTTCACATATGAAAGTGTGATGAATACACGTATTTTAACCCAAATTATCCTAATTATCAATGCATTGTAAACTATTTCAATTTAGTCTCTTAATATTTCTTTGAATATTCCCCAAATACACATGACATAAATATATGTATAGCTATACTTGACATTTAGGCCTGGAAAAAAAATTCCATTGCTTTGCAAAAGTTGAGACCCCCTTTAAAATTCTTTTCCTAAGGAACAGGGACATAGTATACTGGTATACTTGTATTATTAGAACAAGGTTCAAATTCCCCTGCTGTGGTTGTCATTCAAACCATGCAGTAAAAAAGCACACACCCAGAACATTTTAAAAAGCAATTGGTTATTTCCTTTTAAGGGTTAGATATATAAAATCATGCAATATTGCAACTTCCTGTGTAAATAAAGGCATAAATCCTTGGAAGAGAATTTTTCTCGATTAAGTCCTGCTTTGAAATGAAAATTCTAAGGAAACATAAAAAATAAGATTAATATCATATTCATATTCTAAATATTATTACTGATGTAGATTTTAATTTTCATTAAAAAATACAGTTCTACTATTTCTACTTCTACAAACACTCTATATATACTGTATGACTATGTATATATCCACAAACCATAAAACTACAGGATTATACTCTATAAAATAATTACATATAACTCACTAATTGTATAACACTGTTACACAATATATATATTACTTTTTCTAACCAATTCCTACACCCATACTTATTTCTCTGCAAAAAATATCCTGAAAGGTTCTTGCCATTTTAAAGCTGATAGATTCTTGGAGCAGAGTATTCAGTTTACAGGCCATGATGTCACTCACCACCTGTTTCTGTCTGTTAAATTCGGCCATCTTTGTTACAGAAAGAAAATCAGAACTCATCATTTTTCTTAATTCAATTTGTGTCTTTTCGGTGTTCTTTTGCATCATTCCATATGGCTTATAACAAACATGTGATCTCCTTTGTACTTCATATATTTGGGGAAAACTCATTTTAGAAGGTTTTGCTAATACAGGCTTCTGATAAGATTTTACTCTGCCTGTCTTTCCAAAATTAGCACAATTTACTTTCCTTTCACGATTCTCGTGTTTCCTGGCAAAATCAAGAAATTGCGCACATTCAAACAAAGAATCTTTTTGTGACGCAATAACACGAGATGCAGGATTTAGAAACCAAAATTTGCTTACAAAACTCCTTATGAGGGACGGTGTTTTGACATTCTCACTCAGCATTTTGTACAAACGTTCATATATGGACATGAACGTAAAAATACATTCCTTCCGACCAATCCTTAATTTTTGAAGAATATCAATATCTGGATGATTTTCATTTGATGAACAAAAAATGAGAATTTTTAATCTGTCCTTATCAGTTAAATTCTCATGTGTTTCACCAGATAACTTTAAAGACAATCTCCTAGCAAAATTTACAGGGATCCACATTTTGAACAACTGATTCTTCTCCTCGTTAGATAAATCAAAGTTATCAGTACAACTTTCAAAGATCTCAGAGTTTCTATAAACATCTATTTTGTTGTCATAAGCAGGAATTATTTGGCATATCTTTATCAAATTCTTCCTCACGCTACTTCGGATTTGGGCCTGTGAGTCTTCTATTTTTAGTGGCACGTCTTTCCCTTGTACGTCCTCTACGTCAGTTCTGAAGTCTCCTCCTACTTCTCCATCTTGTTCCACGTCTGCAAGGTCACCTTCAATGACTGCTACTTGTAACTGTTTCTCCACATTACAGTGAATCTCGGGAATATCACTATCCTCTACACAATCATTTTTAGATTTCTCTGACACAGATCTATGAAATATATCTACCATCTGTAGAATATTTTTTAATCTCTCTCTTTCTCTATTGAAAAACTTAGAATCTAACCTCTGATTCTCGAGTTCACACTCGGCATATAAACTTAACCATAAAACTTCTGAATTAGAATTGTCTACAGACTTAAATTTCAATTTACTCTGCTTAGCAAGACAATTAATGACATCCATTTCTCTTACCTTGAAATGTCTCAGCTTGTTCCCTTTGATGGACAACGCTGGGTTCCTGTCTTTACACGTCTGGCTTAGGTCTGGTACTTTTGGCACTTGTAGTACTTCTCAATCTATCTGGTACTTCTTACTTCTAGGTTCCATGTGATTCTTGTAAGTAGTGGAATTCCCGATAACTTGCACATATGATTTGACGTTAGCAAAGTCCAATCCCCCGTGTGTGCAAGTTGAAGGAAATCCGCAAAAAAGTACAAAAATTCAGATCTGGCTGGCTCTCCAATGTAAAATAATGCATATCCTGTAAAATACTCAGGACTAGTTACCAGATAAAAATATAGTGGTTTATTTGATTTCTTCCATCAAAGAAAGGTTATTACAAAATAATTCAGGTGAATAAAAAGAGGTGAGATATTGTCCATTGTTCATAGCAAAAGCTTTCCATCTTCATTCTCTGAGAACCCACATGGCAAAAGCAACATGTATTCTTCTTCTCTCCGAGATCCTGAATAGCAAATGGCTGCTGTGTCTCAGTTCGGCTTCTCACATCGCCGTCAAGTAATATACCAGCTGTTATGTCGTGTCATGGCCCAACACAGGCGACATCTTCGTGTCTGTCTCTCATGATGGTGAGGGAAGAAGAGCGACCTCTACAGTTAGCCATGAATTATATACGTCTCCTAAAGCACGTGGTCTCTACATATATGGAGCTGTCTTTCTACCATGAGCCAAGCTTAAAAATAGCCTATGTCATGTAAGCTAAAGCATTCTACAGAACTGGGTCTAATAAGAAATTAACGGATTATTAATATTTAACAGAGCCCTCGTGGGCAGGGTCCCCTCTCCTTATGTAATTGTGTGTCCCTTGTCTTACACATGTTTATTATACTTGTCTATATTTCCCCTTTTCACATGTAAAGCGCCATGGAATAAATGGCGCTATATAAATGCGTAATAATAATAATGAGGAACAGGAGGAGCACTGCCAGAGCCCTGCAAAATGACATCAAGCAGCCCACAAATGTTCATGTGTCTGCACAAACGGTTAGAAACCGACTCCATGAGGATGGTCTGAGTGCCCGATGTCCACAGATTGGGGTTGTGCTCACAGCCCAACACCGTGCAGGACACTTGTCATTTGCCACAGAACACCAGGATTGGCAAATTCGCCACTGGCACCCTGTGCTCTTCACAGATGAAAGCAGGTTCACACTGAGCACATGTGACAGACGTGACAGAGTCTGGAGACACTGTGGAGAGCGATCTGCTGCCTGCAGCATCCTTCAGCATGACCGGTTTGGCAGTGGGTCAGTAATGGTGTGGGGTGGCATTTCTTTGGAGGGCCGCAGAGCCCTCCATGTGCTCGCCAGAGGTAACCTGATTGCCATTAGATACCAAGATGAGATCTTCAGACACCTTTTGAGACCATATGCTGGTGCGGTTGGCCTTGGGATCCTCCTAATGAAGGACAATGCCAGACCTCTTGTGGCTGGAGTGTGTCAGCAGTTCCTGCAAGATGAAGGCATTGAAGCTATGGACTGGCCCACCCATTCCCCAGACCTGAATCCAATTCATCACATTTGGGAGATCATGTCTCGCTCCATCCACCAAAGTCACGTTGCACCACAGACGGTCCAGGAGTTGGTGGATGCTTTAGTCCACGTCTGGGAGGAGATCCCTAAGGAGACCTCTGCCGCTTCATCAGGAGCATGCCCAGGCGTTGTAGGGAAGTCATACAGGCACATGGAGGCCACATACACTACTGAGCTTCTTTTCCTTGTCATGACGCAATTCCACTGAAGTTGGATCAGCCTGTAATTTGATTTTCCACTTTGATTTTGAGTATAATTCCAAATCCAGACCTCCATGGGATATTCATTTTGATTTATATTGATAATTGTTATGTTTTATTGTTCTGAACACATTACACAATGCAATGAAAAAAAAAAAAATTAAAACTAATATTTCATTCAGAGATATCTAGGATCTTTTATTTTAGTGTCCTCTTTATTTTTTTGAGCAGTGTACTATAATGATCTTTTCATTTAAAACTCACAACTTTATATAACAGAATATTTACATTGAAATCACAAAATAATAAGCAAAGGAAATAAATTTTGTGTTGTTACATCATTTAGACAATAGGATTAGAAAACATTGGCAAATCCCAACAGTTCCCTCCGCTTTCTCCTGGTCTACAGAACATAAATGTTTATCTCTATATAATGGATGGAATACAATATAAAGTCCAGCATCACATAGCGTCCCGGACTGATCTCCAGGACTCTGTTCACCTGGAAATCCATGGTATTACAAAGAATCCCCACACCGTCATCTCTCTCCAGACTGAAAGACCAAAATGTCGGACCAAGTCTCTCTTGTCTGTATTTACATGGGCATTTCACTTCAGATACGTCTCACTGTTCACTTTAATGGAGCTTATTCTCAGATGAATCATGATTACTTAGAATTTCTGGTCTTCTTCCTCCTTCCACTGCTAACACCTGTAGTGGACACAGGAGGGTCAGGATTCACCTCGTCAGAGACATTTTCTATGGTGTATGAAGAACCTTGCTCCATTTGTACCTCTTCTTCTTTGTCTTCACCCAATACATTGTAACGTCTGGGACTTATCGCCAGCACTGGAGGCTCAGAGGTTTTCTGTGGTGTTGTGATTTTTCTGAAGGAATATATAACTACTATTATACTGCTCCTATGTACAAGAATATAACTAACATAATACTGCCCTCTGTATACAAGAATATAACTAATATAATTCAGCTCCTATGTGCAAGAATAAAACTACTGTAATACTGTTCCTATGTACAAGAATATAACTAATATAATACTGCCCCTATGTACAAGAAAATTACTACTATAATAATTTCTTTTCCCCATATAAGAATATAACTACAACAATACTGCCCCTTATGTTCACAAATATAGCTATTATAATACTGCCCTTATGCGCAAGATTATAACTACTGTAATATTGCTTCCAATATACAAGAATTTAACAAATATAAAACTGCCCCATGTACAAGACCATTACTACTGTAATACTAATCCTATGTGCAAGAATACAACTACTATAATACTGCCAGCTAGGTACAAGAATATAACTGCTATAATACTTCTCCTTATGTACAAGAATATAACTACTATAATACTAATCCTATGTGCAAGCATACAACCATTATAATACTGCCCTCATTTATACAAGAATATAACTACCATAATACTTCATCCTATGTACAAGAATATAATTACTATTATACTGCTCCTATGTACAAGAATACAGCTACTATCATACTGCCCCATTTTACAAGAACATAACTACTATTATACTGTCCCCTATGTACAAGAATATAACAACTATAATACTGCCTCCGTGTACAAGAATATAACTACTATAATATTGATCCCTATGTACAAGAATATAACTAGTATAATACTGCTCCTATGTACAAGAACATAACTACTATAATACTGCCCCTATGTACAAGAATATAACAACTATAATACTGCCTCCATGTAAAAGAATATGACTACTATAATATTGATCCCTATGTACAAGAATATAACTAGTATAATACTGTTCATTTGTACAGAGATTTAACTACTATAATATTGCTGTTATGTACAAAAATGTATCTACTATAATATTGCCCCTATGTATAAGAATATAACTACTATAATACTGCTCCTATGTGCAAGAATATAATTACAGGGTGGGCCATTTATGAGGATACACCTAAATAAAATGGGAATGGTTGGTGATATCAACTTCCTGTTTGTGGCACAATAGTATATAAGAAGGGGAAAACTTTTCAAGATGGGTGGTGACCATGGCGACCATTTTGAAGTTGGTCATTTTGGATCCAACTTTATTTTTTCCAATGGGAAGAGGGTCATGTGACACATCAAACTTATAGAGAACTAGCTGAAGAGCCCGGCGCTGCCGGGGCATAGTAACTAACTGTGCTGTGGTTAGTTATAGCAAATTATAATTATCCTCCATCCCATAGTCCCATGCCCATATACCCATCGTACATATCCACGATCCCATAGGCCCGTGCCCATATACCCATCATACATATCCTCCATCCCATAGTCAAGTGCCCATATACCCATCACACATCCTCCATCCCATAGTCCCATGCCCATATACCCATCACACATCCTCCATCCCATAGTCTCGTGCCCATATACCCATCATACCACGATCCCATAGGCCCGGGCCCATATACCCATCATACATATCCTCCATCCCATAGTTGAGTGCCCATATACCAATCACATATCCTCCATCCCATAGTCCCATGCCCATATACCCATCACACATCCTCCATCCCATAGTCCCATGCCCATACACCCATCATACATATTCGCCATCCCATAGTCGAGAGCCCATATGCCCATCACACATCCTTCATCTCATAGTCCCATGCCCATATACCCATCATACATATCCTCCATCTCATAGTCCTGTGCCCATATACCCGTCATACATATCCTCCATCCCATAGTCCAGTGCCCATATACCCATCACACATCCTCCATCTCATAGTCCTGTGCCCATATACCCGTCATACATATCCTCCATCCCATAGTCCAGTGCCCATATACCCATCACACATCCTCCATCCCATAGTCAACCATTATGACATCCTAGTGAGCAGTGGAGCTTGCAACCTATGATGATATCAGTGTCGCCATGGCAACCATTTTGTCATCATAATGAGGGGCGGGGCTTGATACACACACACTTTTTCCCCATTATGTAGATAGGGGCAAAATTGTTTGGTGAATTGGAACGCGCGGGTTTAAAATTTTACCTCACAACATAGCCTAGGACACTCTCGGGGTCCAGATGTATGACTGTGCCAAATTTTGTGGCAGTAGCTGCGACGGTGCGGATGCCAATCCCGGACATACACACATACATACATACACACATACATACACACACTTGAGCTTTATATATTAGATTTCACAAGAAAACAATGATGTGCTTGTTTTATTGTAACTTTATTCTTTCAGGAGTTATTTACAAGTTTATTACCACTTATAAAATGTGTTCAAAGTGCTGCCCATTGTGTTGGATTGTCAATGCAACCCTCTTCTCCCACTCTTGACACATTGATAGCAACAATGCTAGTCTAATGGGGTCCAATGCCTTTTAGGAATGCTCGGACCTGACACCCATAACGTGCAATCTTCAGTGCATATAGAGGGCAACACATCATCATGTAGCAATTTCAGATATCCAGTGGCATTGAGGTTTCCATTAATGAAGAATGGCCCCACTATCTTTGTACCCCATATACCACACCATACCATCAATTATGGGTGTCAGGTCCGAGCATTCCTACATGAGCAGTTTCCTGGAAAGTGGATTGGTCGTCGTGGGCCAGTAGAATGGCCACCAAGGTCTCCCGATCTGACCCCCTTAGAATTTTATCTTTGGGGTCATCTAAAGGTAATTGTCTGCTGAGAAAATACAAGATGTGCAGCATCTGAAACAACGGATACTGGAAGCTTGTGCTAGCATTTCTTCTGCGGTGTTACTATCAGTGTGTCAAGAGTGGGAGAATAGGGTTGCAGTGACAATCCAACACAATGGGCAGCACTTTGAACACATTTTATAAGTGGTCATAAACTTGTAAATAACTCATGAAAGAATAAAGTTAAGTTGAAACCAAGCACACCATTGTTTTTCTTGTGAAGTTATCAATAAGTTTGATGTGTCACATGACCGTCTTCCGATTGGAAAAAAAAGTTGGATCCAAAATGTCCACCTTGGTCACCACCCATCTTGAAAAGTTTCCCCCCTCTCATATACTAATGTGCCGCAAACAGGAAGTTTATATAACCAACCATTCCCATTTTATTTAGGTGTATCCATATAAATGGCCCACCCTGTACTATAACACTGCCCCCTACATACAAGAATAAAGCTATTACAATACTGCCCCCTATGTTCAAGAAAATAAATATAATACTGCTCACTATATGCAAGAATACAACTTCTATAATACTGCCCCTACATATAAGATTGCATCTACTATAATACTGCCCCCTAGGTCAAAGAATATAACTACTATAATACTGCCCCATATGTACAAGAATATAACTACTATAATACTGCTCCTATGTACAAGAATATAACTACTATAATACTGCTCCCTATGTACAAAAATATAGCTACTATAATACTGCCCCTATGTACAAGAATATAACTACTATAATACTGTCCCTATGTACAAGAATATAACTACTACAATACTGCTCCTATGTACAAGAATATAACTACTATAATACTGCTCCTATGTACAAGAATATAACTACTATAATACTGCCCCCTATGTACAAGAATATAACTACTATAATACTGCCCCTATGTACAAGAATATAGCTACTATAAAACTGCTCCTACATAAAAGAATATAATTATTATAATACTGCTTCCTATGTACAAAAATATAACTGCTACAATACTGCTCCTATGTACGAGAATGTAACTACTATAATACAGCCCTATATACAAGAATATAACTATATAACTACTATAATACTGCCCCTATATAGAAGAATATAAATACTATAATGCTGCCAGCTATGTACAATAATATATCTACTATAATACTGCCCCTATGTACAAGAATATACAGCAACTACTATAATACTGCCGCCTATTTACAAGAATATAACTACTATAATATTGCCCCATGTACAAGAATATAACTACCATAATTCTGTCCCTATGTACAAGAATATAACTACTATAATACTGCTCCTATGTACAAGAATATAACTACTATAATACTGCCCCTATGTACAAGAATATAACTACTATAATATTGCCCCATGTACAAGAATATAACTACTATAATTCTGTCCCTATGTACAAGAATATAACTACTATAATACTGCTCCTATGTACAAGAATATAACTACTATAATACTGCCCCATGTACAAGAATATAACTACTATAATACTGCCCTCTACGCAGGGCCGTATTTGGCTTTCATGCTGCCCTAGTTCCCTAGTTACCTGTCACCACTGCCTTTCTGCTGTTTGCTGCCAGGAAAATGTTTCACTGGCAAGCTGTTGCATGGCTCCTCCCATAAGAGTCACATGTGCACGACATCATCACAGGTCCTTGACCTCTATCATTTGTCTTCCTCCCGAGGCAGGGAGCTGATCGGTGCACCAAACCTCCCCGCAATAAGGCTATGTGCCCACATATGCAGAAAATTTCTGATTCACAACCGGACTCCTTCCCAGAAAATGCGCGGAAAAAACGCGCGTTTTTGATGCGTTTTTTCTGCGCGTGTCCTGACTCATAGAAAATAGCTAAAAACGCAGACTTTTCCGCAAAATTAATGAGCATGCTGCGTTTTTTTACCGCTAAGCATTTTTTGAGCGGAAAAAAACGCATCAATGTGCATAAAAAGTGCGGAATTCATTTAAAATGAATGGAATGCTTCTTCTATGCATTTTTGAAGCATTTTGACTAGGACAAAAGCTTCAAAACACTTAAAAAATGCTTACGTGGGCACACAGCCTAAAGATGGTGGTTTTCCTCCCCAGTCCAGCGGAGGAAAGAAGAAGGGGGAAATTAAAAAATAAATAAATAAAAATATTCTTTTAAATCTTCCTTCATGATGGCGCCCCTCTTCAACCTGCTGCCTACTGGAAAATACAGTCCTGCCTCTATGTACAAAAATATAACTACTATAATACTTGTAGCTTTGTACAAGAATATAACTACTATAATACTGCTCCTATATACATGAATATAACTACTATAATACCGCTCATATGTGCAAGAATATAACTACTATAATACTGCCCCTATGTACAAGAATATAACTACTATAATACTACCCCTATGTACAAGAATATAACTATTATAATACTGCTCCTATATACAAAAATATAACTACATATACTTCTCCCTATGTACAAGAAATATAACTACTATAATACTGCTCCTATGTACAAGAATATAACTACTATAATACTGCCCCTATATGCAAGAACATAACTATTATAATACTGCTCCTTCATACAAGAATATGACTACTATAATACTGCTCCTATGTACAAGAATATGGTTACTATAATACTGTCCCCTATGTACAACAATATAACTACTATAATACTGCCCCCTATGTACAAGAACATAACTACTATAATACTGTCCCCTATGTACAAGAATATAACTACTATAATACTGCCCCCTATTTACAAGAATATAACTATTATAATACTGCCCCTATGAACAAGAATATAACTACTATAATACTGTCCATTATGTGCAAGAATATAACTACTATAATACTGTCCCCTATGTACAAGAATATAACTACTATAATACTGCCCCTATGAACAAGAATATAACTACTATAATACTGTCCATTATGTACAAGAATATAACTACTATAATACTGCCCCCTATGTACAAGAACATAACTACTATAGTACTGTCCCCTATGTACAAGAATATAGCTACTGTAATACTGCCTCCTATGTACAAGAATATAACTACTATAATACTGTCCCCTATGTACAAGAATATAACTACTATAATACTGTCCCCTATGTACAAGAATATAACTACTATAATACTGCCCCCTATGTACAAAAATATAACTAATATAATACTGTCCCCTATGTACAAGACTATAACTACTATAATACTGCTCCTATGCACAAGAATGTAACTACTATAATACTGCTCCTATGTTCAAGAATGTAACTACTATAATACTGCCCCCTATGTACAAGAATATAACTACTGTAATACTGTCCCCTATGTACAAGAATATAACTACTATAATACTGCCCCATGTACAAGAATATAACTACTATTATGCTGACCCCTATGTACAAGAATATAACTATAATAATGATCTTTTTATTTAAACTCACAACCATATATAAGAGAATATTTACCATATATACTCATGTATAAGCCGAGATTTTCAGCCCATTTTTTGGGGCTGAAAGTCCCCCTCTCGGCTTATACATGAGTCATATACGGGGTCGGCGGGGAAACGTGAGTGTCGGGCGTCAGAGACCATACTCCCCCCTCCTGGCATGGTCTCTGCAGCCCCCCTGCTTCCCCCATGATCTCAGTGTCCCAGCTGTTCCTGCATTCAGTGGTCACGTGGTACCGCTCATTAAACTCATGAATATGCACATATTTAATGAGCGGCTGTGGTACCACGTGACCACTGAAGGCAGGAACAGCCTGGGACACCGACATCATGCTGGAAGCAGGGGCTGTAGAGACCGGGCGCCAGGAGGGGGGTGGTGAGTATGATGTGGGAGCAGAGCAATACTTACCGCCCCCCTTCCATTGCTGTCTCTGGGTACTCTGGCTGACATTTAGCGGAGGGCACAATGATGTAGTAAGTGCGCGCCCTCTGCTAACGTCACTGCACAGGACCCGGGAAATGGTAAATATAGCCACTGCCGGGGGCCTGAGACAGCGGCTACACCGGCACCTGGCCCTCAGCGATGGAGAGTTGAGTATGTCTTTTTTTTTATAGCAGCAGCAGCATATGGGAGGTATTTATGTATGGAGCATCTACTTGGGCCACGATCAATCCTTGTGCAGCATATGGGGGTATTTATGTATGGAGCTTCTACTTGGGCCACCATTAACCCTTGTGCAGCAATATATGGGGGTATTTATGTATGGAGCATCTACTTGGGCCACGATCAATCCTTGTGCAGCATATGGGGGTATTTATGTATGGAGCTTCTACTTGGGCCACCATTAACCCTTGTGCAGCAATATATGGGGGTATTTATGTATGGAGCATCAACTTGGGACACCATTAACCCTTGTGCAGAAATATATGGGGGTAGTTATCCTTGGAGCATCTTGTTGGGCCACCATTAACCCTTTTGCAGCTTTTTATGGGGGTATTTATCTATGGAGCATCTTTTTGGACCACCATTAACCCTTGTGCAGCACCACCCTCGGCTTATACATGAGTCAATAAGTTTTCCCTGTTTTTTTGCTGCAAAATTAGGGTGTCGGCTTATACGCGGGTCGGCTTATACACGAGTATATACGGTACATTAAAATCACAAAATAAGTAAGTAAAATGAAATACATTTTGTGTTGTTACATCACTTAGACAATAGCATTCGAAAATATTGACAAATCTCAACAGTTTCCTCCACTTTTTCCTGGTCTGAGAGAACATAAATGTTTCTCTCTCTATAATGGATGGAGTACAGTATAAAGTCCAGCATCAGACAGCGGCCTGGACAGATCTCCAGTACTCTGTCCACCTGGACATCCATGGTATTACAAAGAATCCCCACACCGTTATTTCTCTCCAGACCGAAAGACCAGAATGAAGCACCAAGTCTCTCTTGGCTGTATTTACATGGGCATTTCACTTCAGATACGTCTCACTGTTCACTTTAATAGAGCTTATTCTCAGATGCATCCTGGTCACTTAGGGTTTGTGCAGACGTTGCAGATTCTGCTGTGGATCCGCAGCAGATTTGGCCCTGTGGATCCGCAGCAGATTCTGCTGCGTTATGCAGTACCTTTATATTCTATGGAAAACGAAAAACACAGTGCACATGCTGCGGATTTTTCAGCGCGGATTAGCTGCGGATTTCAATCCGCAGCTTGTCACTTCTTTGTGCGGAATCCGCAGTGTTTTGACACCTGCTCCTTTATATTAATCCGCAGGTGTAAAACCGCAGAGGAAATCCACAGGCTAAACCGCACTAAATCCGCAGGTAAAATGCAGGTCATTTTACCTGCGGATTTAGCCAAATCTGGCGGAAAAATCTGCATGACAATCCGCACCGTGTGCACACACCCTTAGACTTTCTGGTCTTCTTCCTCCTTCCACTGCTGCAGGGCCGGTCTGAGACCAAAAAGCAGCCCTGGCACAAAAGAAAATTCACCAGCCCACATACAATGAATGTCCTCACCCAAATTGTAGAATACTGGCAGGTTGTGCCAACTTTTGCTTTAGCTCACACACACAGCTCACGCTCACACACACACACACACACACGAATCTCACATACACATGTATCACACAGCTCACACACACACAGCTCACACACACACATGTATCACACAGCTCAAACAAGTAGCTCACACACACAGCTCATGCTCACACACACAAACACACAGCTCACATGTATCACACAGGCATGTATCACACAACTCACACACACACAAGTAGCTCACACACACACATGTCTCACACAAACACCTCACACACAGCTCACATGTATCACACACACCTCACACACACACACAGCTCACACGTATTACACACACACATAGCTCACAGGTATCACACACAAATGTATCACAAAGTTCACACGTATCACACACACATGTATCACAAAGCTCACACAAGTAGCTCACACACAGCTCACACTCACAGACACACACAGCTCACATGTATCACACATGCATGTATCCCACAGCTCACACACACAAGTAGCTCACACACAGCTCACACTCTCACACACACGTGTCTCACACACATACGTATCACACACGTATCTCACACACACACAGCTCACAGGTATCAAACACAAACATGTATCACAAAGCTCACACAAGTAGCTCACACACAGCTCACGCTCACAGACACACACAGCTCACACGTATCACACATGCATGTATCCCACAGCTCACACACACAAGTAGCTCACACACAGCTCACACTCTCACACACACGTGTCTCACACACATACGTATCACACACGTATCTCACACACACACAGCTCACAGGTATCAAACACACACATGTATCACAAAGCTCACACAGCTCACGCTCACACACATGACAAATGGTATTCGTGATTCATGTGAGCTTCCGTACCTAGTTATTTAAAACTCTTATTGGCTACTCAACCCCATTGATTCATATACCAACAAAATAAACACTCCAGAGGTATTTGGATAAATTGGCCACAGCAGCCTTTTATTAAACATAAAACATAACATTTTAATCACAACGTCCCAGAAGGGGTGGTCCTCGAAGCCCCAAACCATAAAACTCAGAATTGATATTCCCAACTTGGTCCCCAGGTCGAGTCTTGCCTCTAGCCACTAAGCACCAGCTCAGAGACACATATCAACCCACTTGGCCAGTTTCCATTACCATTAAGCACAGGTCCACTTTAATCTCTTCCTCGGGATAATTCAATTACCCGTCCACTTGAATCCACCCAGGGGGGAGTTCAGGACCTCTTGAGATCCCCCCCGAACCACTATTTACCAGCACCACCAACTTTGTGGACCCCCCACGCCATACTACCATGACAAGTAATTAAACAGAATTATAAACAAATTATTACCCCAACCCCTAAATACCACCCATATCCCTACAAGAAAAGGAAACCTATTAAGACAAGATTAACCCCAAAGTGATTACCTAACCAAAAAACTAATTAAGGGAGGGTGGGAGCTTCTTGTCACTATGTGGGGGAACCTAAAATAGTTGCCACACTAAGATGGACACTGTCTTATAATAATGATAACTTGTACACCACCTCTGACCTCGCCTCCCCCTCATCTCAGCAATAGCTCCACCTTATTCAAATACATTAACCCCGTAATACCATCCTAATCCCTAACTCCAGCTCACTATATTTCCACTCAACCCTGTCATGTCGGCCTCCCTTTTAACGCCTGAGGCCCAGTACGGCATCTCTTGACAAATGGTATTCGTGATTCATGTGAGCTTCCGTACCTAGTTATTTAAAACTCTTATTGGCTACTCAACCCCATTGATTCATATACCAACAAAATAAACACTACAGAGGTATTAGGATAAATTGGCCACAGTAGCCTTTTATTAAACATATAACATAACATTTTAATCACAATGTCCCAGAAGGGGTGGTCCTCGAAGCCCCAAACCATAAAACTCAGAATTGATATTCCCAACTTGGTCCCCAGGTCGAGTCTTGCCTCTAGCCACTAAGCACCAGCTCAGAGACACATATCAACCCACCTGGCCAGTTTCCATTACCATTAAGCACGGGTCCACTTTAATCCCTTCCGCGGGATAATTCAATTACCTGTCCACTTGAATCCACCCAGGGGGGAGTTCAGGACCTCTTGAGATCCCCCCCGAACCGCTATTTACCAGCACCACCAACTTCGAGGACCTCCTCCCCATGCCACCAACATAAATGTTCTGATCCCGCAAACATTTATGTCCCTCCACACTTCCGAGCCTCTTTTTAATGCCCTCTGGTGCCATCAAATGCCACGTATTCAAACCGACCCTGTTTAGGCGGATCTCGTTCCTCTTCCAAAATTCCCCATTTACCAAATTCCAAATCCATGTGGCGCACCACAACCTCCCCATTCCTTGCCATGAAAGATGGGACACTGCTTTATTCACCTTGATCCCAGCTTTGTTCACTCACTGAACAGACCTCGCTCCATGCCACACCTTTTCGAAAACGATATCATACCTTTCCACCAAAACCTAGGAGACACAGCCATAGCTGCAGCATATCAAACTTCATATTCTTAATCACGTCCCTGTAGGGCCTTTTCCAAAAGCCAATCTTTCCCAGATGTATTGCCAGTACGTCTGAAGCTTGGGCCCAAACAAACAAATCTTTGAAATTCGGAGCGTAACTATTTCCAAACCATCCACCCGACTTCTGATCCACTGTGAGACCGCCAGATTCCTTGGCACCCCAGCTGCCACCTATCTAGGCAGACTGCTGCCCTTAATGCTGCCCAGAAGACAAATGAACGTCCCATAATCTACCAGCGCATTTATCCATACTTAAACAAAATCAGCGCTGGACCAACATACTATTGGAACCTCACAGACTCCCAACGACTGATCCTCTTCGTCACTTCCTAGCCTAAGCTTCTCCTGACTGTCTCTATGGCTGCTCCCATCTGAAGTTAATGCCCATTGTAATCGTCAGAAAGGATAACTTCCTAGTCCAAACACCTCTTTTTATTGCCTCAAATTGAAAATGTGGCAGAAAATAACCGTCCTTATGTATCAATAACAGGGCACCCAACGCGCCCATTATCCACAGAAAGAACTCTTCATATAAATCCACTTAACATATAAGGAGAACTAACCACATCAAACAACCTTACCTTGCAACCTTTGCCTACGACATCGGTAGTTTTGAAAATGTGACAGAAACAAACCGTTTTTTATGTACCAATAACAGGGCACCCAACGTGCCAATTATACACAGAAAGAACTCTTCCTATAAATCCACTGGACATATAAGGAGATCCAACCATTTTAAACAACATTATTTTGCAACCTTTGCCTTCGACATCCGCTTTGGAGGTACGGATAAATGTCGTCCCCCTGTTCTCAAACCCGATCGCATCCCATTTCCGCAGCTCTCCTTCCCGAAATCTAGAAGGACTGACTAACTCCCTCAATTGAAAAGACAAAATCCAAAATAATGTTGCCGGGAAAGTGCCCTGAAAAGGTGGTAACTCCCATGAAGAGGAACAGACATCCTCTAGCTGATTGCCAAAATCAGCAAATACATGATAAGACACCGGTCAACTCCCGTCCCATACCCTCAGGCCAGAAGAATTTTTGCTAAATCCTAAATACCCCTTAACTTAAAATTCAAAAGCTATAGCCGATGTTAATTTATTCAATTTAGGAACAGACCAACTCTTCTCCTGACTATACCCAACCAATAACACCGAATTGCTCTCCTCCTACAGCCCTTTGTCCAATGCCGACCTCCAATCCTCCCAATTACCACATGCCTAAACATATTATGTCCACATACATTAAAGACCTAGACAATAAATCCCTTACTGCCATTACTGCCTGATGGAAAGAACTCCACCGGACACATCCACCTTGTTAAACTCGCTCCCACTGAGGAGTAGAAAAAGCTTCAAGAATAGGGTAACTCACGCCATGCCCAACCTCAGCTGATAACCACAAGTCAAACTAGGCCCAGCCAAACCAAATGCTTTAACACCCTGGCCAGCGGCCGCTCGGGAGGAGATAAGAAATTTTAGGGGCCTATCCTCCAAAACCTTTGAAATCGAAACAAAACCGAATCTTTCACCCTGAAAAGAACTCCATTAACCTACAATGATAATTCCACAATGATTGGGAATACCTGACACTAAACCTGATGCCAGACCATTATAACTCCCAACATTTGGCCCAGACTCTACCAACCACCATTACTAAACCAAAACTTTTGCCCTGACTCTACCAAACGCACACACTGAAATGTCCAAACCGTAACCATGCTGACCCATCAAGCCAACAAAAGGACCTAAATCCACCAGTGCAAGCCAAATGGACCTGCTATTATACAACTCTCTTTTGAGGCAAACAAATGCATAGACACTGTCACCATAGATAGCTGACGGCAGAATGCTTTGCCCAATGGCATAAACTTACAGGCAAAATTAGCTTGTCCAGTAGAGATTGAACCTCACGCAACGTCACCATCTACAAATCACTAACCTGATTCACTTCAGCCTTCATGTCAACCATCATTTTAACCGGTGATCTGTCGTCCAATGCAAATTGTATCAATTTGATACCCAAGAAAACTCAATACTGTCACAGGACCCACCGTATTTTGGGCCGCTAAAGGGGCCAAAACTTCCAGGCCATGCTCTCCATTGTCTGTAATAGAATGAACAATCAGGATCCTGCACCAAACCAGTGACCAAAAATTCATCCAATTAATGAATACAGGAATTGAAAGTGAACATCTCTGTAAGCGACCATTCCAAAACAAACCAAGCATCACAAGAATTTGAACTTGAAAGGGGACACCCCATGAGTAGACAATGATCAACAAAGAGACCCAATCCCCAAAAACAACCCAACAAATGCATACTATCCATTTTGGCCCAGTTCCCTTTCAACACGACCGTACCCAATCCATTGCAGCAACAAAAGAAGTCTACAACACCAAACCCAACTGAGGGTCGATGCAATCAGTTACCGATGACCTTTGCGTAAAAGAATTGTGATGAATTTCTTACAATGTACTAGGCCCCTCCATTTACCACCACACAAATCAGTGAAATCCTCAAATTATTGAAGGGGAGCCTATTTAAATAGCCCAGCCCTTTTACCCAAAGCCACATCTTTATATAATTGTTTAGAAAGCAAAGACCACTTCAAGTTTCGGTAGACAACCGAATTTTAACGTCAACAAGAGGAATCCTGAAAACCGTCCCTAAAACCCTCTCTTATCCGGGGGCTGCCGTCTTATTAAGACACCTATTTAGGAAGCCTCTCTTCCCGACACAATGACCTCGACACTTTTTTTTTTATTTCCATCATTACCCCTTTGCTTTTTTCCCATGAAACACTTTGCCACCCCATGACCTACTTAAATAATAAACACGGCCCTTTCTCCATTGCCACCAAGTATCCTGACTGCTACAAAGTCCCGGTGAATACAGGAAATTATTGTTTCCTATGCCCCAGCCTAACTGGGGCCCTTATCCTGCCCGGCCGCATGGCTTTTCACTGTCACAACTCCTCAACATATTTAGCCTAAAAACCTCACCAATCACATTCACGTAACCACAAATCCCGAGCAGTTCTCCGGAGACCTTTCGTAAATAATGATAGCTAGTATAGCGGATAACTGTACCCATTAGAAAAGATTCTGGAAATTAAACAAACCCTCCTTTTATCCTCACCTCACCTTGTCTAAATTAAAACGTTCCACTTGAAGCAATGAAAAATATCTCAACATATTGTCCTTTCCAAATCGAGTCCCCTACCTCAGTTTTCAAATGCATCCCCAAAGTCCCCTCAAACACAAACCTCACCCTTAGCATAATCATCTAATAGCAATGCATCCACTCTTTCCTCCTCCCCTCCTGCCTTCACTAATGGGCTGCACTTCATGCCGAACTGGATGTATGTATCTCACCCACTCATATCGCCTTAAAAAACACCTATCCTTAGCACTACCCAGCCTTGCTGCGGAAGGTGCTACCCTGCCTTGAGGGGTCCCGTATGGATCCCAGATCCCTATAACCGGACAAAATTCCGTAGCCCATGCAAAATAAACATCATTCCTCCGCTAGCCCCCTTAATAAAACAATATTTCTAACCCAGGAAAGATGTATATCTTTGTACCGTGTTAGCCAGTAGATAGAAAAATATTCAGGATTGAGAGTCCTCAGTAGTTGATACCTTTTAATGGCTAACTGAAAAGATGGTAACACATTGCAAGCTTTCGAGACTACTCAGGTCTCTTCATCAGGCTAGACTAATACAAAATCTGAAGTCACATATTTATGCACAATACAGCCTAGAAAAAATGCAATAGATAAGACAAGTGACGTGAAGCAGAACTATCAATATGGGAGAGGGAGAAACATAAATATAAACATTGGACCAGTTCATAGATAAGGAGTCCGGATGTTGTAGGCCATGTGCACACGCTGCGGTTTTTGCTGCATTTCTGCTGCAGTTTTGACCGCAGCAGAACTGCAGCAGTTCTGCAGCCAGTGTACAGTAGCATGTTATCCTACGGGATTAACATTCTGCTGTGCACATGCTGCAGATTTTTACCTGCAGAAAAGCTGCATTTTTTTTTCCGCAGCATGTCAATTGTTTCTGCGGATTCTGCTGCGGTTTGCCACCTATTCCATTGTCCAGGTGGCAAACCGCAGGGCAAAACCACAGGCCAATCCGCAGGAAAAAAACGCAGGTCATTTTACCTGCGGTTTTACCTGCGGTTCCGCAGATATGAATCCGCAGACGAATCTGCAGTGTGTGCACGTAGCCTTATGGTCCTCTGATTGGGGTGTAGTTCTGTGTTGTGATGCCCGCACAAGGTTTTAAAATGAAATTCCTTAATTGATGTAAAAAGACATAAATCCATGCGACACATTCATTCCAGCACTGAGAGTGCCAAAGTTCGTCATAAATTTGTACTCCCAAACTCATCTCTCTCTCTGAGAATTGAAGTTACCTTTCAATACCAGTAATTTCATATCCACGTTGCTGTGATCAGGGATACAGAAATGTTTTGTCACAGGTAGATCCATTCTTTTTTCTCTTATTGTGTGAGGATGAGCATTCATCCTTGTTCTAAGCTTTTGCCCTGTCTCCCCCACATACAGACCCCCAGTTGGACATTTAGTACAAATAATTAAGTACACCACATTAGATGTAATGCAGGTGAAAGTACCTGGGATCTTGTAGTCCTGATGTGAGTTGGGGATCTTTATCTTGTCCGTGGTCATTATAAATGGACAGGTTTTACATTTTTTCTGCTTGCAAGGAAAGGTTCCAGCAGCTGTTGGAGAGGACAGGGAGCTTCTGACAATGATGCTTCTTAAATTTGGGGGTTGCCTAAAACACAGCAGTGGGGGGTCTGGAAAAATGGATTGTAATCGGGCATCTTTTTGTAGTAAAGGTTGTAATTTCAGTGCAGCTCCCCTTAGCACCTCCAGATTTGGGTTGTAGGTGACTACTAGAGGCACTCGGTTATTTTCTTCTTTAGCTTTGTAATGTAGCAGGTGATTCCTTGACAATCTGGTGGCTCTTGTAATTTGGTTTTCAATTGTTCTTGGATGGTAACCCTGATTCAAAAAGGTCTTTTTGAGGCGACCAAGGTGTTTGTCTCTATCCATGGGGTTGGAACATATACGATTGTATCTGATGGCTTGGCTATAGATAATAGAGTTCTTTATGTGTTTTGGATGGAAACTGTCCCATTTAAGGTATGTTGGACGGTCGATTGGCTTCTGATACAGGGATGTCTCTATTTCATTGTTTTTTAGCTTAATGATGGTGTCCAAAAAATTAATCTCAGTACTGGAGTAGTTGAGTGTTAAATTGATGGTGGGATGAAAGTGATTAAACTGTTCATGGAACGTCTTTAGCTGTTGCTCAGACTCCGTCCAGATGATTAAAATATCATCAATGAAGCGGTAGTAGGCCAGGGGCCTGATGGGGCATGAGGACAAAAAGTCGCTTTCAAGCTTGGCCATGAAAAGATTTGCATACTGTGGAGCCATTTTACTTCCCATAGCTGTGCCAGTCTCCTGTAGATAGATCCTGTTGTCAAATTCAAAGTAATGAAATAGAGACATCCCTGTATCAGAAGCCAATCGACCATCCAACGTACCTTAAATGGGACAGTTTCCATCCAAAACACATAAAGAACTCTATTATCTATAGCCAAGCCATCAGATACAATCGTATATGTTCCAACCCCATGGATAGAGACAAACACCTTGGTCGCCTCAAAAAGACCTTTTTGAATCAGGGTTACCATCCAAGAACAATTGAAAACCAAATTACAAGAGCCACCAGATTGTCAAGGAATCACCTGCTACATTACAAAGCTAAAGAAGAAAATAACCGAGTGCCTCTAGAAGTCACCTACAACCCAAATCTGGAGGTGCTAAGGGGAGCTGCACTGAAATTACAACCTTTACTACAAAAAGATGCCCGATTAAAATCCATTTTTCCAGACCCCCCACTGCTGTGTTTTAGGCAACCCCCAAATTTAAGAAGCATCATTGTCAGAAGCTCCCTGTCCTCTCCAACAGCTGGAGGAACCTTTCCTTGCAACCAGACAAAATGTAAAACCTGTCCATTTATAATGACCACGGACAAGGTAAAGATCCCCAACTCACATCAGGACTACAAGATCCCAGGTACGTTCAGCTGCATCACATCTAATGTGGTGTACTTAATTATTTGTACTAAATGTCCAACTGGGGGTCTGTATGTGGGGGAAACCGGGCAAAAACTGAAAACAAGGATGAATGCTCATCGCCACACAATAAGAGAAAAAAGAATGGATCTACCTGTGGCAAAACATTTCTGTATCCCTGATCACAGCAACGTGGATATGAAATTACTGGTATTGAAAGGTAACTTCAATTCTCAGAGAGAGAGAGACGAGTTTGGGAGTACAAATTTATGACGAACTTTGACACTCTCAGTGCTGGAATGAATGTGTCGCATGGATTTATGTCTTTTTACATCAATTAAGGAATTTCCTTTTAAAACCTTGTGGGGGCATCACAACACAGAACTAGACCCCAATCAGAGGACCACAAAACATCCGGACTCCTTATCTATGAACTGGTCCAATGTTTATATTTATGTTTCTCCCTCTCCCATATTGATAGTTCTGCTTCACGTCACTTGTCTTATCTATTGCATTTTTTCTAGGCTGTATTGTGCATAAATCTGTGATTCTTCAGATTTTGTATTAGTCTAGCCTGATGAAGAGACCTGAGTAGTCTCGAAAGCTTGCAATGTGTTACCATCTTTTCAGTTAGCCATTAAAAGGTATCAACTATTGAGGACTCTCAATCCTGAATATTTTTCTATTTCTAACCCATACACTCATAAAAGGCTAGCAAAGGGTTAAGAGTAAGGAAAAATGATCAGTCTCACCTGTCTGCCTGGGTGCTTTGATTCCGTGAGCCGCTGTGGCCCTTATCAGCACATGCACCAACAGAGCGCGAGCACACACAGAGCCTAGTCAGAAGTTTTAAAGGACCTGCGGCCCATTTTGTAGTTCAGAGCCACCGGCCCACCGGGAATATGCCTGGCTCGGCAGATTAGCAAGCCGGGCCTGCACTGCTGTCACCTGCAGTGCCCTATCTCTTTGTGGACATGGGTGGGTCAGGATCCACCTCACCAGAGCCATTTTATATGGTGTACGAAGAACCTTGCTCAATTTGTGCCTCTTCTTCTTTGTCTTCTCCAAATACATTGTAACATCTGGGACTTATAGCCAGCACTGGAGGCTCAGAGGTTTTCTGTGTCATTGTGATTTTTCTGAAGGAATATATAACTACTATTATACTGCCCTTATGTACAAGAATATAATTACTATAATACTGCTCCTATGTACAAGAATATAACTACTATAATATTGCCCTATGCACAAGAATATAACAACTATAAAACTGCCCACATGAACAAGAATATAACTGCCATAATACTGCCCCTATGTACAAGAATATAACTACTATAATGCTGCCCCTTATGTTCAAGATTATAACTATTTTAATACTGCCCCTTTTATAACTATTGTAATATTGTTTCCTATATACAAGAATATAACAAATATAAAACTGCCCCATGTACAAGAATATCACTACTATAATACTGCCCCTATGTACAAGAATATAACTACTAAAACACTGTTACCTACAGTATGTACAAAAACATTACTACTATAATACTAATCCTAAGTGCAAGAAAATAACTACTATAATAATACTGCCCCCTAAGTACCAGAAAATAACTACTATAATACTTCTCCCTGTGTACGATAACATAACTATTAAAATACTAATCCTGTGCAAGAATACAATACATTATAATACTGCCCCTATATACAAGAATATAACTACCAAAATGCGTCTTCCTATGTACAAGAATATACCTAATCTAATACAGACCATATGTACAAGAATATAATTACTATTACACTGTTCCTATGTCCAAGAATACAGCTGCTATCATACTGCCCTTTTTTACAAGAATATAATTACTATAATACTGCCCCTATGTACAAGAATATATCTTCTATAATGTTGACACCTATGTACAAGAAAATAACTACTTTAATACTGCCGCTATGTACAAGAATCTAACTACTATAACACTGCCCCTATGTACAAGAATATAACTACTATAATATTCCCCCTATGTAGAAGAATATAACTACTATCCTACTGCCCCTATGTACAAAAATATAACTACTATAATACTGTCTCCTATGTATAAGAATATAGCTACTATAATGCTGCCCCTATGTATAAGAATGTGACTGCTATAGTACTGCCCTATATGTACAAGAATATAACTACTATAATATTCCCCCTATGTAGAAGAATATAACTGCTATCCTACTGCCCCTATGTACAAAAATATAACTACTATAATACTGTCTCCTATGTATAAGAATATAGCTACTATAATGCTGCCCCTATGTATAAGAATGTGACTGCTATAGTACTGCCCCATATGTACAAGAATATAGATACAATAATGCTGCCCCTATATACACGAATATAACTTCTATAATACTGCACCTATATACAAGAATATAACTACTATAATACTGTCCAATAGTAACAAGAATATAACTACTATAATACTGCCCTTATATACAAGGATATAACCACTATAATACTGCCTCTATATTCAAGACTATAGCTACTATAATACTGCCTTACATAAAAAGTCCTATACTATCCAGAAACCTGGCACTTCACAATAATGTCATCCAAAATTCGGACTTACATGTGAAGATGGCCAAAATAAGAGTTCCAGGGAATAAAATTAAAGTAATACAATATTTTATTTAGTATTATTGAAATTATAACAAGATTAAAACAATCAATCTAAAGCGCCTAAAACTAGGGGAGACCAGCAATGCGTGCTAAATATCCAGCAACTCATGCACCACTATTAATTTTATCCAATAATCAGTCCATAATAAATCGCTATACATCAAAAGCAAAATAATTGGAAAGAATCACAGCACATTACCAGGGAGAGTAGATAAACGGTGAGTGTGGCCCCCGGAAGAGGCTGGATGCGAAACGCGCGTCGGGGTGAGCGGGGTCTGTGTTACTGAATTGTTTTATTTTTATTCTCTGGAACTCTTCTTTCGGCCATGTTCACATGTAAGTCTGAATTTTGGTTGATACTATAATACTGCCCCTATATACAAGAAAAGAATATAGCTACTGTGATACTGCTCCTATGAACAAGAATGTAGCTACTGTAATATTGTCCACTATGTACAAGTATATTACTACTATAATACTGCCACCTATGTACAGGAATATAACTACTATAATACTGTCCCTATGAACAAGAATATAACTACTATAATACAGGCGGAGTGTGGAGGCATCAGTGTAGCGGTTGGACAGAGGGAAGAGTTTGCTGAGGCCTCTTTCACATGTCTCCAGTACGTGTGGTGACACATACTGGAGATACTGACACAAGTAGACACATTGAAATTTACGCTGCTGTGCACATGTGAATGTGTTTCCACGGACTTTGTGTCCGTTTGATCTTTTTTACATGCATTACAGGGCACAAAATATCCCGCACACATGCACTTGGATGACATACATGGATGTTATATGTGTGACACATCCCGTCACCTGAGAAATAGCGGTACTGTAAGCACTGTTCCCCAGCGCCGGGTGCTGAAGATGGCTCTCATCATTCTCCCCTGCTCTGCAGGTGATCAGCGAGAGCAAAGGAGAATGATAAGATTTGAATTCAAGTGAGAACAATTAAAGCAGGCAGAGACTGATGGGACTATTACTTCTATCAGCCTTCACCTGCTGTCACTAATAACAGTGACAGCAGGCAGCTGCTGATGGGAGTATGCATTACCCACCACCTATGCTTCTATTAAATAAATGAAAAAATGGCATGGGTTCCTCTGTATTTTCTATAACCAGCCAGGCAAAACTCACAACTGGGATTTGGAACTCCCAGCTTTCAGTTTCAGCAAGGCTGGTTATCAAGAATAGAGGTGTCCCCATGCTGTATTTTTTTATTATTTAAATAAATAATCAAAAAAATAGCATGTGCCCCCCCCCATTTTTGACAACCAGCCTTGCTAAAGCTGATAGCTGGTGGCTGGCATTCTCAGGCTGGTAAGGGGCCATGGATATTGCCCCCCCAGCCTAAAAATAGCAGCCTACAGCCGGCCAGAAAAGACACATCTAGATGCACCAATTCTGGCGCTTTGCCCGGCTCTTCCCACTTGCTCGGTGGCAAGTGGAGTTCATTTATATGGGGTTGATGTCAACTTTGTATTGTCAGGTGACATCAAGCCCACATATTAGTAATGGAGAGGTGTCTACATGATACTTATCCATTACTAATCCTATAGTTAGTTATATGATAAATAAAGACACAGCCAGAATAAAGTCCTTTATTAGAAATAAAGCAAAACACACTTTTCCATTTTCATTTAAAAATAACTAACACAGTTATACTCACCTAACGCCTAATTTCACTGAAGCCCTGGTCTCCTGTAATAAGACTAAAATAAAATAACAGTAATATCCCTCACCTGTCGGTCGTTCTGTCCCACGCTGTAATCCATGTCTGGGGGATTTTTAACCTGGACGGTGCCAAGATGCAACTGTCCAGGCTGAGAACTACTGGTGAATGAGCTGTGGCGAATTCTGCGTTAGTGACTGGCGGTGACATCATCGAGGTTACTGCCGGTCAGTGAGGCTATGTTCCCAGCCATGTTGAACTGCGGTGACCTCACACCATGCAAAAGTGTCAGTGATGAGATCACCACAGTTCAAGCTCAGTGACTTCACAGCAGATCACAGTGAGAATCACCAGTGACCTGAGCTGATACATGGACACATGGACACTAATATCTCCGGTACTGTTTTTTTCCGGTACCAGAAATATCAGGATGTGTGACACCGGCCTAAGAGAGGGACTGATTAGTAGAGACTGACTTGCAATAGTCCAGACAAGAATATATCAGAGCAGCAGTAAGTTTTCTTAGAGTCAAAAGTAAGAAAATGTCAAAATCTAAAGATGGTTCTGAGGTGCATGTGACAAGAGTCAGTGAGTGACTTAAAGTAGGGAACTTATTTACTGTGCTGTAATAATAGAAAAAAGCAAAAAGAAAAGCAAAAAATAGGTCATATATTTTGGGAATATAGCACACAAGTATCTAACCACAACAGAAAATAAAAATTAATGACACCAAATTAATTAAAAAAAGAAATATTTTCAGGAGGGCGACATTAGAAAGGAGAGTAAAAGTTTAATAAATCGGATGAAAACTTTCAGTTTTATACTGCCACCTAGCGTCTTATTATTGTACTAGATGGAGGCCCGATGCTATTGCATCGGGAGGGCGGTAATGTCATGATGGGGGGCAGGCTTTGCAGTGTTGAGAATCTCTCCCCATGTGCTCACCCACCTATCCACTCTCTCTTTCCCCATGTGCTGACTTCTCCCGTCTGTGCCCTCTTCTTTGACCTGTCTACCCATGTGCTATCCCCCTTGTCTGCTGTCTCTCTCCTTCCTGTGCTGTGTTCTCCCCTCATGTTCTGTCCCATTGGAGCTGTCTCCCCCCTGTGCTCTGTCTCTCTCACCCCTGTGTCTGACCGTGTACAGAACATACCACAGCTCCTGGGCAGGGGAGGAAGCAAAAGACAATACTGACATTACAGCAGGAGGTTGCAGAGGATACATTTTGTGAGGTAAAATATTGTTTAACCCCTTCACTACCAAGGGTGGTTTGCACGTTAACTACCGGGCCAATTTTTACAATTCTGACCAATGTACCTTTATGAGGTCATAACTCTGGAACGCTTTCATGGATCCCGGTGATTCTGACATTGTTTTCTCGTGACATATTTTACTTCATGTTAGTGGTAAAATTGCATTCAAATAACTTGCGTTTATTTGTGAAAAAACGGAAATTTGGCAAAAATTTTGAAAATTTCGCAATTTTCCAACTTTGAATTTTTATGCCCTTAAATCACAGCGATATGGCACACAAAAAACTTAATACATAACATTTCCCACATGTTTACTTTACATCAGCACAATTTTGGAACCAAAAATTTTTTTTGTTAGGAAGTTATAAGGGTTAAAAGTTGACCAGCGATTTCTCATTTTTGCAACACCATTTTATTTTTAGGGACCACTTCACATTTGAAGCCACTTTGAGGGGTCTATATGATAGAAAATACCCAAAAGTGACACCATTCTAAAAACTGCACCCCTTAAGGTGCTTAAAACCACATTCAAGAAGTTTATTAACCCTTTAGGTGCGTCACAGGAATTTTTTGAATAATAAAAAAAAAATGAACATTTAACTTTTTTTTCACAAAAAAAATACTTCAGGTTCAATTTTCTTTATTTTACCAAGGGTAACAGGAGAAATTGGACTGCAAAAGTTATTGTGCAATTTGTCCTGAGTACGCTGATACCTGATATGTGGGGGGGAACCACTGTTTCGGCGCATGGCAGAGCTCAGAATGGAAGGAGCGCCGTTTGACTTTTTCAATGCAAAATTGGCTGGAATTCAGATCGGACGCCATGTCACGTTTGGCGAGCCCCTGATGTACCTAAACAGTGGAAACCCCCCCAAGTGACCCCATTTTGGAAACTAGACCCCCCAAGGAACTTATCTAGATATGTGGTGAGAATTTTGAACCCACAAGGGCTTCACAGAAGTTTATAACGTACAGCGGTACAATTAAAAAATCATATTTTTTCCACAAAAATGATCTTTTCACCCCCAATTTTTATTTTTCCAAGGGTAACAGGACCCTAAAAGTTATTGTGCAATTTGTCCTGAGTACGCTGATACCCCATATGTGGGTGTAAATGACTATTTGGGCGCATAGCAGAGCTCGGAAGGGAAGCAGCGCCATTTGACGTTTTTGGCTAGAATTGAGATCGGACACCATGTCGCGATTGGAAAACCCCTGATGTACCAAAACAGTGGAAACCCCCACAAATGACACCATTTTGGAATCTAGACCCCCCAAGGAACTTATCTAGATGTGTGGTGAGAACTTTGAACCCCCAAGGGCTTCACAGAAGTTTATAACGTACAGCAGTACAATTAAAAAATCATATTTTTTCCACAAAAATGATCTTTTCACCCTCAATTCTTATTTTTCCAAAAGCAACAGGACCCTAAAAGATATTGTGCAATTTATCCTGAGTACGCTGATACCCCACATGTGGGTGTAAACCACTATTTGGGCGTATGGCAGAGCTCGGAAGGGAAGCAGCGCCATTTGATGTTTTTGGCTGGAATTGAGATCGGACACCATGTCGCGTTAGGAAAGCCCCTGATGTACCAAAACAGTAGAAACCCCCCACAAATGACACCATTTTGGAAACTAGACCCCCCAAGGAACTTATCTAGATGTGTGGTGAGCACTTTGAACCCCCCAGTGCTTCACTGAAGTTTATAACGTCCGGGCGTGAAAATAAAAAAATCGTATTTTTTCCACAAACATGATCTTTTAGTCCCCATTTTTTTATTTTCCCAAGGATAACAGGAGAAATTGGACCCCAAAAGTTGTTGTCCAATTTGTCCTGAGTACGCTGATACTTCATATGTGGGAGAAAACTACTGTATGGGCACACGTCGGGGCTCGGAAGGGAAGTAGTGACGTTTTGGAATGCAGACTTTGATGGAATGGTCTGCGGGTGTCATGTTGCGTTTGGAGAGCCCCTGATGTACCTAGTACCTAAACAGTGGAAACACCCCACAAGTGACCCCATTTTGGAAACTAGACCCCCTAATGAACTTATCTAGATGTGTGGTGAGCACTTTGAACCCCCCCAGTGCTTCACAGAAGTTTATAACGACCGGGCGTGAAAATAAAAATATCGTATTTTTTCAACAAACATCATCTTTTAGTCCCCATTTTTTTTATTTTCCCAAGGGTAACAGGAGAAATTGGACCCCAAAAGTTGTTGTCCAATTTGTCCTGAGTACGCGGATACCTCATATGTGGGAGAAAACTACTGTATGGGCACACGTCGGGGCTCGGAAGGGAAGTAGTGACGTTTTGGAATGCAGATTTTGATGGATTGGTCTGCGGGTGTCATGTTGCGTTTGGAGAGCCCCTGATGTACCTAAACAGTGGAAACCCCCCACAAGTGACCCCATTTTGGAAACAAGACCCCCTAATAAACTTATCTAGATGTGTGGTGAGCACTTTGAACCCCCCAGTGCTTCACAGAAGTTTATAACGACCGTGCGTGAAAATAAAAATATCGTATTTTTTCAACAAACATCATCTTTTAGTCCCCATTTTTTTTATTTTCACAAGGGTAACAGGAGAAATTTGACCCCAAAAGTTGTTGTCCAATTTGTCCTGAGTACGCTGATACCCTACATGTGGGGGTAAAACACTGTTTGGGCACATGGCAGAGCTTGGAAGGGAAGGAGCACCATTTGACTTTTTCAACGCAGAATTGGCTGGAATTGAGATCAGACGCCATGTTGCCTTTGGAGAGCACCTGATGTGCGCAAATAGTGGAAACCCCCAATTATAACTCCAACCCTAACCTCAACACACCCCTAACCCTAATCTGAGCCCTAGCTCTAACCCTAGCCCTAACCCTAACCCTAGCCCTAACCCTAGCCCTAACCCTAGCCCTAACCCTAGCCCTAACCCTAACCCTAGCCCTAACCCTAACCCTACCCTAACCCTAACCCTAGCGGGAAAATGGAAATAAATACATTTTCTTTTAGTTTTATTATTTTTCCCTAACTAAGGGGGTGATAACGGGGGGTTTGATTTACTATTTATGGCGGTTTTTATTTTTGGCGGCTGTCGCACGCTAAAAGACGCTTTTTATTGTAAAAATAGTTTTTGCATCACCACATATTGTGAGCTATAATTTTTCCGTATTTTGACCCACCGAGTCATGTGAGGTCTTATTTTTTGCAGGACGAGTTGACGTTTTTATTGGTACCATTTTCGGGCACGTGACATTTTTTGATCGCTTTTTATTCCGATTTTTGGGACGCAGAATGAACAAAAACCAGCGTTTCATGAATTTCTTTTGGGGGGTGCGTTTACACCGTTCCGCGTGCGGTAAAATTGATAACGCGTTTTTATTCATCGGGTCAGTACGGTTACAGCGATACCTCATTTAGGTCGTTTTTTTATGTTTTGTCGGTTTTTTGCAATGAAAACAATTTTATATAAAAAATAATTATTTTTGTATTGCTTTATTCTGCGAGCTATAACTTTTTTATTTTTTTGCGGATGATGCTGTATGGTGGCTTGTTTTTTGCAGGACAAGATGACGTTTTCAGCGGTACCATGCATATTTATATGCGTCTTTTTGATGGCGCGTTATTGCACTTTTTGTTCGGTGGTATGATAATAAATCATTATTTTTTGCTTCATTTTTTATTTTTATTTTTTAAGGGGTTCGCTAAAGGGGTTAACTAATGGGACAGTTTTATAGGGCAGGTCATTACGGACGCGGCGATACCAAATATGTGTATGGATTTATTGGGGAATATTTTTTTTTTTTTTTACTAATTTATTTAGCGATTTTTTTTTAATTACTTTTAACACTTTTTTTTTTTTTTTTTACTTTATTACCTTGTCCCAGGTGGGACATCACTGTCCTGTGACAGATCGCTGATCTGTCACATCACAGATCACTGTGACAGATCAGCGATCTGTCACAGGCACTGCTGCAGATTCCTCATGCCTGCGCTTTGCAGGCAGTGAGGAAGTCAGCTCCCTGCAGGCCCCTGTCGCCATCTTGGATCCGGGGGCCTGTAGGGAAAGAGCCCCCCGCAGCAGCGCTGCACATTGCGCTGCCGTGGGGGGCTCAGGGAAGCACGGAGGGAGCCCCCTCCCTGCCGATGCTTCCCTTTAACCCCCGGTACACCGCAATCGCGTTTGATCGCGGTGTGCAAGGGGTTAACGTGTCGGGGGCGGTCCGTGACCGCCCCTGACACATTGTGCCGGGTGTCAGCTATGATAATTAGCTGACACTCGGCCGCGATCAGCGGAGCTCACCACGTGGGCGCCGCTGAACGCGATGACGTAATATTCCATCCATGGTAATTAGGTCCATGGTCACATGGACGGAATATTACGTCAATTGTAGGTAAGTGAAATATTTTACCTCACAAAATGAATCCTCTATGATCCCCTGCTGTAATGTCAGTATTGTCTTTTGCTTCCTCCCCTGCCCAGGAGATGTGATATGCTCCGTACACGGTCAGACACAGACAAATTTTAAAATTAACTTTTGTTCATGGGAAAACCCAATAAATTAGACCGCTGTATGGTGTATGCAGTGTGTGTGTGTGTGTGTGTGTGTGTGTGTGTGTGTGTGTGTGTGTGTGTGTGTGTGTGTGTGTGTGTGTGTGTGTGTGTGTGTGTGTGTGTGTGTGTGTGTGTGGTGTGACGGTGTTCTGCTGGTGGTACCGCACAAGAGGCTGGTACCACCAGCAGTTTCCATATTGAGACACCCATCACTTGAACTTCCTTCGCTTGGAATTCTGGGATCTGGACACATCTGAGCAGACATTACAAGGTAATTATGTATATAGATGTGCAGTTCAGAATCATTATTTGCAGTTGCTTATACTGGATAACACCAATGTATTGCACAGCACTGTACTGAGATTGGCATAACTCACAGCAGTCACAATGTAATTGCTCCACGTCATTTGTATCCAAGTAACACTCAGTATTTTTATGGAGTTTGTGAAGTAAAACCGCTACCTATGTGAGACAAGCTCACTATAATGTAACATTAGTTTAGGATATTCACAAGAAACAATAACGAACCTGCTCAAAAATAAGTGAATAAACCAGAAAGAATCAAAAATAAAATATAAAGTTTTATTGAATCATGATATTAAAACAGGTAAGATAGGGGAAACCAAAGAACAACAACAAAAACACGTGCGGGACATGTGTAGCTTGTCCAAATATAGAAATATGTACTACTTTTTCCAATGTTGATGAGAATAGAGCATTTAAAATCCTTTACCCTATTACCTGTACCACCACAGCAGTTATACACTGTGCAAGTTGCCCATGCGCAAAAGTTTAAAGTGGGGCCCCAAGTGCTAACATTGTAAAATCACACATTTAGGTTATATTACATGAGCAGGATATGGATACAGTTGGCGGAGGGGCCTGGAGTCAGTGCTGGCACTGGCCCCCATATTCAGGGGTCTTATATCCTTATATCGGCCAATGGCTCTGCCATTATTAGCTTTACACAGGAGCGTTGCTAGGGTCAGAAAAGATTGTCTTGGGGCTTGGGCCCCCAAAGAGTTGTCCCCCAACCCCCTCTTAATCTTTTTTTAACACTGCAGATAACACAGCAGCGCTCCCAACTGTCCTGGATCCAGCGGCAGAGTCCCGATTTTGACTCTCCCACCCGCTATCCCGGCCGGGATTGTAGTTTTCCGGCACTGCGAATCAGCCACCACGCTCACCTGTCCTTTCAGAAGGGGCTGTGTACCGATTGCCATACAATTCCCTCTATGCACAGCACATTCCAGAACAGAAGCCCTCCCTGGCTCACGTGACCAGTCACATGACTGTGACCTCATCCTATGTAACACCAGAGATAGCAGTGATAACTCTCTGAGAACAGGTAATGTAGTAGATGTCAGATGTCACCTGCAGTCCTATGTAACACCACAGATAGTCTTACTCTGAAACGCTATGGCTATGTTCACACGCATTTTTTTCAGTAGCCAAAACCTGTTCTATTGGTAGTAAAAATGTTGTGTTGAAAGCATCTGTTTTTCAGCTTGTTTTCTGGTGTTCTTTACACTTTTTTCAGCTTTTTTTAAAGTGAGGATGTTTGCTTTGTCTACAGTATGTTTAAGGCCACGTTCACACGTTGAGTATTCGGTCAGTATTTCACATCAGTTTGTGCAAGTCAAAACCAGGAGGGTGAGAAATCCAGAAGTGGTGACGTGTTCTAATTTTGCTTTTCCTCTCATTGTTCCACTGCTGTTTCTGCATTACAAACCCTGATGTGAAATACTGACCAAATACTGAACGTTTGAACGAGACCTAATAGTTTAATTCACCAAAGCCACTTAAAAAATTGCAATATCTGCAGCTTTCTTTTTATTCTTTCATTGCATTCTACAGTGGAAAACACACTGAAAGAAGTGACATGCTGCAGATTTAAAAAGCGCTACAGTTCTAAAATTCAGTCAGCAAAAAAACAAGCGCATGCAGGAGATTTTGGAAATCTCATGTTTTGCTGGCACTTTAAAAAGCAGCTTTTGGCTGTATTCATAGGCAGAATTTTTGCAACTTTTTCTTCTGCAAATAAGAAGTTTACAGCATTTTGTAGCACAAGCAAAAACTGAGATTTTCAGGAATCTCCTGCACACCCTTTTATTTTCTCCTGACTGAATTTCACAACTGCAGCGTTTTTTAAATCTGCAGCGTGTCACTTCTTTCAGCAATTTTTTTCACTGAAAGCATTGAAAAAGTTTTAGAAAAGCTGCAAATGTCGCAACGTGGTTTTTCTCTGGGTTTTTTGTCAATAAAACTAACTTTATTAAACAAGTACTGTAGACAAAATGCATACTGTAAAAACAAACAGCAAAAGCTCTTGGGTATGTGTGTCCACAATCAGTAAACTCTGGATGCTGCGTACATCCACAGCGTCCAACCCACAGTGGCCAGATGTTACAGCATAGTGGAGGGGATTTCTAGAAATTCCATGTCCACTATGTGTGCACATACGCCCGCACCTCACCCACAGAAACAGACATGCAGCACGGCTCTCCAGACCGCAGCATGTCAATTTATCTTGTGTAGATTCGAGTCTCCGCAAGAGAAATCTCACCCGTACAATGCATTGGATGCGGTGATTCCGCACGGTTCAATGACCACATGCGGAATCACCTGCGTTCAAAAGATGGGAGCACTTTAGACGGAGCACATGTCCGTTGCGTCCAAAGTGCTGCCATTTCCGGATCGTCTGCAAATACCCTAAAAATGGGCATTTTGAAAGCAGTGTTTTTACTGCCAAGAGAGCCGGCTTTGGCTGAAAAAAAAAAATGCACCAAAAACGCTGATTCCTATGCACACCTGTACTACATACAGTATATATGTGTATGGGTTTACCCTTATTATTTCACATGGGAATTAATTTATTTCTATATTATAAGTACACTGGTTCAGCAGACAATATCCCTGTCTTGTGTCATCCAGACAGTAGTGACAGGAGGTCGCCCTGTCACATTACAAGCAGTGATTAGTGACTGTAGTCAGAGATGATGCTGATCGCTGCTGTATGTGGCTGTGAATCCTGATCCTGCAGCAATCAGCACAGATCTCTGGACCACAGTGAGTAAGTCACTGCACTCTGACCTGTTACTGCTGCTCTTACCAGCTTCTGTGGCTTCACTTAGGCATATCCATTCTCAGGACAGTGCTAGGAGCAGCCATGATCAGGACTCAGGAGGAGACATACAGAGCTGCAGGCATCTTCCTTCCTGGCTGTCACTGTGCTATAATCGACCACTCCCCCTCACTCTTAACTTTTAAGCTGACTGCAGGGAGAAAGAGACAGGGGGGCTCAAGGGGCTTTGCGAGACAGATGCTCCGGACTACAGAGCAATGCACAGCATTATTCACTGCTGTACACCATCTGGGCACTTCATAAATGGATTGCAGATGCAGGGGGCCCCCTTTGTAGGTGGGGGCCCCAGGCATCTGCCTGGTCTGCCTGTCCCAATCGCCGGCCCTGTGCCCATGTAACCTCAAATATGTTGGTGTGACCTCCAGAGAATTTAGATACAGGGTTAGAGAGCACGTCCTTGACATCAGAGCAGCTCAAACCAATCCTGATAATGACTCTCTCAAAACATTACTGAAACACTTTAAATAGATACATCAATGTGATGAGTCAAGGTCAGGGCAGAGAAATGTTCAATCCCCGCACACTCTTGATAGATGCTTGTGAAAATTTTACTGTATAGATGCAGCAAAAAACACAATTCAGGTGTAGGGATAGAGGAAATGGTGCGACATGAACATAACGTTTTGACCCTCACAGGGTCTTATTCATATAGTCTCTGTTGGCAAGGTTCACTGAACGGTATAAAGGATATTCTGATTGCAAAGGACACCTGGGTCCAGGGGACATCCAGAGCGCCTGCGCCTTGGATTATACTGTAGGTCAGGGCAGAGGCGTAGCTAGGTTTTCAGTTTAGGGGGGGTGAAAAATCTGAGTGGGCCCCTAACCAGGTAATCCTGACTACAGCTATGTGGTGCATGCTAATTGTGAGTATAGGGGAATATCAGTCGATGACCGTGCTATGATTGAAAATAAATCTATATGCAAAAACGAACACTGATATTACTATATGGAGACCATATTATGGTAGATACCAGTCCTGCAGACCATATAAGAGAAAACAGCACATATACACATATATAGTCACTTACAGATGGCATTCTTTCTTAAGGAGTCATTCACTTTTCCCATCTTTTCCATCTGGCCCAGACCGACATGCCAACTTCTCCAGCCAGCACTCGTCTGCAGAGACACATTTCACTTCTCACATTTCCTGCACTGTCCATACCTATGCCCATCCTGTGCAAACTATTCATTCTGCTGATACCCCAATACTGAGCCGCTGCTACTGTATGTGTCCCTTTTACTGCCCCTGCTGTGTGGTCAATAACAGCTCCTCTTACCGCCCCATGTAGTAAAGCCACCACTGTGCCTCTTAGGCCTCTTTCACACATCAGGTTTTCGGCTTCAGGCGCGATCCGGCGCTTTTGACTAAAACCGGATCCGTCGAAATGCAATGCCGGATCCGGTTTCCCCCCCATTGACTTGCATTAGAGCCGTATCGAGCCGGATGGCCATGCGTTTCATCCGATTTTCGCCGGATCCGGCAATGTGACGCGATCCGGCGTCTGGAAAAAACGGAGACTGTAACGTTTTTTGTATCCGTCGAAAAAGCCGGACACGCTGGATCCGGCGTGTCCGGCTTTTTCATACAATGAAAGCCTATGAGCGCCGCAATGCGCCGGATCCGGCGGCCGGATCCGGTTTCTTTGGTCTGAGCATGCTCAGTAGCTCTGCCCACAGGACATATATAAAATCAAGACAATGGGACCCTCAGTCACACCCAACATGCCACCCAAGCCAAGAACCAGGAGCAGGAGAAGGCAGCAGACATCTGCAGCAGCAGCACCATCAGCACCACCCCAAATGGAGCAGCATGCTGAACAACGGGAGGGGAGTCCAGCAGCAGATGAGAGACGGTAATTATCAAATCCCCCATTCCTCCAAACTAGGGCTATGGAATATCAAGATATTCATTGGCCCTTTGTTTCTCTTTATTCAACAGCCGCCCAATAGATGCAGCAGCAGCAGCAGCAGCAATGGCAGCAGCAGAAACACCACCCACAGCCATGGAGTCTGGCCATGAGGAAGACAGCACATCTTCTGGGAGCCCTCCCTCTCATCGTCAGCGTTTGACGGTAAGTTTTTATTTCCAAAATCCATCATCTCTGTAATATATGTCTATTTATTGCCTTTTATTTCAAAACAGGAATCACAAGATGAAGAGGAGCTCCCAGAAGAAGAAGGAAGGGGTGGACAGACACTTGGAGTGGGCTCACAATTGGTAAGTTTTTTGCATCAAACGCAGAAACACAACATCACACTACACACAACACATAGAAAACAATGTTCTGCAGACCACACACACAGCAAACAAATGCCTACATCCAAAGACATAACATTTTTTGTTTTCTTCTCTAGTCTTCCCAATCTGGTGCTCGGCCAAGAGGTCCTCGCAGTGCCTCCCAGGGTCGTCGGCGACAGCAACGCGGCGGTCACCAGCGTGTAAGTATAAATATTTTTGCTTTGTTTTTTTTGCACTTTTTATTTCATTTCTTTTGTGGAGGTATTATGTTATTTTTGTCTTTTTCTTTAACAGCCTTCACAGCGTGCTCCCGACTCTGACGGTGAGGATGGAGGGATTGATGTGGACCGCCTCATCGATCTCGTCAGAGAAAGGGAGCCGCTCTGGAATATGGCTGACCGCCGCCACGCTGACCTGATCGTTACCCGACGACTCTGGGAGGAAATCTGTTCGCTCCTTGTGGACCGCTGGGAGGACCTCGAAGCTCGGGCCCAGATTAAAGAGCGTAAGTATATACAGTACCGGTTGCTTGATTTAAACCAGTGTTTCCCGAACTCCAGTCCTCGTGGTCCCCACGGATCATGTGTTCAGGATTTCTATTTACTTTGGAAATCCTGAAAACATGACCCCTGGGGACCATGAGGACTGGAGTTTGGGAAACACTGATGTTGTATACTAACCACTTTGTCCTTTCTCGTTTCAGGGGAGAGAATTGTGAAGCGGTGGCGGTCTGTGAGGGATCGTTTCAAGAAGGAGTTCAATAAAGAGATGCGGGCCCCGAGTGGATCTGGAGGACGCAGGAGCAAGTACAAGTACGCACGAGCCCTGTCGTTCCTCCGGGAGACAATGCTCACCAGAAGGTAAATATTACACACCACATGTGACAAAAAAATGTTTAGATGTAACTTTTTTTTTTCAGCCAGGGCCATACCATGTCACTATTTTAATTTTTTTTTTTTCTCTTTATTCCACAGCACGGTGAGCAGCACTCGGGAGCCTGCACGATTGGACCCTTCTGAGGCGATCCCTGAGGAGACCGGCACCGAGGGACACTTCGACCGCCCCGGTACATCTGCACCTTCCCAGCCTTCCCACACATTCGACCCATCTGTCCCATCCACCAGCACAGGAGCATCGTGGCCGCCTACATTACATGAAGCTGCTGGTGAGGAGATCGCTTTCCCTTTACCCCACCCTTCTGCCCCTGCCACCTCTAGTACACCTGCGGGTACTGGGCGGCAGCGGCAGAGGGGTCAGGAAAAGACTTATGCGCCAGAGTTCTTGCATCTGAATGCATCTTTCCAGAACTGTCTAAAAGTCTTGTCAGAGCAAATCTCCGCAGGCTATCCGCAGATCAACTCCAGCATTCTGGAGGTGAAGACTCTTCTGCAAACCATGCATTCAGAAGCAAGATCTTCGCCAAACCACACCTTTTTCAGGTCTGTTGTGGAGCGCATGGAAACGCTCTCTCCTGCCCAGCAGATGCATGTAATGCATTCATGCCACGCTGCTCTCCAGCAAGTTACCTCCCAACCTCCTCCTCCCACCACAGTAGTTCCTCCACCTGCACCCCCTCCAGCCACTTTCCATCCTCCCCCTCCTATTACATCTACACCCCCTCCAGCCACTTTCCATCCTCCCCCTCCTATTACATCTACACCCCCTCCAGCCACTTTCCATCCTCCCCCTCCTATTACATACCATCCACCTCCCCAGCACCATCCACCTCCCCAGCACCATCCACCTCCCCAGCACCAGCAACCTCCCCAGCACCAGCAACCTCCCCAGTACCAGCAACCTCCCCAGTACCAGCAACCTCCCCAGTACCAGCAACCTCCCCAGTACCTGCAAACTCCCCAGTACCAGCAACCTCCCCAGTACCAGACATCTCCCCACTTCCAGCAACCTGCCCCGTACCAGACATCTCCCCACTTCCAGCAACCTGCCCCGTACCAGACATCTCCCCACTTCCAGCAACCTGCCCCGTACCAAACTCCTTCCCCATACAACTTGCCATCAACATCATCTGCTCCTACAGTCCCTGCCCAACCCTCCACTCCACCACCCACCACCTCTTCTGCTTCCCACATGTCCACCCATTCTGTAGTTTTTTCCACACCTTCATCTCTAACTGTTCCTTCCCCACCACGATCCCAGTCCTCTCTCCACACTCCCAGTGTCGAAGTGTCCCGCAGCCCCTCCAGCAGTATTTCCACCACACACTACACAGATTTATAATGTGTGTATTTAAATAAAAATGACCAGTTTTATGGTTTTAAAGCTTTATTAAACAAGTTTATTAAAATTTTAAAAAAGTTTACTAAAAAAAACATTTTTCAATAAAAGTTACATTATTTTACACTGGTTGTCTGTCATTTCTTTCTGCGGCGAAAAAGGTTAAATACAGGGTATTTAAAAGGTGAAATGGTATTCAAAACTAGGTATATAACTGTGGGTAAATTTTAGCTTTTTGCCACAGTTGTGTTCCTGGTTGTGTTTGAAGCAAAGTATTTCACCTAAAAAGTTGTGTTTATTGTTGGTGATTTCATAACAATGTACACAACTTTTGTTAAAAGGTGAAATACTTTGCATAAAACACAACCAGGTACACACCTGTGGCCTAAAGCTAAAAATAGAGACCATGACAAGATAGCCAACTTTGGTTGGCAAAGGTATATACTGTTGGTACAGAAGGTACACAAGTTTGGTTGGGCACAAATCTTTCACACTCTGTCATCCTGCCAGTGTACTCTGCCTTGAGGTGACATAAAGTATAGTGCAAAATTGTCCCTCATTACTGAAACCGTCACAGAACTTCTAGTGGTAATGTCATGGTAATCTTGCAAGGTGGTTTCTTCAGAGGTGTCCTCAATGGAAATGGGTTCCTTGCAGATAACAAAATTGTGGAGTACCACGCACGCTTTGATCACCTCGTCCACAGTTTCTGTCTTGAGGTTGATCGCAGTCAATAGGACCCGCCATTTGGCTGTCAGAATACCAAAGGTACATTCAACCATTCTTCTTGCTCTTGTGAGGCGGTAATTAAAAATGCGTTTTGGTCTTGTCAATCCTCTGCTAGAGTACGGTTTCAAAAGGTGTTCTGACAGCTGGAAGGCTTCATCCCCTACACAGACAAATGGCATAGGTGGACCAGATGTTTGCGGCAGCGGTCTAGGTGGTGGGAACTGGAAGGTGTTTCCATACAGTTTACGCCCCATGGCAGACAGTTTGAAAACTTGAGAGTCATTGGAGCGGCCATAGGCCCCAATATCAACCGCAATAAATTTGTATTCCGCATCAGCGATGGCCATGAGGACAATTGAAAAATATTTCTTGTAATTGAAATATTCCGATCCCGATCCAGCTGGCTTTACAATGCGGATATGTTTCCCGTCCACAGCGCCCAAGCAGTTGGGAAACTGACATATCTGTTGAAACTTGTCAGCAATTTCAATCCACCTCTCTGTTGTGGGCTCTGGTAAAAACTCTTCAGCTAAGGAGTCCCACAGTGCACGGCATGTGTACTTCACTATTCCAGATATGGTGGAAATCCCGAGTCTGTACTGGAAATGCAGTGATGAAAGGGATTCTCCAGTTGCAAGAAATCTGTGGGGAATTAAAAAACAATAAATTAGTTTTAAATCACAGCATTACATACCAAAACTGAGCTATAACACTTGGAGATACAAACTACCACCAACAAGATTGCAGTGAAAGTGTGCTCTGATGCGATCACATCCAATAAATGTGGCTTACCTTAAAGTCACCATCAGACGCTCTGCGGGTGAAACAGAGAAGCGGCAATAGGTGTCCGCTTTTCTTATGAGGTGTGCAATGCGCTCCACCAAGTAATCAAAATTCTCCATTTTCATCCGAACATATCCAAAAAATTTATACGGGTTTCGTCGAAGGTCCATGCAGAGTGTAGAATAGACCCCACGCGTCATTCTCTTGGCTGTGATGGGGTGGATCCACAAACATCGTCTACAATGCCTGATGCGCTGCTGTCTCGCTCTCTCCTTCTCCAGAACAATCACCCTCAAACGATTCGCCTCCGCTATAAAATCCGCCAAATTCTTCAAAATATTTCCAATGACAACATCCATCTTCGCCAGTAACTTGCTCTTCTCTCCAACCTGCACTTTCTCCTCTACAACCTGTCAAAGAAGGGCTGTAGGAACATGCTATATATAGTTTTCCAGTAGCCAATCCCGTTCGGAAGGCCACAAGGGTCAATTTTAAAAACCGGATCCGGCGTAATCCGTCGAAAAACGGATAGAAAAACAGATGAACTGGATGAGACGGATCCGGTTTTGTCAGTCAAGAAAAAGACGGATCCGGCAGAAAACCGGATCCGTCACATCCGGTTTTACTAAACATTTGCCGGATCCGGCGTTCCGGCACGACGCCGGATCGCGCCTGACGTCGAAAACCTGAAGTGTGAAAGTAGCCTTACATAGTAATAATGTCGCCTTTGTGTTTTCTAGATAGTAAAATTTCCCCCTAAAAATTTTTAGATCCCTGTGCTAGTGCCCTTCGTCCCTAAAAAGTAATAATACCACACATGCAAGTTTAATAGCCACAATACTCTTAGTGCCCCTATAACAATAATGTTTAAGTGCCCACTTAACATTTAACCCCTTAACAACCACCGATACACCTTTTAATGATGGCAGTTAAAATGTACTTAAACCACAGCGCCATTAATTAGTTAATTAATTGCAACCCGGACGAAGCTCCTCAGGTTAGTAAAGCTGAAACCGTACAGTGTCGGGTCCTGAACTGTCGGGGCTTTCTCCTCTGTTGTCCGGGGGAAAGCTTAGAGGACTGGACCGACCTTTTCCTTGGGAAGTAGGGGGCATGGTTAAGCTCCTGGGGACTCAGCACGTGCAGAAGCGATCAGACTTGGTGGGAACAGACAGCACGCAGCAAGCAGAAGCATGCGCTCTGTACTTCGGTTACCGTAGCAGTGCAGGCCCGCGCCCGAGCATCCCTGCAGGCTTCCTCAGAGACTATGAGCAAATACATGAGGTGTGCCAGTTGGTCCCCACAGAACAAATTGCCAAACGCTCTGGGCCCGTTAGTGCTGCACGCGTACCGCCTAACAGAGACCGGGTGAGTGACCGTAAACTGTTTCCTGACCCCCGGTGTATGTTTATCGAGCCATGTTGGGTTCAGATGATGCTGTTGTCTGTACCACTTCTGCATCAGCATATGAACTGAGGATTCCGCAGAAGATATCAAAGACTAACCGCTGCTGCTGGGACCTGGACCATCATCATCTTCAGCACTTCACTGGACCAACCCCGCGTCTGTCGTTGCTTGCACCATCGTTTGCTGCGTGGTCCCTACTGCCTGAGTACCACCTGACGGGCTAAGTTACACTTAACTGAACTGTACTGTTTCCACATTCATTGTTCCTTTAAATCAGTATATCCTGCTTGTCCGAACTACCTGTTTCCCCCCATTAACCTTTTAAACTTCCTGTGCGGAATATACCTTTGTTAATTAAAAGCATTAACCCTTGCTCTGTCTCCTGGCAGTCACTGCATCCCGTAACCTGCTCACACACTTGTCACTTTATATATGTTGCTAGGTGAAGAGCCCGACATTGCCCAGGCATAGTAACTAACTACGGTTAGTTATAACAAATTATAATGATTATATCTATATATATGTACTGTATATAAAGCTGAGTGTAGAGTGCTGCCTACTCCGCATAGCCACATTCACTATAATATCCCACATCATCCCGTCAGCCAGAGCTACCGGACTACTACCACTAATATCCTACATCGTCCTGTCAGCGAGAGCCACTGGACTACTACCCCTAATATCCCACAACATCCCATCAGCCAGAGCCACCGGACTACTACCACTAATATCCCACATCATCCCATAAGAGACACTGGACTACTACCCCTGATATCCCACATCATCCCGTCAGCCAAAGCTACCGGACTACAACCCCTAATATCCCACATCATCCCATCAGCCAGAGCCACCAGACTATTACCTCTAATATCCCACATCATCCCATCAGCCAGAGCCACCAGACTATTACCACTAATATCCCACATCATCCCCTCAGAGCCACCGGACTACTACCCCTAATATCCCACATCATCCTGTCAGAGCCACTGGACAACTACCCCTAATATCCCACATTATCCTGTCACAGCCACCGGACTACTACCCCTAATATCCCACATCATCCTGTCAGAGCCACCAGACAACTACCACTAATTTCCCACATCATCCAGCCACGCCACCCTACTACTACCACTAATATCTTACATCATCCCGTCAAAGCCACCGGACTTCTACTCCTAATATCTTACATCATCCCGTCAGAGCCACCGGACTTCTACTCCTAATATCCCACATCCTCCCGTCAGCCAGAGCCACCGGACTTCTACTCCTAATATCCCACATCATTCCGTCAGCCAGAGCCACCGGACTACTACCCCTAATATCCCACATCATCCCGTCAGCCTGGGGTCAGAACCAGAGAGCTGAGTGGAACGGTCCTAACTTCCATACCGAGGATTCCATTAAGAGAGGCTTGGCATCAGAACCAGAGCACTGAGTGGATTTGCCCCGACTTCCATACCAATAATCCCTTTAATAGAAGCCTGAGGTGAGAATCAGAGCGCTGAAGGCTTTACCCTAACTTCCATACCGGAGATCCCTTTAAGAGAGGCCTGCAGTGAGTACCAAAGCGCAGAGTGGATTTGTCCTCACTTCCATACTGGGGATCCCTTTAAGAGGGGCCTGGGGTCAGAATCAGAGCGCAGAGTGGATTTGCAATCACTTCCATACCGGGAATCCCTTTAAGAGGGGCCTGGGATCAGAACCAGAGCGTTGAGTGGAATTGCCCTAACTTCTATACCAATGATCCCTTTAAGAGATATTCTGGCCATAATACGTAATCGGTCAAATGTTCCTTACACTTGCCAGTCCTACTCTAACATGAAAACCGCAGAAAGAGGAAAAAATCCTCCAATATTTGAGAAAAAAAAACAGAAACAGACAGAGATGCTTACCGGTATAGACAGGCCTCAATACAACTGCACTAACAGGGTGCAGCGGACCCAAGTAAAATGGCAACTGCACAGGTGCAATAATACCTAATGAAACAGCCAGCCCTCAATCAGGGATTGGCCATGTGACACACCAGAGGCCACAGTTTACAGAGCCATTTGGGCCCAACTGCACCCCGAAAAAATATAAAGTGCACAAAAACATATCAATATATGTAAGGTATTGGTTGATATTCTGGCAAACCGCATCAAGGTTCCTTATACTTGGCAGTCCTACTCTGTGGCCTCTGTTCACACGGAATGTGTTATAGTTAGCACTGGGCAGCCCCCCTATACGGTATTACTAAGAGGCTGTGAGCCAGAAGCCCTGCATTCCCTGTGTGAACACTGCTACACACGGATTATTTTTTTGCACTGGTGTACCACATGGCCAATCCCTGATTGTAGGCTGGCTGTTTCATTAGGTATTATTGCACCTGTGCAGTTGCCATTTTACTTGGGTCCACTGCACCCTGTTAGTGCAGTTGTATTGAGGCCTGTCTATAAAGGTAAGCATCTCTGCCTGTTCCTGTTATTTTCTCAAATATTGGAGGAAAGTTTCCTCTTTCTGTGGTTTTCATGTTAGAGTAGGACTGGCAAGTGAAAGGAACCTTGGCGCGGTTTGCCAGATTATGTATTATGGCCAGAATATCAACCAATACCTTACATATATTGATATGTTTTTATCCCTTTAAGAGAGCCTGGGATCAGAACCAGAGTGCTGAGTGGATTTGCCCTGACTTGCATACCAATGATCCTTTTACTAGAATCCTGGGGTCAGAATCAGAGCACTGAGGGATTTGCCCTAACTTCCCTTTAAGAGAGTCTAGGGTCAGTACCAGAGCATTTGAAGGCAATAGCCCTGACTTCCATACCAATGATCCCTTTAAGAGAGGCCTGGGGTCTGACTCAGAACCAAAGTGCTGGATGGATTTGCCCTGACTTCCATACTACTGATCCCTTTAATAGAAGCCTGAGGTTAGAATCAGAGCGCTGAGGAATTTGCCCTAACTTCCATACCAGGTATCCCTTTAAGAGGGGCCTGGGTCAGAACCAGAGTGCTTAGTGGAATTGCCCTAACTCCATACCAATAATCCCTTTAAGAGACCCTGGGATCAGAAACACAGCGCTAAGTGGAACGGTCCTAACTTCCACACCGGGAATCCCTTTAAGAGAGGCCTGGGGTCAAAACCAAAGCGCTGGATGGATCTGCCTTGACTTCCATACCAATGATCTCTTTAATAGAAGCCTGAGGTCAGATTAAGAAGGAAGATGTACCTATGGGATGGAGGATGTGTGATGGATATATCGGCAGGGAGGGAGTGATTCATTTCTGTCATGTGCTCTCTGCTCCTTTCTGGGGGGCAGATAATGGCTGGGAGCTTATGTTTTCAGGGATGCTAGATTTCTCCCACCCGGTCAGTGTCTGCTGAGGTGTTATGGATTGGCAAAACTGTTGCTCATAGCAACCAATCACAGCTCAGCTTCGTTTAAACAGCTAAGGTGAAATGAAAGATGATTTGTGATTGGTTGGTGATACACACATACACACATACTTTCAATTTTATGTATATCGATTTATTACTAGCTTTATCATATATATGGAAGGTATTGTCCTCTTTTCTTATTTTTCTTATCTTCCTGTTATTATCACTCATATAAGATGGCTTTGTTTTTATTCTCTTTTTATTCTCCTATTGTTTTTCTGGCCAGTATAGTAATGGTTTATAGCCATATCCCATTGTAGCCTATCCCTAATATTTTCCTATGGAACATCATCATTTTTGTGTCATCATGTCTCTTGATTTATGCCCTGTTAGGTTGTGCAGTCATTCTAACACCCAGCTAATCATGTGATCTACTGCCATCTCCTGATCATCGCATGCTCCTGGTCTGTGCGTTCCACCTTGGAGCACATGACTGCACCATGTCACTTCTGCTTCCGGGTGTGTTCTGGGCCGTATGCGCTCCAGTGTGGATCGCCTGTCACCATTTTGCAGCTGCATATTCCTTATGCATTCCACGCTGGAGCGCATCGTCGCTACACATCACTTACGGTTCCGGGACTGCTTGTTTGTGACATGCTTTCCACGTTCTTTTGCATTCTATATGGCCTCTACTGATTGGTTTCTACTGATTTCCAATACATTATTATAGCTGTGGTCATATGTTTCTTTTGCTCCACTGGCAATTAATCTCGTCATTATGCCACATCACATGTCCTTAGGATCCATTAACTTTGATTGTTTTGTGTGACATATAAATAAACCCCCCCCATTCACTTCCCCCTCACACTCCTTGAGAAAGCCAATGGGCGAAACATACGTTGGAGTCACAGGAGCCACGGGTTACTGACTACTGGTATCTATTAATTTATTATATCCCTTTTCTTTATGCTTGTTATGCACTTTACATCTAGACATGCTTGTCTAATAGATTTTTGCACTGTACAGATTATTTATATGAGACTTTTATTTTTATATTTAATCATGTCGTTTGTCAGTATTCCCATTAATGATTTTTCCAGTAGCATTGTTTTTGTTGTTGTTCTTTGGATTCTCCTATCTTAGGCTGGTTTCACATTAGCGTTTTTTTGCGCAGCGCTTCGAGCGCATCCATGCGCATGTGTCATGCGCACCTATGTTTAACATGGCGTGCGCATGGTCTTGCGTTTGCATGCGTTCTTATGCGTTTTCGTGCGCATGCATTCTTTCACAGTGTGCGCCTAGGCGCTCCAGACGCAACCTGTTGCAATTTTTAGTGCGCCAAAAGGTGTCAAATAAAAAGCTTGCGCACAGAATGCGACAAAATAATGCATTACAGTCTATGGGAATGCAGGAGTGCGCTTGGACGTGCGTATGCCTGCGTTTGAAAACGCATGCGTTTTAAGAGTTAACATGGATAGAAAATGGTTAAAACGCATGCGCCTAAAAAACGCAAACGCATGCAAAAACGCAGGATGCGTCTTTGCATGCGTTTTTAGTGCGCAGGAAGCGCTGTGCAAAAGAACGCTAATGTGAAAGTAGCCTTACATGTTTTTAATATAATTACTCAATAAAACTTTATATTTTATTTTAGATTCTTTCTTGTTTATTCACTTATATCGGAGTTTGTGACGTAACCTGAGAACCTGAAGGAAAACCTCAAGAACATTGAGGTGGCCTACAACTCAGCAAAAGTAACCACTGGTGGAATCTGCACTCAGGTTCCTGCCTCTAAAGCTGCGCTGCGCATTGAGCTTCTGTGCTTTACCACAGCTGGAGAGAATCTGGCCGGACTCCAGATCTCATCCCATACAATGTATAGAATGTGCCGTAATTATAGCTCGGTGTTAGATTATATATTATGTTTGACATCACTGCTATAATTTGGTGGAATATCTTTTCATCATTCATGATTTCAGCAAACATTCTACACAGTTTCCACAAACTACTGGATATTATATCATCTCCCTGAAAAGACCAGGAAGAGGGAAATTATGCCCAGAGGAAACATATTATCACATTCCATATAAACAAGATGTGTCCGGTGTTACTCGTATATATATTTGGTAAAAAACGAGGACAAAATACAATACAGAACTTATCTCCCCCGTAGTCTATTTCTGGACATATACAGGCTCGGACTGACCCCCGGGGAACAGGGGAATCTTGTGGTGGGCCCCCAACCCTCATATACTGTATGAGTAGTAGTTGGCACATTAAAACTGATTCACTGTATACAGAGGCAGAATGAAATAATCTATTTACAAAAACGAGCAAATTTATTATTATATAGAAATTATACTGTATATAGAAGCAAGGGCAAATTTGTGAATGAGAGTAATGTAGCAAATGTTACTAATGGGCCCTTGCCAGCTTGTCTGTCTGTCTGTCTATCTATCTATAGAAAAAATTGGAAGAGCACCAAAATATTACCTCAAATAATGTGCAAAGCTTTCCCTACCAATAGTCCAATGGTTACCAACAATAGAATGAAAAAAAGGAAACCAGCAAGAAAAAAATGAAAAAAGTGGACTTTATTGCCAATGGCGTGGTGACGTTTCGGATATAGTATCCTTTCTCAAGCCTGAGAAAGGATACTATATACGAAAAATGATAACGCCATTGAGCAATAAATCTATTATCTATCTATTAATTATCTATTTATCTATCTATTATATATTATCTATCTATATATCTATCAATCATCTATTATATATCTATTATCTATTTATCTACAGTATTATCTATTTATCTACAGTATTATCTATCTATCTATCTATCTATCTATCTATCTATCATCTATTTATTATGTATCTGCCTGGCCTGTCCAGCTGAACAGTTTCATATCTTGTGAAAAAATGCACTCACTTACTTTGACCTTTCATCCATGGAGTGCTGCCACTATTTTTCTTTTTATATCCCTGCATAAATACTTGGCAGTCTTCCCAAGAGGACTTGTTCGCACAACACTGATGACTGTGCTGAATTATGTTCTTGTTCGTTCTATCTATCTATTATCTATCTATCATATTTATTATCTATGTGTTATCCATCTACTATCTATGTATTATCTATTATCTATCTATCTATCTACCTATCGATCTATCATATTTATTATCTATTATCTATCTATTATCTATCTATTAGCTGTTATCTATTATCTATCTATCATCTATCTGTCTCATACATATGCAGATTATATATACTGTGAGGTAGCGCTGTTATTCAAGTAGGGGACACTCGCTTAGCAGCCACAAAACCAGATCCGGCACAGGTTTTCCATAAACAATCATAGTCCATGCAGTTTATTTAGCATCAAAAACCCACAGCAGCAACATAAACTTCATAACATCAGCATAGCGTCCATGACAGAGTTCAGCTCTGTAATCCCTGTGGTCACACAGGTTATGCATACACAGGCTCTTCAGCCTCAGTTATCTCACCCACGTCACGGTCTCCTCATAGTTCTTTCATCACGCTGCAGTCGTCCATTCCCTCCAGGGAATCATCAGGCACGTGCAGCCATTCAACACAGCGTTCCTTGCTGTCAGGAAGACAGCCCCCATCTCTCCCAGATGGGGCCGTCTAAAACTGACCAACCAGGTCCCTGCATTCACCCCATGTGACCTACCCTGGCCACCTTATATGGTCCATAGCCACGCCCATCGGGTCACATGGCTATGACCTCATCACAGGTCCTTGAACCACTCATACACACTTTATACTAGCGTTCTTAAACACACCCCCTGGGTGGGTTTGTAGGTAACTAGTCACTGACACATTGAACCAGCACCTCAGCAGTATCACTGCTGATCACCACACACATATGTCTCCATCTCAAGGCCACCCACCTTGAGATACATAACGATCATTCAGCACCCTACACCTCTTAGGACACTGGAAATGCTTATACTCCTGTCCTGGGACAACCACACAGTGCCTCCTAGTGGACACAGTGGTCACTGCACCACAATACACACATAGATTCTGTATCTTTCTGTTTGTGTCTCTTCATGTATCCCTCGCCCTAATTATGCTATATAATGCTGCTATTCCTTCCCCTCTCCCCTCCCTCACACACTGCAGCTATTCAGGGCTTAATAATATTGATATAATCTATGAAAATAATGTGATCTTATCACCCGCGCAAATCATTGCTCTTTGATGCCCACAGATATTGGTTTATACGTCGACTGTTTCTTGGGGTTTATGTCTTCTTGGTCCCATCCAGAATCCTTAGTCGTTTGTTCAGTTTGTCTTAAGGGCCTGTCACACTAAGAGATATCGCTAGCAATATTGCTATAACTAGTGACGTTATAGCGATATTGTTAGCGACATCGCTGTGTCTGATACTTACCAGCGACCGGCTCACCCGCTGGTTATCGCTGATCGCGCGAGAACGTCCAGGACTGTTTCTCGTCCTCAGCTTCCTGCGGCACTTCCTGCTGTGACGACGAGCGACGCGTGGAGCTGGGCGGGAGGACGCAGGATCGCCTGGTGTGACAGGTAAGTAGCGATCCCCGTCCCCAGCGATGTCGCTAGTGAGATCTGCCTATGTGGCAGCTCACTAGCGACCACTTAGCGATGCACCAGCGATCCTGACCGCGTCATATCGCTGGTCGGGATCGCTGGTACATCGCTAAGTGTGACAGTACCCTAACGGCCACCTCTGCAGATAAGAGGGGCTTCAGTATCAAATGTGAAAATCTTCATGGACATCTATAGCACAAGCTGAGGTCTCTCTGTATCAGTCTGGGTGATTCTGAGCTCCACAGTAACAGATACAATATGTCTCTTTGTTCTGAGTCTCTTGACACCTTGGTGACACTTCCTTTGTGTTTTCTTCACTGTCTGCTCCACATAATGTTTCCATTGATCTCCTCTTTCTTTATGAGAGTTCCCAGAGATGTGAAGAAAAGGGATTTCCTCTGCCTCCCTTCTTCTATAACGATCAATAATATTTAAAATGAATAATCTGCAATTTTTTGTATTTCTTAACGTGTATTATTAATTCTGTTTTATTTTTATTTATTTGTTTCTGGGGTAAATTACAAGTTTTGTAAATTGATATAGTGACATGACTTCCTCCCTTTGTGACTGTGCTGTAATTTCCCTTAGGGGGCTAAAGATTTTATAAGTGATAGCCAAAAATACTAATAAAAAATAGAAATAACTAATTACCTCAAATAGAAAATTCATTCAGATACCCTTAAAACACTATAATAAATAATCTATAAATTTGTGAATTTTATATTGCACTAGCTGAAGAGCCCGGCGTTTCCCAGGCATAGTATCTAACTGTGGTTAGTTATAGCAAATTCTAATGATTATATTGCACATAAAAACATTTCACATCATATATTCAACACTACAGATTTGCGAGACAAATTAACTAAACGATTACCCAAGTATTGATAGTATTTTATTTTCAACTCATTCAAGAGCCTTTTGATAAACAACATTTCTGTTTTTTCCTTTTGGTGAAAAGATGAACAGATTTTTGGCAGCTCCAACTCTTGAACAGGCCACGTAAAGTTGACCATGAGAAAAGCATGGAGATTGCAAATCGATACCTGCTACTTTCAAGGACTGTCCCTGAGCATTGTTAATGGACATTGCAAATGCTAGTCAAAGTGGAAACTGGAGGTGTTTAAAATCAAAAGGCAAAATAGATGGAATGAGTGGAATTTTTGGAATGAAAATGTCCTCTCCTTTGGGACATCCTGATGCTGAGCTGTGTATCTAATCCTATCCTCTGTGATACCATCTGCTGAGCTGTGTATCTAATCCTATCTTTTGTGATACAGTCTGCTGAGCCGTGTATCTAATCCTATTCTGTGTGATACCATCTGCTGAGCTGTGTATCTAATCCTATCTTGTGGGATACTGTATCCTGAGCTGTGTACCTAATCCTATCCTGTATGATACTGTCTGCTGAACCGTGTATCTAATCCTATCCTGTGTGATACTGTCTGCAGAACCATTTATCTAATCCTGTCCTGTGTGATACTGACTGCTGAGCCATGTATCTAATTCTATCCTGTGTGATGCTGACTGCTGAGCTGTGTATCTAATCCTACCCTGTGTGATACTCTTTGCTGAGCTGTGTATCTAATCCTATCCTTTGTGATACAGTCTGCTGAGCCGTGTATCTAATCCTATTCTGTGTGATACCATCTGCTGAGCTGTGTATCTAATCCTATCCTGTGTGATACTGACTGCTGAGCTGTGTATCTAATCCTACCCTGTGTGATACTGTCTGCTGAGCCGTGTATCTAATCCTATCCTGTGTGATACTGTCTGCTGAGCCGTGTATCTAATCCTATCCTGTGTGAAACTGTCTGCAGAACCATGTATCTAATCCTGTCCTGTGTGATACTGACTGCTGAGCCATGTATCTAATTCTATCCTGTGTGATAATGTCTCCTGAGCTGTGTATCTAATCCTACCCTGTGTGATACTGTCTGCTGAATCGTGTATCTAATCCGATCCTGTGTGACAGTTTGCTGAGATCTTGTATCTAATCCTATCCTGTGTGATACTGTCTGCTGAGCTGTGTATCTAATCCTGTCCTTTGTGATACTGTCTGCTGAACCGTGTATTTAATCCAATCCTGTGTGATACTGTCTGCTGAGCGTTGTATCCTATCCTGTGTGTTACTATCTGCTGAGCCATGTATCTAATCCTATCCTGTGTGAAACTGCTGAGCCATGTATCTAATCCAATCCTGTGTGATACTTTCTGCAGAGCCGTGTATCTAGTCCTATCCTGTGTGACACAGTCTGCTAAGATCTTGTATCTAATCCTATCCTGTGTTATACTGTCTGCTGAGCAGTGTATCTAATCCTGTCCTGTGTGATACTGTCTGCTGAGCCATATATCTAATTCTATCCATTGTGATACTGTCTGCTGAACCATGTATCTAATCCAATCCTGTGTGATACTGCCTGCTGAGCTGTGTATCTAATCCTATCCTGTGTGTTACTATCTGCTGAGCCATGTATCTAATCCTATCCTGTGCGATACTGACTGCTGAGCCATGTATCTAATCCAATCCTGTGTGAAACTGTCTGTAGAGCTGTATTTCTAATCCTATCCTGTGTGATACTTTCTGCTGAGCTGTGTATCTAATCCTATCATGTGTGATACTGACTGCTGAGCCATGTATCTATTCCTATCCTTTGTGATACTGTCTACTGAACCATGTATCTAATCCAATCCTGTGTGATACAGTCTGCTGAGCTGTGTATCTAATCCTATCCTGTGTGATACTGTCTGCAGAGCTGTGTATCTAATCCTATCCTGTGTGATACTGTCTGCTGAGCCGTGTATCTAATCCTATCCTGTGTGATACTGTCTGCTGAGCCATGTATCTAATCCTATCCTGTGTGATTCTGACTGCTGAGCCGTGTATCTACAGTCATGGCCAAAAGTTTAGAGAATGACACATTAATTTTTACAAAGTCTACTGCTTCATTTTTTCTAATGGCAATTTGCATATACTCCAGAATGTTATAAAGAGTGATCAGCTTAACAGCAATTACTTGCAAAGTCAATATTTGCCTAGAAAATTAACTTTATCCCCAAAACACATTTCAACATCATTGCAGCCCTGCCTTAAAAGGACCAGATAACATCGTTTCAGTGATTGCTCCATTAACACAGGTGTGGGTGTTGATGAGGACAGGGCTGGAGATCAATCTGTCATGATTAAGTAAGAATGACACCACTGGACACTTTAAAAGGAGGCTGGTGCTTGGCATCATTGTTTCTCTTCTGTTAACCATGGTTATCTCTAAAGAAACACGTGCAGTCATCATTGCACTGCACAAAAATGGCCTAACAGGGAAGAGTATCGCAGCTAGAAAGATTGCACCTCAGTCAACAATCTATCGCATCATCAAGAACTTCAAGGAGAGAGGTTCCCTTGTTGCCAAAAAGGCTCCAGGGTGCCCAAGAAAGACCAGCAAGCGCCAGGACCGTCTCTTAAAAGTGTTTCAGCTGCGGGATCGGGCTACCAGCAGTGCAGAGCTTGCTCAGGAATGGCAGCAGGCCGGTGTGAGTGCATCTGCACGCACTGTGAGGCGGAGACTCTTGAAGCAAGGCCTGGTCTCAAGGAGGGCAGCAAAGAAGCCACTTCTCTCTAGAAAAAACATCATGGACAGACTGATATTCTGCAAGAGGTACAGGGAGTGGACTGCTGAGGACTGGGGTAAAGTCATTTTCTCAGATGAATCCCCTTTTCGATTGTTTGGGACATCTGGAAAACGGCTTATTCAGAGAAGACCAGGTGAGCGCTACCACCAGTCTTGTCTCATGCCAACTGTCAAGCATCCTGAAACCATTCATGTGTGGGGTTGCTTCTCAGCCAAGGGAATGGGCTCTCTCTCAGTCTTGCCTAAAAACACAGCCATGAATAAAGAATGGTACCAGAATGTCCTCCAAGAGCAACTTCTCCCAACCGTCCAAGAGCAGTTTGGCGATCAGCAATGCCTTTTTCAACATGATGGAGCACCTTGCCATAAAGCAAAGGTGATAAACTAAATGGCTCAGGGAACAAAACATAGAGATTTTGGGACCATGGCCTGGAAACTCCCCAGATCTTAATCCCATTGAGAACTTGTGGTCAATCATCAAGAGACGGGTGGACAAACAAAAACCTTCAAATTCAGACAAAATAAAAGCATTGATTTTGCAATAATGGACTGCTATCAGTCACGATTTGATCCAGAAGTTGATTGAGAGCATGCCAGGGAGAATTGCTGAGGTCCTGAAGAAGAAGGGTCAACACTGCAAATATTGACTTGCTGCATTAACTCATTCTAACTGTCAATATAACCTTTTGTTACTCATAATATGATTGCAATTATATTTCTGTATGTGATAAAAACATCTGACAAACACACATAAAAACCAGAGGGCAGCAGATCATGTGAAAATATAATATTTGTGTCATTCTCTAAACTTTTGGCCATGACTGTATTCCTGTCCTGTGTGCTACAGTCTGCTGAGCCGTGTATCTAATCCTATCCTGTGTGATGCTGTCTGCTGAGCCGTGTATCTAATCCTATCCTGTGTGATACTAACTGCTGAGTCGTGTATCTAATCCTATCCTGTGTGATACTGGGCTCCCCCTGCAGTCTGTGTCAGAGGGTGGTCTGTGTTGGTACGGTAATAAATTGTGTTATTTCCAGCTTTACAGAAGGACGATAACACCATAGAAATGATAAGAACAATAGGCCTCAGTTACCACAACTGTCTACAAGGAAACTGTTGCTCATAGCAAACCAATCACAGCTCAGCTTCTTTTAAACAGCTCTGGTGAAATGAAAGATGCTTAGTGATTGGTTGCTATGTGGAGTGGGCGTGGATGATACACACACATACATGCACTCATTTTTATATATATAGATGAGTTGTATACACTTACTAGCTTTGCAAATCAAATTTCTGAGTGGCAAAAATAGCTTCAAACTCCATTCTTTAGAAGGTAGAATTAGACAGTGGAGAAACAATTTAACAGAGAGGTTTTTGAGTTAGGCTGGAGTCAGACACAATGCTTAAATATACGGTCCGTATTTTACAGTCGTAATACGCAGAAATGCTCCCTGAACAGTCATCCGTATGTCACCTGTTGGCAAGGCATGGCTACGTTTTTTGCACATGTAATTATCCCTATGACATCCATATTGCATCCATATGCTGAAATTTTCTCGCCTGCTTGCAAAATGGACATATAATTGATCCCAATAACAGGTTAAAACACTGATATGTTTAATAAAGAATAGATATAGACACAGAGAATACATACATATATACTGTATGTATGTCATTGAGACATACACACATATATATATACTGTATATATATTTATATTTCATAGAGTTCTACACAGCAGAAAAGCTGCTAAAACAATTGTCGGCTTCTGTAAAATCAATACAAAACCCGACATGAAATGACACATGGTTTACATACAGTAAATCATTTCATTTCATTTAGTATTTTATGTCTTTGACTATTAATTAGATTATAGTATGTGTGTAAAATTTTGGACATGTAGGTGTTAAATTAATGGGTAAATTCATTGAAAAAAATTGTGTGTGCTCCAGCGGTAATTTCTCTGCCAGAGAGGGAAAGCCAGTGAGTAAGGGCAGATATTAATAGCCTAGAGAGAGACCATTGTTTTTGGCATCCCCTGGCTAAAAAAAAACCTGCCACCAGCCACCCCAGAAAAGGCGCATCTTAAAGATGTGCCTTTTCTGGCACTTAGCCTATCTATTCCCATTGCCTTTAGCTGTGGCTAATGTGTTAATAATAATGGGTTAATGTTACCTTGCTATTGAAAAGTGACATTAAGCCGGGCTAATAATGGAGAGGTGTCCAGGTTTTTACTATTGAGGCCGCCTATGCGGCATCAATAGTAAAAGATAGGATGTTAAAATGCTAAAAAAAATAAAAAATCAGGGTATATTTACCTTCCGGAGTCCCGCGCTGCATTCCCGGGCCTCAGCGTTCCCAGTAATGCCTTGCGAGACCTGTGATGACGTAGTCTCGCGTTGCTATAGCGATCTCGCGAGACCGCTGGAGTCACGCGAGACTACGTCATTACAGGGCCTTGCCGCAAGGCATTACTGGGAACGCTGAGGCCGGGAATGCAGCGCGGGACGTCAGTAGGTAAATATACCACGATTTTTTATTTTTTATTCTTTTTTTTACAGGGGTATGGTACCCAGGGCCCTGAGGACAGTCTCCTCTCCTCCACACCGTGGGTACCAACCGCACATGAGACTCTTAACTTCCCGCATGGTGGGCATAGCCACATGCAGGAAGTAAGCAATTCTCATGCATTCCTATGGGTGCAGAATCGCGGCAATTCTTTGCGATTCCGCACAAAAGAATGAGCATGCTGCGATTTTTTCCGTGATGCGATTCCGCCGCGGAAAAAAGCGCAGCATTAGCACAGCATGTGCGGAATGCCATAGGAATGCATGGGGGGTGTTCTGTACACGATTTTTAAACGTTTTCGCGCCGAAAATCGCGGCAAAAACGCTTAAAAATCGCTACGTGGGCACACAGCCTAAAAATGATCCGTGATATTACATGACCCCCTTATAACCGAATAATTAGAATTTTTATTAAACAGCTCAATATTTATAAAACATCCCGATCTGACTGTAAATATCTCATCAGACTTTGTCTTAAATATTTCGTCACCTATTATTTTAATCATTAAATGTCTTTGAAGATTCTTTAAAGGTTCTATTATTTCTTTATCAGAAATCTGTAGATCCTTAATTTAAAAGGTGTTGCTATATTTTAACACTTCTCTTCCATGTCCACCTATATACTGTCACTAATTGGTCTTTTTGACCCTCCCTCCTTCCTTCCATACCTTTGTTTATCTCTCCCCTCCATAAATAAGGTCATTACCATTCTTAAACTGTTGGGGGTCTACACTGGGGTGGACAGTCACTGAATACAGCTGACATGGCCTCAGCCTGGATATTACTGTGCGTTCTTTCAGCTCTTGGAAGAACAGGTACATTATTTATTTTTGCATTAATGTATTTATTGATTAATGTAATTGTTTATGTATTATCCCAGCTGCTTTTCCTTCCTTCCTTCCTTTCTTCCTTCCTTCTTCCCTTCCTTCCTTCCTTCCTTCCTTCCTTCCTTCTTACTTACTTCCTCCCTTTTTTTCTCTTTTTTTCTTTCTTTCTTTCTTTCTTTCTTTCTTTCTTTCTTTCTTCTTTTTTTCTCTTTCTTTCCTTTTTTATTCATTACTTTCTTTTTTATCTTCTTTTTCATCTTCTTTCTTTTATTCTTTTCTCTTTTTCTCTTTCTTCTTTTATATCTTCCTTTCTTTCTTCTCTCTCTACTTCATTTTTTCCTTCTTTTTTTCTTTTCTCCTTCCTTTCATTCCTCTTCTCTGTCTTCCTTTTTTTCTTCTGCCTTTCTTTACAATTTCTTCCCTTACCTTTCTCCCTTCCATTCTTTTATCATTTCTTGCTTTTTTGTTCTTCCTTCCTTTAATTCTATTTTTCTTTCTTTCTTTCTCTTTCTTTCTTTCTCTCATTTTTTTCCTCTCTTTTCTTGTTTTTCCTTTTCTCTTGTCTTCATTTCTTCCTTCCCTTCTTCCTTCTTTCCTTCCTTTCTTTTAATTTATTTCTTTCCTTCATTCTTTTCTTCTTTCCTGCCCTTCCCCTTGCTCTCTCCTCCCTCCTTTCTTTCTTTCTTACATTTTATATAAATAATGTCCCCATATTTAAATGTTGTAAGACTGGCATAAGGTTCATAATGTGGAAAAGTTGATTAAGCAAAGAGTGGGAATTAATGAGATGCACTTTAGGTAACAAACGTCAGGTCTGTGCTGCACACACTACACTTTGGGGCAGATTTATCATGAAGAAAGTTTATTTAAAACTTGGCTACAGTGTCGTTATTTGCCTCAAACTTCTCCAACTGTTGTGCGAAGTTGGATAATATTACACTACTGTCCAGAGCCACATCTCCACTTTTTATACATCAGTAGTGGACTGATGTCTCATTTTGCCTTTCTGCGAAGCTAATTTTTCTCTTTTCCATTAGGTTTATGACATCACGTGATTAACCCCTTCGCAGCATGCGCAGTGCTAGTACTGCTCTGCAGGAGATGTGTTCCCGCAAAGAACAGTACTAGTACCGTGCACCGATCGCGTTGCCTCACACTGAGCGCCACAGCGATCAGGTGAGGGTGTCAGCTGACACCCCACAGCAACACCCTTGATCGATGCTAGCACTGATCGCGGACGTTTAACCCCTCTGATGCCACTGTCAGTAGTGACAATGGCATAGAGAAGCATCGCGCAGGGAAGGGTCTCCCTGCACGCTTCCATTAGTACAACGCGATGCGATCGCTTTGTCCTGATGGTCTTCATGGAGAGCCCCAGCTCCAAGATGGCCACGAGGTCCTTCAGGGGCCAGCAGTTAAGGTGGCTTGTGAGTGCGTGCTGAGGGCAGGCACTGGCATGCCTCCTTCCCTTCCTGTCAGTTCCTGATCTGATAAGGGGGCTTCACACATAGTGATATCGCTGAAGTGCCACCGATTTTGTGACGCTGCAGCGATATTGCTAGCGATATCGCTATATGTGACACTTACCTCCGACCGGCTCCCCCACTGGCTATCGCTGATCGCGTGAGAACGTCCTGGGCCATTTCTCATCGGCGGTTTCCTGCTGGGCTTCCTGCTGGCGACGAGCGACGCGTGGACGCGGGAGGGTGGACGTCTTCATCGCCGCGTCTGACAGGTAAGTAACAACCGCTGCTGCGTCGCTGCATCGCTGGTGAGATCTGCCTGTTTGGCAGCTCACTAGCGACCATTTAGCGATGCACCAGCGATCCTGACCGGGTCATATTGTCGGGATCGCTGGTGCATCGCTAAATGTAACGGAACCCTTACTCTGCAGTGCAGAGTATCAGATTAGTGATATGTTATATAGTAATGCACCATACTGGAACAATGTAAAAAAGTGAAAAGAAATTTTAGAATGTGTAAAAATGTTTTTAAAAAAATCCCTAAATAAAGAAAAAAAAAGAGAGAAATATTTTTCCAATAAACACATTTATGCAAATAATAAAAAATTAAAAGTACACATATTTGGTATCACCACGTCCACAACGACCCATTCTATAAACCTGTCCCACTATTTAACCCCTTCAGTGAACACTGTAAAATAATTAATAATAAACGAGCCAAAAACAATGCTTTATCATCATACCGCCGTACAAAAAGTGCAATAAAACACGACCGAAAAGACGGATGTAAATAGAAATTGTACCACTAAAAACATTGTCTTGTCCTGCAAAAAACAAGCTGTCATACAGCATCATCAGCAAAAAATAAAAAAGTTATAGCTTGCAGAATAAAGCGATGCAAAAATAATTATTTTTTCTATAAAAGTTTTTATTGTGTAAAAGCGCCAAAACATAAAAAAAGTTATAAATGAGGTATCACTGTAATCGTACTGACCCGAAGAATCAAGCTGCCTTATCAATTTTACCACGCATTCTTGAATTGCTGGTTTTTGTTCATTCAGCCTCTCAAAAATCGGAATAGAAAGCGATCAAAAAATTTCATTTGCCCGAAAATGGTACCAATAAAAACGTAAGCTCGTCCCGCAAAAAACAAGCCCTCACATGACTCACAAAATGTGGTGACGCAAAAACTAGTTTTCGCAATAAAAAGCGTCTTTTAGTGTGTGACAGCTGCCAAACATAAAAACCCGATATAAATCTGGTATCACTGTAATCTCACCGACCTGAAGACTAAAGTCACCTAATCACTTATACCATATGAGGAAGGGTGTAATAAATAAATAAAACCAATTCTTCACATGATGTTAATTTTTTCATTCTGCCTCCCAAAGATCGCAGTAAGACTCGGCGCACATTTATTGGGAGCTCTGCACTAAGCGCTTCCGGGAAAATCTCTGAAATATGCTATTCAGACAGAACCCACGGCAGAAAATTCTCTATAATGAGGCAGATGGAGGCACTATAGTTGCCGTGTGACCTGTGATCTGGCAGTGATTGCCTTTTTGGGACTGCATAAAAGTGCTGTCGGCCACAGTTTTGTGCACTTCTGAAAAGGACACCTCTGAACAGAGGCCAGACGGAGTCCAAAGTAACTCTGCTGCCTGACTATAGTGAATGGATCCATCGGGAGTTTCATCTGAATCACGTCACTCAAAATTTAGCTGGAAACCCCAAAGTAAGTTCTCAATGTAGAGCACCTGATAAATGTGATCCCAAACGTTATGTAAATTGTTACCAATAAAAGCTTCAACTCAATCCACAAAAAAAGCAAGTCCCCACTTAGATCTGTCATCTGTTAATGGAAATATAGAGGCTTTCACATTACTGGTAGCACAAAGGATCTGGAAAAGTGAAATGGCTCCTCACCCGCCAAAAGAAATTCAGCAAATTCTCGGCTGCCAAATCCAAATGCCCCCTCCCTTCTGAGCCCCAGTGTGCCTAAAGAACATTTAACACCACATGTTTGGCATTTCTGTAGTGATGAAAGCCCGCCTAATTTACAGGCACGTGTCTCCAAAAGCATGAGCTGGGTATAATGTACTGGTGACTGCAACGTACTGGTCACTACAGCACACTGGTCACTACAACGGCAATTTGCATTTCTAGCACTAGGGGGCTCTTTATATGGAATCTGCAAACTATTCTAGGAAAATCTGCGCTCCAGGAGGCAAATAGTGCTCCGTCCCTCCTGAGTCACTCCATATGGCAAAGTAGTACTGTACAGCCACATATGGGGAATTTATACATTCAGCAGAAATTATTGGACAAATTCTGGTGCCATTTTTACCCATTTACCAGTGTGAAAATGTAAAACTTGGGGCTAACACACAATCTTGGTGGTAAAAATGTAAATTATTTTTTCTTCACTGCCCAATGGTATAAAAGTTTGTGACACACCTCTGGTGTCAATATAGTCACTGCTCCACTAAATGAATTCACTGAAAGGTTTAATTGGTAAAATGTGGTCACTTGTGGGGAGTTCTTCAGTTCTGGCACCTCAGGGGATCTGTCAATGTAACATGGCACCTTCAAACAAGTGCAGCAAAATCTGCACTGTAATATGGTGCTACTTCCCTTCTGAGCTTTGCCTTGTGCCTCAAAAGTAGTTTTCGACCACATATGGGGTATCGGTGAACTCAGGAGAAATTGCACAACAAATTTGGGGTTCCATTTTCTCCTTTTGCCCTTGTGAAAATACAAAATTTGTAGCTAAAAAGATTTTTGTGAGAAAAATGTGATTTTTTTTGTTTATTTTCACGGTTAAATGTTATAATCTTCTGGGAAGCACCTGGGGGTTCAAGGTGCTCAGTACGCATGTCGATAAGGTCTAGTTTCCAAAATGGTGTCACCTGTGGGGGGTTTCCACTGTTTCGGTGCACCAAGGGCTCTTCAAACGCGACATGGCGTCCAATAATTATTCCATCAAATTTTGCATTCAAAAAGTCAAATTGTGCTCCTTCCCTTCCAAGCCCTGCCATGTGCCCAAACAGTAGTATTCCCCACTTATGATCTAATAGTGTACTCAGGAGACATTGCACAGCAAACTGTACCCTTATGAAAATGCAAAATATGGAGCTAAAAAAGATTTATTTGGGAAAAATGTGATTTTTTTTTTTTATTTCCATAGCTCTATGTTATAAATTTCTGTGAAGCACCTGTGGGTTCAAGGTACTCAATACACATCTAGATAAGTTCCCTAAGGGGTCTAGTTTCCAAAATAGGGTCACTTGTTGGGAGTTTCCACTGCTTAGGCACATCAGGGGCTCTCCAAACACTACATAAAAATGTTGAAAATTTCGCAATTTTCAAACTTTTAATTTTTATGCATCTGAAATTTTCAACATTTTTTCCAAATTTCCTTTTTTTTCACAAATAAACGCAAGTCATATAAAATAAATTTTACCACTATTATAAAGTACAATATGTCACAAGAAAAAATTCTCAGACTCACCAAGATTCGTCGAAGTGTTCAAGAGTTATGACCTTATAAAGTGACAGTGGTGAGAATTGTAAAAATTGGCCTGGTCAGGAAGGTGAAAATAGGCTTCAGGGAGAAGGGATTAAAAACTGACAATCTGAATCCTTCTAAGCTTTATGTAAAAATAGGCGGTCAATTTTAGCTGCATAAGTCATCAGTCACCGCAAAAGTCCATGACACTGGGAGGAGGGAGAAGCTGGGTCAGGAGGTGAAGAGGGGAATGATAAATACAGGGACAAGAGACTTCCTGTTTATACATAGAACAGAGAAAAGAGAAGAATTAGCTGGGTAGAAAGGTAAAATGAGCAAATGTCAGTACACAGTGCCCTGTAATATGATGACTGCAATATATTAAGAGGATACAAACTTAAGAGTGCTTCTTTAGTTTTTGCAAATCAATTTTAAATCTAATTTTTCATACAATTTAATCTTCCCAGCTTAAATTCCTTGGCCCAGCGTGCAACTGTGGAATATGGAGGAGAAGAGTCCCCCAATGTTTCCACCTAGTTGCTGTGTATGTCTTTGGTAGACATTTTTTTCAAGCAGAGGTATTTGATGACAGCTCTGAGCTCGTTTTTTTCCATTTTGATGTTCACTCCTTGGCAGTTCATATTCAAATGAATGTAGCTCCCGGGAATCGTGGCCTATTTAAGTGATTTTTTTTTACTGGACTAGTGGGTACCTAAGAGAGAAGAAAACATTTTATTTTAATTTCTGTGTGCAAAAGAAATAACCGATTATCATTACTTTTGGATCGCCCCGCGTAAATTCCGATTTGACTTGAGTTAATTTGTACATGTGTGGTCATAGAAATTCATTCCACAAAATATAAACTTTCTAACTCCAGAAAACTGATGCAAAATCCTTGATTAATTCTCCCCTTTCTTTGTATCTTTGTATGTAATGTGATGTATATGGTGAAATAAGGGTCTACATTGAGAAGAATGGGGGTAAAAAATAAAATCTAAGCAACACTTCTGGTGTTGTTGGACAAAACACCACTAGCTCAGTTGGGATAGAAGGTTTTTGGTCTTAACTACAGATGAGCAGACCCATGGAAGTTTGGGTTCTGGGACCCGACCTGTACTTTATTCCAAAGTTTGATTCAAGTACCAAAACTGTACCCAAACTTGAACCGGAACCTAAAACCCAATGAAAAGAATGGTGACCCAATCTTTTTATGTGGGTAAATATATTCTCTTTCTCTCTCTTCCCCTGGACCTCTGAACATTGCAATGGGCTTCCGGGAGAAGTCCATGTTCGGCAACTAGCATCGGACACTAACTGTTCAGCACAAGCCCCGAACTTTAAAGATCAATTTCACTCATCTTTAGCCTTGACCTCGTTCTTTGACCGTTGCGTGGGTTGATGCTCTACTGATCTCACTAATCATTCAAAATGGGGTTAGGTCAACTTGGACTCTTCAGGGGCTTTTTACTGATAAAAAGGGGTCATGTAAGTGACACTAACATTGAATGTCTTGTCCATAACATTGAGTTCTAGTTGCAGCTATTTTTCGGAAGGGTTGTTGGAATTTTAGCTCCATTCTCAGGCATTGTCTTCAGCTTTTCCAGAACATACATGAGCACAAGAGCATGGGATGTATCACTGTACATCCTGGAGGTCAGGAGAAGCTGTAGACACCTCCTATAACACAGGTCAACGAAAAAAATTTTTTTTTCTGGTGTCCAAAATATTTTAATGAATTTGGGGTATTTTTGGGGTGCTGATTCTGAATATGTCATCAGTTTTGCCAGATTGGCTCAAGTTTTTGAGATTTTTGGTATCTTATTTATAGCACTTGTTGGTAAATGCGACGCATCATCTCATTAATTTCTTTGGATTAGTACTTGAACTGAGCAGTTCTCAATATAGTTTTGTGTTAATTAGTGTTCTAAAAGTTTGTTCATAGCTTGATTTTTGCACTAACTTTATGTTGTTGTCTGTTTTCCAGTGAAAAGCATGAACTCATCATGAAGAAGTTGTCTTAACGATCCAGACTCATTCTGTTACATTTGTGGTGAATATACACTGCCAAAACATAGAAGAAACATAACACACTTCGTAAAAAAAGTGTATTTTGCCTATTTTGGGGTTATGCTTGGGGACCAAGACAAGTTTTGGGCACCACACATAGTGTGCAAAGCATGTATCGAATTATTACGAAAATGGAGCAAAGGACAAAGAAAAAGCTTCAAATTTGGTGTTCCAATGGTGTGGAGAGAGCCAAAAAATCATCATGATGACTGTTATTTCTGTGCAGTGCAAGTGCAAGGATTCAATAAGCATAAGAAACGAAAATGGGAGTAACATGGAATCTGCAAGAAGGCCTGTCCCTCATTGTGAAGATGTGCCTGTACCTGTGTTTACCATAAATAACAGTCATCATGATGATTTTTTGGCTCTCTCCACACCATTGGAACACCAAATTTGAAGCTTTTTCTTTGTCCTTTGCTCCATTTTCGTAATAATTCGATACATGCTTTGCACACTATGTGTGGTGCCCAAAACTTGTCTTGGTCCCCAAGCATAACCCCAAAATAGGCAAAATACACTTTTTTTACGAAGTCTGTTATGTTTCTTCTATGTTTTGGCAGTGTGTATTCACCACAAATGTAACAGAATGAGTCTGGATCGTTAAGACAACTTCTTCATGATGAGTTCATGCTTTTCACTGGAAAACAGACAACAACATAAAGTTAGTGCAAAAATCAAGCTATGAACAAACTTTTAGAACACTAATTAACACAAAACTATATTGAGAACTGCTCAGTTCAAGTACTAATCCAAAGAAATTAATGAGATGATGCGTCGCATTTACCAACAAGTGCTATAAATAAGATACCAAAAATCTCAAAAACTTGAGCCAATCTGGCAAAACTGATGACATATTCAGAATCAGCACCCCAAAAATACCCTAAATTCGATGAAATATCTTTGGCACCAAAAATGCTGTTGACCAGTGTAATTGTTGCCAGTGTTCCCAGGAAAGGATGTAACTAATAAATGACCGAAGTGTTTACATCCACGCTAGAGTTTCTTGTTTTGTTTTTTCCTGTATAGTTGGGAAGGCTTTTTAATTGTTTCACCACCATTGTACTCAGAGCTGCCAGGGATTTATGGGGGTCCAGCTGTGACATTATACAGTATAACCCCAGACTTCCAGAAGATCAAAGGAAACACCTCTGTGATTACAGAGAGGAAATAAGGGGACAGTTATAAAATGGCCAAACACTAAAACACAGCCAGCCTTACTGTGTAAAAGAACCTACGAGTCTGGAAATCAGCAATTTATCTAATAGTTTCCATGAGAAAAAAATGAAAAGCTTCATGCGATATAAAGTAATCTAAACATCCACATGGGGTTATGTGTGCTCCGAACAAAGCACATCTGTTCCTGCACAACCGGAGCAGGAGAACCAATACCTGACCGATGTATAGTTATTAGTTACCCAACTGGAATAGGAAATAATGCAAAGGTGGAAATGATTTGGATGTCAAACGTTTATTGCTTTTCTAACGTCTTTTATATAGAAGGTTTACTGTCATAATTTGTATTCTTTCCAATATCTATTTATGCCATATAGGTTCTGCTCTCCAGTGCACACAGTGTATGGCTCTAGGTCTTTCCTCCTGCACAGAGGGGCTGACAGTTACTTGTCACCACGGCCATGTCTGTACCAGTCTGTATCAGCAAACTACAATGGGTAAGATCTTTTTTTTTTTTTTTACTTTTTTATTCCAGGATATTTGTTTTGTGTTTTGTTTTTGGTTTTCTCTGTGTAAAGGTCATGTGTTCATATGCAATTACATTTTGCATGCACATTAATTTACTTTTTCTGCTCAGACCCAGTTTCTCATTTGTTTCATTGTGCATTCTGTGCATATAAGGGTGTGACCGCCCTGTTTCTGAGTTGGAAAATCCATCCTGTCTGGCCTATACTATTACTGGTGGTTCAGTCCCTCTGTCCTTGTTCACATTTACGTCACTTGACAAGTGAAAAGGTTTTAAATACAAGAGTTAGGACTGTCCCACAAGGGTTGCCGTGACGTGGCGGGATGGCTTCTACATTATTTTGATCAAAATTATGTTAACTAAATACCCTTATTATTACTATTATTACTACCTTCATGCAATTTTTGCAATATATATATTTTTTTTTTTCTTTTTACTTTTTTATTCCAGGATATTTGTTTTGTGATTTGTTTTTGGTTTTCAATGGGTAAGATCTGTATTTTTTTTTTTTTCTTTCCTTGTTTCCATTTTATTCTTTTTTTTTTCTTTTTCTCTTTCTTCTTTTGTTTTTTCTTTTCTCCTATCTCTTTCATTTTTTTTCTTTCTTTCCTCTTCTCTGGCTTTCCTTTTTCATTTTTTCTATCTTTCTAATTTAAATATTTCCCTTCCTTTCCTTCTTTCCTTACTTTCTTCATTGTTTCCTTATTTCTTCCCCTCCCAAAAAGTCTGACCTTTGCACTAATTATTGTTTTAGAGTGCTGTATCTCTCATTTGTCAGCTATCTATTCTCATATTTATCTATTATCTATCTATAATCTATTATCTATCTGTTATCTATCTATTATCAATCTATTATCTATTCATCTATTATCTATTATTTATCTATCTATTATCTATCTATTATCTAGTATCTGTTTATCCATTTATGTATTATCTATCTATGTATTTACAGTCATATGCAAAAGTTTGGGCACCCCTATTAATATTAACCTCTTTTCTTTCTAACAATTTTGGTTTTTGCAACAGCTATTTCAGTTTCATATATCTAATAACTGATGGACTCAGTTATATTTCTGGATTCAAATGAGGTTTATTGTAGTAACAGAAAATGTGCAATCTGCATTTAATCAAAATTTGGCTGGTGCAAAAGTATGGGCACCCTTATCATTTTCTTGATTTGAATACTCCTAACTACTTTTTACTGACTTCCTGAAGCACTATATTGGTTTTGTAACCTCATTGAGCTTTGAACTTCATAGCCAGGTGTATCAAATCACGAGAAAAGGTGGCCACTTGCAAGTAGTTCTCCTATTTGATTCTCCTATGAAGAGTGGCATCATGGGCTCCTCAAAACAACTCTCAAATGATCTGAAAACAAAGATTATTCAACATAGCTTTTCAGGGGAAGGATACAAAAAGTTGTCTCAGAGATGTAACCTGTCAGTTTCCACAGTGAGAAACATAGTAAGGAAATGGAAGAACACAGGTACAGTTCTTGTTAAGCCCAGAAGTGGCAGGCCAAGAAAAATATCAGAAAGGCAGAGAAGAAGAATGGTGAGAACAGTCAAGGACAATCCACAGACCACCTCCAAAGACCTGCAGCATCATCTTGCTGCAGATGGTGTCACTGTGCATCGGTCAACAACACAGCGCACTTTGCACAAGGAGAAGCTGTATGGGAGAGTGATGCGAAAGAAGCCGTTTCTGCAAGCACGCCACAAACAGAGTCGCCTGAGGTATGCAAAAGCACATTTGGACAAGCCAGTTACATTTTGGAAGAAGGTCCTGTGGACTGATGAAACAAAGATTGAGTTGTTTGGTCATACAAAAAGGCGTTATGCATGGAGGCTAAAAAACACAGCATTCCAAGAAAAACACTGTTTTTATGATGCTGCAGGTCTTTGGAGGTGGTCTGTGGATTGTCCTTGACTGTTCTCACCATTCTTCTTCTCTGCCTTTCTGATATTTTTCTTGGCCTGCCACTTCTGGGCTTAACAAGAACTGTACCTGTGTTCTTCCATTTCCTTAAAATGTTCCTCACAGTGGAAACTGACAGGTTAAATCTCTGAGACAACTTTTTGTATCCTTCCCCTGAAAAGCTATGTTGAATAATCTTTGTTTTCAGATCATTTGAGAGTTGTTTTGAGAAGCCCATGATGCCACTCTTCATAGGAGAATCAAATAGGAGAACTACTTGCAAGTGGCCACCTTAAATACCTTTTCTCATGATTTGATACACCTGGCTATGAAGTTCAAAGCTCAATGAGGTTACAAAACCAATTTAGTGCTTCAGGAAGTCAGTAAAAAGTAGTTAGGAGAGTTCAAATCAAGAAAATGATAAGGGTGCCCATACTTTTGCACCAGCCAAATTTTGATTAAATGCAGATTGCACATTTTCTGTTACTACAATAAACCTCATTTGAATCCAGAAATATAACTGAGTCCATCAGTTATTAGATATATGAAACTGAAATAGCTGTTGCAAAAACCAAAATTGTTAGAAAGAAAAAAGGTTAACATTAATAGGGGTGCCCAAACTTTTGCATATGACTGTATCTATAATCTATCTAGAAAAAGAAAACAAAGAAGAGCACTTCATAAGAATAGCTGGGTGCAGAGCTCCCTAGGTACATACCAGTCCTTGCAATATATAGAAAAAATGGAAGCAGCACAAAATCATAATGCAAAAAAACCCAGCTTTTAATAGCCCATCATGCAATGTTTCGGCTCTGTGTGTGAGCCTTCTTTAACCCCTTCCTGACATCAGACGTACTATCCCGTCCATGGGAGCCGGGCCCCTAGGCCCATGGACGGGATAGTACGTCTAGCGCGATCAGCGGCGCCCACTTGGTGAGCGCCGCTGTTCGCGGCCGGGTGTCAGCTGATTATCACAGCTGACACCCGGCACTATGTGTCAGGGGCGGTCACGGACCGCCCCCGACACGTTAACCCCTTGCACACCGCGATCAAACATGATCGCGCTGTACCGGGAGTTAAAGGGAAGCATCGGCAGGGAGGGGGCTCCCTCCGTGCTTCCTTGAGCCCCCCACGGCAGCGCAATGTGCAGCGCTGCTACGGGGGACTCCTTTCCTCCAGGCCCCCGGATCCAAGATGGCGACGGGGGCCTTCGGGGGCCTGGAGGAAGCTGGCTTCCTCAGTGCCTGCAAAGCGCAGGCATGAGGAAGCCTTGTGCACTGCCTGTGACAGATTGCTGATCTGTCACAGTGATCTGTGATGTGACAGATCAGCGATCTGTCACAGGACAGTGATGTCCTACCTGGGACTATGTAATAAAGTAAAAAAAAAATAAAAAAAAAATTTAAAAATACTTTAAAAAAAATCGCCAAATAAATTAGTAAAAAAAAAAAAAAAAATTCCCCAATAAATTCATTTTTTGAAAATAAAAAACCCCAAAACAATAAAAGTACACATATTAGGTATCACCGCGTCCGTAACGACCCGCCCTATAAAATTGTCCCATTAGTTAACCCCTGTAGCGAACCCCTTAAAAAATAAAAATAAAAAACGAAGCAAAAAATAATGATTTATTATCATACCGCCAAACAAAAAGTGTAATAACGCGCGATCAAAAAGACGCATATAAATATCCTTGGTACCGCTGAAAACGTCATCTTGTCCCGCAAAAAACGAGCCACCACACAGCATCATCAGCGAAAAAATAAAAAAGTTATAGCTCGCAGAATAAAGCGATGCAAAAATAATTATTTTTTATATAAAATAGTTTTCATTGCATAAAACCGACAAAACATAAAAAAACGACCTAAATGAGGTATCCCTGTAACCGTACTGACCCGAAGAATAAAACCGCTTTATCTATTTTACCGCACGCGGAACGGTGTAAACGCACTCCCCCAAAAGAAATTCATGAAACGCTGGTTTTTGTTCATTCTGCGTCCCAAAAATCGGAATAAAAAACGATCAAAAAATGTCACGTGCCCGAAAATGGTACCAATAAAAACGTCAACTCGTCCCGCAAAAAATAAGACCTCACATGACTCGGTGGGTCTAAATACGGAACAATTATAGCTCTCAATATGTGGTGATGCAAAAACTATTTTTACAATAAAAAGCGTCTTTTAGCGTGCGACAGCTGCCAAACATAAAAACCACCATAAATAGTAAATCAAACCCCCCGTTATCACCCCCTTAGTTAGGGAAAAATAATAAAATTAAAAAAATGTATTTATTTCCATTTTTCCATTAGGGCTAGGGTTAGGGCTAGGGTTAGGGCTAGGGCTAGGGTTAGGGTTAGGGCTAGGGTTAGGGCTAGGGTTAGGGTTAGGGTTAGGGCTTGGGTTAGGGGTGTGTTGGGGTTCGGGTTGGAGTTAGAATTGGGGCTTTCCACTGTTTGGGCACATCAGGGGCTCTCCAAATGCAACATTGCGTCTGATCTCAATTCCAGCCAATTCTGAGTTGAAAAAGTCATATGGTGCTCCTTCCCTTCCAAGCTCTGCCATGCGCCCAAACAGGGTTTTACCCCCACATGTAGGGTATCAGCATACTCAGGACAAATTGCAAAACAATTTTTGGGGTCCAATTTCTCCTGTTACCCTTAGGAAAATAAAAAATTGGGGGCAAAAATATAATTTTTGTGGAAAAAAATGATTTTTTTATTTTCACTTCCGAGCGTTATAAACTTCTGTGAAGCACTTGGGGGTTCAAAGTGCTCACCACACATCTAGATAAGTTCCGTGGGGGGGTCTAGTGTCCAAAATGGGGTCACCTGTTGGGAGTTTCAATAGTTTAGGTACATCAGCGGCTCTCCAAACACACATGACACCCGCAGACCATTCCATCAAAGTCTGCATTCCAAAATGGCACTGCTTCCCTTCCGAGCCCTGACGTGTGTCCATACAGTAGTTTTCTCCCACATATGGGGTGGCAGCGTACTCAGGACAAATTGGACAACAACTTTTGGGGTCCAATTTGTCCTGTTACCCTTGGGAAAATGAAAAAATTGGGGACTAATTGATCATGTTTGTGGAAAAAATACAATTTTTTTATTTTTATGCCTTGGCATTATAAACTTCTGTGAAGCCCTTGGGGGTTCAAAGTGCTCACCACACATCTAGATAAGTTCCTTAGGGGGTCTAGTTTCCAAAATGGTGTCATTTGTGGGGGGTTTCCACTGTTTAGGTACATTAGGGGCTCTCCAAATGCAACATGACACCCGCAGACCATTCCATCAAAGTCTGCATTCCAAAACGTCACTACTTCCCTTCCGAGCCCCGACGTGTGCCCATACAGTAGTTTTCTCCCACATATGGGGTATCGGCATACTCAGGACAAATTGGACAACAACTTTTGGGGTCCAATTTGTCCTGTTACCCTTGGGAAAATGAAAAAATTGGGGACTAATTGATCATGTTTGTGGAAAAAATACGATTTTTTTATTTTCATGCCCTGGCATTATAAACTTCTGTGAAGCCCTTGGGGGTTCAAAGTGCTCACCACACATCTAGATAAGTTCCTTAGGGGGTCTAGTTTCCAAAATGGTGTCATTTGTGGGGGGTTTCCACTGTTTAGGTACATTAGGGGCTCTCCAAAGGCAACATGACACCCGCAGACCATTCCATCAAAGTCTGCATTCCAAAACGTCACTACTTCCCTTCCGAGCCCCGACGTGTGCCCATACAGTAGTTTTCTCCAACATATGGGGTATCGGCATACTCAGGAAAAATTGGACAACCACCTTTGGGGTCCAATTTCTCCTGGTACCCTTGGGAAAATAAAAAAATGGTGACTAAAAGATCATGTTTGTGGAAAAAATACGAATTTTTTATTTTCATGCCCGGGCGTTATAAACTTCTGTGAAGCACTGGGGGGTTCAAAGTGCTCACAACACATCTAGATAAGTTCCTTAGGGGGTCTAGTTTCCAAAATGGTGTCATTTGTGGGGGGTTTCCACTGTTTTGGTACATCAGGGGTTTTCCAAACGCGACATGGTGTCCAATCTCAATTCCAGCCAAAAACGTCAAATGGCGCTGCTTCCCTTCCGAGCTGTGCCATGCGCCCAAATAGTGGTTTACCCCCACATGTGGGGTATCAGCGTACTCAGGACAAATTGCACAATAACTTTTAGGGTCCTGTTACCCTTGGGAAAATAAAAATTGGGATGAAAAGATCATTTTTGTGGAAAAAATATGATTTTTTAATTGTACCGCTGTACGTTATAAACTTCTGTAAAGCCCTTGTGGGTTCAAAGTTCTCACCACATATCTAGATAAGTTCCTTGGGGGGTCTAGTTTCCAAAATGGGGTCACTTGTAGGGGGTTTCCACTGTTTAGGTACATCAGGGACTCTCCAAACGTGATATGGCGTCCAATCTGGCGTCCAGCCAATTTTGCATTGAAAAAGTCAAACGGCGCTCCTTCCATTCTGAGCTCTGCCATGCACCGAAACAGTGGTTCCCCCCCACATATCAGGTATCTGCGTACTCAGGACAAATTGCACAATAACTTTTGCAGTCCAGTTTCTCCTGTTACCCTTGGTAAAATAAAAAAAATTGAACCTGAAGTATTTTTTTGATGAAAAAAAGTTAGATGTTCATTTTTTTTAAATATTGAAAAAAATTCCTGTGACGCACCTAAAGGGTTAATAAACTTCTTGAATGTGGTTTTGAGTACTTTAAGGGGTGCAGTTTTTAGAATGGTGCCACTTTTGGGTATTTTCTATCATATAGACCCCTCAAAGTGACTTCAAATGTGATGTGGTCCTAAAAATAAAATGGTGAAAAAAAATGAGAAATCGCTGGTCAACTTTTAACCCTTATAACTTCCTAACAAAAAAAAATTTTGGTTCCAAAATTGTGCTGATGTAAAGTAAACATGTGGGAAATGTTAGTTATCAAGTTTTTTGTGTGCCGTATCTCTGTGATTTAAGGGCATAAAAATTCAAAGTTGGAAAATTGCGAAATTTTCAAAATTTTCGCCAAATTTCCGTTTTTCTCACAAATAAACGCAAGTTATTTGAATGAAATTTTACCACTAACATGAAGTACAATATGTCACGAGAAAACAATGTCAGAATCACCGGGATCCATGGAAGCGTTCCAGAGTTATGACCTCATAAAGGTACAGTGGTCAGAATTGTAAAAATTGGCCCGGTCATGAACGTGCAAACCACCCTTGGGGGTGAAGGGGTTAAGCAATGTGTAAACGCATATGCAGAGTATTTAAGCTGTGCATTGAAGTGAACATTATTAACAATAATTAACCCTGTAAGGGTATTTCACCATATAATACAAATAGTATACGTACATAAGATGAAAAAACATACTGTTACAATAGTTATAAAGTGCCATAAAAAGTGCATATAGTGCATTATTGTGCAAAAGACAAATTACAGCTCAATTGATCATCCAGTAATCAGCTGCAAAGACTTATATAACATGACTCACCCCAATACTATTAGCACCGATATCGGTGTCCTATATTATTAATTGCGCATGTCAGAAAGTAAACATAATAACAGCATATGTGTTGCGGAGTTCGCGCACGCACAATTGCGCATGATGAGTATCTAGCGCCATCTTGGAAAAGGGAGAATCTTCCGCTCATGCGCGTACGCATAAGGTTGGTAATGTAGCTCAGCGCATGCGTTGTCTCAATAACACAGTTCTCCGGTGCCATCTTATTTAAGGGACTACAGTTGTTGCCAAAAGTATTGACACCCCTGCAATTCTGTCAGATAATACTCAGTTTCTTCCTGAGAATGATTGCAAACAGAAATTCTTTGGTATTATTATCTTCATTTAATTTGTCTTAAATGAAAAAAACACAAAAGAGAATGAAGCAAAAAGCAAAACATTGATCATTTCACACAAAACTCCAAAAATGGGCCAAACAAAAGTATTGGCACCCTCAGCCTAATACTTGGTTGCACAACCTTTAGCCAAAATAACTGCGATCAACCGCTTCCGGTAACCATCAATGAGTTTCTTACAATTGCACCCCTTACAGAGCGCAATACTCTACCTCCGCCTCTAATTCAGATATACAGTGGGTACGGAAAGTATTCAGACCCCTTTACGTTTTTCACTCTTTGTTTCACTGCAGCCATTTGCTAACTTCAAAATATTTCATTTTTTTCTCATTAATGAACACTCTGCACCCCATCTTGACTGAAAAAACACAGAAATGTAGAAGATCTACATCTCAAGATGTCCGACCACCAACTGCCACTTCAAATTTTAAAACTACCGCCCAGGACTTGGCTCCTCCCCCTTCTATGTGACGTTAGAGCTGCAGTCATTGGCTGACGGCCCTGAGGCGTTTTTCAAGAACCTTCCGCATATTAATACACAGCTGGGTCACCTGATCAAGCCGGGGAGAAGATTAACCCTTTTAGTGCTGCCTGTCAGCAGGTCTCACAATAGATTTAAAATGCCCAGTCTCCATAAACATTCACAGCATTTATATGAAAACACACAACACACTATATATCCGATATCCCATACAAATGGCCACTTTGTGGGATACCACATATCTATTATCTATTCATCTATCTATCTATCTATCTATTATTTATCTGTTATCTATCGATATATCTATTATCTATTATCTATCTATGTATTATCTATCTATCTATCTATTATCTAACTATTATCTATCAATCAATTATCTATTTATCTATCTATCCCATATCTATCTATCTATCTATCTATCTATAAGAGCACCAGAATAAGAGATAAGAGATGTTGTGTCTAAGTCCTCGCAGACAGGGTCCACTCTCCTTCTTTACCAGTTGGTGAATTGCATTGTTTAAGATTACTGTACTTGTTTTTTATTCTGCATACCCCTCCTCACATGAGACGTGGCATTGAATACATGGCGCTATAATAATAGTAATAAGTCTCCTATCTAAGCCTCCAGATCTTCATCCATGTCTTATGGGTCTCCCTCGCTTCACCCAGGGCTGTGGGGTACTCGGTACCGGGCTGGTGTCAGGGGGATGTGTCACAGCAGTGGCGACCCGGTCCGTGGCCCTGAGCGCCCAATATCAGTGGTGGTTGTTTTTGTGGTTTAATGTAATAATAGTTTGTGACGCCACCCGTGGTGTTTGGCAAGTAAGATGTTCGCCAACGCTGCGTGCAGATCCTCTGGGGCTGATGGTGTGTTGCAGCTTAGATGGTGTAGCTCCCCACAGGTGAAGCTGTAACCCCAGGGCAGTGTATAGGTGGTTGGCACGGGGATGTAGCAGTGCCGACAGGGTAGGAAGCAGACAGGACACAGCCGGGTGCAATTTCTGTACCTTTACTTGATAACTGCAGTCCAGGGTCCTGATTACAGATGGTATTGGAGCAGGCTAGCCTGGAAGCAACTCAGGGATTCTCTCTCACAGACGGGCTGTGCAGTCTCCTTCCTAGCGATTGTGTGGTGTGAAGCACTACAGTACTCAGTTACTCTGAAGTTCCTCCTGTCAGATATTCCTAGAACTCTACTTGTATGACAGACAGCTGTAGCTTGATCAGGGACGCTCACTCCCGGCTCTCTATCCATTTTGCTGTTGTGCCTCAAGCCTTAGATGGGAGTAGGGCATTTACAGCCTCCTACTCCTCTGGTGTCTGTGGCAGGACCGCTAGTATCCGTACCACCGTGGAGACCAGACTCCAGTTCTTGCGCTCTCAAGCTGAGGGAGCTCGCCTTCTCCAGCTCAACCTCCAGCTCCTCACTCCACGTCTGCACACTTCACCCTCCACAGACTAACTAACCCTCCCCTCCTCCTGGCCCACAGAGAGCACTCCTCCCCTGAATCCTAGGTCAGAGCTCCCCCTGCTGGCCAGGAGTGGAACTGTGTTGCATGTATGGATTGACTGTGAGAGAGACCCATCGTTGCCTCCAAGCCTGGCATTACCCTCCCCTGGAGGAAGGCAATGCCAGTGTGGTGACCATACTCATGGGGCGCCACATTCCCCCCTAGTGAAAGTCAGCACTCCTGGGCTGAACAAAAAGAAACATATGAATAATACACAAATACTTAAACAATAATAATTTGTACAAGATTGAAAAAGGGAAAAATGTACAAAAGCCAAGTGTTTCCAAAAATGGTCCTATGATGATAAGTCCAGCATCAATGTCCATGGTCCATTCTTGGGCAAATGGTAAATTATATACAAATAAACTTTTTGACCACACACAAGTCCTGTAGTTCAGTGTACATAAAAATTCAAAGGGAACTCTTACAGGTTACCTGTAGGCACAAAAGCTTGAAAAAACAGTTACATATTTATATTTCAACAGTTTCAACATTTACATTGACTTAACTATATACTATATCTAAGGGGCGGTATCCCTTGTGTGATGCGGGTAGACTTGCGTAACTCTACTGGTGTAGTGCGCACTGTACTGGATACACTACTGGGTGGTAAACTGGGCAGCACTCTCCTATGGACTCTTAGACTCACCAGGGGCATAACAGGTTCACCACTGGCAGGGCGAGGGTTCTCTGGCTCCACTGCTGGTGTGGCTTCCACCACCTGATTTTCCTGATGCTCTCGAGTCACGTCCTCCTGTGCTTCCACTTGGGGAAATAACAACACTGGTACCACTATTGCATCATTAATTCTAGTCCAATTCGCAGGGAATTCACCAAGTATTGTGCTGACCTTCTTTTCTTCGGCCTCTACGGGTTGGATGTTATCTAGCACTTCTTTTCTCTCTTTTAACTGGTCAGGGCATAACTTCAAATGATCCCTGGATACCGCTGCTGAGGTCTCTCCTCCATCTTTACTTACAAGGCATACTTTAGTATTATCAAAGCTTGAGGGCAGAATGGTATAAGGTTCAGCCTCCCATTGGTCATCCAGCTTGTGCAACCTCCTCTTCCTTTTGAGAACTAGTTCTCCTGGCGAAAAGGGGACAGCAGGTGCATTCTGATTGTAAAGCTTCTCCTGCTTTTGTCTTGCCTGGGCCAGACTCTTCTCTACGCACTCCTGTACTCTTCTGTACTGCTACCGCCTTTCCTGGTCCCAGTCAACATCTGGCGATGTGGCCTCCGGCGTGAGGACTCCCCTGTCCAAATCCACAGGCAGCCTACCTGGTCTTGCTCTCATCAGATATGCTGGAATACAGTTGGCAGAGTTCACTGGAATATGGTTGTAGAGGTCTACCAGATCTGGCAACTTCTCAGGCCACAGATTCCTCTCCTACAAGGGCAATGTCTTTGTCATGATCTCAGTGCGGGTTTGACTCGCACACGTCGGGTTAATGTCTGGAACCAGTGCTGATGACTGGCATTTCTGGGGTTAAAGGTTGTGATCCCGGTGCAGGCTTACCTGCACACCTGGGGCTATGATTGTGGCCTCTCCCTGGTTCTGGGAGAGGCTTCTTATAGCCTCAGGACGTTCCCATCCCTGTCAGTTATACTCTTGCCCTTGGCATTGTGTGGTGACCCCTGAGTGTGTTTGTGTTGTGTTCTGGTTGCTTGATAATCTGTGTATGACTCGGTCTGTTCTCTGGATATTGCTTTGGATTCTGCTTGGTACCTTCTACAGTCATGGCCAAAAGTTTTGAGAATGACACAAATATTATATTTTCACATGATCTGCTGGCCTCTGGTTTTTATGTGTGTTTTTCAGATGTTTTTATCACATACAGAAATATAATTGCAATCATATTATGAGTAGCAAAAGGTTATATTGACAGTTAGAATGAGTTAATGCAGCAAGTCAATATTTGCAGTGCTGACCCTTCTTCTTCAGGACCTCAGCAATTCTCCCTGGCATGCTCTCAATCAACTTCTGGATCAAATCCTGACTGATAGCAGTCCATTCTTGCAAAATCAATGCTTTTATTTTGTCTGAATTTGAAGGTTTTTGTTTGTCCACCCGTCTCTTGATGATTGACCACAAGTTCTCAATGGGATTAAGATCTGGGGAGTTTCCAGGCCATGGTCCCAAAATCTCTATGTTTTGTTCCCTGAGCCATTTAGTTATCACCTTTGCTTTATGGCAAGGTGCTCCATCATGTTGAAAAAGGCATTATTGATCGCCAAACTGCTCTTGGACGGTTGGGAGAAGTTGCTCTTGGAGGACATTCTGGTACCATTGTTTATTCATGGCTGTGTTTTTAGGCAAGACTGAGAGAGAGCCCATTCCCTTGGCTGAGAAGCAACCCCACACATGAATGGTTTCAGGATGCTTGACAGTTGGCATGAGACAAGACTGGTGGTAGCACTCACCTGGTCTTCTCCGAATAAGCCATTTTCCAGATGTCCCAAACAATCGAAAAGGGGATTCATCAGAGAAAATGACTTTACCCCAGTCCTCAGCAGTCCACTCCCTGTACCTCTTGCAGAATATCAGTCTGTCCATGATGTTTTTCCTGGAGAGAAGTGGCTTCTTTGCTGCCCTCCTTGAGACCAGGCCTTGCTCCAAGAGTCTCCGCCTCACAGTGCGTGCAGATGCACTCACAAATGCCTGCTGCCATTCCTGAGCAAGCTCTGCACTGCTGGTAGCCCGATCCCGCAGCTGAAACACTTTTAAGAGACGGTCCTGGCGCTTGCTGGTCTTTCTTGGGTGCCCTGGAGCCTTTTTGGCAACAAGGGAACCTCTCTCCTTGAAGTTCTTGATGATGCGATAGATTGTTGACTGAGGTGCAATCTTTCTAGCTGCGATACTCTTCCCTGTTAGGCCATTTTTGTGCAGTGCAATGATGACTGCACGTGTTTCTTTAGAGATAACCATGGTTAACAGAAGAGAAACAATGATGCCAAGCACCAGCCTCCTTTTAAAGTGTCCAGTGGTGTCATTCTTACTTAATCATGACAGATTGATCTCCAGCCCTGTCCTCATCAACACCCACACCTGTGTTAATGGAGCAATCACTGAAACGATGTTAGCTGGTCCTTTTAAGGCAGGGCTGCAATGATGTTGAAATGTGTTTTGGGGGATAAAGTTAATTTTCTAGGCAAATATTGACTTTGCAAGTAATTGCTGTTAAGCTGATCACTCTTTATAACATTCTGGAGTATATGCAAATTGCCATTAGAAAAAAATGAAGCAGTAGACCTTGTAAAAATTAATATTTGTGTCATTCTCAAAACTTTTGGAAATGACTGTATGTCTGTTTGGTTTTGATTGCTGCTTGGCCCTGACTATCCGCTCTGTCTCATCCTTGGTACGTTACGGCTATCTCTGTGTATGAACCCCGTTTTGCCTGACTCTGAGTAATTCTGTATAGTGTCTTTCCATCTCACTAAGCAGGATGCTAAGCCCCGCCCCCTTGCAGTCACATGACCATAGGTCCCGTGTCTGCTTGCTATACTTCAGTGTCCACAAGTCCTGTGCATCGGTACTTTCTGGCTGTACCTGACCCCGGTACCCCTACAATGCGGGTGAGTCCCTGCTCAGCGGAGGCTGCACGCTGGCGCTGACAGGATCCTGACACTCAGGACACGCGCACTGGCTCAGTGAGCAAGTACAGTGCGGTGTTCCTGACATTATAACTGACCATTAAGTTTTTTTATTTTTTTTTCTCTGCTGAGAAATATGGATCCCATACAATCTCTTGCTGAGCAAATGAAAAATCTGAGTCGGATGTTTCAGGATTTACCTCTGGAGCAGCAAGCTCTGGTTCGTTCTCAGCAGCAGGTTTCTGAGACAGTGCGGGGGGCTTTAGCTGCTGGGTCTCTGGGGGCTGGGGCGAGTGATGTTGTTTTCGTGTCCCCAGAACCACCTGTTAAACTGCCTGATTTTTTTTCTGGGAACAAAAAAGAGTTCAGGGTCTTCATGGACGGGTGCAAACTCTTCTTTAGTTTGAGGCCACATTCCTCTGGGGACGAAAGTCAAAAGGTAGGGGTCATTATGTCTCTGTTAAGAGGGTCCCCACAAGCTTGGGCTTTCTCCCTTCCTCCCACTGCCCCTGAGAGAGTGTCTGTGAATGCGTTTTTTGAGGCCCTCGGGCACATATATGATGAGCCGGAACGAGTGCGATTGGCAGAGGACATGGTGATGAGTGTCTGTCAGGGGAAAGACTCGGCTGAGGGGTTTTGCACAGAATTCCACCGCTGGGCCGCAAAGGTCTCTTGGACGCCGCCGCACTCTGAGGACTCTTTCGAAGAGGCCTTTGCGACCCTGAAAAGAAGCTTTATGTCTGCTCCTGTGTAAGTACAGCCAGATCTGTCCAAACCATTCGTCGTGGAAGTGGATGCCTCTGAGGTGGGGGTGGGAGCAGTGTTGTCCCAAGGGCCTGCCACTCTAACCAACCTCAGGCCATGTGCTTTCTTTTCCAAGAAGTTCTCTACTGCGGAAAGAAATTACGACGTAGGCAATAGAGAGCTTCTTGCGGTCAAATTGGCGTTTGAAGAATGGAGGCACTTTTTGGAGGGGGCCAGTCACCCGGTTACAGTGATCACGCATCACAAAAATTTGTCATACATTGAGTCTGCTAAAAGACTAACGCCCAGACAGGCCCGTTGGTCACTTTTTTTTTCCCGTTTTCAGTTTACGATTACATTTCGTCCAGGGTCTAAGAATGTCAAGGCTGACGCCTTATCGCGCAGTTTTCAGCCGGTGTCGCCCCCTGAGCCACTGTCCTCCATTCTTCACCCTGGGGTTGTGATAGCAGAGGTCTCATCTGAATTGGAACGGGAGATTCAGGGGGCCCAGTCGCGGGCCCCAGCGGCCAAGCCGGAGGGGAAGTTGTTTGTCCCAGAGCAACTTCGCCTAAAACTCTTGCAGGAGTTCCATGAATCCAAGCTGAGTGCTCACCCTGGTATTTCAGCCACACATCTGGCATTGGCTAGGATCTTTTGGTGGCCTACCCTTGGTTCGGACATAAAAAAATTCATTGCTGGTTGTGGGGTCTGCGCTCATTCTAAAAGCTCTCATAGCCGGCCGGCAGGGGAGCTGATGCCCTTGGCAGTGCCCGAAAGACCATGGACTCACTTATCCATGGATTTTGTTACCAATCTCCCTCCATCTAAGGGTAATACAGTGGCATGGGTAGTGGTGGACAGGTTTTCTAAGCAGGCTCATTTTGTACCCCGTCCGCACTACCATCAGCTGAGACGTTGTCCAGGTTGTTTGTGCAGCTTGTGATCCGGTTGCATGGGGTACCCCTGAATGTGGTGTCTGATCATGGTGTGCAGTTTGTGGCTAAGTTTTGGCGTGCTTTCTGCCAAAAATTAGGGATGTCTCTGTCCTTTTCGTCTGCATACCATCCTGAGAGCAATGGTCAGACGGAGCGCACTAACCAGTCCCTGGAACAGATCCTCAGGTGTCTAACCTCTGCTAGACAGAATGACTGGTGCAATGCTCTGCCGTTGGCTGAATTTGCCTTCAATAGTCGGGTGAGTCAATCCACGGGTTTGACTCCTTTTTTGATCAATTATGGGTTCAGTCCTCATTTTGGTGAGTTTTCTCGTCTGGACTCGGGGTGTCCCGGGGCTGAGAGCTCTGTTCAGCGATTACAGAATACGTGGGCAGAAGTTCAGCAGAGTATATCTAGGTCTCAGGGCAGGTATAAGTTTTTCGCGGACAGGAAACGAACACCAGGGCCCACATTTCAGGTTGGAGACAAGGTTTGGCTCTCCACTCGAAACATTAAGTTGAAGGTTCCTTCAGCCAAGTTGGGGCCCAAATTCATTGGCTTATACAAGATTGTGGAAAAAATCAATCCAGTGGCGTATAGGCTGTGTCTTCCACCCTCTTTCAAGATCCCTAACGTCTTCCACAAATCTCTACTGAAAACTTTTGAAGCAGTCCGTGGAGACTCCAAGTCTGCTGCTTCTCTTGTTTTGGTTGAGGGGCAGGTGGAGTACGAGGTTGGTCATATCGTAGATTCCAAGTTGGTACGGCGGTCGGTACAGTACCTGGTTCATTGGAAGGGGTATGGACCGGAAGACAGGTCGTGGGTACCGGCCCGGTTGATGCATGCTGATCGCCTGGTGCGGGCTTTCCATGCTAAGTACCTGGGCAAGCCTGGGGGTCCAGAGAGGGGGGTACTGTCATGATCTCAGTGCGGGTTTGACTCGCACACGTGGGATTAATGTCTGGAACCAGAGCTGATGACTGGCATTTCTGGGGTTAAAGGTTGTGATCCCGATGCAGGCTTACCTGCAGACCTGGGGCTATGATTGTGGCCTCTCCCTGGTTCTGGGAGAGGCTTCTTATAGCCTCAGGATGCTCCCATCCCTGTCAGTTATACTCTTGCCCTTGGCATTGTGTGGTGACCCCTGAGTGTGTTTGTGCTGTGTTCTGGTTGCTTGATAATCTGTGTATGACTCGGTCTGTTCTCTGGATATTGCTTTGGATTCTGCTTGGTACCTTCTATGTCTGTTTGGTTTTGACTGCTGCTTGGCCCTGACTATCCGCTCTCTCTCATCCTTGGTACGTTACGGCTATCTCTGTGTATGAACCCCGTTTTGCCTGACTCTGAATAATTTTGTATAGTGTCTTTTCATCTCACTAAGCAGGATGCTTAGCCCCGCCCCCTTGCAGTCACATGACCGTAGGTCCCGTGTCTGCTTGCTAAACTTCAGCATCCACAGGTCCTGTGCATCGGTACTTTCTGGCTGTACTTGACCCCGGTACCCCTACAGTGCGGGTGAGTCCCTGCTCAGCGGAGGCTGCACGCTGGCGCTGACAGGATCCTGACACTCAGGACACATGCACTGGCTCAGTGAGCAAGTACAGTGCGGTGTTCCTGTCAATCTTCAGTAGGTCAATCACTACCTGGTTCATCTTCTCACACATGCCATTGGTCTGTGGGTGATAAGGTGTTGTCCGGATCTTCTTACAACCATACAAGTTGCAGAACTCATGGAACACTTCTGCCTCTTAAGCTGGACCTTGATCGGTGAGTACTCTTTCAGGATACCCATGTGGCCTACAGAAGTGCTGTTGGAAGGCTCTGGCTGCTGTCCTGGCAGTTAGATCTTTGACAGGCACAACTACCAGGAATCTCGAGTAGTGGTCCACAATGGTAAGAGCATAGATGTAGCCCGACCGGCTTGGAACCAGCTTCACATGGTCCAGGGCTACCAACTCGAGTGGCTGTTTGGTGATGATTGGTTGCAGGGGAGCTCTCTGGCTGTCTCGATCCTTTCTGTGCAGGTTACATTGTCCACACTCCCGGCACCACCTCTCAATGGCTGTCCTCATACCAGCCCAGTAGAACCTCTCTCGGAGCAATGCTTCCAACTTCTTCCATCCGAAGTGTCCAGCTCCTTGGTGGTATGCTTCCAGGATCATTGATGCCTCTCTCTTTGGGACTATTACTTGCCAGACCAGTTCATGTGTGCGGGCATTGATACTCCTCCGACACAGCTTCCCTTCGTAGATAAACAGCCGGCCTCTCTCCTTCCACAACTGCTGGGTTTCTTCAGGAGCATCCACCTCTGGGCATGAGTCAGCTCGTATGAACAGCTCCTTCACCAGGCGGACTGCAGGGTCACTATCTTGCGTTTCTGCCCAGTCATAATGGGGCAAAGGATTCAGGGTGACCTCCTTCAAGCCAGACCGTCTGTCTCTCACTCCTTGAGCACGTTGGGCCGCCAGTGGCTGGTGGAAAGGAGGTAGCTCTATCTCTTCAAGAGCCTCAGGGTCTTCTCCTGCATCTGGTAGGTTAGACATCCTGGACAGCGCATCAGCATTGGCATTCTTGTGCCCTGCTCGGTACTTGATAGTGAACTCGTAATTAGACAGCCGAGCCATCCATCGCTGCTCCAGTGCACCTAGCTTTGCAGTGTCCAAGTGAGTCAACGGACAGTTGTCCGTGAAGATTGTAAACTTGGCGGAGGCTAGGTAATGCTTGAATCTTTCGGTGACAGCCCAGACTATGGCAAGGAACTCCAACTTGAAAGAACTGTAGTTATCAGGGTTCCTTTCGGTGGGACGCAACTTCCTGCTGGCGTAGGAGATCACTCTTTCTTTTCCATTCTGTACGTGCAACAGTACCGCTCCTAGTCCCACATTGCTGGCATCTATGTACAGCACAAAGGGTTTCTCATAAACTGGGTAGGCCAAAACTTCGTCACCTGTGAGAGCCATCTTCAATCTGGTGAAGGACCTCTCTAACTCTTCAGTCCATTCAAAGGTGGAATTTTTCTGTTTGTTCTTCTTGGACTGCCCCACCAGAAGGTTTTGCATAGGGGTAGCTATTTCAGTAAAGCCCTTGATGAATCTTCGGTAGTAGCCTACCAGTCCAAGAAATTGGCGTACTTCATGAAGGTTGCTGGGCTTCGGCCAGTCCCTGATGACTGTGACCTTGTCAGGATCTGGTGCCACACCTTCTGCACTGACCACATGACCGAGGTACTGTACCTTCGGCTTCAGGAAGTGGCATTTGGAGGGCTTCACCTTCAGGCCAAAATTGGACAAAGCTTCAAACACTTCAGCCAGGTGTTCCAGATGCTCATCATAGGTTTTGGAGAAAACAATGACATCATCCAGGTACAGCAGGACCGTTTCAAAGTTCATGTGTCCCAGGCAGCACTCCATCAGCCGTTGAAATGTCCCTGGAGCAGTGCAGAGCCCAAATGGCATATAATTGAACTCACAGAGACCCATTGGAGTGGTAAATGAGGTTTTCTCCTTATCTGCCTCTGCCACGGGAACCTGCCAGTACCCACTGGTGAGATCCAAGATGGAAAAGTAATTAGCAGTTTTAAGTGCAGCTAAGGATTCCTCAATCCTAGGTAATGGGTAGGCATCTTTATGTGTAATGCTGTTAATTAGAGTTGAGCGACTTTTGGTTTTATAGGGTCGCGTTTCGTTTCGTGAAACCCGACTTTTCCAAAAGTCGGGCCGAGCAAGATCGTCCGATTATAGGGAAAAGTCGGGGTCGTCCCGAAACACGAAACCCAATGTAAGTCAATGGGGAATAAAAGTCGGCAGTGAGAGGAGGACAGGAAACACACCTACAGTGCCCATTTGAATGCCAAAAGCATCAATTCTTCTTACTTAAGCTTGTCAACCTTAATTAACTTCATAATATAAGTTACGCACTGAAAAATGGGGGTTATTTGGCTAAAGTTGTGGGGGGGGAGGGCTGGCTGCAGGTTTTCATGTGCCCTGGGCGAAAGAGCGCCCCTTTAACACATACCACAACTCATCATGCTCCGATACGGCAGATAAATAGCGGTATAGTACAATGAAAAATACCTCACTTTTTACATCTCATGACGAGGCCCATCTATTTCTCCATACAGAATCATTGGTCCCATATAATGTTTGAAACAGTATATGATGAGCTCCACATAATGCTACAGTATATGTTGGTCCCCATGGATGAGGTTCCACTGTCTTATGGGCCCAAATAATGCTCCAAACATAATGGGCCCCATTTCTAATGCTCTAGTGTATAATGGGCCCTGTAAATGCTGCTCCAGTGTCTGATGTCCACCTTTGGAATGTTCCAGTGTATGGTGGGCCCCATCTATCATTCTCCAGAGTATAGTGCTCCCCAAAAATTGCTGTCCCAACATTAAAAAACAATCAAATAAGTCTCCTCGCTAGGGAATCCCTGTACTTGTCTGGACAGGTGCTGTAGCTTGCTTAACAGCTCGCCAGCCGTTCTCACGCCCAGTATGGATTGCACGTGATTGCACAAAGGTTAGAAAGGGTACCGTATCCCTGGATAACATGTATGGATAGCATACACATTCAAAATATATGTCTCAGGAGGCAGGCTCAGACGGTGTCAGGCCCAGTATGGATTGCACGTGATTGCACAAAGGTTAGAAAGGGTACCGTATCCCCGGATAACATGTATGGATAGCGTACACATTCAAAATATATGTCTCAGGAGGCAGGCTCAGATGGTGTCAGGCACAGTATGGATTGCACGTGATTGCACAAAGGTTAGAAAGGGTACCGTATCCCCGGATAACATGTATGGATAGCGTACACATTCAAAATATATGTCTCAGGAGGCAGGCTCAGACGGTGTTAGGCCCAGTATGGATTGCACGTGATTGCACAAAGGTTAGAAAGGGTACCGTATCCCCGGATAACATGTATGGATAGCGTACACATTCAAAATATATGTCTCAGGAGGCAGGCTCAGACGGTGTTAGGCCCAGTATGGATTGCACGTGATTGCACAAAGGTTAGAAAGGGTACCGTATCCCCGGATAACATGTATGGATAGCGTACACATTCAAAATATATGTCTCAGGAGGCAGGCTCAGACGGTGTTAGGCCCACTATGGATTGCACGTGATTGCACAAAGGTTAGAAAGGGTACCGTATCCCCGGATAACATGTATGGATAGCGTACACATTCAAAATATATGTCTCAGGAGGCAGGCTCAGTCGGTGTTAGGCCCAGTATGGATTGCACGTGATTGCACAAAGGTTAGAAAGGGTACCGTATCCCCGGATAACATGTATGGATAGCGTACACATTCAAAATATATGTCTCAGGAGGCAGGCTCAGTCGGTGTTAGGCCCAGTATGGATTGCACGTGATTGCACAAAGGTTGGAAAGGGTACCGTATCCCCGGATAACATGTATGGATAGCGTACACATTCAAAATATATGTCTCAGGAGGCAGGCTCAGACGGTGTCAGGCACAGTATGGATTTGACGGCCCAGATTACACAGTGGAGGAGCAGGGAGAGGTAAAGATTGCAAATGCTGGGGCCCTGCCCAAGCAAGGGGGGCCCACTCGTGGGCGTCGGTACTGGCACTGGGCCCCTCATAGTACAGCGGTGTGTCTGACGGCGGGTGTGCACCACCACCGTCAGAGACACTTGATTGCACTATGAGGGACCCTGTGCCAGTGCCCGCGCCCAAGAGTCGGCCTACCCACCTGTCCAGGGCAACGGCACTCGCACGGTGTCGTGCGCTAGGTGGTGACCCCGGCCATGGGGGGGAGGCAGCACAGTTAGGGAGTTATAGAAAGTGGCATATGTTGATGTTGGACATTCAGCTGATGCAAAAGGCGAAATAGGTGAAGTACCAGGAAGAGGTGGACCAAAGCAAGCCATTTTTCTGTCACCCTATGTGTCATCAGGGGAAGGTGGGACAAAATCCTTGGAAACCCATGCGTGGTTCATTTTAATGAAGGTTAGATCATCCACATTTTGGGTTGACAGACGGGTCCTTTTTTCTGTCAGGATTGATCCGGCTGCACTGAAGACTCTTTCCGATAGCACACTTGCAGCTGGGCAAGCGAGCTCCTGTAAGGCATATTGGGCCAATTCAGGCCAGGTGTCCAGTTTAGCGGCCCAATAGTCAAAGGGGAATGACCTGTGTGGGAGAACATCGATATAGGAGGAAAAGTAGTTTGTAACCATAGTTGACAACTGCTGTCTCCTGTCACTTTCCATCGATGCAGTATTACCAGTTGTGTGAGCGGTATTTGAAAAATCAGTCCACAACATTGTCATGAAACCCCTGTCTCCAACGCCACTTCTGCTGTGTGCACCACGAACACCTCTGCCAAGCTGCCCCCGGCCTGTACGGCTCGTGTGAGAACCATCACCGCTGCTGTGTGCTGGGAATGCCTCAAGCAACCGATTTACCAGAGTTGCTTGTTTATTAGCCAATATTAGGTCAAGGTTCTCCTGTGGCATGATGTTTTGTAATTTGCCTTTATAGCGTGGATCCAGGATGCTGGCCAACCAGTAGTCGTCATCGTTCATCATTTTGGCAATGCGGGGGTCCCTTTTTAGGATCCGCAAGGCATAATCTGACATGTGGGCCAATGTTCCCGGTGTCAATGATGCACTGCGAGTGCTGGGTGGAGTAGCACTTTCTGGCAAATCCACATCCCTCCAGTCACGCACAAACCCTGTACCAGACCTTGCCATGCCAACATTTTCACTTGCCCCACGAGATGCATCCTCCTCCCCTAAGTAATCATCCCCATCATCTTCCTCCTCCTCCTCTTCTTCCTCCACCTTGTCCAGGAGAGGTCCCTGAGCAGACAATGGCTGAATGTCATCAAGGATTCCCTCCTCCTCTTCCTCCTCATCAACATTGGCTGCAGACGCCTGCTCCTTAAGGTGCGTCAAAGTTTGCATGAGCAGACGCATAAGTGGGATGCTCATGCTTAGGATGGCGTCGTCTGCGCTTACCAGCCGTGTGCATTCCTCAAAACACTGAAGGACTTTACAAAGGTCTTTCAGCTTCGACCACTGCACGCCTGTCAACTCCATGTCTGCTCTCAAAGTGCCTGGCCGTGTATCCTCCCACAAATGCATTATGGCCTGCCTCTGCTCGCACAGCCGCTCCACCATGTGCAGGGTGGAGTTCCACCTTGTTGCAATGTCGATAATGAGGCGGTGGTTGGGAAGGTGGAGCAATCGCTGCAGCTTCTGCATACGAACGGAGTGTACAGGCGACCGGCGGATGTGCGCGCACAGTCTTCGCACCTTCTGGAGCAGGGCTGTTAACTCCGGATAATTTTTGAGGAAGCACTGCACCACCAGGTTCAAGGTGTGAGCCAAGCAAGGTATGTGGCTGAGTTTTGAAAGGGCTATAGCTTCCACAAAATTACGCCCGTTATCACTAACTACCTTGCCTGCCTCAAGATGTACACTGCCCAGCCATGACTCAGTTTGTCGCTTCAAGTACTCGGCCAGCACCTTGGCGGTGTGTCTGTCGCCCAAACACATCATCTGCAACACAGCCTGCTGACGCTTTCCACTAGCTGCTCGATAGGGGGACACATCGTGTGCAACAGTGGCAGCTGCAGATGGAGTGCTAGTACGACTGTGCTCTGTGGACGAGCTTTCGCTTCTGGAGGAGGAGGAGGAGGAGGAGGAGGGTCGAACGCCTACAGCCAACTGTTTCCTATACCGTGGGCTAGGCAGCACTGTCCCACCACCGCTGTCCCCTGTGGACCCTGCATCCACCACATTAACCCAGTGCGCAGTGATGGACACGTAACGGCCCTGGCCATGCCGACTGGACCATGCATCAGTTGTGAGGTGCACCTTTCCACTCACTGACTGCTTGAGTGCATGGACAATGCAGTCTTTCACATGATGGTGGAGGGCTGGGATGGCTTTGCGAGAGAAGAAGTGGCGACTGGGTAGGTCATAGCGTGGTACTGCATAGGCCATGAGTTCGCGGAAAGCTGTGCTTTCCACCAACCGAAAGGGCATTATCTCAAACGAGATTAGTTTGGCAATGTGGGCGTTCAAACCCAGTGTACGCGGATGAGAGACTGAGTACTTTCTTGACCTACTCATAGTGTCTGGGAGGGTGAGCTGGACTTGAGAGCTGCATATGGTGGAAGTAGCGGTGGACAGGGCGGACTGAGAGAGGGTTGATGATGGTGATGGAGTTGGTGTTCTTTCTGATGGCCTAGAATCAGTCTTTCGTTGATATAACAGTGGGATTCCCTGACTGCTGTGGCCTTGCAACGACACCTCAACATTTGCTGCTGTGCTAATCGGTGGGCTTACAGTGGGGGAAACAATGTAGCGTTGCTGACTACCTTCGTTGTGATCAGTTGCACATGTGGCACTTGAGGTTTGGTGTTGTGTCCACGCTTGCAAGTGCATGCTGGTTAAATGTCTAAGCATGCAACTGGTATTCAAATTTTTCAGATTTTTCCCTCGGCTAAAGGTCTTTGCGCACTTCTTACAGATAACCTTGGCCTGATCATGAGGATTTTGTTCAAAAAAGTGCCACACTGCACTCTTCCTACTTTGGCAGACATTTTGCGGCCTAGCACGCTGTGATCTTTTGACCCTCTGGACAAGCTGTCCAGCAACTCTTTTGATGTTTGGAACCTGTCTTTGGAGTGCTCCGGGCCTGCCAGATAACAGCTGTTGCGATGTCGATGTCTGCTGTGGATGCTCCTCATCTGAGCTATTGGAAGCAGCACCCTCTTCCCCCAATGGATGCCAATCTGGGTCAACAACTGGGTCATCCATCACCTCCTCTTCTATGTCATGTGCACCTTTCTCTGTGTCACCGTGTATGGTGGTATAGTGTGCGGGAAGGGGCACCTGAGTCTCATCAGGGTCAAAATCTGGCTCTGTACACTGCGAGGACAATGTAGTGCTCTGAGTGAATGTACCAGCAGAATCATCCATCAGCGGCTGTGCATCAGTGCACTCCATGTCAGATTCATCTTGGCCTGGGTAATTCACCATTTGACTTGATAATCCAGGCATGGTATGTGAAAACAGCTCCATGGAGTAATCAGTAGTATGGCCTGCGTCATCCTTCAATCTTGGTTGGGGTGAAGGACACAAGGAAAGGTGTGGTTCATGAACATGAGCCTCCAATGACGACTCAGTGCTTTTACTTTTTACAACTGAAGAAGAGGAGGCGATAGAGCTGGAGGCTGAGTCAGCAATGTAAGACAAAACTTTTTCCTGATGCTTTGCCTTTAAAAGCGGTTTGCCAACTCCTAGAAAACTAAGCGTTCGAGGCCTTATGTAGACAGACGATGACGCAGGGTCAGCACCTCCTGCATTCGGTCCTATTTTGCTCTTGCCACTACCATAAGATCCACCACCAACACCATCATTACCAGCTGCCAACCCCCGCTCAATTCCACGGCCTCTTCCACCAGCCTTCCTCATTTTTGGTAGAAATGTAGACAAAATCCAACAAACTATATAGTAATGTAAAACAAGGTACAAGGTGTCTATAGGACAGGGGAGATTTAGAATTTCTGCACACACTTGTGGACAGTGGACACTTTTGGATTGTGTGAGGCCCACTGATATCTGAGCGCTATGTGACACGCTCGATGGCACAGCTGCCTGTGACCAAAGTGACGAGAGGATAATGGAGATTTTGAATCTCTGCGCACACTTTTGGACACTGGACACTTGTGGATTGTGTGAGGCCCACTGATATCTGAGCGCTATGTGACAGGCTCGATGGCACAACTGCCTGTGACCAAAGTGACGAGAGGATAATGGAGATTTTGAATCTCTGCGCACACTTTTGGACACTGGACACTTGTGGATTGTGTGAGGCCCACTGATATCTGAGCGCTATGTGACACGCTCGATGGCACAGATGCCTGTGACCAAAGTGACGAGAGGATAATGGAGATTTTGAATCTCTGCGCACACTTTTGGACACTGGACACTTGTGGATTGTGTGAGGCCCACTGATATCTGAGCGCTATGTGACAGGCTCGATGGCACAGCTGCCTGTGACCAAAGTGACGAGAGGATAATGGAGATTTTGAATCTCTGCGCACACTTTTGGACACTGGACACTTGTGGATTGTGTGAGGCCCACTGATATCTGAGCGCTATGTGACACGCTCGATGGCACAGCTGCCTGTGACCAAAGTGACGAGAGGATAATGGAGATTTTGAATCTCTGCGCACACTTTTGGACACTGGACACTTGTGGATTGTGTGAGGCCCACTGATATCTGAGCGCTATGTGACATGCTCGATGGCACAGCTGTGACAAAAGTGACTAGAGGATAAGGGAGATTGGATTGCTTTTAAAAAAGCAGTTTGCGGAGCAGTGGGTAAACAGCAATGCCAGCGTGTCAGGAAGCCTTAAAAGGCAGCCCAACAACCAACACCACTGATACACCACTATATAGCCTCCCCTTGCACTGCACACACAGGCCAAATCGCTAGCAGCAGAAGCAGTTTTTTTGTCTTCTTCCCTGCCTAACGCTCTCCCTACAGAATCAGCAGCAACCTCTCCCTATACTAAGATCGGCAGAAGTAAGATGGCGGTCGGCGTGCACGCCCTTTTATACCCCCTGTGACGCCCACCAAAGCAAGCCAATCACTTGCATGCCCTTCTGAAAGATGGTGGTGACCCGTGCCTAGGTCATCACGTTGCCCACAGTGTCCGTGGATCCTGATTGGCTGAAAAAGAGCGCAAAACAAACTTTTGAAACGCGACTTTGGCGCGTAAGTCGCCGACCTCGTGGCCGACCTCATCCTAGGGTCGGGTTTCGTTTCATGAAACCCGACTTTGCCAAAAGTCGGCGACTTTTGAATTTTTTCGACCCGTTTTGCTCAACTCTACTGTTAATTTTACTGTAATCAACACACATTCTCATGGTACCATCCTTTTTCTTTACATAAACTATTGGAGCTGCCCAGGGGCTACAACTGTCTCTGATAACCCCAGCCTCCTTCATCTCCCTCAACATACTCTTAGCACACTGGTACTGTGTTGGGAGTATAGGTCTGTACCTCTCTTTTATGGGTGAATGGTCCCCCGTGGGGATATGATGTTGGACCCCTTTTGCCTGCCCAAAATCTAGTGGGTGTTTACTGAATACCCACTCATACTCTTGTGTCACTCTGTAGACCCCATTTCTCTGGTATGAAGGTGTAGAGTCAGTTCCCACCTGCAGTTGCTTTCACTACTCCTCTGGCTGCTTCACAGAACCATTGTCCTCCACCTGATCGGATGAGGCCAAAGGCTCTGCTGCCTGCAAAGAGTTGTTATTAACGGTGAGCAGCTTAGCAACTGTGGAGTACCGAGGTATTGTGGCCTCCTCTTCCCCACAGTTCAAAAGACGTACAGGTACTCTCCCTTTATTGACATCAACCACCCCTCTGGCTGTCAGGACAGTGGGCCTGCTTTCGGAGTATACTGGTTCTACCAATGCCTGGTAATCTCTCCCTCTAAGACCTATAGCTGCCCGACACCAAACCAACATTTCACATCTGGGGGGTATTGCAATGGGGAAGGCATCTGTCACGCTCGCGCCTTGGCTGAATGGCGCAAGCCGGGGGTTTGTGGCCCCACTGGACCACAAACCAGACTACCCTGGAAGGGGCGTGACTGTGACAGCTACCTTGGTCTTCACTGGAGCCTCTGATGGTGAGGTCAGGCTTGTGCGGCAGATAGCTGTCGGGTGCCACTCCAGGGTGGTGTCTGGCTGTGGCTGCTGATCCCACTTGGAGACAAGTCACTTGAACAGATGTGACTAACAGGCAGACTGAGACACAGGGCAAGAAGGTACGACAGATACAGGGCAAGCAGGTGTGGCTTGCAGACACTGGGCAAATAGGCGTGGCTTGGAGACACTGGTTTAGGCGGGCACGGCTTGAGACACAGGATGGGCGGGCACGGCTTGAGACACAGGACAGGCGGGCATGGCTTGAGAAGGAACAGGTAGGGACCTGTTCACACAGCAGGTGCAGGTATGGATGCAGGCAGGCAGGAATGGAATATGAAGGAACAGGTTTGGACCTGTTCACACAGGGGGTGCAGGTGAAGGCAGAAGTGCAGAGAGAAGCTGCAGAAAGAGGTTCTGCAGTGGCAGCAGGAGTGGAGCAAAGCTGAACCACAAGGTCTGTGGAGAGAAGCTGCAGCAAGAGGTACTGCAGCGGCAGAAGGAGCCGTGCAGGCAGAGCGGCTAAGGAGCCGGGCAGACAGAGTGGCTAGAGAGCCGGGCAGGCAGAGCGGCTAGAGAGCCGAGCAGGCAGAGCGGCTAGAGAGCCGAGCAGACAGAGCGGCGAGAGTGCAGATGCACAGATAAAGCTGTGAGAGTGCAGATGCACAGATAAAGCTGCGAGAGTGCAGATGCACAGATAAAGTTGCGAGAGTGCAGATGCACAGATAAAGCTGCGAGAGTGCAGACGCACAGATAAAGCTGCGAGAGTGCAGACGCACAGATAAAGCTGCGAGAGTGCAGATGCACAGACAGGGAGGACACAAGAAAAGACACAGCAAGGAAGGGAGCCACGGACAAGGAGAAAGGGAGACTGATAGACAAAGGTAAGACTGAGTTCAGACAGAGAGACAGGGACAAAGACACAAGGAAAGACACGGCAGAGAAGGAACCACAGACAAGGAGACTGACAGACAGAGGTAAGACTGAGTTCAGACAGAGACTCAGGGACAAAGACACAAGGACCAGGATATTCTGCCTCCTGGCAGGCAGACAGAGAACAGGCAAGGCACTGGGAACAAGACTCAAGGGACCAGGATATTCTGCCTCCTGGCAGGTGGACAGAGAAATGCTAGGCAAGGTACCGAGACACAGGAATACAGACTAAGAGCCTTCAGAGAAGGCAAGACATAGGACAGGGCCTGGCTAGCTCAGGAGCAAGGAGCTAACTGAGTTTAGACATTGCACAAGCAATGTTTCAGTGGGAGTGGCAAAACTAAATAGTCAAGGGCTCCAGGTGATTGGTCAGGTACAGATTACACAGGTGCACCCTGACTGCATAAGAACCAGAGAGTTCAGGCGCCGCCCCCCTATACTCACAGTCTGGAAACATGGAGAGCAGAGGCACAGAGCTGGCAACAGACAGAATTCACAGCATGGCTTGAAGCAGAAAGTAAGTTGGTGTGCGGGGGATGGGAGGCCATGCAGTGATGCCAGCAGGGTTGTTACAGCATAACTCACTCTGACGCTGCCAATCTCGCCGCCAGAGAGTTCCACCTGTTGTCTTTGCATCAGGGCTCAGATCTCCTTCTACAGGACTCTTTGTTCTCTGGAACCAGCAGTCTCAGCCACCTGTTGCAACAAGACAATAACCTCGGACAGACAGTTTTCAATTACATTTGTACCAAGAGTCATCATAGGGTTACATTCACGTCTATCAATATCAACAATTATCAGACCTTGAGACTTAATTCCACACTCCCCACTTTAACAGTAATCTCCTTACATCCAATCTGCAGTAAGGTCTGACCATTACTAGCAACTACTGTCAGTTCATCAGTGGGACCACGGGTGAGTTCAGAATCAGCCCAATACCTCTTGTAAAGAATATAGGGCATGGTGGTGACCTGGGAGCCAGTGTCCAGCAAAGCGTTCATGGGGATACCATCAATCACCACAGGAAGGATTGGTCTCCCTCCCACATACTTGGCTCTCCAGTTCTTTGGGCATAGGGATCCTACTCCTGGGGGTTGGCCCTCTGCCCCAGGGGTTGCTCCTTTAAAGGACAGTATCTTGCAAGATGATCTTCCTTGTGACAGCGACGACAGATGGGACGTCCGTCCTGGTCATAGCGATCGTTGTTCCTTCCTCGAAGTGGCGGGGCTCTCCTCCGGAGCCACGGGACATCCTCTGGACTGGAAGCAAGCTGGATCTTGTCTTTGGAGGACACCTGCTGGAACTGCACGGTTTTAGTGAGTGCGGACATTCCTTTGGTCAACTCCTGCACCTGTAGACGTAGCTCCTCAGTTGGATCTTTGTCCAGAGTTTGTGCATCGGCCTCCGCTGGGATGGAAGGAAAAGATGGGGCTTCCTGATGGTAGGTGATCGCTAGGCGTCTAGGGGGGCGCTGGACGGCTATCAGTGGATTCCTGCAGTACCCGGATAGCCCTGTCCTTGAAATTATCAAAGTCCAGATCAGGGTCTTGCAGGGTTATGATGCGCAACTGTCCTCTGTGGGTACTGGCCAGGAGTCCTTCAATGAACTGCTCCTTCAACAGTTTATCTTCTTCCTTTACGCTGTCAGGATCACTTGCTTAACTGCTCGCAGTGCCTCCTGCAGGTTGAGAGCATAGTCCCTGATACTGTCCTGCGCCCTCTGTTTACAGCCAAAGAACCTCATCTTGATTTCAGCGGCAGTGCGAGTGTCAAAGGTGCTCTTCAGTTTGGCCAGGACCTTTACAACAGTCTCTTTATCGGTGTCCTGCCAGGCTTTCACTTCTCTCAGCTCTGCACCCGTTAGCTATCCAATCAGGATATTTACTTTCTGACTTTCAGACAGGGGGTAAACTTTAAACAAGCTGCACAGTCTCTCTTTAAATTCACTCATGATATGTGACTCACCCGAGTACTGCGGTAGCCAGGCCGCTCCCGGTATGTAGTGCATAGACAGCGACATGATGGGGACCACTGCTGCAGGCGCTTCTCCTTGCGGTGCTGCGGGGTTGGCGGCGGCGTCCGCCGCTACATCGCCTTGTGGCGCGGACATCTTCTCCCCCCCAGTTAACGTTAGCCAGGGCCGGGGGTTGTGTTAGCTCACCGGTGGCCGCTTCACAGGCCCGATGCTCCGGGCTGTAGGCCTCAGCTCCTCCTCTAGTCGCGCGCTCTTCTCTCTTCCCGCATGGCACTTCACTGCTTTGCGCTCTGTGGCAGGCTCCGCCCACGAAGGCCTGCCCCTTCTTCTTCCCGCGCGCGCCAAGCAGCGTGGCAATGGCGGTTTCTGGCACCAAATTCACACACAGTCTTTAAACACAGTCTATGGCACACATGACCCGGGGGTACCGGGCTCCGTAATCCTGTACGTGACGCCAAAATTTGATCGCCCTCGCTTCACCCAGGGCTGTGGGGTACTCGGTATCAGGCCGTTGTCAGGGGGATGTGTCACAGCAGCAGCGACCCGGTCCGTGGCCCTGGGCGCCCAATATCAATGGTGGTTGTTTTTGTGGTTTAATGTAATAATAGTTCGTGACGCAACCCGTGGTGTTTGGCAAGTAAGGTGTTAGCCAACACTGCGTGCAGATCCACTGGGGCTGATGGTGTGTTGCAGCTTAGATGGTGTAGCTCCCCACAGGTGAAGCTGTAACCCCAGGGCAGTGTATAGGTGGTTGGTACGGGGATGTAGCAGTGCCGACTGGGTAGGAAGCAGACAGGACACAGCGGGGTGCAATTTCTGCACCTTTGCTTGATAACTGCAGTCCAGGGTCCTGATTGCAGATGGTATTGGAGCAGGTTAGCCTGGAAGCAACTCAGGGATTCTCTCTCACAGGTGGGCTGTGCAGTCTCCTTCCTAGCGCTTGTGTGGTGTGAAGCACAACAGTACTCAGTTACTCTGAAGTTCCTCCTGTCAGATGTTCCTAGAACTCTACTTGTATGACAGACAGCTGTAGCCTGATCAGGGACGCTCACTCCCGGCTCTCTATCCGTTTTGCTGTTGTGCCTCAAGCCTTAGATGGGAGTACGGCATTTACAGCCTCCAACTCCTCTGGTGTCTGTGGCAGGACCGTTAGTATCCGTACCACCGTGGAGACCAGACTGGAGTTCTTATGCTCTCAAGCTGAGGGAGCTCGCCTTCTCCAGCTCAACCTCTAGCTTCACACTCCACGTCTGCACACTTCACCCTCCACAGACTAACTAGCCCTCCCCTCCTCCTGGCCCACAGAGAGCACTCCTCCCCTGAATCCTAGGTCAGAGCTCCCCCTGCTGGCCAGGAGTGGAACTGTGTTGCTTGTATGGATTGACTGTGAGAGAGACCCATCATTGCCTCCAAGCCTGGCATTACCCTCTACTGGAGGAAGACAAGCCAGTATGGCGACCATACTCCTGGGGGTGCCACACTTACTCTCTTAGATGGCAGGATGACAGTTACCCTAACTACTCATAGACACCATCTTTTCTTTTTCCTTTTGTCCTGAGCCTCTGACAATAGGGGGACAATGGACATTGTGGGGTGAATTCTCTAAAACTAGTTGTCAGTCTCGGAGGTCAGTAAAAGAAGCCATAAAGGTTGTGTCTCATCTCTCCTATTAATTATTTATTTATTCTGATTCTTTGTGTTTGAATAAATATAGTAAATCCTTAAAAGCTCTAAAATCGTTTCACATTAATGTCATCACTTCTTTATCATTTGCAGATGGCAAAACAGGTGAATTCTTGTACAGGTCGTGCGGTCCGACATCTCACTGTGATAAGATGGGAAGCTTCACCACTGAGAACAAGAGTATCAGGATGGGGGTGTCCTGCTGCTTCACGGACAACTGCAGCCCACCATTGCCTCCATGTACGTATGTTACTGTCTGTGTCCGTTTGAACATTTACAGGGGGATTCAGATCCGGACATTCTCATCTATTGGTAATAAGTGAAATTTGCTAAATATTCACTTTGATTGAAAAGAGGTTTGTGCAACCCGAGCAGTTGAGCAGCTGACAAAGAAGGCTGGTGATAAAAAAAATGGTGAGGTTGTATGAGATGAGCAATACAACATCGCCATCTGGTGTCAGGATCTATGTAAGGATCGCTGTGTGATCCCTCTGGTGTCTCACAATTCTTATATTTCAACTAGTCATTGATGTATTCACTTGTAATCAAGCCTGATGAAGGGGCCGTCTGAGCCCTGAAAGCTTGCTTGCAAATATAATTTCTCTGGTTAGTCAATAAAGGTATCACTGCTTGAATACTTTTCTCAATTTTTGGGGGGACCTAAGTATTTACAACTAGTCACTGACAGATTCTAATGAGACTCCAAAAGACTGATAACTAATATCTATGTATGGAAAAATGGAGCAGTTCCAAAAAATGAGTAAACCAGTTGTTGGTCTGAGCTGATAAATTGAAGAAACCATGTTATAAATAGATTATCTGTTATCATTTATAATTAAAAATGCATTTAAATCGCAACTAAATATATATAAAATCTTAAAGGAAAAAAAAAGTTTTTTTTAAGGGGAAACTTTTTTTGCACTATATTTTGTGATAAAGAGATAATAGACAGATAATAGATAGATAATATATAGATAATAAATATAATATATGGATAGATAATATATGGATAATGGATAGATAAAAATTATGGAATCATAGAATCATAGAATCGTAGAGTTGGAAGGGACCTCCTGGGCCATCTGGTCCAACCCCCTGCTCAAAGCAGGATTCACTAAATCATCCCAGTCAGATGTCTGTCCAGCCTCTGTTTGAAGACTTTCATTGAAGGAGAACTCACCACTTCTCATGGCAGCTTGTTCCACTCATTGATCACTCTAACTGTCAAAAAGTTTTTTCTAATATCTAATCTGTGTCTCCTCCCATTCAGTTTCATCCCATTGCTTCTAGTCTTTCCTTGTGCAAATGAGAATAAAGTTGATCCTTCTACAATGTGACAGCCCTTTAGATATTTGTAGACAGCTATTAAGTCTCCTCTCAGTCTTCTCTTTTGCAAACTAAACAATCCCAAATCCTGCAACCTTTCCTCATAAGACAGGGTGTGCAGATCGGTCACCATTCTGGTTGCTCTTTTCTGAACTTGCTCCAGTTTGTTGATGTCTTTTTTAAAATGTGGTGCCTAAAACTGGACACAATATTCCAGATGAGGTCTGACCAAAGAGGAGTAGAGGGAAATAATGACTTCACGTGATCTAGACTGTATGCTTCTGTTAATACATCCTAGAATTGCATTTGCCTTTTTTGCTGCTGCATCACACTGTTGACTCATATTAAGTCTGTGATCTATTAGTATACCCAAGTCTTTTTCACATGTGCTGTTGCTTAGGCCTATTCCTCACATTCTGTATATGTTTTTTCATTTTTATTGCCCAGGTGTAGTACTTTGCATTTTTCCCTGTTAAAAACCATTCTGTTAGTTGCTGCCCACTTCTCCAGTTTATTTATATCACTGGCCTGGGAGGATGTTCATTCAGTTGTTTAATTTTGCAGAAAAAAAGCAGATCACAGACATGGCCCAAATGAAAGTAATTTTAAAAGGCAACTTTCTGGCTTTAAGAAACACTAAAAGAAATCAAAAACAAAAAATGTGGTCATCAGTAGTGGTTACTTTTTTAGACCAAGCATAGGGGAAAAATTATGGAATCACTCAATTCTGAAACATTGACAAAGACCATGCTGTGAGGTCGAAACGTTGCACCACTTGGTGCTGGATTAAAGATGGAAAGATAGATGATAGATAGATAATAGATAGATGATAGATAGATGATATATGGGTAATAGATAGATGATAGATAGATAATAGTTAATAAATAGATGATAGATAGATAGATAGATAGATAGATAGATAGATAGATAGATAGATATGTGGCGACCCTGAGGCTCAGTCACCACAGAGGTACTGCACCTTCTCCTAAGGTTTGTGCCCCACCATCCAGGTAAGGTGGGAACTCCCTGCCACACTCCAACACCTGCATCCCACACACAGGATAGTTCAGCAGGGCCACATTGCAGCTTTAGACACAGGGTGTAGAAGGAGCACCTTTCGTGGAACCCTGCTTCGTAACATGAGATGTGCTGGGAGGTGGGTGGAGTTAGTATAAAAAGAAGGGGAAAGATAGAATTACAAGTCAGTCCCTTAGGGGGCCGTCTGACAGAGTTCAGTTCTGTTCAGTTTGGTTTGAGTTGAGTTTCTAGCCACTGAGTGAGGAGTGGGGATCCCTGGAAGAAGGGATAGAGGAAGGAGTGCTGCAGCTGCCTCAGTGACCTGAGCCAGCTGGCACGGGAAAGGAAGAGAGAAGGAGAGACGTAGAACTGTAATCTGCATTTCCATAAGAGAGAGAAAGACAAGTACGGAGCGAAGTGGAAGGAGAACAGAGAGGAGGAGTGAGTTGGATAGGAACCCTGCCTATAGGTTCTCAGCACAAGGCCGGGGCCTGGTCCCCGAGGTTGTATGGACACTTATGGTTCTGCAGCAGACACCGGTGGAGTAGTTGGCTGTACATGCACTACTCCCAACCAAGACTTGGGACACAACAGCGAAATGGATAGAGAGCCGGGATTCAGGAGAAGGGAGTCCCCGAAGCAGACTAGAGCTGTCTGTCATACAAGTGAGAGAGTTGTTAGGAACATCTGACAGGAGGAACTTCAGAGTAACCACGGTACTGGAGCTCTTCACATTAAAAGGCGCAATAGAGGAGTCGTTCAGGAAGGACACATTGGCGGGGTGCTGGCGGGGAGACTCTTATCTTGCCTGGAAGTTGGCTGGGCCTCTGCTCCGGAGGACACGGTACCGAAGCAGGCACCTGTGTGCACTATGAACAAACATCACAGCCATTGATATTGGGGCCCAGGGCCACGGACCGGGTCACCGCTGCTGTGACACATCATCCCCCTGACACCGGCCCGGTACCGAGTACCCCACAGCCCTGGGTGAAGCCGGCGAGGGCGACCCAGATAGATAGATAGATAGATAGATAGATAGATAGATAGATAGCAGAAAAAGCACTTCAGAGATCCCAAAAAAGTTTGGATCAAGCTTGAGAAAGTTAGAAAGTTCCACACTTGGAATCAACTTTTTTGGATTTCTGGAGTGCTGCCTTTTTTTCTATCTAAATCTATCTATCTATCTATCTATCTATCTATCTATCTATCTATCTATCTATCTATCTATCTCAATGTGACATTGCCATAGTATACATCTATCACTCTATCCTGTATTCTTTATACTTTTTCTTATAAAATGGGTCAAATAATTGCTCTTCATATTTTCAGTGCCCCCCTCCAGCACCCGAAGAAATGGCAGAATTTGCCAATTGTGTTCTGACACCAATGAGGCATGTACAGGAACCAAAACCATCGACTGTGTCGGAAGTGAGAGTAAATGTCTTCTCCAGGTTACTAGAATAAGAGGTAACATTACGTTATGAAGGACACATAGTGTTCACAAATGGCTGCTCTGTAACTGGGATGTGGCTGGGTGTATTTCCCCTGCAGACATGTGACGTAACACGCAAAAACAAATTAGAACAGACTCCATAATATAAACATATTCCCAATCCCAGAATCAAGTGTACTGGGACGAGACAGGACCAAAACTAACACTCGGGACACCCATGGATATTAGAAGACCAAAAAACAAGGTGTAAATCCCATATATATAAAAATGCAATACTTTATTAGAAAATGTAATACAATATCACAAACATGATTAATTACATGATACGAGGGAAGGGTAAGCAAAAGGATACGTCACACCAGGTCTGAATGAATGTATAAAAAGGTGGGAGAGCGGCATCTACTACACATAGGTTACAAAAAAGTCACATATTAAATGAGGCCAAAATTTGTATTGAATCAAAATGACAAGTGGAGAGTAAGGTCACAAGAGACCAATACTAAAAAATTAGTATAGGAAAACCTTATGGCTAAAAAGGCCAATAGGAAAAAGTAATCTCCCAATGAATAGCAAAGGATAGCCACAAAATATAAGTAGTACCTCTACTCAGAATCCCAGGACACGCAGCGTACTATGGGTAAGAGTGGCACCACTCCCTCGTATCATGTAATTAATCATGTTTGTGATATTGTATTACATTTTCTAATAAAGTATTGTATTTTTATATATATGGGATTTACACCTTGTTTTTTGGTCTTCTAATGTGACGTAACACGGTAGCAGTGAATGAGGTACTCGTCTTCCACACCCTGGCATGCTACATGAAAATGGAGGCATTGCCTGTGTGTGTGTGATCTTTTCACCTGGATGATAGACCTCTGCAGATTGCATGGTGCTGCTATATAGGGTCAGCCAGGACCAGATTTTAGGGAACAAATTGTGGGCAACCAAAGTCCAATATTACACTTGTTTTTACTAAACATGAACTTGATATGAATTATCTATATCAGATCATAGACACATTTCTTCTTTAAGGTTTCTCTATCATTGTGCAGACATGGGCACTTCTCGGTTTCATTTCTCTTCCTCTTCACACTGTTGCACCTCATGACAATCTAGCAAACAATTATGGAAGATTCTGCCTCAGAGGTGTATCTAGGTTTTCTGGCACCCGGGGCAAGAATTCAATTGGGCTCCCCCCCTTCCAAGCACATATGCGATTTGCATACTTAGTCATGTACTGACGAGCTGCTCTCCATAATTCAATGTTCAGTTAAAAACTGAGAGAAGCAGAAGAGAAGCTCGTCGTTACCCAACAATATGAAAATCGCATATGTGAAGAGTGAAGCGGCCATGTGATGACTGCTGGAACCAGCAAGCAGAGCTGAATCTTGACAGTGAGTATATTTCAGGTAGTTAGGATTGGCTGCAAGATCCGAGTCTGCTGGCTTGGGACACTGTGTGTGAAGACGCAGGGCAGGAGAGGTGGTAGCTATCGTAGTGAGACGGCCAGGAAAGGAACATCAAAGGGAGCCCTGGCAATGTACACGCCAAGCTACCTGAGAGCTGTCTGGACCACAAGCCTGGAGGACACAGCACCCCGGCTGGGGACTCTAACAATTGAACTGTGAGTAAAAGTGTGAAGACTGCACTCTGCTGTGTCCTCAGAATCATTTACTGCGTCATCTGCCCTGCGCTGCACTACCACCACTACCACCATCTTAAATCATATCATTACAACTGCCCTGGGGCCCAGCTCTGCCTGTGGAGAGCTGAACCAACTCTGCTGCATCAACAATGGCCCCAGCGGACTGAATCTGCAGTGTCGACTAACACTTTATTTGCTGAATACCACAAGTGGCGTCACAAATTATCCCTTGTAAACTATTATTTCCCCTTTCCATCATTTTTATTGGATGCCCAGGGCCACGGACCGGGTCACTGCTGCCATGACACATCCCCTTAAGAACCATCCTGGTACCGAGTACCCCCATGGCCCTTGTGGGCGCTCCACATGCATGTCTAGTCAGCACGTGACGTGACCACATTTATGCAAATTGCTGGCACCAGAGAATCCTGACAGCGTGCAGTGCGCACTGTGAGAATTCAGAAGTTTGCAGTCACATAGAATGATTGCAGACTCATTACAAACTTGGACAACCCCTTTAATGTTCCTAACATAAATAAAAATATGAGAATTAGTATCACAAAAAAAAAAATTATATCCAGGTTCCAAGTTAGATGACATCATCTCTGGAGTCGTTCTGCTTCTTTTCTTCATCTTGTCCAGACCTCATGATGAGTTTTCTCATCCACAGTCGTCTCTGCAGACTTCCATTTTCTCCGCTCTTTTGCAGAAAATCTTCACGTCGCCCTAAAATAGAACAGTGTTATTATAATGCTCCTGAATACAAATATCTGCCCTACACTGAGCCCCTTAATAAATAATTAGAATCATAGAATCATAGAATCGTAGAGTTGGAAGGGACCTCCTGGGCCATCTGGTCCAACCCCCTGCTCAAAGCAGGATTCGCTAAATCATCCCAGTCAGATGTCTGTCTAGCCTCTGTTTGAAGACTTCCATTGAAGGAGAACTCACCACTTCTTGTGGCAGCCTGTTCCACTCATTGATCACTCTAACTGTCAAAAAGTTTTTTCTAATATCTAATCTGTGTCTCCTCCCATTCAGTTTCATCCCATTGCTTCTAGTCTTTCCTTGTGCAAATGAGAATAAAGTTGATCCTTCTACAATGTGACAGCCCTTTAGATATTTGTAGACAGCTATTAAGTCTCCTCTCAGTCTTCTCTTTTGCAAACTAAACATTCCCAAATCCTGCAACCTTTCCTCATAAGACAGGGTTTGCAGACCGGTCACCATTCTGGTCGCTCTTTTCTGAACTTGCTCCAGTTTGTTGATGTCTTTTTTAAAATGTGGTGCCCAAAACTGGACACAATATTCCAGATGAGGTCTGACCAAAGAGGAGTAGAGGGAAATAATGACTTCATGTGATCTAGACTGTATGCTTCTGTTAATACATCCTAGAATTGCATTTGCCTTTTTTGCTGCTGCATCACACTGTTGACTCATATTCAGTCTGTGATCTATTAGTATACCCAAGTCTTTTTCACATGTGCTGTCACTTAGCCCTATTCCTCCCATTCTATATATGCTTTTTTCATTTTTATTGCCCAGATGTAGTACTTTGCATTTCTCCCTGTTAAAAACCATTGTGTTAGTTGCTGCCCACTTCTCCAGTTTATTTAAATCTTTTTGAATCCTCTCTCACTCTTCTCTAGTATTAGCTATCCCTCCTAGCTTTGTGTCATCAGCAAATTTAATCAGTTTACCCTCAATTCCTTCATCTAAGGAAGATCTATTATTTAACAAAAAATGTGTGCGTGTATGTGTAATTGCCCCTCACTATACTGTCTGCACAAAATATGACCCCACACTGTCCCTCCTATGGTACATGCTCTTCATACTGACCTCTTCTTTCCATACTGGGCCCCCTCTTCACATTGTTCTCTCACACTGAGTCACCAGTATAGGGCCCAGTCTCTATACTGCGCCCCTTATCACACTCCCCCTCCTTGGAATACTGTTGCCTCCTGGCTGTGCCCGTATGGTATGTGCACTCATTGCAGATTTAGTTGCGGATCCGTAGTATTTTTGGCCGCACATATTCACATCAAATCTGCAGTGTAGTGCACAACCAATGATAGTAAATGGGAAATTAAGAATTGTTGTGCACATGCTGTGGAAAAATCAGCGCAGAAACGCAGCGTTTTTTTTTCCGCAGCATGTCAATTCTTTTTGCGGATCTGCAGCGTTTTTGCACCCATTGACTTCCATGGAGTTAGGCACATCTGCAGCAAAACCGCAGATATAAAAAAGATCTGTGGATTTGCTGCAGATGTGGGTGCTAGAATTGCTGCAGATCGGGAGGAGGGAAGTGTGTGAATGGAGACTGTGTGCACGCGGAGAATGTGTGCAGGGGTCTGCGTGTATGTGTGCGTGTCTGTGTGTGTGTCTGCATGGATCTCTGTGTGTGTGTGTCTGTGTGCAGCCATTGTCTGATCGGACTACTGCTCCCATCCGGCTGTGAATGCTCACAGTGATAGCATTGCCGATAATGGGAAAGTAGTCCCATCAGACAATGCATGTCAAGTGTAAAAAAAACCCATACAGAACCTTTGTATTGTAAGGTGACATCAAGCCCGGTTAGTAATGGAGACATTAACCCCTTACTACCCCATATGCCACTGCTACACGGCAGTGGGAAGAGAGAGGCTAAGTGCTGGAATTGGTGCGTCTTAGAGATGCGCCATTTCTGGGGTGGCTGGGGGCAGATGTTTGTAGATGGGGAGCAATAACCATGGTCCCTTTTCTAGGCTATGAATATCTGCCCGCAGTTGTCAGCTTTCCCCCTCTGGTGCATAAAATTGCGCTGGAGCCCACGCCATATTTTTCTGTTTTTTTTTTTAAAATTAAACATATTGTTCATTAATAAACATTGGCCTTGCAATTATATATCTATCTATCTATAGATATATATATGTATAGATATATCTATTGATCTATAAATATATCTATAGATAGATACATCTATCGATCTATCTATCTGTGTGTAAACATCACTCTTTAATGGAGTATGCAAAATAAGAGGCTGGACAAAGAAATGACATCACAACTCTTTTTTGTTAAATAATAGATCTTTATTTAGCTTACAAAATCGCATACAATCCGCACAAAAAAATGCATCAAATCCACATCAAAAACGCGCAGATTTTTACCTGCGTTTTCAGGCAAGAGATGCAGATTCTGTGCAGAAAATTCTGAAGGCAAATCTGCAACATGTGCACATACCTTTACACTGTTCCCCATGCTACACCCCCACACTACTCAGTCTCTAGTCTTTGCCCACTCACACTTTTTCCCACCATACTGTATCCTTGCACATTTCGTCCTCCCTCATCATACATTTACCTTTTCACGCTCCGTACTGCCTCTTCACACATCTCTCCGACTTCCCATACTGTGTTCGCACCCATCCCATCACCCTCACTCCACATACTATGTCCTCATAGATTTTTCCCTTGCTCCTCATACTGTGTTTGCACCCATAGCACCACTCACCATACTGTATATGCACCCATCCCCCCATACATGCCCCATCTCATACCTTCCTCCTCATGGTCTTCAAATTTCTCCCGCTCACCATATTATGCCTGCACCTGTCCCTTCCTTGCTCCTCAAATTTGTGTCCTCAAGTTTTACCCCATTACACAAAATCTCACCCAGCCCCGCTATACTAAATACTCCCATCACAGTAAATCTTAAATCTCTTTCTGCCCGGCTACAGTAAATACCCCCCTCATACACACAGTAAATATCCCCACACACAGTAAATACCCTCGTCCACACACAGACTGTAAATACCCCATCACACGCATAGTAAATACCTCCCACGCACAGTAAATCCCCCCTCCCACACACACAGTAAATAACCCTCTCACACACAGTAAATAACCTCCTCTCACACACAGTAAATACCCACCCCCACACATACACAGAAAATACCTCCCTCCGCACACACACAGTAAATATCACCCTCACACACACAGTAAATACCTCCACACACAGTAAATACCCCCTCACACACACAGTAAATACCCCCTCACACACAGTAAATGACCCCCACACACAGCAAATACCCCCATACACTAAATACAACACACACACAGTAAATGCACCACCTCCCAGTAAATAGCCCCCCACACACTAAATACCCCCACATACACAGTACACCCCCCCAGAGAATGAAAGACCCCAGCAAGCAGTAAATACCCCCCTCCTATCTTCGGTGTCTTCAGCTCCAGAGTGGAGCACTTACCACCAATCTGCACCTCTGCAATGCTGGTGAGTGATGTCAGCAGTGTGATCACATGACCTGATCATGCTGCTGGCATCGCTCTGGCCCGGCGGTCAGAGCTTCAGTTGTACTCGTGTCTGTAAGATGCAAGTACAATTGATCCCTAGGAGCTGGCACGCTACAGTTTCTCTGTGCCGGCTGTCAGCTTGACAGCCGGCACAGAGAACGGCCGACTCCCAGTCCGGGGGCGGCAGAATGCAGCCACCAGGGGGAAACACTGCAAACCGCTGCATTAGGCAGCCTGACTGCGCCCCCTGCCGGCTCCCCTCCCTAGATACATCTCTCCTCTGCCTTCCATTGAGAGGGCTGAACGGGTCAAAGTGTAAGGGTACCGTTACACTTAGCGAGGCACCAGCGATCCCAACCATGATATGACCCGGTCAGGATCGCTGGTGCATCGCTAAGTGGTCGCTAGTGAGCTGCCAAACAGGCAGATCTCACCAGCGACATAGCAGCGGTCAGGGGTCGCTACTTACCTGTCAGACGAGGCGATCCTGACGTCCTCCCGCCCGCGTCCACGCGCTGCTCGTCGCCACAGCAGGAAGCCCAGCAGAAAGCTGACGACGAGAAGTGGCCTAGGACGTTCTCGCGCGATCAGCGATAACCAGCGGGGGAGCGGTCGGAGGTAAGTATCAGACATAGCGATATCGCTAGCAATATCGCTGCTGCGTCACAAAACCAGTGACGTTATAGCAATATTGCCAGCGATATCGCTTAGTGTAATGGGACCTTAATGCTACAAACACTTGCAGCTACTCTTACTTTCCAACTGTCTAATGGAGACTCCTTTCTTGAGGTAACTCGGTATGATTCCTCACTTCCTTTCCATAGACACAGTTGAGCTAGCTTTCTCCATAGGTAAGTGTTCACTAAAGTCCAGCTGATACAATCCATTTTAGTTCAATCCCTTTCAAGTTGGTCTTTTACTTCCCCTGGGTTAAATTCTATACTGTTTAGGTGGCCTCTCCGGCCTGGGTTCCTATCTGTCAAATCTCTCTGCCATGTATCTCTTCATGTTTCCTCGTTCCTTAGTACATATTTTCTGATGTCCTGTGGTCTTCTCTCCTCATACATTACACAGTATAACATGTCAGTCTGTCAAATGTCAGACCTTAGGTCTGTCTCTGTTGAACACAGGGCTCTGTTTCACTCTCTGTCAGGAAGTCACCTTCTTACTTCCCACATAGCACCTCCCATTCTGGGCTAGTCCCAACTATTAACTCTATTTCCCAACTAAATGCATACAAATTACTTAACAGACAAAATCACATTTATACAGTGAAATGCGTAATCTCATAACATCTCTTCAAGGGGGTCTTAGCAGCACCTCTACTTTCTTACAGACAAATGAATTAACATTTCTTTGTTCCTTCCTAACGATATTTTCCATTCTGTTTTCTATTTATAAAACAGATTACATTTTCTATGGTTCTTTTTAAAGAAAGCTACCAATGATATTACCCGATTCAAGGCAGCCATCATTGTGGATGGCCAAGTGAAGGTTCCACGGTACAAATAACAGATTGAGAAGGCTTTACAGGAATCTGTCATCAGGTTTTTGCTACCCCTTCTGAGAACAGAATGATTTAGAGGCAGATACCCTAATTCCAGCGATGTGTCACTTACTGAGCTGCTTGATGTAGTTTTGATAAAATCACTCATTTATCTGCTGAAGATCTCCTAGTTTTCTGAATATTGAACACTGCACAACCCCACCACACCACTGACTGGCAGTTTTCTCTGTACACTGTGCATTGTTTGAAAGCAGCCAATCAGTGGAGTGGGTGGGATATACAGTGCAAAACATTCAGAGAACTGCTAGATCTACAGCAGAGAAAACTGTAATTTTATCAAAACTACAGCAAGCACCTAAATACATGACACATCACTGGAATCAGGAACTCTATCTCTACATCATGCTCTACATCAGATTAGGAAACAAAAGTCTTGTGACAGGTTACATTTAAGCCTAAACTGGGGCTTTCAACACTTAGAATTTACTCCTCAGCCTTATTTCTTCTATTTGTTTATAGATTTTACTAACTTATATAGCGCCATTAATTCCACAGCTCTTTACATATGTAATCACTGTCCCCATTGGGGCTCACAAACTAGATTCCCTATCAGTATGTTTTTGAAGGGTGGGAGGAAATTGGAGAACCCGGAGGAAAACCACGCGAACACAGGGAGAACATACAAATTCCTTACAGATGTTGTCCTTGGTGGGATTTGAGGACCCCAGTCCTGCAAGACTGCCGTGCTAACCACTGTGCTGCCCTTATTACTGACCTAGAAGGACATTTTTTGTTTGCCCAGGAATCAACTGTAGTTAGGTACTGTAGTTTGTAAATCAATGTATAACTTTGGAAAAATCTTTAGGTGATAACCTACAAGTGAGATTCCTCTGTGAACAGATTTGTTTCGGACTTTTGGTCCTCACCACCTTTATAATTATCTGTACAAGGTACTACGGCGCCTTTTAAGAACTTTACAAGGACTTTCACTGATCGCCTGCAGTGGTGAGCCACTTCTTCTGGCTTAAGTAGGTCACTTTTACAGCAAGATATTGACTATGAGTTTTCTACTTTTACTTCAGTGCTCCTATAATAGGGTAGAGTAGTAGAGTAGGAGCTACAGGGTATGGCTGATGGTTAGGCACTTATTTGATTGGTTCAAACCAATCTGACACCAAAGAAAATATTTTAAGGCACCATTACACACAACAATATTGTGAACGATATCGTTGCAACGTCACCAGTTTGGTGACATTGCAGCAATGTCGAAACAACATCGTTGTGTGTGACATGTAGCAGCAATCAACGATCAGTTGGCTGATCGTTAATCATTGCTTAATGCTCTGGGCCATAAATCTGTCGCTGGTCTCCCACTGGGCAGCACACATTGCTGCGTGTGACAGCAACAGATCAACGATCAGCGACGCTGGGAGCTGGTATCCAAGGTAAACAGCGGGTATCTAAGAGCTGTGCAGCTCTTAGATACCTGCTGTTTACCCTGGAAACCAGCATGCACGCTGGTATCCAAGGTAAACAGCGGGTATCTAAGAGCCGTGCCGCTCTTAGTTACCCGCTGTTTACCTTGGATACCAGCTTGCTCGCTGGTCCTGATTGCTGGTGAGTCTGTCTAACTATGTCCCAGCGATCCCATCCACGTCGGATCATTGGTGGGATCACTGGGGCATTGAAGCATGTAACGGGGCCCTCAGTCACAAGACAACCCATTGTGATCGGTGGGGATCTGATAGTGATACTTCCTCGATCAACAGATCAACAAAGCTCAACCCAGTTTCATTATCACCAACATGGTTTCTCACTGATATTTATCACTGGATGAACCACCTTTCTCTAGAAAAGACCAAAGCAACCGAACCTAGACACCACAGGAAGAAAAAAGTTGTGTTTAGCCCTAATCTGTGGGTGGCCATAATTTTTGACCATGGCAGTGGACCAGTGGACTGAAGATAACTTTTCTGAAGGACTGAAACTTTTATTGTGTGTTTTCCAGTAGACAAAAGTTGGTGCAACATCAAACTATCTTGGAGGTTTATAGTAATAAGGATAATAACTACGGTAACTTGAATGTCGTCAGGGGTGTAGGTATAGGTGGAGCTTAGGTAGCAGTCACATCCAGCTATTATTGCTAGAGGAGCTTTAGTTCTTTGGCAAAAGAGGAAGAACGAAGCCTTGAAAGTAGCTTGTGACCAGTGGAAAACCATTTACAAATCTTTGGAGTTTTGGGGGTACGTCTGAATCATGTAGTGGTTTCACATTGTGTCTCGTTTCCATCTTAATATGTATCTCTTTATTTCTGGGCAGAATCCCCTGACAATGTGGAATCCTTCCGTGGATGTAGTACAAGAAGCATCTGTGATATCGGAAACCAGAACATGAGTATTGGGATCCTGAGCATGGAGTCGACTTACCTCTGCAGCAGCGGAGCCATCACCGTGTACAGAGGATTGGACTTTTCTGTATTTATTGCTCTTGTGCTGATGTTACTCCAGATTTAAGGAAATTTACTGATCAAAGTATATTACATGGGGAAAAACATAACCCATTTTTAGGAGCTTTCTTAATTACATCTGCTCTGAAAATGTGTTGACAACCACCATGTTCACCACCATAGCTACCACAGGGGACTTTTGATGTATATTCACTTTAGTTGGGTGGTAACATGACCATGTAGAACTATTCTACTGATATAGCAGCATTGATACATTTTCCAGTTCAGGACTTAAGAAAATTAGATTTAAATTATTACCCCTTTAAGAAATGCAAAGGCAGCCATATTGTTTGTCACTTAAAACACATGCACATAAAAAAGCAAGAAATATGCAGGAAAACAATTTAGGACTGTCCAACGCTTCACCACTTGACCCCTTGCGTTTCATGATGATCAGTCTTCACATTTTTTAATAACGTTGTTTGTAATAAAAATAATTTTTTTTTCGCTTTTTGTGTGTTTCTTGATTTATGACCTATTTGGAAATCCTGTACAACTAGTCACTGAAACCATAATCAACAAAAAAACAAATACGTAGGGTTTGATTCATTACTTGCATACTATTTTTTTAGTCATTTTTGAATCACTCTCCTCTTTTAGTATTCGTTATTGTTTTTATGGCATTCAATTTTTCAAAATCGTGCAAAAAGTCATGGGATCCATCAAAATTAGCCACAATGATCTGGATTAAAAAGCTATTCCCACAATGGGAATTATCAGAAAACCAAACATTGACCTGAGTGTCAGATCAAACTTGTCAATGCACGTCTGTAGGTCTGTAAAAAAAAAAATTGGACAGAACTCGGAAGCTATCCGTGATTTTGGTGTGGGATGACATAATGTATGGTTGCCAGAACCCTCTATCCTTCATTCTTGGGGCACTTACAGCTCGGGAGACACAATTTCCCAGTTCTGTAGACCACAGGTCAGTTTACTCCCACGGTCTACAGAAAGTCAGATTGCTGCAGGAACAGAAGTGCCGGAGCACTCACTGTATACGCTGACAACATCGCACTGTTTAGGACTCTAATATCAAGTGCTTGTGCTGACACTTTGCAGGAGGGTTCATCAGGATCATTATTAGGTGAGTATATGATGTTTTCTATTTTAATAAAAGTGTGTGATACAACTTTGGAGGCATTATAAAGTATTAGGACCCCTCATACATTGTAACAGCTTGTGTGGGGGCCTCATTCAGTGTGGGGAATACAGTGGAGAGGAATCTCGAAGTGTGGGGGACATTATACAGAATGAGCATTATACAGCATGGGTGCAAATGTGGAGGCAATTATACAGCGTAGCTGTAAAATTGGGGGGGCGGTGAAAATGTGGGGACTTTCATACAGCATAGGTAAAAATGTGTGACCATTGCATGCAAATGTAGAAGCTATTATACAGCATGAGTATTATTATCAGTGCCATTATACAGCGTGAGTGCAAATGTGGGGGCCATTATTCAGCGTTTGAGCAATTGTCGGGGCCATTATACAGTTTGGGGCCATTATTTAGTGTGGGAGCTAATATGGGGCACATTATACAGTGTGGGAGCCAATTTGTGAGCCGTCATAAAGTGTGGGGTTTATTGAGGGGTCCATCATACAGTGTGGGGCCATTACACAGTATAGAAGCTAATGTGAGGGTCTTTATAAAGTTTGTGGGCTACTGTGCTGGATATCTTAAGGTGTTGGTGCCCTCATAAAGTGTAGGGACTAATGACGGGTCCATCATACAGTGTAAATATTGTAGGGGTCATTATGTATGTAGTATGGAGACTACTGTGGAGGTCATACTGTGTTTTGGAGGAGCAATGAGGACATCACACTATGTATAGGGTAACTGTAGGTCCATCATACTTTGTATAGGGCAGCACAGTGGCTCAGTGGATATCATTGCAGTGCTGGAGTCCTGGGTTCGAATCCCACCAAGGACAACATCTGCAACGAGTTTGCATGTTCTCCCCATGTTTGCGTGGGGTTCCTCCGGTTTCCTCCCACATTCCAAAGACATACTGATAGGGAATTTAGATTGTGAGCCCCATGGGGGACAGTGATGATAATGTGTGCAAACTGTAAAGCGCTGCAGAATATGTTAGCGCTATATAAAAATAAAGATTATTTATTTATTATAATAGGGGAGCTGTGGACCCATCATACTATGTATAAGGCAGCTGTGGGTGCATTACAGTGTGTACAATGGAACTGTGGGCCCATCATACTGTGTATAGGGTAGTTGTGGGCCCCTCATACTATGCATAGAGAAGCTGTGGGCCCATCATACTATGTATAGGGGAGCTGTGGGCCCATCATATTATATATAGGGAGCAGTGGGCTCATCATACTATGTATAGGGGAGCTGTGGGCCCATCATACTATGTATAGGGGAGCTATGGGCCCATCATATTATGTACAGGGAGCTGTGGGCTCATCATGCTAGGTATAAGGAAGCTGTGGACCCATCATACTATGTATAGGGGAGCTGTGGGTGCATTACAGTGTGTACAATGGAACTCTGGGTCCATCATTCTGTGTATAGGGTAGTTGTGGGCTCATCAAACTATGTATAAGGGAGCTGTGGGCCCATCATACTGTGTATAGGGTAATTGGAGGCCCATCATACTATGTTTAGGGGAGCTGTGGACCCATCATACTATGTATAGGGGAGCTGTGGGTGCATTACAGTGTGTACAACGGAACTCTGGGTCCCTCATACTGTGTATAGGGTAGTTGTGGGTTCATCAAACTATGTATAGGGGAGCTGTGGGCCCATCATACTGTGTATAGGGTAGTTGTGGCCCCATTATACTATGTATAGAGGAGCTGTAGGGGCATCATACTGTAACGCCCGCATCTCTGCCTGCAATCCCTCTCACCCTGCAGAGAAACCAGCGTACTCACCTCTGAAGCTCCCATCCTGCTCCTTCTGGGTCTGCTGCTGCCGGGGCTGTATGCACTCGTAGCAGGTGTCCAGGCACTGTGCTTAGAGCGCACACACACTTCCTCTTTCTTAAAGGAACCGCACACGTTCCTCTAAAGTGTCCTCAACCAATTGCTGGAGGTCTATTACTACTTAAAACGCCTCCTCCAACATGGTGCCTGTGCAATGTTGTGAATTTGTTCTTTGTCAGTTCTCAGGTCCCAGTACTTGCATCTCAGCCTGCTGCACCCACCAGTGTTTCCTTCAATGTTAGCTGAGTCTGCTGCACCCGCCAGTAGTTTCCTCAACGCCGCCAGTGCTCACCTCAACGGCAGCCAAGCCAGCTGCACCTGCCAGTGCTCACCTCAACGGCAGCTGATCTAGCCACAACTGCCAGTGCTCCCCTCAATGGCAGCTGAGCCAGCCGCACCTGCCAGTGCTCACCTCAATGTCAGCCGTGCCAACTGCACCCACCAGTGCTCATCTCTCTATTAGACTGTCCTATCTGCACCTGCAGCTCCTGTCATCTTCTCTGCCTGCCTGCATCTGTTGGACATTCCCCCGGGTCATCCCAGCTACCTGTTCCTAGGAGTCAGCCGCCATCTACCAAATGTCAGTCCTGGAGTAGCACCTGGATCACCTCCCTAGTCGCTCCATAGACTGTGGTGTCGTTAGCTGCAGCATGTCTGTGGTCAGATTGGGTGAGGCTCCTAGTAATGCCCCTTGGGCTTTGGAACAGTGCTTCCACCATCCAGTCCATTACAGTTTGCACAGGCCATGGAATCCGCTGGCTCCCAGGCGTTTTCCATCTTGGACCTATACCAGGAGGTCTCCCGCTAGAAGAATCAGCAGGATAAGATTCTATCCTATCTACGGTCTGTGAATACCCGTCTTGATAAGCTGGCAGTACCGACCGCTTCCACATCATCTCAGGTGGCAGTTACCACTATGGTGACCCACCAAGCAGCCAGTTATGAACCAGGTTCTGGACCTCATCTGTAGGCTGCTCCACCCTTTGGCGGAGATCCCACCCTGTTTTGGGGTTTCATTAACCAGTGCACGCTGCACTTCAAACTCCTCGCTCATCAGTTCACCTCGGACCGAACCAAAGTGGCCTTCATCATGTCACATCTATCTGGTGAGGTCCTAGCATGGCTCAATCCTCTGTGGGAAAGAGGGGATCCATTAGCGATGAATCTACAGTCCTTTTTGGAGGCCTTTTGTAAATTATTATTATTATTATTATTATTATTATTATTATTTATTATAGCGCCATTTATTCCATGGCGCTTTACATGTGAGGAGGGGTATACATAATACATACAAGTACAGTAATCTTAAACAATACAAGTCACGACTGGTACAGGATGAGAGAGGACCCTGCCCACGAGGGCTCACAATCTCCAATGGGATGGGTGAGGATACAGTAGGCGAGGGTAGAGCTGGTCGTGCAGCGGTTTGGTGGATCGGTGGTTACTGCAAGTTGTAGGCTTGTCGGAAGAGGTAGGTCTTCAAGTTCTTTTTGAAGGTTTCCATGGTAGGCAAGAGTCTGATATGTTGTGGTAGAGAGTTCCAGAGTAAAGGGGATGTGCAGGAGAAATCTTGTATGCGATTGTGGGAAGAGGAAATAAGAGGGGAGTACAGAAGGAGATCTTGTGAGGATCGGAGGCTTCGTGCAGGTAAGTACCGGGAGACTAGGTCACAGATGTACGGAGGACTCAGGTTGTGGATGGCTTTGTATGTCATGGTTAGGGTTTTGAACTGGAGTCTTTGGGTAATGGGGAGCCAGTGCAGGGATTGACAGAGGGGAGAGGCCGGGGAATAGCGGGGGGACAAGTGGATTAGTCGGGCAGCAAAGTTAAGAATAGATGGGAGGGGTGCGAGAGTGTTAGAGGGGAGGCCACAGAGCAGGAGGTTGCAGTAGCCAAGGCGGGAGATGATGAGGGCATGGGCTAGGGTTTTTGCAGATTCTTGGTTGAGGAATGTACGGATCCGTGAAATATTTTTGAGTTGAAGTCGGCAGGAAGTGGAAAGGGCTTGGATATGTGGTTTGAAGGAGAGATCAGTGTCAAGGATAACCCCAAGGCAGCGAGCTTGTGAGACTGGAGAGAGTGGGCAACCATTTACTTTAATGGATAGGTCTGTTGGGGGGTCACGTGAGATGGGCGAAAGATGATTAATTCTGTTTTGTCCATATTAAGTTTTAGAAATCTAGCGGAGAAGATGGATGAAATAGCAGACAAACACTGAGGGATTCTGTTTAGTAGGGAGGTGATATCTGGTCCAGAGATGTAGATCTGTGTGTCATCAGCATAGAGATGATACTGAAAGCCATGAGATTCTATGAGCTGTCCGAGGCCGAAGGTGTAAACGGAGAAGAGCAGGGGCCCTAGGACTCAACCTTGCGGGACTCCGACGGATAGGGGGCGCGGTGAGGAGGTGGTGTGCGAATGGGAGACGCTGAATGTCCGGTCTGCTAGGTATGACGCAATCCAAGATAGGGCCAAGTCTGTGATACCAAGAGATGAGAGAGTCTGTAGTAATAGGGAATGGTCCACTGTGTCAAAGGCAGAGGACAGGTCCAGGAGGAGGAGGGCAGAGTAGTGTCGCTTGTCCTTGGCGGCTAGTAGGTCATTGGTGACCTTAGTTAGGGCAGTTTCAGTGGAGTGGTGTGGCCGGAAGCCGGACTGCAAGTGGTCAAGGAGGGAGCAAGGAGAGAGGTGGGAGGATAGTTCAAGATGGACGTGTTGTTCCAGTAAATTCTTCAACGAGACTGGTCACGTTTCTTCTGCAGCCTCTTCTCTGCTCCGGTTATGCCAAGGTAACCTCTCCATGGGCCAGTTTGAGGTCCGTTTCTTTACCTTAGCTTTGAAACTCACTTGGAACAATGAGGCTCTGGTGGCAACTTTCTGTGAGGGCCTCTCTGGTCAAATCAAGGACGAACTGGCTGGCCAGGAGATACCCACCTCTCTGGATGACCTGGTGACTCTCGCAAACCAAATTGACATTAGGTTCCAGGAACGGACCAAAGAGGTGAACCGCGAGAGATCGGTATGCCTGGCTCCCACCTTTGAACGGCCGATCATTAAGCAAGTTCCCGCCACGAATTCTTCACTTGAACCTATGCAGATTAACCCGGTGAAGCCATCCAAGCACCACCAAGAGGTTTGTCGGGCCAAAGGGACATGCTTCAACTGTGGCAGCTCTGAACACCTTATTTGTTCCTGCCCTGAGATACCGGGAAACGCCAGTGCCTAGGGTCGGTAGGAGACGCTACCCTGGGCAAGACTTCTACCTCTCCACTGTTGACCCTGACTGTATCTGTCTCCTGCAGGAAAGGGTCTTTTGTTGAATTGGCCCACCTGGACTTTGGCTCCTCATGTAACATAGTTCAACAGGCTGTGGTCGAGCGGTATAAGATTCCGGTCGTACTTCTTCCGGATCCTTTGGTGATTTCTTCAGTGGATGGAAAGCCTCTTCCCAAGAACATCCAGTTCATCGCGGAGCCCATTGAGCTTCAGGTGGGGAAGCTGCATTTGGAGGAGATCTCTCTTCATGTGCTGTCTGGTATCTCTTATCCTCTACTTCTAGGTCTCCCGTGGCTGCAGAAACATAAACCTGTTCTGGACTGGAGGACTGGAGAAGTGCTCCGTTGGGGCTCAGGATGTCATGAAATGTGCCTTGCTCCCATTCATCCTGGCCGGTCTCCTACTTCTCCTACTAATTTCCCTGGTCTGCCCACATCATATTGGACGTATGCGGACGTCTTCGACAAGAAGGAGTCTAAAGCCTTGCCACCTTATAGGCCATATGACAGCAGAATTGACCTCCTGCCGGGTACCTCACCTCCATGAGGCCGAATTTACCCCATGCCCCAGGCCGAGACTTGCGCTATGTCCAAGTATATAGAAGAGAACCTCGCTGTCATGATCCTAGTGCAGGTGTCACGGCCCCCGTGCCTCCAGCCATGCGCCACCCCCCCGTTGCGAGCTCTCATTCTTACCCGGCGCCGCAGCCTCGCTATCCCCTGCTCCAGCGTCGCTGTCCTCCTCTGACCGGCCCGCGGCCTATGACGTCATTGCGTGCTCTGCGCCTGCGCCATAGGTCGCAGCCGGCCCTCTGCCTATGATCTTATCGGCCGGCGGTGCCCTGACCCGGTAGCACCGCCGGACCAATGGGGGCACATCTGCAGCTATATCAGGCCGCCCTCACTTAATGGAGGCGCCTGATCGTTGTTGTTTCTGACATCCATCCAGGTCCTGTGGATTGCCTTGCAGCTTCCACTCCTTCTCACTGCCTTGTGCTTCCTTGCAGTCCTGCATACCTGCTGTCCTACTCCGGTCCTGCCTGTCTGTGTCCGCACCTGCAGTCCTGTTCCTATCCAGCCTACCTGTGTCCGTACCTGCAGTCCTACTCTGGTCCTGCCTGTCCGTGTCCACACCTACAGTCCTGTTCCAGTCCAGCCTACCCGTGTCCGTACCTGCAGTCCTACTCCGGTCCTGCCTGTCCGTGTCCGCACCTACGGTCCTGTTCCAGTCCAGCCTACCCGTGTCCGCACCTGCAGTCCTGTTCCAGTCCAGCCTACCCGTGTCCGTACCTGCAGTCCTACTCCGGTCCTGCCTGTCCGTGTCCGCACCTACAGACCTGTTCCAGTCGAGCCTACCCGTGTCCGTACCTGCTGTCCTACTCCGGTCCTGCCTGTTTGTGTCCGCACCTGCAGTCCTGTTCCAGTCCAGCCTACCCGTGTTTGTATCTACCGTTCTACTCCAGACCTGCCTTCCCGTGTTAGTTCCCGCACTCCACTCCGAGCCGCCCTTCTTGGTTCCGGCTGCCATGGCTTTCGAACCCCTGGACCTGCTCCTAACGATCCCTGTATAGGGGTCGGTTCCACCTGGTTGCTCGTCCGGGGTCCCTCGGTGTCACGGTCCAGAGGGTCCACTCCGGGAAGTCCGCCTTGCCTAGTACAAAGCTAACAGCAGGTTTTTGAGCTGCACGTCAGGGGTTAATGTCTGGAGCTCAGTGCAGGTTTTGACCTGCACACCTGGGGTTAATGATTGTGGCCTCTTTCTGGTTCTGGGAGAGCTTCTTAAACCCCTGGGAAGCTTCAATCCCTGCCAGTTATACTTTTGCCTTTGGCCTAGTGTGCTGACCCCCGTGTGCCTGTTTGTTGTTATAGCTTGTTTATATGGTTCTGACCCGGTTCTGTTTCCCGTTGTGAGTTTGCCTGTTGATTTTGTACTGCATTAGTATCTCTGTGTATGACTCATTGCCTGTGACCTGACTACTCTCTGCTCACCCCTCTTGTACCTTTGCAGCTATCTCTGTGTGTGACTCATTGGCTACGTCTTGACTATTCTCCCTGTCTATGCCCCTTGGTAACTTTGTCTCACAGTTACCCTGCTAGGAGTTATCTTGCAGCTCCTAGCTCTGTGGAGTTTAGGCCACGCCCCTAGCAGTCACGTGCTTCAGGTCCTGCGGCTCTGAAGTATGCATCTACTCGGCTGCTGCCCGCTCCACAGGTATCTTTGAGCACTGCTCGCTTTACTCAGGACACGTGCACTGGCTCAGTGAGCAAGTTCAGTGCCGTGTTCCTGACATTATAACTGGCCTACAATTTTTTTTTTCTTCTCTCCTCACTCCTACAGCATGGACCCAATGTGTGCGTTATCTGAGCAGGTGAAATGCTTGACTCAGTCACTGCAGAAGCTTAGTTTGGAACACCAAGCTCTGGCCCAGTCCCAACGGCGGGTTGAGGACTCAGTTCAGGGGGTACTTTCCACAGGCTTCCAGCAGGTGGGGAATAGAGATGTCATTTTAGTCCCACCTGAATCCCCGGTTAAATTGTCAGATACATTTTCAGGTAGCAAGGATGATTTCAGGGCATTTAAGGAGGGCTGTAAGCTCTTTTTCTCTTTGAGACCCCGCTCCTCTGGGGATGAGAAACAGAGGGTGGGGATGGTGATGTCCCTGCTTAGGGGGTCCCCACAAGCCTGGGCATTTTCGCTTTCCTCTTCTGCCCCTGAGAGAATGTCTGTGGATGCGTTTTTTGAAGCCTTAGGGCTGATTTATGATGAGCCTGATAGAGTACGGTTGGCTGAGGACAAGGTGATGAGTGTCTGTCAGGGGGAGCACTCCGCCGAATGATTCTGTACTGAATTCAGATGTTGGGCAGCCGAGATTTCCTGGAGTGATGCCGCCCTTCCGGGGCTGTTCCGCAGACGCCTGTGTGAGTGTCTGAAGGATGCTTTGGCATTTCATCCTCCGCCTGACTCCCTGGAGGATGCCATGATCCAGGCGGTTCGCATGGATCGCAGGCTGCGGGCTAGAGGCATTGTGCAACGGGAGACACCATTGTTCTTCGGTGGAGATGAGACCCGGACTCTTCCTATGGCTATGGAGGTGAGCGCTGTCACCTGTGAGGGAAAGGAAAGAAGACGCCGCCGGGAAAATCAGTTGTGCTTCTATTGTGGGAAATCTGGACATTTGAAGAAGGACTGTCCCTCCTGTCCGTCATCCTCCAAGATGGCGGGAAACGACTAGGTCTTGGTAGTAGTCGAGGAGGCTACCCAGACCTTCAGGTACAATTTTCCTCATGTGCAAAAATGGTGCTGCAGGTGGAACTGGAACTTGGTTATGGTCCTGTTCAGACTACTGCTTTTATTGACTGCGGTTCTGCTGTGAACCTGATTGATACCAAGGTTATGACTCTTAATAAGATAAATAAGATAGGGACAGTCAGGCTTCACGATCCTGTTAAACTTGTGGCAATTGACTTGTCCTCTCTTACCCAAGACGGTATCTGTTGCAGGTCTGAACTTTTTTCTCTAAAAGTGGGTTCCACTCATGTGGAAAAACTAAGTTGTCTTGTGTTAGATAACTTGCCTGCAGGACTGGTACTGGGGATGCCTTGGCTTCAACGCCATAATCCTACCATTGATTGTGTTACAGGGGAAATCACTCAATGGGGATAAAATAATAAATGTGGTAACCTAGGACATCTTGTTAACGCTGTTAAATCCGTGTATGTGTCGTCTGTTGGTCTGGAAGGTATTCCGGAGTACCTGAAGGATTTCGAAGACGTTTTTTCTGAAAGTGAGGCTGAAGCGCTGCCACCACATAGACCCTACGATTGTGCCATTGATTTAGTACCCGGAGCCAAGTTACCTAAGGCTCGATTGTTCAATTTGTCTGGGCCTGAGCGCCAAGCCATGAAGGAGTACATAGCTGAGAGCCTCCGCAAAGGGCATATCAGGCCTTCTGTGTCACCTGTGGCAGCAGGGTTCTTCTTTGTGAAGAAAAAAGATGGTGGTTTACGGCCGTGCCTCGACTTTCGGGAACTGAACAAGATAACGGTTAGGAACTCTTACCCACTTCCCCTCATCCCAGATTTATGTAACCAGTTAGCTGGGGCCCAATGGTTCTCCAAGTTAGATCTGCGGGGGCCTACAATCTGATAAGGGTTCGGGAAGGGGACAAGTGGAAAACGGCATTCCTCACATCAGAAGGACTCTTTGAGAACCTGGTAATGATGTTTGGGTTAACTAATGCACCCGCTATTTTCCAAAATTTCATCAATGTTGTGTTTTCTGATCTGATAGGCCATTTTGTTATTGTTTATTTGGATGACATTTTGGTGTATTCCCTGGACAGTCAATCTCACTTGCAACATCTTAAGACAGTTCTCCAGAGACTCAGGGAGAACCAACTGTTTGCTAAATTGGAAAAATGTTCGTTTTTTGTACAGGAGCTGTCTTTTTTGGGGTTGATTGTGTCCTGTGAGGGGTTTCGTATGGATCCTAAGAAGGTGCTGGTGAGCGCTGACTGGGTTCAGCCTCGAGATCTCAAGGGGCTCCAGCGTTTCTTAGGATTTGCGAACTATTACCGGAGATTCATTAAAGGTTTCTCACAAGTGGTTAAACCACTCACGGATCTTACCCAGAATGGTGCTGATGTAAAAAATTGGCCTGTACTCGCTAAGGAATCCTTCACAGTGATTAAGAAATATTTCATGTCTGCCCCGGTGTTGGTACAACCTGACCCGTCCAAACCATTCATTGTGGAGGTGGATGCTTCTGAAGTGGGGGTGGGGGCTGTGCTGTCCCAGGGTCCGGCCACCCTTACCAATCTCAAACCCTGTGCCTTCTTCTTCAAGAAGTTCTCTTCAGCTGAGAAAAGCTATGATGTAGGCAATAGGGAACTTCTTGCGGTCAAGCTGGTGTTTGAGGAATGGAGGCACTTTTTGGAAGGGGCGGCTCACCCTACCACGGTTGTCACGGATCACATAAATTTGGCATACCTTGAATCTGCTAAGAGGCTTACTCCTAGACAAGCCCGTTGGTCACTTTTTTTTTCACGATTTCAGTTCTCCATTACTTTTCGACCGGGGTCCAAAAATGTTAAAGCGGATGCCCTGTCCAGAAGTTTTGAGCCAGTGTCTCCCCCTGAGCCGCCGTCCTCCATTCTTCCCCCAGGGGTGGTAGTGGTGGGGGTCTCAACTGAGTTGGAACAAGAAATTCTAAGGGCTCAGGCCCTAGCTCCGGCAACCAGGCCAGGGGATAAACTGTTTGCTCCAGATTCATTGCGGCCTAGACTTCTGCAGGAGTTTCATGAGTCTAGGCTGAGTGCTCATCCAGGTATCACGGCCACTAGAGAGGCAGTAGCCAGGGGTTTTTTGTGGCCTTCATTAAGGTCCGATGTCAAGGAATTTGTTTCTGCTTGTGGCATGTGTGCCCGTTCCAAAAGCTCGCATAACCGACTGGCTGGGGAACTCATACCTTTACCGGTTCCTGATAGGCCATGGACTCCTCTTTCCATGGATTTTATTACCAGCCTTCCACCTTCCAGGGGCAATACCGTGATCTGGGTGGTAGTGGATAGGTTTTCTAAACAGACCCATTTCATTCCCTTGGCAGCATTACCCTCAGCGGAAACATTGTCAAGGTTGTTTGTGCAGCATGTGGTCCGATTGCATGGGGTACCACTGAATGTTGTGTCTGACAGAGGTGTGCAGTATGTGGCCAAATTTTGGAGGGCGTTCTGTATGAAACTGGGCATCTCACTCTCCTTCTCGTCGGCATATCACCCGGAGAGTAATGGTTGGCTGAATTCGCTTTTAACAACCGGGTGAGTCAGTCCACCAACATGTCCCCATTCCTGATTAACTATGGGTTTAATCCGCATTTTGGGGAGTTTTCTCGGGTGGATTCCGGTTGTCCAGGGGCAGAGTGGTCCGTTCAACGGTTAAAAAACCTCTGGGCTGAAGTCCAGCGTAATATCTCTCGGGTCCAGGGGAGATACAAATATTTTGCTGACAAAAAGGGAGCCTCGGGAGACATGTTTCAGGTGGGAGAGAAGGTTTGGCTCTCCACACGTAACATCAACTTAAAGGTACCATCAGCTAAGTTGGGACCAAAGTTCATTGGTCCGTACAAGATTATGGAGATAGTCAACCCAGTGGCATATAGGTTGCGTCTCCCCGCCTCCTTAAAAATATCCAATGTGTTCCATAAATCTCTGTTGAAACCCGCAGGATCTGTCAAAGAGAACTCTGAGTCTGTTGTTCCTCCAGTGCTGGTGGAGGGTCAATTGGAGTATGAGGTCGGACATATTGTGGACTCTCGGCAGGTGCGCTGCTCTTTACAGTACCTGGTCCACTGGAAGGGATATGGACCATAGGAGCGCTCATGGGTCCCTGCTCGCTCGGTACATGCAGATTGCCTGGTTCGGGCTTTCCATGCCAAGTACCCGGGGAAGCCTGGGGGTCCAGAGGCCCCCCGTTGAGAGGGGGGTACTGTCATGATCCCAGTGCAGGTTTTTGAGCTGCACGTCAGGGGTTAATGTCTGGAGCTCAGTGCAGGTTTTGACCTGCACACCTGGGGTGAATGATTGTGGCCTCTTTCTGGTTCTGGGAGAGCTTCTTAAACCCCTGGGAAGCTTCAATCCCTGCCAGTTATACTTTTGCCTTTGGCCTAGTGTGCTGACCCCCGTGTGTTATGATTGAGTCATCGTAGGAGGCAGACACAAAAATAGAAGCTACGTCCAGAAAACCAGAGAAGTTGGCAACTATCAGATTGCAGACCGCTGAACCTATCAACACAACTAGCAGTAGCCGTGGGGGGTTCCTACGGTGCCCTAGACCCCTCGATCACAGCCGGAGAGCTAAATAGCCTAAAGACAGAAAAGGAAATCTAAACTGCCCCAGAGCAGACCCCAAAGTAAAAGGCAGCCCCCAACATATAATGACGGTGAAGCAAGATGAAAAAGCACTCACACAGATAGAAAGATAGGCTGAGCAAACGATGGGGCCCAAGCTAACTAAACAGAACAGGAAAGGAAGGTTGCTGTCTGCAATCTGCCAAAACCCTATCAAAAACATAAGCCAACAAGCTGATATGGAAAAAGACCCTGAAGCAGCTAGGCTTCAAAAACTAAATCAGCACTCAGGTATTTTCAGAAGACAGAGCTAAAGGAATTCAGCTCACCCCAGCAGGGAATGGCAAAAATCCAGAAAAACAAAGCAAAACGATGTCAAAGCACAAATGCAAAAAGCCGAGCAGAAAACTTAGCTTTAGAAGAGCAGGAATTCAGACTGGTCTCCAAGGATCCCACAGAGAAATCACCCGCAGGGCAGAAGGGCGTTGGCAGCCTTATATCCAGTCAGTAACTCCACTCAGCCAGTCATCATCATTAGGCTCAGGTGTTTGATAATCAGGCTCACTACCTTTCTTTACCAGAAGAGGGAGTTCATCGGGCCTCAGTAGTGAAGGGGAAAATGAACTCACAACAGTACCTCCCCCTTGAGGAGGGGTCACCGAACTCTCAACCACGCCACCAGGGCGATCAGGGTGAGCCCGATGAAAGGCACGCACCAATCTTTTGGCATGAATATCAGAGGCAGAGACCCAGGAATTATCCTCCTGACCATAACCCTTCCACTTAACCAAATACTGGAGTCTCCGTCTAGCCAGACGGGAATCCAGTACTTTCTCTACCTCATATTCCATGTTACCCTCAACCAATACAGGGTCTGGAGGTGCCACCCCCGGAACAACAGGTTCAACAAACCTCTTCAACAAAGATTTATGGAACACATTATGGATTTTAAATGTGACAGGAAGAGCCAAACGAAAAGAGACCGGATTAATAATCTCCAAAATCTTGTAAGGTCCAATAAATCTAGGCTTAAACTTAGGAGAAGCCACCTTCATAGCAATATTTTTTGATGATAACCACACCATATCACCAACCTTAAACTGGGGACCAATGGTCCTATGTCGGTTGGAAAACCGCTGGGCCTTTTCCTGGGAGAGAGATAACTTATCCACCACTTGGTCTCAGATCTGGTGCATTCTCTCCACCACAGTGTCAACACCTGGGCAGGCAGAGGTCTCCACCTGCCCTGAAGAAAATCGAGGATAAAACCCAAAGTTACAAAAAAAAGGTGACATCAAAGTGGCAGAACTAGCTCTATTATTTAAAGCAAATTCGGCCAAGGGCAAAAATGAAACCCAATCATCCTGATCAGCAGAAATAAAACATCTCAAATATGACTCCAAGGTCTGGTTTGTTCTCTCTGTCTGCCCATTGGTCTGAGGGTGAAAAGCAGAGGAGAAGGACAACTGAATTCCCAGCTTGGAACAGAAAGTTCTCCAAAATCTAGACACAAACTGAACTCCTCTGTCAGATACAATGTTCTCAGGAATCCCGTGCAAGCGAACCACCTGTTGCAAAAACAGGGGCACCAACTCAGAGGAAGACGGCAACTTAGGGAGTGGTACAAGATGAACCATCTTAGAGAACCTATCACAAATCACCCAAATAACAGTCATCCTTTGAGAGACAGGCATATCAGAGATGAAATCCATTGAAATATGGGTCCATGGCCTCTTAGGGACAGGCAAAGGCATCAACAACCCACTAGAGCGAGAACACGATTTAGACCGGGAGCATGTCCCACAGGACTGCACAAAATTCCTGTCATCACGAGACAAGGAGGGCCACCAAAAAGACCGACTCACCAGATATCTAGTACCAAAAATACCTGGATGACCAGCCAAAGCAGAGCAATGAACTTCAGACATCACTCTCTTCTTCCACTGGTCAGGAACATACAACTTTCCACTGGGACAACGCTCAGGTGTGTCCTCCTGGAACTCTTCCAGAGCACGTCTCAAATCGGGCGAGATGGCAGAAAGAACTACCCCTTCGCCTAAGATGGTAGCAGGCTTGGTCACCACAGGAGAATCAGCAAAGAAGCTCCTAGAGAGGGCGTCTGCCTTGACATTCTTAGTTCCAGGAAGAAAAGAAACCACAAAATCAAAACGTGTAAAAAACAAGGCCCACCTAGCCTGTTTAGGGTTCAAGCGCTTAGCCGACTCTAGGTAAATCAAATTCTTGTGGTCAGTGAGGACCACGACTTGATGCTTAGCTCCCTCCAACCAATGTCTCCACTCCTCAAATGCCCATTTCATGGCCAACAGTTCCTGATTCCCCACATCATAGTTACGTTCAGATGGAGAGAACTTTCGGGAAAAGAAAGCACAGGGATTCATTTTAGATGTTACAGGATCCTTTAGGGACAAAACAGCTCCTGCACCAATCTCAGAAGCATCCACCTCTACCTGGAACGGAAGTGAGACATCAGGTTGCCGCAAAACCGGGGCGGAGGTGAATCTTCGCTTCAGCTCCTGAAAGGAAGAAACAGCCTCCGGAGACCAATTTAACACATCAGCACCCTTCTTAGTCAAATCAGTCAATGGCTTGGCAATACTAGAAAATTTTGCTATAAATTTCCGATAAAAATTAGCAAAACCCAAAAACTTCTGGAGGCCCTTCAAAGAAGTGGGCTGAACCCAATCCTAAATGGCCTGTACCTTGGCCGGGTCCATTTCAATAGTTGACGGGGACAAAATAAATCCCAAAAAAGAAATCCTCTGTACTCCAAAAAGGCATTTAGATGCTTTGACATACAGGGAATTCTCCCTCAAGATCCGGAACACTGTCCGAATATGTTCCACATGAGAATCCCAATCCTTGGAGAAGATCAAAATATCATCCAGATAGATAATCAAAAATTTATCGACAAAATCTCGGAAAATATCATTCATGAAGCACTGGAAGACAGAAGGGGCATTAGTGAGCCCAAAAGGCATCACCAGGTACTCAAAATGTCCCTCCGGAGTATTAAACGCCATCTTCCATTCATCCCCATGCTTAATGCGAATAAGATTATACGCCCCCCTGAGGTCAAGCTTGGTAAACCAGCAAGCACCTTTAACTCTGGAGAATAGATCAGAAATCAGGGGTAACGGATACTGATATTTAACAGTAATTTTGTTGAGGGCACGATAATCAATACAAGGTCTTAATGATCCATCCTTTTTGGCTACAAAAAAAAAACCGGCACCTAAGGGTGACGAGGATGGTCTAATATGACCCTTCTCCAACGCCTCCTTAATATAGGATCGCATAGCCTCGTGCTCGGGTACAGATAAATTGAAGAGCCGACCCTTGGGAAATTTACACCCCGGGCTCAGTTCAATTGCACAGTCATAACTCCTATGAGGAGGCAGAGACGCAGACTCATTCTCACTAAATACATCATAAAAGTCCGCCAAATAATCAGGAACATCATGCGACTGAGGAGAGGTGGAAAACACCGGAGCCTCACTAAAGGCACACCAACAACCCCAACTCATCACAGACACAGATTTCCAATCCAAAACTGGATTATGAATTTGTAACCAGGGAAACCCCAATACAATAGTATCATGCAGATTATGCAACACCAAAAATCTGCAATTTTCTTGATGATCTGGGGCAACCCGCATTACCACCTGGGTCCAAAACTGAGGTTTATTTTTAGCCAAAGGAGTAGCATCGATCCCCCTCAAAGGGATAGGCATCTGCAGAGGTGTCATCGGAAATCCACAACGTTTAGCAAAATCCAAGTCCATTAGGTTTAGGGCTGCTCCCGAATCCACAAAAGCCTTGGCGGAAAATGTGGACAGGGAGCAGATCAGAGTAATAGCCAGAAGAAACTTAGGTTGAACACCACCAACAGAAAACGTGTGTGCAAAGCGTTTCTCTCGTTTAGGACAGACAGAAATAATATGCGAGGTATCTCCACAGAAAAAACCCAACTTATTACACCTTCTGAACTCCTGACGCTGCTCTCTGGACAAAACTCTATCACATTGCATAGGTTCAGACATTTGTTCAACAGGTGGCAACGCCTCTCGTGCAGTTTTGCGTTCACGCAAACGCCGATCAACCTGAATGGCTAATGACATAGAATCGTCAAGACCAGAGGGAACAGGAAATCCCACCATAGTATCTTTTAGTATCTTTTACGGCTTCTGACAACCCCTTCCGAAAGAGAGCAGCCAAGGCATTATCATTCCAGGTAGTAAGTACTGCCCATTTTCGGAATTTTTGACAGTACAATTCTGCAGAATCTCGACCCTGGTTCAATGCCAGCAGGGTCTTTTCAGCCTGATCAATGGCATTAGGTTCGTCATACAACAACCCCAAGGCTTGAAAAAATGCGTTCACATTAGTCAGAATAGGATCATCTGGTTTCAAAGAAAACGCCCAATCCTGGGGATCGCCACACAGCAAAGAGATGACAATTTTAACCTGCTTCGCGGAGCTCCCTGACGAGTTAGGCTTCAAGGCAAAAAATAATTTACAATTATTTTTGAAATTCAAAAATTTAGACCGATCCCCAAAAAATACATCAGGTGTAGGAATCTTTGGTTCAGCAGCATGTGAATGAGCAAGGTAGGCGGAAATTCCCCGCACTTCCGCAGCGAGCTGCTCCACACGATCAGACAATTGCTTTATCTCCATTGAGAGAAAAAAAAATTCCCCCTACTGCCTCAGAGATATAGAGGAAAAAATATACACTTTTTTTTTTTCAATTCTTTCCTGCTATTGAGTACCCTAGGATCTGCGGTATGGCATGTGATTCTGTTATGATTGAGTCACCGTAGGAGGCAGACACAAAAATAGAAGCTACGTCCAGAAAACCAGAGAAGTTGGCAACTATCAGATTGCAGACCCCTGAACCTATCAACACAACTAGCAGTAGCCGTGGGGGGTTCCTACGGTGCCCTAGACCCCTCGATCACAGCCGGAGAGCTAAATAGCCTAAAGACAGAAAAGGAAATCTAAACTGCCCCAGAGCAGACCCCAAAGTAAAAGGCAGCCCCCAACATATAATGATGGTGAAGCAAGATGAAAAAACACTCATACAGATAGAAAGATTGGCTGAGCAAACGATGGGGCCCAAGCTAACTAAACAGAACAGGAAAGGAAGGTTGCTGTCTGCAATCTGCCAAAACCCTATCAAAAACATAAGCCAACAAGCTGATATGGAAAAAGACCCTGAAGCAGCTAGGCTTCAAAAACTAAATCAGCACTCAGGTATTTTCAGAAGACAGAGCTAAAGGAATTCAGCTCACCCCAGCAGGGAATGGCAGAAATCCAGAAAAACAAATCAAAACAAAGTCAAAGCACAAATGCAAAAAGCCGAGCAGAAAACTTAGCTTTAGAAGAGCAGGAATTCAGACTGGTCTCCAAGGATCCCACAGAAAAATCACCCGCAGGGCAGAAGGGCATTGGCAGCCTTATATTCAGTCAGTAACTCCACTCAGCTAGTCATCATCATTAGGCTCAGGTGTTTGATAATCAGGCTCACTACCTTTCTTTACCAGAAGAGGGAGTTCATCGGGCCTCAGTAGTGAAGGGGAAAATGAACTCACAACACCCGTGTGCCTGTTTGTTGTTATAGCTTGTTTATATGGTTCTGACCCGGTTCTGTTTCCCGTTGTGAGTTTGCCTGTTGATTTTGTACTGCGTTAGTATCTCTGTGTATGACTCATTGCCTGTGACCTGACTACTCTCTGCTCACCCCTCTTGTACCTTTGCAGCTATCTCTGTGTGTGACTCATTGGCTACGTCTTGACTATTCTCCCTGTCTATGCCCCTTGGTAACTTTGTCTCACAGTTACCCTGCTAGGAGTTATCTTGCAGCTCCTAGCTCTGTGGAGTTTAGGCCACGCCCCTAGCAGTCACGTGCTTCAGGTCCTGCGACTCTGAAGTACGCATCTACTCGGCTGCTGTCCGCTCCAGAGGTATCTTTGAGCACTGTTCGCTTTACTCAGGACACGTGCACTGGCTCAGTGAGCAAGTTCAGTGCGGTGTTCCTGACACTCGCTAGGGGATTTATCCGGAAAACCTCATCTCCGGCCAGAGCTGGGCTTTCCTTTGTGAAGAAGTAGGATGGCTCTATGTGACCCTGCTTTGACTACAGGGGTCTTAACCAAATCACTGTAAAAAATAAATACCCCCTACCTCCGATCTCCAAGCTGTTTGATTGCCTGAAGGGTTCCAGTATCTTCATGGATCTTGACTTACTAGTGGCATTCAACCTGGTTCGAATTCGCCAGGGAGAAGAGTGGAAGACAGCTTTCAACACCCGCGATGGCCAATACGATTATCTCGTTATGCAGTTTGGACTCTGTAATGCCCCAGCCATCTTCCAAGAACCGGTGAACAACATTTTCCGTGACCTGCTCTATACCTGAGCAAAATCTTGGTATTTTCTCCTGATCTGCCAACACACAGGAGGGACGCTCGCCAGGTTCTACTAAGGTTAAGAACTAACCGTCTCTATGCCAAATATGAGAAGTGCATCTTTGAACAGTTCTCCCTTCTGTTTCTGGGGTACATCATTTCTGAGACAGCTCCTCATTCCTAAGAGTCAGCCACCGCCTACCCAAGGTCAGTCGTGGAGAATCACCCTGGATCACCTCCCTAGTCTCTCCACCAACCGCGGTGTTGTTAGCTGCTGGCTTCATGTCCATGGTTGGATTGGGTAAGGCTCCAAGTCATGCCTCTCTCTGGGTCTTACTTGGACTTTGGCACAGTGGTTCCACCACCCAGCCCGTTAAACATACTATGTATATCGGAGCTGTGGGCTAATCATACTGTGTATAGTGTAGTTGTGGGCCCATTATACTATGTATAGAGGAGCTGCGAAGGCATCATACTATGCATAGGGGAGCTGTGGCCCATCATACTGTGTACTGGGGAGCTGTGTGGGCATTACAGTGTGTATAGCGGAGCTGTAGGCCCATCATAATATGTATATAGGAGCTGGAGGCACACCATACTGTGTATAGTATAGGAGAGTTGTACATGGGGCGACTTAAAAGGAGATTATTAAATGTTAAGAGGGCACTTGAGAAGTATTATTATTATTGAGACACTTAATATTGTCCTACAAAAGGTATTAAAAATGCAAATGTAATGTTTATACGAATCACTTTTATTGATTAACATATTAAAAAAATAGACCACAAAAGACAAAATTAAAAAGAAAGTTAACAACAGAGAGATGGATGTTCCATAATTGATATTCATACTTTATACGCAGTGTGTCAAAGATCATATATAAAAAAGTGCAGCAATATAGAGATAATAAATATAAATGTCCAGTGATAAAAAATGTAATAAATAATAATTAAATATTAAACGGTGACAAGGTAGAAAATCCCAATTTATGCAAACACATAACTATTATTACTGAAAGTCAACTGTACAAAAATACGCAATAAATATAGATAAGAGTGACAAAAGAATTGTTTTGATAAATTAATAAAACTTTTGCATAATACACCAGAATATAAAAAAATGAGAGTCAGTTAAAGGTGTGAAAGCTAGCGCACCACTCCATTTCGCTTCCTCAGGGATAAAATTGGATTTTAGACCATGTCACTATGTGCTATATTTATATATACCTGAAAGGAGCCCATACAGCCCATATCTACAATAATATATTCCTGACAGGGGCCCATACATTCTATAGCTACAAAAAATATATATTTCTAACAGGAGCGTGTACAGTCTATATCTACAATAATATATACCTGACAGCAGCCCGTACAGTCTGTATCTACAATAATATATACCTGACAGGAGCCCATACAGTCTATATCTACAATAATATATACCTGACAGGAGCCCATACAGTGTATATCTACAATAATATATACCTGACAGGAGCCTATACAGTCTATATCTGCAATAATATATACCTGAGAGGAGCCATACAGTCTATATCTACAATAATATATACCTGACAGCAGCCCATACAGTCTGTATCTACAATAATATATACCCAAAAGTAGCATGTACAGTCTATATCTACAATAATATAAACCTGACAGGAGCCCGTACAGTCTATATCTACAATAATATATACCTGACTGGAGCCCATACCGTCTGTATCTACAATAATATATACCTGACAGGAGCCCATACAGTCTATATCTACAATAATATATACCTGACAGGAGCCTGTACAGTCTATATCTACAATAATATATACCTGACAGCAGCCCGTACAGTCTATATCTACAATAATATATACCTGACAGGAGCCCATACAGTCTGTATCTACAATAATATATACCTGACAGAAGCCCATACAGTCTATATCTACAATAATATATACCTGACAGGAGCCCGTACAGTCTATATCTACAATAATATATACCTGACAGGAGCCTATACAGTCTGTATCTACAATAATATATACCTGACAGGAGCCCATACAGTCTGTATCTACAATAATATATACCTGACAGGAGCCTGTACAGTCTGTATCTACAATAATATATACCTGACAGGAGCCCATACAGTCTGTATCTACATTAATATATACCTGACTGGAGCCCGTACAGTCTATATCTACAATAATATATACCTGAACGGAGCCCATACAGTCTGTATCTACAATAATATATACCTGACAGGAGCCCATACAGTCTATATCTACAATAATATATACCTGACAGGAGTCTGTACAGTCTATATCTACAATAATATATACCTGACAGGAGCCCATACAGTCTGTATCTACAATAATATATACCTGACAGGAGCCCATACAGTCTATATCTACAATAATATACACCTGACAGGAGCCCATACAGTCTGTATCTAAAATAATATATACCTGACAGGAGCCCGTACAGTCTATATCTACAATAATATATACCTGAACGGAGCCCATACAGTCTGTATCTACAATAATATACACCTGACAGGAGCCCATACAGTCTGTATCTACAATAATATATACCTGACAGGAGCCCATACAGTCTGTATCTAAAATAATATATACCTGACAGGAGCCCGTACAGTCTATATCTACAATAATATACACCTGAACGGAGCCCATACAGTCTGTATCTACAATAATATATACCTTACAGGAGCCTGTACAGTCTATATCTACAATAATATATACCTGACAGGAGCCCATACAGTCTATATCTACAATAATATATACCTTACAGGAGCCTGTACAGTCTATATCTACAATAATATATACCTGACAGGAGCCCATACAGTCTGTATCTACAATAATATATACCTGACAGGAGCCCATACAGTCTATATCTACAATAATATATACCTGACAGGAGCCCATACAGTCTGTATCTACAATAATATATACCTGACAGGAGCCCGAACAGTCTGTATCTACAATAATATATACCTGACAGGAGCCCGTACAGTCTATATCTACAATAATATATACCTGAACGGAGCCCATACAGTCTGTATCTACAATAATATATACCTGACAGGAGCCCATACAGTCTATATCTACAATAATATATACCTGACAGCAGCCCATACAGTCTATATCTACAATAATATATACCTGACTGGAGCCCATACCGTCTGTATCTACAATAATATATACCTGATAGGAGCTCATACAGTCTGGATCTACAATAATATATACCTGACAGGAGCCTGTACAGTCTATATCTACAATAATATATATTGAATATATATATTGAAGCTCCCTATATATAGGGAGCTTCAAACAAGCCATAGAGACCCTGAAAGACAAGGCATGCAAAACCTTCTATGCCATCCGAAGGAAACTCTACCATCTAAAGCCACCAGTGAGGGTCTGGTTAAAAATCTTCGATTCTATCATCGCCCCAATCCTCCTGTATGGCAGCGAAGTCTGGGGTCCTCACACCTACCCAGACTGGTCAAGGTGGGATTCAAGCCCAACAGAAATATTCCACCTGGAATTCTGCAAGCACCTTCTCCAAGTCCATCGGAGCACCTCCAACAGTGCTTGCCGGGCCGAGCTGGGCAGATTCCCTCTACACCTAACGGTTCTAAAGAGGGCACTGTCATTCCGGGCTCACCTACGTAGGAGCAATCCAAGCTCCCATCACCATAAAGCCCTGACACATGTAGGGGAAACAGAAAAACCCGGACCCTCGGAACAGCTCACCCAAACCCAACCTGACCAGAAAACCAATCACAACAACCTGACAAAAGCCGGAATCAGGAAGATGGTAGACGAAGGCCAGGAGAGGTACGTAAGTGACTGGAAGAACGACATCATCAGCTCACAGAAACTGACCATGTACCAGAGTCTACAGAGAGACTACAGACTGGCTCCATACCTGGAGAAACTCCAGGACCCCAAAGACCGCAAGATCCTGAGCCGGTATAGACTCAGTGCCCACAGTCTGGCCATCGAATCCGGCCGACACAGGCAGAGCTACAAGCCCAGGGAGGAAAGACTGTGCCAACACTGTGACCAGGAGGCCCTGGAGGATGAGACCCACTTCCTGCTACACTGCTCCAAGTACTCAGCAGTGAGGGACACTCACTTCAGGAGACTCTCACATCTCTTCCCGGATTTCACCACCATGAAGGAGGAAGAGAAAACATACATCCTGCTGGGGGAAGAAGAGAGAGCAGTGGAGATAGCAGCGCAATATGTGAACGAATGCCATAGACTGCGAGAAAGAGAACTCTGATATGCCATGGACTTCTATGGCACCCACCCTGGATATGCCCCAATCCCCCATCCACCTTCCCTATGCCATGGACTTCTATAGCCTCATCCTGGATCTGCCCCCATGCCGCCATCCACCTTCCCTATGCCATGGACTTCTATAGCCCCAACCTGGACCTGCCCCATCCACCTTTCCTACAGCCCCTTCCCAACATCCCTACAGTCCCTATCCCTATTCCCTTCTGTACACCTGCTTTGGCAAAACTAATGTGTATTTAGTCCTGCCAATAAAGCTTCTTTGAATCTTGAATCTTGAATCTTGATATATACCTGACAGCAGCCCATACCGTCTATATCTACAATAATATATACCTGACAGGAGCTCATACAGTCTGGATCTACAATAATATATACCTGACAGGAGCCTGTACAGTCTATATCTACAATAATATATACCTGACAGCGGCCCGTACAGTCTATATCTACAATAATATATACCTGACAGGAGCCCATACAGTCTGTATCTACAATAATATATACCTGACAGGAGCCCATACAGTCTATATCTACAATAATATATACCTGACAGGAGCCCGTACAGTCTATATCTACAATAATATATACCTGACAGGAGCCTGTACAGTCTGTATCTACAATAATATATACCTGACAGGAGCCCATACAGTTTGTATCTACAATAATATATACCTGAAAGGAGCCTGTTCAGTCTGTATCTACAATAATATATACCTGACAGGAGCCCATACAGTCTGTATCTACAATAATATATACCTGAAAGGAGCCAGTTCAGTCTGTATCTACAATAATATATACCTGACAGGAGCCCATACAGTCTGTATCTACAATAATATATACCTGACAGGAGCCCATACAGTCTATATCTACAATAATATATACCTGACAGGATCCTGTACAGTCTATATCTACAATAATATATACCTGACAGGAGCCCATACAGTCTGTATCTACAATAATATATACCTGACAGGAGCCCATACAGTCTATATCAACAATAATATATACCTGACAGGAGCCCATACAGTCTGTATCTACAATAATATATACCTGACAGGAGCCCGTACAGTCTGTATCTACAATTATATATACCTGACAGGAGCCCGTACAGTCTATATCTACAATAATATATACCTGAACGGAGCCCATTCAGTCTGTATCTACAATAATATATACCTGACAGGAGCCCATACAGTCTATATCTACAATAATATATACCTGACAGGAGCCTGTACAGTCTATATCTACAATAATATATACCTGAAAGGAGCCCATACAGTCTGTATCTACAACAATATATACCTGACAGGAGCCCATACAGTCTATATCTACAATAATATATACCTGACAGGAGCCTGTACAGTCTATATCTACAATAATATATACCTGACAGGAGCCCATACAGTCTGTATCTACAATAATATATACCTGACAGGAGCCCATACAGTCTATATCTACAATAATATATACCTGACAGTAGCCCATACAGTCTGTATCTACAATAATATATACCTGACAGGAGCCCGTACAGTCTATATCTACAATAATATATACCTGAACGGAGCCCATACAGTCTGTATCTACAATAATATATACCTGACAGGAGCCCATACAGTCTATATCTACAATAATATATAGCTGAAAGAGCCTGTACAGTCTATATCTACAATAATATATACCTGACAGGAGCCAATACAGTCTGTATCTACAATAATATATACCTGACAGGAGCCCATACAGTCTATATCTACAATAATATATACCTGACAGGAGCCCATACAGTCTGTATCTACAATAATATATACCTGACAGGAGGGAGCCCGTACAGTCTGTATCTACAATAATATATACCTGACAGGAGCCCGTACAGTCTGTATCTACAATAATATATACCTGAACGGAGCCCATACAGTCTGTATCTACAATAATATATACCTGACAGGAGCCCATACAATCTATATCTACAATAATATATACCTGACAGGAGCCTGTACAGTCTATATCTACAATAATATATACCTGACAGGAGACCATACAGTCTGTATCTACAATAATATATACCTGACAGGAGCCCGCACAATCTATATTTACAATAATATATACCTGAACGGAGCCCATATAGTCTGTATCTACAATAATATATACCTGACAGGAGCCCATACAGTCTATATCTACAATAATATATACCTGACAGGAGCCCATACAGTCTATATCTACAATAATATATACCTGACAGCAGCCCATACAGTCTATATCTACAATAATATATACCTGACTGGAGCCCATACCGTCTGTATCTACAATAATATATACCTGATAGGAGCTCATACAGTCTGGATCTACAATAATATATACCTGACAGGAGCCTGTACAGTCTATATCTAAAATAATATATACCTGACAGCAGCCCATACAGTCTATATCTACAATAATATATACATGACTGGAGCCCATACCGTCTGTATCTACAATAATGTATACCTGACAGGAGCTCATACAGTCTGGATCTACAATAATATATACCTGACAGGAGCCTGTACAGTCTATATCTACAATAATATATACCTGACAGCAGCCCATACAGTCTATATCTACAATAATATATACCTGACAGGAGCCCATACAGTCTATATCTACAATAATATATACCTGACAGGAGCCTGTACAGTCTGTATCTACAATAATATATACCTGACAGGAGCCCATACAGTCTATATCTACAATAATATATACCTGACAGGAGCCTGTACAGTCTATATCTACAATAATATATACCTGACAGGAGCCCATACAGTCTGTATCTACAATAATATATACCTGACAGGAGCCCTTACAGTCTATATCTACAATAATATATACCTGACAGGAGCCCATACAGTCTGTATCTACAATAATATATACCTGACAGGAGCTCGTACAGTCTATATCTACAATAATATATACCTGAACGGAGCCCATACAGTCTGTGTCTACAATAATATATACCTGACAGGAGCACATACAGTCTATATCTACAATAATATATACCTGACAGGAGCCTGTACAGTCTATATCTACAATAATATATACCTGACAGGAGCCCATACAGTCTATATCTACAATAATATATACCTGACAGGAGCCCATACAGTCTATATCTACAATAATATATACCTGACAGGAGCCCGTACAGTCTATATCTACAATAATATATACCTGAACGGAGCCCATACAGTCTGTATCTACAATAATACAGTGGGGAAAAAAAGTATTTAGTCAGTCAGCAATAGTGCAAGTTCCACCACTTAAAAAGATGAGAGGCGTCTGTAATTTACATCATAGGTAGACCTCAACTATGGGAGACAAACTGAGAAAAAAAAATCCAGAAAATCACATTGTCTGTTTTTTTTTCATTTTATTTGCATATTATGGTGGAAAATAAGTATTTGGTCAGAAACAAAATTTCATCTCAATACTTTGTGATATATCCTTTGTTGGCAATGACAGAGGTCAAACGTTTTCTGTAAGTCTTCACAAGGTTGCCACACACTGTTGTTGGTATGTTGGCCCATTCCTCCATGCAGATCTCCTCTAGAGCAGTGATGTTTTTGGCTTTTCGCTTGGCAACACGGACTTTCAACTCCCTCCAAAGGTTTTCTATAGGGTTGAGATCTGGAGATTGGCTAGGCCACTCCAGGACCTTGAAATGCTTCTTACGAAGCCACTCCTTCGTTGCCCTGGCGGTGTGTTTTGGATCATTGTCATGTTGAAAGACCCAGCCACGTTTCATCTTCAATGCCCTTGCTGATGGAAGGAGGTTTGCACTCAAAATCTCACGATACATGGCCCCATTCATTCTTTCATGCACCCGGATCAGTCGTCCTGGCCCCTTTGCAGAGAAACAGCCCCAAAGCATGATGTTTCCACCACCATGCTTTACAGTAGGTATGGTGTTTGATGGATGCAACTCAGTATTCTTTTTCCTCCAAACACGACAAGTTGTGTTTCTACCAAACAGTTCCAGTTTTGTTTCATCAGACCATAGGACATTCTCCCAAAACTCCTCTGGATCATCCAAATGCTCTCTAGCAAACTTCAGACGGGCCCGGACATGTACAGGCTTAAGCAGTGGGACACATCTGGCACTGCAGGATCTGAGTCCATGGTGGCGTAGTGTGTTACTTATGGTAGGCCTTGTTACATTGGTCCCAGCTCTCTGCAGTTCATTCACTAGGTCCCCCCGCGTGGTTCTGGGATTTTTGCTCACCGTTCTTGTGATCATTCTGACCCCACGGGGTGGGATTTTGCATGGAGCACCAGATTGAGGGAGATTATCAGTGGTCTTGTATGTCTTCCATTTTCTAATTATTGCTCCCACAGTTGATTTCTTCACTCCAAACTGGTTGGCTATTGCAGATTCAGTCTTCCCAGCCTGGTGCAGGGCTACAATTTTGTTTCTGGTGTCCTTTGACAGCTCTTTGGTCTTCACCATAGTGGAGTTTGGAGTCAGACTGTTTGAGGGTGTGCACAGGTGTCTTTTTATACTGATAACAAGTTTAAACAGGTGCCATTACTACAGGTAATGAGTGGAGGAAAGAGGAGACTCTTAACCCCTTCACTACCAAGGGTGGTTTGCACGTTAACTACCGGGCCAATTTTTACAATTCTGACCACTGTAACTTTATGAGGTCATAACTCTGGAACGCTTTCATGGATCCTGGTGATTCTGACATTGTTTTCTCGTGACATATTGTACTTCATGTTCGTGGTAAAATTGCATTCAAATAACTTGCGTTTATTTGTGAAAAAAACGGAAATTTGGCGAAAATTTTGAAAATTTCGCAATTTTCCAACTTTGAATTTTTATGCCCTTAAATCACAGCGATACGGCACACAAAAAACTTAATACATAACATTTCCCACATGTTTACTTTACATCAGCACAATTTTGCAACCAAAATTTTTTTTTGCTAGGAAGTTATAAGGGTTAAAATTTGACCAGCGATTTCTCATTTTTGCAACACCATTTTATTTTTAGGGACCACTTCACATTTGAAGCCACTTTGAGGGGTCTATATGATAGAAAATACCCAAAAGTGACACCATTCTAAAAACTGCACCCCTCAAGGTGCTTAAAACCACATTCAAGAAGTTTATTAACCCTTTAGGTGCGTCACAGGAATTTTTTGAATATTAAAAAAAAAATGAACATTTAACTTTTTTTCACAAAAAAAATACTTCAGGTTCAATTTTCTTTATTTTACCAAGGGTAACAGGAGAAATTGGACTGCAAAAGTTATTGTGCAATTTGTCCTGACTACGCTGATACCTGATATGTGGGGGGGAACCACTGTTTCGGCGCATGGCAGAGCTCAGAATGGAAGGAGCGCCGTTTGACTTTTTCAATGCAAAATTGGCTGGAATTCAGATCGGACGCCATGTCACGTTTGGCGAGCCCCTGATGTACCTAAACAGTGGAAACCCCCCCAAGTGACCCCATTTTGGAAACTAGACCCCCCAAGGAACTTATCTAGATATGTGGTGAGAACTTTGAACCCACAAGGGCTTCACAGAAGTTTATAACGTACAGCGGTACAATTAAAAAATCATATTTTTTCCACAAAAATGATCTTTTCACCCACAATTTTTATTTTTCCAAGGGTAACAGGACCCTAAAAGTTTTTGTGCAATTTGTCCTGAGTACGCTGATACCCCATATGTGGGTGTAAATGACTATTTGGGCGCATAGCAGAGCTCGGAAGGGAAGCAGCGCCATTTGACGTTTTTGGCTAGAATTGAGATCGGACACCATGTCGCGATTGGAAAACCCCTGATGTACCAAAACAGTGGAAACCCCCCACAAATGACACCATTTTGGAATCTAGACCCCCCAAGGAACTTATCTAGATGTGTGGTGAGAACTTTGAACCCCCAAGGGCTTCACAGAAGTTTATAACGTACAGCAGTACAATTAAAAAATCATATTTTTTCCACAAAAATGATCTTTTCACCCTCAATTCTTATTTTTCCAAAAGTAACAGGACCCTAAAAGATATTGTGCAATTTATCCTGAGTACGCTGATACCCCACATGTGGGTGTAAACCACTATTTGGGCGTATGGCAGAGCTCGGAAGGGAAGCAGCGCCATTTGACGTTTTTGGCTGGAATTGAGATCGGACACCATGTCGCATTAGGAAAGCCCCTGATGTACCAAAACAGTAGAAACCCCCCACAAATGACACCATTTTGGAAACTAGACCCCCCAAGGAACTTATCTAGATGTGTGGTGAGCACTTTGAACCCCCCAGTGCTTCACTGAAGTTTATAACGTCCGGGCGTGAAAATAAAAAAATCGTATTTTTTCCACAAACATGATCTTTTAGTCCCCATTTTTTTATTTTCCCAAGGGTAACAGGAGAAATTGGACCCCAAAAGTTGTTGTCCAATTTGTCCTGAGTACGCTGATACCTCATATGTGGGAGAAAACTACTGTATGGGCACACGTCGGGGCTCGGAAGGGAAGTAGTGACGTTTTGGAATGCAGACTTTGATGGAATGGTCTGCGGGTGTCATGTTGCGTTTGGAGAGCCCCTGATGTACCTAAACAGTGGAAACCCCCCACAAGTGACCCCATTTTGGAAACTAGACCCCCTAATGAACTTATCTAGATGTGTGGTGAGCACTTTGAACCCCCCCAGTGCTTCACAGAAGTTTATAACGACCGGGCGTGAAAATAAAAAAATCGTATTTTTTTCACAAACATGATGTTTTAGTCCCCATTTTTTTATTTTCCCAAGGGTAACAGGAGAAATTGGACCCCAAAAGTTGTTGTCCAATTTGTCCTGAGTACGCTGATACCTCATATGTGGGAGAAAACTACTGTATGGGCACACGTCGGGGCTCGGAAGGGAAGTAGTGACGTTTTGGAATGCAGACTTTGATGGAATGGTCTGCGGGTGTCATGTTGCGTTTGGAGAGCCCCTGATGTACCTAAACAGTGGAAACCCCCCACAAGTGACCCCATTTTGGAAACTAGACCCCCTAATGAACTTATCTAGATGTGTGGTGAGCACTTTGAACCCCCCAGTGCTTCACAGAAGTTTATAACGACCGGGCGTGAAAATAAAAATATCGTATTTTTTCAACAAACATCATCTTTTAGTCCCCATTTTTTTTATTTTCCCAAGGGTAACAGGAGAAATTGGACCCCAAAAGTTGTTGTCCAATTTGTCCTGAGTACGCTGATATCTCATATGTGGGAGAAAACTACTGTATGGGCACACGTCGGGGCTCGGAAGGGAAGTAGTGACGTTTTGGAATGCAGACTTTGATGGATTGGTATGCGGGTGTCATGTGCGTTTGGAGAGCCCCTGATGTACCTAAACTATTGAAACTCCCCACAAGTGACCCCATTTTGGAAACTAGACCCCCCACGGAGCTTATCTAGATGTGTGGAGAGCACTTTGAACCCCCAAGTGCTTCACAGAAGTTTATAACGCCTGGGCGTGAAAATAAAAAAAACATTTTTTTCCGCAAAATTATATTTTTGCCCCGAGTTTTTTATTTTCCTAAGGGTAACAGGAGAAATTGGACCCCAAAAGTTGTTTTGTAATTTGTCCTGAGTAGGCTGATACCCTACATGTGGGGGTAAAACACTGTTTGGGCACATGGCAGAGCTTGGAAGGGAAGGAGCACCATTTGACTTTTTCAACGCAGAATTGGCTGGAATTGAGATCAGACGCCATGTTGCCTTTGGAGAGCACCTGATGTGCCCAAACAGTGGAAACCCCCAATTATAACTCCAACCCTAACCTCAACACACCCCTAACCCTAATCTGAGCCCTAGCCCTAACCCTATCCCTAACCCTAACCCTAGCCCTAACCCTAGCCCTAACCCTAACCCTAGCCCTAACCCTAACCCTAGCCTTAACCCTAGCCCTAGCCCTAACCCTAGCCCTAACCCTAGCCCTAACCCTACCCTAACCCTAACCCTAGCGGGAAAATGGAAATAAATACATTTTCTTTTAGTTTTATTATTTTTCTCTAACTAAGGGGGTGATAACGGGGGGTTTGATTTACGATTTATGGCGGTTTTTATGTTTGGCGGCTGTCGCACGCTAAAAGACGCTTTTTATTGTAAAAATAGTTTTTGCATCACCACATATTGTGAGCTATAATTTTTCCATATTTTGACCCACCGAGTCATGTGAGGTCTTATTTTTTGCGGGACGAGTTGACGTTTTTATTGGTACCATTTTCGGGCACGTGACATTTTTTGATCGCTTTTTATTCCGATTTTTGGGATGCAGAATGAACAAAAACCAGCTTTTCATGAATTTCTTTTGGGGGGTGCGTTTACACCGTTCCGCGTGCGGTAAAATTGATAACGCGTTTTTATTCTTCGGGTCAGTACGGTTACAGCGATACCTCATTTAGGTCGTTTTTTTATGTTTTGTCGGTTTTTTGCAATGAAAACAATTTTATATAAAAAATAATTATTTTTGTATCGCTTTATTCTGCGAGCTATAACTTTTTTATTTTTTTGCGGATGATGCTGTATGGTGGCTCGTTTTTTGCGGGACAAGATGACGTTTTCAGCGGTACCATGGATATTTATATGCGTCTTTTTGATCGCGCGTTATTGCACTTTTTGTTCGGTGGTATGATAATAAATCATTATTTTTTGCTTCGTTTTTTATTTTTATTTTTTAAGGGGTTCGCTAAAGGGGTTAACTAATGGGACAGTTTTATAGGGCAGGTCATTACGGACGCGGCGATACCAAATATGTGTACTTTTATTGTTTTGTTTTTTTTTTATTTTCAAAAAATGGATTTATTGGGGAATATTTTTTTTTTTTTAACTAATTTATTTAGCGATTTTTTTTAAATTATTTTTAACACTTTTTTTTTTTTTTTTTTTACTTTATTACCTTGTCCCAGGTGGGACATCACTGTCCTGTGACAGATCGCTGATCTGTCACATCACAGATCACTGTGACAGATCAGCGATCTGTCACAGGCACTGCTGCAGACTTCCTCATGCCTGCGCTTTGCAGGCACTGAGGAAGCCAGCTTCCTCAGGCCCCCGAAGGCCCCCGTCGCCATCTTGGATTCGGGGGCCTGGAGGAAGGGAGTCCCCCGCAGCAGCGCTGCACATTGCGCTGCCGTGGGGGGCTCAGGGAAGCACGGAGGGAGCCCCCTCCCTGCTGATGCTTCCCTTTAACCCCCGGTACACCGCGATCGCGTTTGATCGCGGTGTGCAAGGGGTTAACGTGTCGGGGGCGGTCCGTGACCGCCCCTGACACATTGTGCCGGGTGTCAGCTATGATAATTAGCTGACACTCGGCCGCGATCAGCGGCGCTCACCACGTGGGCGCCGCTGATCGCGATGACGTAATATTCCGTCCATGGTAATTAGGTCCATGGTCACATGGACGGAATATTACGTCAATTGTAGGTAAGGGGTTAAAGAAGAAGTTACAGGTCTGTGAGAGCCAGAAATCTTGATTGCTTGTTTCTGACCAAATACTTATTTTCCACCATAATATGCAAATAAAATGAAAAAAAAACAGACAATGTGATTTTCTGGATTTTTTTTTCTCAGTTTGTCTCCCATAGTTGAGGTCTACCTATGATGTAAATTACAGACGCCTCTCATCTTTTTAAGTGGTGGAACTTGCACTATTGCTGACTGACTAAATACTTTTTTTCCCCACTGTATATACCTGACAGGAGCCCATACAGTCTATATTTACAATAATATATACCTGAAGGAGCCTGTACAGTCTATATCTACAATAATATATACCTGACAGGAGCCCATACAGTCTGTATCTACAATAATATATACCTGACAGGAGCCCGTACAGTCTATATCTACAATAATATATACCTGAACGGAGCCCATACAGTCTGTATCTACAATAATATATACCTGACAGGAGCCCATACAGTCTATATCTACAATAATATATAGCTGAAAGAGCCTGTACAGTCTATATCTACAATAATATATACCTGACAGTAGCCCATACAGTCTGTATCTACAATAATATATACCTGACAGGAGCCCGTACAGTCTATATCTACAATAATATATACCTGAACGGAGCCCATACAGTCTGTATCTACAATAATATATAGCTGAAAGAGCCTGTACAGTCTATATCTACAATAATATATACCTGACAGGAGCCAATACAGTCTGTATCTACAATAATATATACCTAACAGGAGCCCATACAGTCTATATCTACAATAATATATACCTGACAGGAGCCCATACAGTCTGTATCTACAATAATATATACCTGACAGGAGCCCGTACAGTCTGTATCTACAATAATATATACCTGACAGGAGCCCGTACAGTCTGTATCTACAATAATATATACCTGAACGGAGCCCATACAGTCTGTATCTACAATAATATATACCTGACAGGAGCCCATACAATCTATATCTACAATAATATATACCTGACAGGAGCCTGTACAGTCTATATCTACAATAATATATACCTGACAGGAGCCCATACAGTCTGTATCTACAATAATATATACCTGACAGGAGCCCGCACAATCTATATTTACAATAATATATACCTGAACGGAGCCCATATAGTCTGTAACTACAATAATATATACCTGACAGGAGCCCATACAGTCTATATCTACAATAATATATACCTGACAGGAGCCCATACAGTCTATATCTACAATAATATATACCTGACAGCAGCCCATACAGTCTATATCTACAATAATATATACCTGACTGGAGCCCATACCGTCTGTATCTACAATAATATATACCTGATAGGAGCTCATACAGTCTGGATCTACAATAATATATACCTGACAGGAGCCTGTACAGTCTATATCTAAAATAATATATACCTGACAGCAGCCCATACAGTCTATATCTACAATAATATATACATGACTGGAGCCCATACCGTCTGTATCTACAATAATGTATACCTGACAGGAGCTCATACAGTCTGGATCTACAATAATATATACCTGACAGGAGCCTGTACAGTCTATATCTACAATAATATATACCTGACAGCAGCCCATACAGTCTATATCTACAATAATATATACCTGACAGGAGCCCATACAGTCTATATCTACAATAATATATACCTGACATGAGCCTGTACAGTCTGTATCTACAATAATATATACCTGACAGGAGCCCATACAGTCTATATCTACAATAATATATACCTGACAGGAGCCTGTACAGTCTATATCTACAATAAAATATACCTGACAGGAGCCCATACAGTCTGTATCTACAATAATATATACCTGACAGGAGCCCTTACAGTCTATATCTACAATAATATATACCTGACAGGAGCCCATACAGTCTGTATCTACAATAATATATACCTGACAGGAGCTCGTACAGTCTATATCTACAATAATATATACCTGAACGGAGCCCATACAGTCTGTATCTACAATAATATATACCTGACAGGAGCACATACAGTCTATATCTACAATAATATATACCTGACAGGAGCCTGTACAGTCTATATCTACAATAATATATACCTGACAGGAGCCCATACATTCTATATCTACTATAATATATACCTGACAGGAGCCCATACAGTCTGTATCTACAATAATATATACCTAACAGGAGCCCGTACAGTCTGTATCTACAATAATATATACCTGACAGGAGCCCGTACAGTCTATATCTACAATAATATATACCTGAACGGAGCCCATACAGTCTGTATCTACAATAATATATACCTGACAGGAGCCCATACAGTCTATATCTACAATAATATATACCTGTCAGGAGCCTGAACAGTCTATATCTACAATAATATATACCTGACAGGAGCCCATACAGTCTGTATCTACAATAATATATACCTGACAGGAGCCCATACAGTCTTTATTTACAATAATATATACCTGACAGGAGCCGATACAGTCTGTATCTACAATAATATATACCTGACAGGAGCCCATACAGTCTATATCTACAATAATATATACCTGAACGGAGCCCATACAGTCTGTATCTACAATAATATATATCTGACAGGAGCCCATACAGTCTATATCTACAATAATATACCGTATACCTGAAGGAGCCTCTACAGTCTATATCTACAATAATATATACCTGACAGGAGCCCGTACAGTCTGTATCTACAATAATATATACCTTACAGGAGCCTATACAGTCTATATCTACAATAATATATACCTGACAGGAGCCCATACAGTCTGTATATACAATAATATATACCTGACAGGAGCCCGTACAGTCTGTATCTACAATAATATATCTGACAGGAGCCCGTACAGTCTATATCTACAATAATATATACCTGAACGGAGCCCATTCAGTCTATATCTACAATAATATATACCTGACAGGAGCCTGTACAGTCTATATCTACAATAATATATACCTGACAGGAGCCCATACAGTCTGTATCTACAATAATATATACCTGACAGGAGCCCGTACAGTCTATATCTACAATAATATATACCTGACAGGAGCCCATACAGTCTGTATCTACAATAATATATACCTGACAGGAGCCCATACAGTCTATATCTACAATAATATATAACTGACAGGAGCCCATACAGTCTATATCTACAATAATATGTACCTGACAGCAGCCCATACAGTCTATATCTACAATAATATATACCTGACTGGAGCCCATACCGTCTGTATCTACAATAATATATACCTGATAGGAGCTCATACAGTCTGGATCTACAATAATATATACCTGACAGGAGCCTGTACACTCTATATCTACAATAATATATACCTGACAGCAGCCCATACAGTCTATATCTACAATAATATATACCTGACTGGAGCCCATACCGTCTGTATCTACAATAATATATAACTGACAGGAGCTCATACAGTCTGGATCTACAATAATATATACCTGACAGGAGCCTGTACAGTCTATAACTACAATAATATATACCTGACAGCAGCCCGTACAGTCTATATCTACAATAATATATACCTGACAGGAGCCCATATAGTCTGTATCTACAATAATATATACCTGACAGGAGCCCATACAGTCTATATCTACAATAATATATACCTGACAGGAGCCCGTACAGTCTATATCTACAATAATATATACCTGACAGGAGCCCGTACAGTCTATATCTACAATAATATATACCTGAACGGAGCCCATACAGTCTGTATCTACAATAATATATACCTGACAGGAGCCCATACAGTCTATATCTACAATGATATATACCTGACAGGAGCATGTACAGTCTATATCTACAATAATATATACCTGACAGGATCCCATACAGTCTGTATCTACAATAATATATACCTGACAGGAGCCCATACAGTCTATATCTACAATAATATATACCTGACAGGAGCCCATACAGTCTGTATCTACAATAATATATACCTGACAGGAGCCCGTACAGTCTATATCTACAATAATATATACCTGAACGGAGCCCATACAGTCTGTATCTACAATAATATATACCTGACAGGAGCCCATACAGTCTATATCTACAAAAATATATACCTGAAGGAGACTGTACAGTCTATATCTACAATAATATATACCTGACAGGAGCCCATACAGTCTGTATCTACAATAATATATACCTGACAGGAGCCCATACAGTCTATATCTACAATAATATATACCTGACAGGAGCCCATACAGTCTGTATCTACAATAATATATACCTGACAGGAGCCCGTACAGTCTGTATCTACAATAATATATACCTGACAGGAGCCCGTACAGTCTGTATCTACAATAATATATACCTGAACGGAGCCCATACAGTCTGTATCTACAATAATATATACCTGACAGGAGCCCATACAGTCTATATCTACAATAATATATACCTGACAGGAGCCTGTACAGTCTATATCTACAATAATATATACCTGACAGGAGCCCATACAGTCTGTATCTACAATAATATATACCTGACAGGAGCCCGTACAATCTATATCTACAATAATATATACCTGAACGGAGCCCATACAGTCTGTATCTACAATAATATATACCTGACAGGAGCCCATACAGTCTATATCTACAATAATATATACCTGACAGGAGCCCATACAGTCTATATCTACAATAATATATACCTGACAGCAGCCCATACAGTCTATATCTACAATAATATATACCTGATAGGAGCTCATACAGTCTGGATCTACAATAATATATACCTGACAGGAGCCTGTACAGTCTATATCTACAATAATATATACCTGACAGCAGCCCATACAGTCTATATCTACAATAATATATACCTGACTGGAGCCCATACCGTCTTTATCTACAATAATATATAACTGACAGGAGCTCATTCAGTCTGGATCTACAATAATATATACCTGACAGGAGCCTGTACAGTCTATATCTACAATAATATATACCTGACAGCAGCCCATACAGTCTATATCTACAATAATATATACCTGACAGGAGCCCATACAGTCTGTATCTACAATAATATATACCTGACAGGAGCCCATACAGTCTATATCTACAATAATATATACCTGACAGGAGCCCGTACAGTCTATATCTACAATAATATATACCTGACAGGAGCCTGTACAGTCTGTATCTACAATAATATATACCTGACAGGAGCCCATACAGTCTGTATCTACAATAATATATACCTGACAGGAGCCTGTACAGTCTGTATCTACAATAATATATACCTGACAGGAGCCCATACAGTCTGTATCTACAATAATATATACCTGACTGGAGCCCGTACAGTCTATATCTACAATAATATATACCTGAACGGAGCCCATACAGTCTGTATCTACAATAATATATACCTGACAGGAGCCCATACAGTCTATATCTACAATAATATATACCTGACAGGAGCCTGTACAGTCTATATCTACAATAATATATACCTGACAGGAGCCCATACAGTCTGTATCTACAATAATATATACCTGACCGGAGCCCTTACAGTCTATATCTACAATAATATATACCTGACAGGAACCCATACAGTCTGTATCTACAATAATATATACCTGACAGGAGCTCGTACAGTCTATATCTACAATAATATATACCTGAACGGAGCCCATACAGTCTGTATCTACAATAATATATACCTGACAGGAGCACATACAGTCTATATCTACAATAATATAAACCTGACAGGAGCCCATACAGTCTGTATCTACAATAATATATACCTGACAGGAGCCCATACAGTCTATATCTACAATAATATATACCTGACAGGAGCCCGTACACTCTATATCTACAATAATATACACCTGAACGGAGCCCATACAGTCTGTATCTACAATAATATATAACTGACAGGAGCCCATACAGTCTATATCTACAATAATATATACCTGAAGGAGCCTGTACAGTCTATATCTACAATAATATATACCTGACAGGAGCCCATACAGTCTGTATCTACAATAATATATACCTGACAGGAGCCCATACAGTCTATATCTACAATAATATATACCTGACAGGAGCCCATACAGTCTGTATCTACAATAATATATACCTAACAGGAGCCCGTACAGTCTGTATCTACAATAATATATACCTGACAGGAGCCCGTACAGTCTATATCTACAATAATATATACCTGAACGGAGCCCATACAGTCTGTATCTACAATAATATATACCTGACAGGAGCCCATGCAGTCTATATCTACAATAATATATACCTGACAGGAGCCTGTACAGTCTATATCTACAATAATATATACCTGACAGGAGCCCATACAGTCTGTATCTACAATAATATATACCTGACAGGAGCCCGTACAGTCTATATCTACAATAATATATACCTGAACGGAGCCTATACAGTCTGTATCTACAATAATATATACCTGACTGGAGCCCATACAGTCTATATCTACAATAATATATACCTGACAGGAGCCCATATAGTCAATATCTACAATAATATATACCTGACAGCAGCCCATACAGTCTATATCTACAATAATATATACCTGACTGGAGCCCATACCATATGTATCTACAATAATATATACCTGATAGGAGCTCATACAGTCTGGATCTACAATAATATATACCTGACAGGAGCCTGTACAGTCTATATCTACAATAATATATACCTGACAGCAGCCCATACAGTATATATCTACAATAATATATATCTGACTGGAGCCCATACCGTCTGTATCTACAATAATATATACCTGACAGGAGCTCATACAGTCTGGATCTACAATAATATATACCTGACAGGAGCCTGTACAGTCTATATCTACAATAATATATACCTGACAGCAGCCCGTACAGTCTATATCTACAATAATATATACCTGACAGGAGCCCATACAGTCTGTATCTGCAATAATATATACCTGACAGGAGACCATACAGTCTATATCTACAATAATATATACCTGACAGGAGCCCGTACAGTCTATATCTACAATAATATATACCTGACAGGAGCCTGTACAGTCTGTATCTACAATAATATATACCTGACAGGAGCCCATACAGTCTGTATCTACAATAATATATACCTGACAGGAGCCCATACAGTCTGTATCTACAATAATATATACCTGACTGGAGCCCGTACAGTCTATATCTACAATAATATATACCTGAACGGAGCCCATACAGTCTGTATCTACAATAATATATACCTGACAGGAGCTCATACAGTCTATATCTACAATAATATTTACCTGACAGGAGCCTGTACAGTCTATATCTACAATAATATATACCTGACAGGAGCCCATACAGTCTGTATCTACAATAATATATACATGACAGGAGCCCATACAGTCTATATCTACAATAATATATACCAGACAGGAGCCCATACAGTCTGTATCTACAATAATATATACCTGACAGGAGCCCGTACAGTCTAGATCTACAATAATATATACCTGACAGGAGCCTGTACAGTCTGTATCTACAATAATATATACCTGACAGGAGCCCATACAGTCTGTATCTACAATAATATATACCTGACAGGAGCCCATACAGTCTGTATCTACAATAATATATACCTGACAGGAGCCCATACAGTCTATATCTACAATAATATATACCTGACAGGAGCCTGTACAGTCTATATCTACAATAATATATACCTGACAGGAGCCCATACAGTCTGTATCTACAATAATATATACCTGACAGGAGCCCATACAGTATATATCTACAATAATATATACCTGACAGGAGCCCATACAGTCTGTATCTACAATAATATATACCTGACAGGAGCCCATACAGTCTATATCTACAATAATATATACCTGAACGGAGCCCATACAGTCTGTATCTACAATAATATATACCTGACAGGAGCCCATACAGTCTATATCTACAATAATATATACCTGACAGGAGCCTGTACAGTCTATATCTACAATAATATATACCTGACAGGAGCCCATACAGTCTGTATCTACAATAATATATACCTGACAGGAGCCCATACAGTATATATCTACAATAATATATACCTGACAGGAGCCCATACAGTCTGTATCTACAAATATATGTAACTGACAGGAGCCCATACAGTCTATATTTACAATAATATATACCTGAACGGCGCCCATACAGTCTGTATCTACAATAATATATACCTGACAGGAGCCCATACAGTCTATATCTACAATAATATATACCTGACAGGAGCCTGTACAGTCTATATCTACAATAATATATACCTGACAGGAGCCCATACAGTCTGTATCTACAATAATATATACCTGACAGGAGCCCATACAGTATATATCTACAATAATATATACCTGACAGGAGCCCATACAGTCTGTATCTACAATAATATATACCTGACAGGAGCCCATACAGTCTATATCTACAATAATATATACCTGAACGGAGCCCATACAGTCTGTATCTACAATAATATATACCTGACAGGAGCCCATACAGTCTATATCTACAATAATATATACCTGACAGGAGCCTGTACAGTCTATATCTACAATAATATATACCTGACAGGAGCCCATACAGTCTGTATCTACAATAATATATACCTGACAGGAGCCCATACAGTCTATATCTACAATAATATATACCTGACAGGAGCCTGTACAGTCTATATCTACAATAATATATACCTGACAGGAGCCCATACAGTCTGTATCTACAATAATATATACCTGACAGGAGCCCATACAGTATATATCTACAATAATATATACCTGACAGGAGCCCATACAGTCTGTATCTACAATAATATATACCTGACAGGAGCCCATACAGTCTATATCTACAATAATATATACCTGAACGGAGCCCATACAGTCTGTATCTACAATAATATATACCTGACAGGAGCCCATACAGTCTATATCTACAATAATATATACCTGACAGGAGCCTGTACAGTCTATATCTACAATAATATATACCTGACAGGAGCCCATACAGTCTGTATCTACAATAATATATACCTGACAGGAGCCCATACAGTATATATCTACAATAATATATACCTGACAGGAGCCCATACAGTCTGTATCTACAATAATATATAACTGACAGGAGCCCATACAGTCTATATCTACAATAATATATACCTGAACGGAGCCCATACAGTCTGTATCTACAATAATATATACCTGACAGGAGCCCATACAGTCTATATCTACAATAATATATACCTGACAGGAGCCTGTACAGTCTATATCTACAATAATATATACCTGACAGGAGCCCATACAGTCTGTATCTACAATAATATATACCTGACAGGAGCCCGTACAGTATGTAGATTCAAGATTCAAGATTCAAAGAAGCTTTATTGGCAGGACTAAATACACATTAGTTTTGCCAAAGCAGGTGTACAGAAGGGAATAGGGATAGGGACTGTAGGGATGTTGGGAAGGGACTGTAGGAAAGGTGGATGGGGCAGATCCAGGTTGGGGCTATAGAAGTCCATGGCATAGGGAAGGTGGATGGCGGCATGGGGGCAGATCCAGGATGAGGCTATAGAAATCAATGGCATAGGGAAGGTGGATGGGGGATTGAGGCATATCCAGGGTGGGTGCCATAGAAGTCCATGGCATATCAGAGTTCTCTTTCTCGCAGTCTATGGCATTCGTTCACATATTGCGCTGCTATCTCCACTGCTCTCTCTTCTTCCCCCAGCAGGATGTATGTTTTCTCTTCCTCCTTCATGGTGGTGAAATCCGGGAAGAGATGTGAGAGTCTCCTGAAGTGAGTGTCCCTCACTGCTGAGTACTTGGAGCAGTGTAGCAGGAAGTGGGTCTCATCCTCCAGGGCCTCCTGGTCACAGTGTTGGCACAGTCTTTCCTCCCTGGGCTTGTAGCTCTGCCTGTGTCGGCCGGATTCGATGGCCAGACTGTGTGCACTGAGTCTATACCGGCTCAGGATCTTGCGGTCTTTGGGGTCCTGGAGTTTCTCCAGGTATGGAGCCAGTCTGTAGTCTCTCTGTAGACTTTGGTACATGGTCAGTTTCTGTGAGCTGATGATGTCGTTCTTCCAGTCACTTACGTACCTCTCCTGGCCTTCGTCTACCATCTTCCTGATTCCGGCTTTTGTCAGGTTGTTGTGATAGGTTTTCTGGTCAGGTTGGGTTTGGGTGAGCTGTTCCGAGGGTCATGGTTTTTCTGTTTCTGTTTTCTTTCTGTTTTTCTGTTTCTGTTTTCTGACTTCTTTGCACAAGAAGTCTGTATCTACAATAATATATACCTGACAGGAGCCCATACAGTCTATATCTACAATAATATATACCTGACAGGAGCCTGTACAGTCTATATCTACAATAATATATACCTGACAGGAGCCCATACAGTCTGTATCTACAATAATATATACCTGACAGGAGCCAGTACAGTCTATATCTACAATAATATATACCTGAACGGAGCCCATACAGTCTGTATCTACAATAATATATACCTGAACGGAGCCCATACAGTCTGTATCTACAATAATATATACCTGACAGGAGCCCATACAGTCTATATCTACAATAATATATACCTGACAGGAGCCTGTACAGTCTATATCTACAATAATATATACCTGACAGGAGCCCATACAGTCTATATCTACAATAATATATACCTGACAGGAGCCTGTACAGTCTATATCTACAACAATATATACCTGACAGGAGCCTGTACAGTCTGTATCTACAATAATATATACCTGACAGGAGCCCATACAGTCTGTATCTACAATAATATATACCTGACAGGAGCCTGTACAGTCTGTATCTACAATAATATATACCTGACAGGAGCCCATACAGTCTATATCTACAATAATATATACCTGACTGGAGCCCGTACAGTCTATATCTACAATAATATATACCAGACAGGAGCCCATACAGTCTGTATCTACAATAATATATACCTGACAGGAGCCCGTACAGTCTATATCTACAATAATATATACCTGACAGGAGCCCGTACAGTCTATATCTACAATAATATATACCTGAACGGAGCCCATACAGTTTGTATCTACAATAATATATACCTGACAGGAGCCCATACAGTCTATATCTACAATAATATATACCTGACAGGAGCCTGTACAGTCTATATCTACAATAATATATACCTGACAGGAGCCCATACAGTCTATATCTACAATAATATATACCTGACAGGAGCACATGCAGTCTGTATCTATAATAATATATACCTGACAGGAGCCCGTACAGTCTGTATCTACAATAATATATACCTGACAGGAGCCCATACAGTCTGTATCTATAATAATATATACCTGACAGGAGCACATGCAGTCTATATCTACAATAATATATACCTGACAGGAGCCTGTACAGTCCATATCTACAATAATATATACCTTACAGGAGTCCGTATAGCCTATATCTACAATATATACCTGACAGGAGCCCATACAGTCTATATCTACAATAATATATACCTGACAGGAGCCCGTACAGTCTATAGATTCAAATAATAATAATAATAATAATAATAATTTTTATTTATATAATAATAATAATAATTTTTATTTATATAGCGCCAACATATTCCGCAGCACTTTACAATTAAGCGGGGACATGTACAGACAATAAATTCAATACAAGTTAAGACAATTCAAACAATGACATTAGGAGTGAGGTCCCTGCTCGCAAGCTTACAATCTACAAGGAAATGGGGGGACACAGTAGGTGAGAAATGCTTGTTAATTCAGGTCTGGCAATTATAATAGGGATTTTCATATAAAGCTGCATGATCCGGTCATCAGCCCGTGTGTTTAAGCGCAATAGACAAGTATCAAGTGCAGTTATCATGTGCATGAAGGGTGTGGAGACAGATGAATAGTAGGGTGCAGATTCAGAATAATATTTGGAAGGAGGGAACAGGGCAAAGTTAGCTTGCTGAGTAGTTGATGTGATAGGCTTCTTTGAAGAGATGGGTTTTCAAAGCGCGCTTGAATAGGTCAGGGCTAGGTATCAGTCTGATCGTCTGGGGAAGTGCATTCCAGAGAGCTGGAGCAGCACGAGAGAAGTCTTGGAGACGGAGGTGCGAGGTTCGGATTACGGGGGATGTTAGTCTTAGGTCATTTGTAGAACGGAGGGCACGTGTAGGGCGATAGACAGAGATGAGAGAGGAGATATAAGGCGGTGCAGAACAGTGGAGAGCTTTGTGGGTGAGAGAGATGAGTTTATACTGGACCCTGTAGCGAATAGGTAGCCAGTGTAATGACTGGCACAAGATGGAGGCATCGGTGAAGCGGCTGGACAGAAATATGACCCTGGCTGCCGCATTCAAGATGGATTGGAGAGGAGAAAGTTTGGTAAGAGGGAGACCGATCAGAAGAGAGTTGCAGTAGTCCAGACGAGAATGAATAAGAGCGACAGTAAGAGTCTTAGCAGTTTCAAAGGTGAGAAAAGGTCGGATTCTGGAGATGTTTTTAAGATGCAGGTGACAAGAGCGACTGAGTGATCGGATGTACGGAGTAAAGGAAAGTTCAGTGTCGAATATGACCCCAAGACAGCGGGCATGCTGCTTGGGAGTTATGGTTGAACCCTCCAGGGTTATTTCGATGTTAGGTAGTGTGAGGTTAGTAGAGGGGAGAAACACAAGAAGTTCAGTTTTAGAGAGATTTAGTTTCAGATAGAGGGAGGACATGATGCTAGAGACAGCAGACAGACAATCCTTGGTATTTTGAATTAGGGTAGGGGTGATGTCAGGGGAAGAAGTGTATAATTGGGTGTCATCAGCATAGAGATGATACTGGAACCCAAATCTGCTGATTGTTTGTCCAATAGGGGCAGTGTATAAAGAGAAGAGGAGGGGGCCTAGGACTGAGCCCTGCGGGACCCCGATAGTAAGGGGACGAGAAGAGGAAGAGGAGCCAGAAAAAGATACAGTGAAGGATTCAAAGATTCAAAGAAGCTTTATTGGCAGGACTAAATACACATTAGTTTTGCCAAAGCAGGTGTACAGAAGGGAATAGGGATAGGGACTGTAGGGATGTTGGGAAGGGGCTGTAGGAAAGGTGGATGGGGCAGATCCAGGTTGGGGCTATAGAAGTCCATGGCATAGGGAAGGTGGATGGCGGCATGGGGGCATATCCAGGATGAGGCTATAGAAGTCCATGGCATAGGGAAGGTGGATGGGGGATTGGGGCATATCCAGGGTGGGTGCCATAGAAGTCCATGGCATATCAGAGTTCTCTTTCTCGCAGTCTATGGCATTCGTTCACATATTGCGCTGCTATCTCCACTGCTCTCTCTTCTTCCCCCAGCAGGATGTATGTTTTCTCTTCCTCCTTCATGGTGGTGAAATCCGGGAAGAGATAACTAGACTAGATAACTTATGACTAGAGGATAAGGGAGATTTTGAATTTCTGCAGAAACTTGTGGACACTGGACACTTTTGGATTGTGTGAGGCCCACTGATATCTGAGCGCTAGGTCACAGGCTCGATGGCACAGCTGTGACAAAAGTGACTTGAGGATAAGGGAGATTTTGAATTTCTGCAGACACTTGTGGACACTGGACACTTTTGGATTGTGTGAGGCCCACTGATATCTGAGCGCTATGTCACAGGCTCGATGGCACAGCTGTGACAAAAGTGACTAGAGGATAAGGGAAATTTTTAATTTCTGCAGACACTTGTGGACACTGGACACTTTTGGATTGTGTGAGGCCCACTGATATCTGAGCGCTATGTCACAGGCTCGATGGCACAGCTGTGACAAAAGTGACTAGAGGATACGGGAGATTTTGTATTTCTGCAGACACTTGTGGACACTGGACACTTTTGGATTGTGTGAGGCCCACTGATATCTGAGCGCTATGTCACAGGCTCGATGGCACAGCTGTGACAAAAGTGACTAGAGGATAAGGGAGATTTTGAATTTCTGCAGACACTTGTGGACACTGGACACTTTTGGATTGTGTGAGGCCCACTGATATCTGAGCGCTATGTCACAGGCTCGATGGCACAGCTGTTACAAAAGTGACTAGAGGATAAGGGAGATTTTGAATTTCTGCAGACACTTGTGGACACTGGACACTTTTGGATTGTGTGAGGCCCACTGATATCTGAGCGCTATGTCACAGGCTCGATGGCACAGCTGTGACAAAAGTGACTAGAGGATAAGGGAGATTTTGAATTTCTGCAGACACTTGTGGACACTGGACACTTTTGGATTATGTGAGGCCCACTGATATCTGAGCGCTATGTCACAGGCTCGATGGCACAGCTGTGACAAAAGTGACTAGAGGATAAGGGAGATTTTGAATTTCTGCAGACACTTGTGGACACTGGACACTTTTGGATTGTGTGAGGCCCACTGATATCTGAGCGCTATGTCACAGGCTCGATGGCACAGCTGTGACAAAAGTGACTAGAGGATAAGGGAGATTTTGAATTTCTGCAGACACTTGTGGACACTGGACACTTTTGGATTGTGTGAGGCCCACTGATATCTGAGCGCTATGTCACAGGCTCGATGGCACAGCTGTGACAAAAGTGACTAGAGGATAAGTGAGATTTGAATTTCTGCAGACACTTGTGGACACTGGACACTTTTGGATTGTGTGAGGCCCACTGATATCTGAGCGCTATGTCACAGGCTCGATGGCACAGCTGTGACAAGTGACTAGAGGATAAGGGAGATTTTGAATTTCTGCAGACACTTGTGGACACTGGACACTTTTGGATTGTGTGAGGCCCACTGATATCTGAGCGCTATGTCACAGGCTCGATGACACAGCTGTGACAAAAGTGACTAGAGGATAAGGGAGATTTTGAATTTCTGCAGAAACTTGTGGACACTGGACACTTTTGGATTGTGTGAGGCCCACTGATATCTGAGCGCTAGGTCACAGGCTCGATGGCACAGCTGTGACAAAAGTGACTTGAGGATAAGGGAGATTTTGAATTTCTGCAGACACTTTTGGACACTGGACACTTTTGGATTGTGTGAGGCCCACTGATATCTGAGCGCTATGTCACAGGCTCGATGGCACAGCTGTGACAAAAGTGACTAGAGGATAAGGGAGATTTTTAATTTCTGCAGACACTTGTGGACACTGGACACTTTTGGATTGTGTGAGGCCCACTGATATCTGAGCGCTATGTCACAGGCTCGATGGCACAGCTGTGACAAAAGTGACTAGAGGATACGGGAGATTTTGAATTTCTGCAGACACTTGTGGACACTGGACACTTTTGGATTGTGTGAGGCCCACTGATATCTGAGCGCTATGTCACAGGCTCGATGGCACAGCTGTGACAAAAGTGACTAGAGGATAAGGGAGATTTTGAATTTCTGCAGACACTTGTGGACACTGGACACTTTTGGATTGTGTGAGGCCCACTGATATCTGAGCGCTATGTCACAGGCTCGATGGCACAGCTGTGACAAAAGTGACTAGAGGATAAGGGAGATTTTGAATTTCTGCAGACACTTGTGGACACTGGACACTTTTGGATTGTGTGAGGCCCACTGATATCTGAGCGCTATGTCACAGGCTCGATGGCACAGCTGTGACAAAAGTGACTAGAGGATAAGGGAGATTTTGAATTTCTGCAGACACTTGTGGACACTGGACACTTTTGGATTATGTGAGGCCCACTGATATCTGAGCGCTATGTCACAGGCTCGATGGCACAGCTGTGACAAAAGTGACTAGAGGATAAGGGAGATTTTGAATTTCTGCAGACACTTGTGGACACTGGACACTTTTGGATTGTGTGAGGCCCACTGATATCTGAGCGCTATGTCACAGGCTCGATGGCACAGCTGTGACAAAAGTGACTAGAGGATAAGGGAGATTTTGAATTTCTGCAGACACTTGTGGACACTGGACACTTTTGGATTGTGTGAGGCCCACTGATATCTGAGCACTATGTCACAGGCTCGATGGCACAGCTGTGACAAAAGTGACTAGAGGATAAGTGAGATTTGAATTTCTGCAGACACTTGTGGACACTGGACACTTTTGGATTGTGTGAGGCCCACTGATATCTGAGCGCTATGTCACAGGCTCGATGGCACAGCTGTGACAAAAGTGACTAGAGGATAAGGGAGATTTTGAATTTCTGCATACACTTGTGGACACTGGACACTTTTGGATTGTGTGAGGCCCACTGATATCTGAGCGCTATGTCACTGGCTCGATGGCACAGCTGTGACAAAAGTGACTAGAGGATAAGGGAGATTTTTAATTTCTGCAGACACTTGTGGACACTGGACACTTTTGGATTGTGTGAGGCCCACTGATATCTGAGCGCTATGTCACAGGCTCGATGGCACAGCTGTGACAAAAGTGACTAGAGGATAAGGGAGATTTTGAATTTCTGCAGACACTTGTGGACACTGGACACTTTTGGATTGTGTGAGGCCCACTGATATCTGAGCGCTATGTCACAGGCTCGATGGCACAGTTGTGACAAAAGTGACTAGAGGATAAGGGAGATTTTGAATTTCTGCAGACACTTGTGGACACTGGACACTTTTGGATTGTGTGAGGCCCACTGATATCTGAGCGCTATGTCACAGGCTCGATGGCACAGCTGTGACAAAAGTGACAAGAGGATAAGGGAGATTGGATTGCTTTTAAAAAAGCAGTTTGCAGAGCAGTGGGTAAACAGCAATGCAGCGGTCAGGAAGCCTTAGAAGGCAGCCCAACAACCAACACCACTGATACACCACAATATAGCCTCCCCTTGCACTGCACACACAGTGACTGGTGTGTTGTACAGGCACAATCGCTAGCAGCAGAAGCAGTTTTTTTTTCTTCTTCCCTGCCTAACGCTCTCCCTACAGAATCAGCAGCAGCAACCTCTCCCCATGCTAAGATCGGCAGAAGTAAGTAGGCGGTCGGCATGCACGCCCTTTTATACCCCCTGTGACGCCCACCAAAGCAAGCCAATCACTTGCATGCCCTTCTGAAAGATGGTGGTGACTCGTGCCTATGTCATCACGTTGCCCACAGTGTCCGTGGATCCTGATTGGCTGAAAAAGAGCGCAAAACAAACATTTGAAACGCGACTTTGGCGTGTAAGTCGCCGACCTCGTGGCCGACCTCATCCTAGGGTCGGGTTTCGTTTCATGAAACCCGACTTTGCCAAAAGTCACCGACTTTTGAAATTTTTCGACCCGTTTCGCTCAACTCTACTTATTACGCCTTCTGAACTCCTGACGCTGCTCTCTGGAGAAAACTCTATCACATTGCATAGGTTCAGTCATTTGTTCAACAGGTGGCAACACCTCTCGTGCAGTTTTGCGTTCGCGCAAACGCCTATCAACCTGAATGGCTAATGACATAGAATCGTCAAGACCAGAGGGAACAGGAAATCCCACCATAGTATCTTTTACGGCTTCTGACAAACCCTTCCGAAAGAGAGCAGCCAAGGCATTATCATTCCAAGTAGTAAGTACCGCCCACTTTCGGAATTTTTGACAGTACAATTCTGCAGAATCTCGACCCTGATTCAATGCCAGCAGGGTCTTTTCAGCCTGATCAATGGCATTAGGTTCGTCATACAACAAGCCCAAGGCTTGAAAAAATGCGTTCACATTAGTAAGAATAGGATCATCTGGTTTCAAAGAAAACGCCCAATCCTGGGGATCGCCACGCAGCAAAGAGATGACAATTTTAACCTGCTGCGCGGAGCTCCCTGACGAGTTAATTTACAATTATTTTTGAAATGCAAAAATTTAGACCGATCACCACAAAATACATCAGGTGTAGGAATCTTTGGTTCAGCAGCATGTGAATGAGCAAGGTAGGCGGAAATTCCCCGCACTTCCGCAGCGAGCTGCTCCACACGATCAGACAATTGCTTTATCTCCATTGAGAGAAAAAAAAAATTCCCCCTACGGCCTCAGAGATATAGAGGAAAAAATATACACACTTTTTTTTTTTTTTGCAATTCTTTCCTGCTATTGAGTACCCTAGGATCGGCGGTCAGGCGGGTGATTCTGTTATGATTGAGTGACCGTAGGAGGCAGACACAAAAATAGAAGCTTCGTCCAGAAAACCAGAGGAGCTGGCAACTATCCGATTGCAGACCCCTGAACCTATCAACACAACTAGCAGTAGCCGTGGGGGGTACCTAGGGTGCCCTAGACCCCTCGAACACAGCCGGAGAACTATATAGCCTAAAGATAGAAAGGGAAATCTAAACTGCCCCAGAGCAGACCCCAAAGTAAAAGGCAGCTCCCAACATATAATGACGGTGAAGCAAGATGAAAAAACACTGACACAGATAGAAAGATAGGCTGAGCAAACGTTGGGGCCCAATCTAATCTAAACAGGAAAGGAAAGGAAAGCTGTTGTCTGCAATCGGCAAAAAACCCTATCAAAAACATAGGCCACCAAGCTGAAATGGAAAAAGACCCTGAAGCAACTAAGCTTCAAAACTAAATCAGCACTCTGGTATTTTCAGGAGACAGAGCTAAGGAGTTCAGCTCACCCCAGCAGGGAATGGCTGAAATCCAGAAAAAACAAAGCAAGGCACAAATGCAAAAAGCAAGGAAGAAAACTTAGCTTTAGCAGAGAAGGAATTCAGACTGGACTCCAAGGATACCACAGAGAAATCACCCACAGGGAGAATGGGCGTATGCAGCCTTATATCCAGTCTGTGACTCCGCTCAGCCAGTCATCATCATTAATCTCAGGTGTCTGATAATCAGACTCACTACCTCTCCTTACCAGAAGAGGGAGTTCCTCGGGCCTCAGTGATGAAGGGGAAAATGAACTCACAACACCTCCATTGAAGGTAAAGACATTATGATTTAATAAAAATTCCAATAATAATAAAACAAGGACTGGAGCTCAAAAAACACTTAGTCGCCGCCAAGCCATCACAATGTTTGATGGAAGTATAAAGGAACTCCACATCTGCTGTTACTAGTATCACATTCTCATCAAGTTGTAATTGGTCAATTCTTTGTAAAGCAGACGTGGTGTCCCTCACAAATGATGGCAATTCGGCGACCAGTGGTTTGAGAAAAAAATCAACTATATCAGAGATCACCTCATATAGGCCAGAGTTACCTGCCACAATGGGGCGTCCAGGAGGATCCAGAGAGTTTTTATGAAGTTTAGAATTCAAATAAAAAGTTGCCATTTTCGGATGAAAATTACTTATGTTGTCCAACAATTTTTTAGAGATGATACCTTGAGAAAAGGCATCCTCCAAAATATTCACCAATTTAGCCTGAAAGGAAGACAAGGGATTAAATGTCAACTTAAGATAGCAATTGCTATCGCTAAGGAGTACATTGGCTTTTTTCTCATACATACTAGTCAGCCAAATGACTAGATTACCTCCTTTATCAGCCGCTTTATATGCGACTTCATCCCATGACTTGAGTTCATCCAATGCTAATTTCTCCATTTTAGTAAGATTAGACCTTCCCGTTTTGATCCTGGCTAAAGATTGAATGTCATTCGTTACTAATTTAGTAAGCACATCATTTGCTGGGCATAATCCTAGTGATGGAAAATTTTTTGATTTATCAAACAGGTGATTAGGAATGGTACTTACCTGTTTAATGGTATTTTCCTCTTCAAGGGATCTTCAAATCTCTAGGACATCAATTTCCTCTTTAGAATTGAAAACATCATTACTTTGAGCTTTAAAATGTAATTTCCTCAAAATCAGTTTACGTGAAAAAAGATGTGTGTCTTTCACCGCCGTGAACGGATCTATATTAGAAGAGGGTGAAAAGGTTAGGCCTTTTTCAAGTACACTTAATTGGGTTGCGGATAAAGTGTGTTCAGATAAATTAACCACCTTAAAATGATCTTTTCCTTTTCGTCCCCTCTGTGATATATTAAACATATTTTTTCTCTGATTTCCACTTCTAAGGGAAAAATCCCTATAAAGTTCATTGTCACTTAAGGAAACACTACTTTCCGCACCCAATATAGAAGTCTCAGAAGAATCTCTTGATCTTTGTCTTTGTGGCATTTGTTTTTTCTGTTGCCATCTATAAATTTTGTTCATTTCAAAGTCAGTAGTATCCCGCTGAAATTTCTTTAATTTGTTAAGGCTCACCTCTTCATCCCACTTCATGGAATCAGTCTCAAGTTCCTTAAGCCATATATCAAAATTTTCTTTTGGAATATCTTTTTGCAAGTTTTTATGAATACTATCCAGTTCCTCATCCATTTCTTTTAATGAAGCCGTATTCTTATCCACTAAAATTTGAATAAATTGAAAGGAACAAGTTGATACTGCATTCATCCATCTTTTGATCATAACTTCATTCCCCAATTCGTATTTGGGATACAATTGAATTCTCAATCCTCTGGGAATAATTTTAATAGATAAATAATTTTCCAAGAAACTCCTTTTCCACCATAGTTTTGTCTTACGATATAATACAGTTCTATAATGATACATTAGCTCTTTATGACTTTTAGTGGCATCTTGCGAAACACCCTGAGCATTTTGCTTAAAAATATCCGATGCTTTAGTACGCCAAGAGGTTTCTTTGGCTTTTAAATCAATTTAAGTGGACTAGTCTGTTTCAAAAACAGAAAGAACAATCAATACATCAACAAGTAGTCCATATACAAAATACACTGGCACTTCTTTAAACCATAGACACATGCGGGACTTATATAATCATTATGCCGAACTGAAGAGACCCAGCAATAACCATATTAAAAACCAAAAAGTTTATTGAAAATTATTAAAATACTTGTAAAAAAGACAAAATGCCCAGCAGGAGGAATTAGAACGCCATAATACAACAAAAATATTAGTTATGTAAGTAATCCCATACATAAATCAGGTTTACCCTAGGTTAATTAGCATAAATTAGCAGCTAGAGGTACATACACAATGTTTACTATAATGCAAATTAATTGTAAACCTAAATGCTATGCAATACAAACGACTTGATCAAAAGTAAATCATCTACATTAAGCAGCTTATCTTGGAGAATTTACTTTTGGTCAAGTCGTTTGTATTGCAGGATGCACATCCCTGTTCATCGCGGACTTCATTTCATATATTCACCAAGAAAGAAAATTGGATTTGAGCATGCTTAGAACATGCATATTCATGTTTATAGTGGACTTCCTTCCATACAAGCACCAAGTAAGAAAAATAGGATTCGAGCATGCTTCCTTCCATATAAGCATCAAGAAAGAAAATCTGATTTGAGCATGCTTAGAATATTGTTATCATTTTTGAGAGTCCAATTTAATTATTTATACTGGCTACGTGTCTATTGGATGTTTTTACGTCTATTTATTATGGAGGAATACCTTGGATTATGTTTATATCAAGGTTGATTAGCTGTTATGCACTTTGTCACTTTATAATATTTAATACAATATGATTGTTGGTTGTTTTTTTTAAAAAGGGTAAAAATATGGTAGATTTATAAAGATGTATTGATATGTCTTGCACTTTAATTATTGATATTTTTCACTCTATTAAATATTTATATATTCACTGTGATTCACTTCCTGGCGCCGCTGGAGTGGCAGCCTGTTACAGTAGCTCCTTCTTTGCTCTCCTTTTTTCTCTATTTTTTCTATTTTTCCTTTCTCTTTTTTATTGTTACTCCAAAGGACATTGCACTATGGAAGACCGTAAGAGGACCTGGACCTTCGATGGACTTTTTACCTTGTTTTTACTTGGATCTATTGTGTTGGGAAATCCAGGAACTGAAAAAGACCCTATTGTCTACTCCAGAGAAGCTATACTGCTGCTTAGGGACACAGCAAGGCAGCGTGCTGCTAATAGACCAGAGGATATTCTGCCAGAAATAAGGTGGACTAAGAGAAGACGTTGCAGAGCTGGAGCCCTCAGGAAATCTAGAAGAAGGCGCTATAGACCTGCTCTTCCCTCCGTCATTATGGGCAATGTGAGGTCACTCGGGAATTAGATGGACGAACTGTCGGCGCTGACCTGACATCATCGGGAATTAAGGGAGTGCAGTATGTTGCTGTTTACAGAGACCTGGCTCACCGAAGGTACTCCGGACACTGATGTCTCATTGGATGGCTTTAAACTCATTCGTGCGGACAGGACAAGGGAGAGTGGTAAGAGGAAGGGCGGAGGGCTGGCGATATTTGTGAATGATAGATGGTGTGACTCTAGGCATATCGTGGTCAAAGAGCAAACATGCTGTAAGGACATTGAGCTATTAGCTGTGGGCATGAGACCTTTTTATTTACCGAGGGAACTATCGCATGTAATCATGATAGCTGCATATGTCCCCCCTTCTGCGAAAGCTGATGCCGCCACTGAGGTCCTACAATCCACAGTGAGCATGAAGCAGTCCCTTCACCCCCAAGCACTCCTTCTGGTTTCGGGAGACTTCAATCATGTGTCTCCAGCATCCATACTACCCGGTTGCACACAGTATGTTACTTGCCTCACTAGAGACAACAAAATATTGGACTTGTTCTTTGCCAATGTGAGAGGGGCATATGCCTCGTCAGCCCTACCGCCCCTTGGAAGATCGGATTACAACCTAGTGCACCTCCAACCCGTGTACAAGCCATTTGTACAGAGAGAACCTGCTGTCACTCGCACAGTGAGGATATGGACTGAGGAGAGTGATGATGCTCTGAGAGACTGCTTTGAAACAACCACTTGGGATGTGCTGCAAGATTCCTATGGTGATGACATGGATGGTCTCACACATTGTATAACGGACTACATTAATTTCTGTGTAGACAACACGGTACCCACAAAAGTAGTGAGGTGCTTCTCTAACAATAAACCATGGATCAGCCCCGGAATAAAGGCTCTTCTCACAGAGAAGAAGTTGGCCTTCAGATCAGGTGACAAGGGCAGGCTGAGAGAGGTGCAGAAAGATCTGAAGAATCTAATCAGGCAGGGAAAGGCTAATTATAAGAGAAAAACTGAACTGAAATTGTCACAGAAAAGGATTCATGAAGTCTGGGAGGGTCTAAAGTCTATATCTGGGCATAGACAGACTGCCTCCAGGATGGTTGTAGATAAAGAGGGGCTTAATGAACTTAATCTATTCTTTAACAGATTTAATCACACACTGGCTGCTCCTGCCCCTGCATACCATTCACACCTCTCTGCTACAATAACCTCACCCCCTGCTGCAACTTGTCAACTGAGCCAGGGTCTGTTCTTCACAAGTACCCAGGTTGCAAAAGAACTGGATAAGATCAAAGTTTTGAAGGCTGCAGGTCCTGACGGCTTCAGTGCAAGGCTAATCAGACTCTGCGGGCACCAGCTGAGTGAGATAATTACATATCTGTTCAATATGAGCCTGAGAATAGGTATAGTACCACAACTGTGGAAATTATCGCGTGTGGTACCAGTTCCGAAGAAACCTTATCCGAAAGACCTTAATGACTATAGACCTGTAGCACTGACATTTTACCTGATGAAGGTACTAGAGAGATTGGTTCTCACACGTCTCCGTCCTCTAGTGAGCTCGGATATGGACCCTCTCCAGTTTGCCTACAGGCCGGGCATTGGTGTGGATGATGCCATTAACCACCTTCTAGGTAGGACTCTCTCTCACCTGGAGAAACCTGGGAACACAGTGAGAATAATGTTCTTCGATTTTTCTAGTGCTTTTAATACCATACAGCCAGGTCTACTGAGAGACAAGCTGGGCCTTGTTGGTGTGGACCTCCAACTCTCCACCTGGATCCTTAACTACCTCACGAACCGACCTCAGTTTGTAAAGGTTCGGGACAGTGTGTCAGACATGATGATCTGCAATACAGGGGCACCTCAAGGTACAGTTCTTGCCCCTTTTCTCTTCACACTGTACACTGCGGATTTTAAGTGCAACTCATCTAGCTGCTACTTGCAGAAGTATTCTGATGACTCTGCAATAGTAGGCCTCATCACAGGAGGAGATGAAAGAGAGTACAGAGACACTAACCAAGCTTTTGTGGAGTGGTGTCAGAGGAACCACCTTAGGATTAATTCCGGGAAGACCAAGGAATTGGTGGTGGACTTTCGCAAGGGAAAAAATCCACCAGTAGTGGTGAACATTCAGGGAAATGACATTGAGATAGTCGACACCTATAAGTACCTTGGTGTGATCCTCAATAATAAGCTTGACTGAGCCCATCACTTGGATGCAGTGTGCAGGAAGGGCCACAGTAGGCTTTATCTGCTCAGAAGGCTGAGAGCCTTTGGAGTTAGGGGGGCACGCCTTGCATCCTTCTTCAACTCTGTTGTGGCATCAGTCATCTTCTTTGGTGTGGTGTGCTGGGGTAGTGGCATATCAACCAGTAACAGGAATAGGCTGGACAAACTGATTAGAAGGGCCAGCTCTGTCCCTGGATGCCCCCTTGATCCAGTTCAGGAAGTAGGCGACAGGAGGATACTGGCCAAGGTGAGCTACATAGTGCAGAATGATTCCCATCCCATGCATGAGACTGTGACAAAGATGGGCAGTACTGTCAGTGACCGGCTACTTCATCCTAAATGTGAGAGGGAGCACAATCGAAAGTCCTTCCTTCCTGCTGCAGTTAGGCTGTATAACCAGCACTGTCCAAAACGGAGAACGACCCAAACAGTGAACTGATAGATCCAAAGTTGTGATAGTCCGGTTATATCTTTTTTTTTTTTTTTGTATATGTACCTACCTACTGTCAATGTAATGCCTTTATGCATCTGTATCTGTACTTGTTCCTGCCTTGCTGCTGTAATGTTCTGAATTTCCCCATGGTGGGACGATTAAAGGATTATCTTATATTGTATCACTTTATTTAGCCTTAAGTGCACCAATATTATTGTTCACCTTCTTGTTAAATAGATCTCCCGGGTCACTGGAGGTTAATGGTCTGTTCTTATAGGGAATAAAGCACTGTTTTGAATTTAGCAAGTTATACACGCTTAGGCACTTTTTATTCACTTACTCAATGACCCTGATGATAGCGCACGTGCGCAGAATCTGTAGTGCCGTTCACTTCCAGGAGCGCTCCACCATTGAGCCGCATGCGCAATAGTGTGTGGCTCAAGGAGCGCGTCACTAGAAGTGATGTTATACTCGGCTGCATGCGCCGGAGATATCTGAAGGAACGGATCTTTCTCTTGTAATATGTCATGACTTCCTATTGGTTCTCTGGGGTATTTAACCTCATGACATGCTCACCTCTGACACGCCCCCAGAAGAAGCAATTGCGAAACACACGTTGGGGTAGAGGAGGTCACGCCATGCAAGTCACAGACGCCTGGTTACATGAGGTAATTGTCCCTTTGTATCCATTGTTTCTTTGAGTTGACCAGATATATTAAATTGCACTTAGGATTTGTTATCCATGATGATATATTTACGCATTATATATTATAACTAGCTGAAGAGCCCGGCGCTGTCTGGGCATAGTAACTAACTGTGGTTAGTTATAACAAATTATAATTATCCTCCATCCCATAGTCCCGTGCCCATATACCCATCATACATATCCACGATCCCATAGTCCCGTGCCCATATACCCATCATTCATATCCTCCATCCCATAGTCTCGTGCCCATATACCCATCACGCATCCTCCATCCCATAGTCCCACGCCCATATGCCCATCACACATCCTCCATCCCATAGTCCCATGCCCATATACCCATCATACATATTCACCATCCCATAGTCGAGTGCCCATATACCCATCACACATCCTTCATCTCATAGTCCCGTGCCCATATACCCATCATACATATCGTCCATCCCATAGTCCCGTGCCCATATACCCGTCATACATATCCTCCATCCCATAGTCCAGTGCCCATATACCCATCACACATCCTCCATCCCATAGTCCCGTGCCCATATACCCGTCATACATATCCTCCATCCCATAGTCCAGTGCCCATATACCCATCACACATCCTCCATCCCATAGTCAACCATTATGACATCATAGTGAGCGGCGGGGCTTGCAACCTATGATGACATCAGCATCGCCATGGCAATCATTATGACATCATAATGAGGGGCAGGGCTTGATACGCACACACTGTTTCCCCATTATGTAGAGAGGGGCATTATGACATCATAATGAGGGGTGGGGCTTGACACGCACACACTTTTTCCCCAGCATATAGACGGGGCAAAATTGTTTGGTAAATTGGAACGCTCGGAGTTAAAATTTCACCTCACAACATAGCTTAGGACGCTCTCGGGGTCCAGACGTGTTCTGTGCCAAATTTTGTGGCTGTAGCTGTGACGGTGCGGATGCTTATCCCAGACATACACACACACACACATACATACACACACACACATACATACATACACACTTTGAGCTTTATATATTAGATGATGGGATTGCGGCATAGTGTCTAGGTTTACAATTAATTAGCATTATAGTAAACATTGTGTATGTACCTCTAGCTGCTAATTTATGCTAATTAACCTAGTGTAAACCTGATTTATGTATGGGATTACCTACATCTAATATATAAAGCTCAAGTGTGTGTATGTAAGTATGTTTGTATGTATATGTGTATGTCCAGGATTGGCATTCGCACCGTCGCAGCTACAGCCACAAAATTTGGCACAGTCACACGTCTGGACCCCGATAGTGTCCTAGGCTATGCTGTGAGGCGAAATTTTAACCCCGCACGTTCCAATTCACCAAACACTTTTTCCCCTATCTACATAATGGGGAAAAAGTGTGTGTGTGTGTCAAGCCCCGCCCCTCATTATGATGTCATAATGGTTGCCATGGCGATGCTGATGTCATCATAGGTTGCAAGCCCCGCTGCTCATTATGATGACATAATGGCTGACTATGGGATGGAGGATGTGTGATGGGTATATGGGCACTGGACTAAGGGATGGAGGATATGTATGATGGGCATATGGGCACAGGACTATGGGATGGAGGATGTGTGATGGGTATATGGGCACTGGACTATGGGATGGAGGATATGTATGACATGTATATGGGCATGGGACTATGGGATGGCGGATATGTATGATGGGTATATGGGCACGGGATTATGGGATGGCGAATATGTATGATGGGTATATGGGCACGGGACTATGGGATGGCGAATATGTATGATGGGTATATGGGCATGGGAATATGAGATGAAGGATGTGTGATGGGTAGATGGGCATGGGACTATGGGATGGATGATGTGTGATGGGTATATGGGCACTGGACTAAGGGATGGAGGATATGTATGATGGGCATATGGGCACAGGACTATGGGATGGAGGATGTGTGATGGGTATATGGGCACTGGACTATGGGATGGAGGATATGTATGACATGAATATGGGCACGGGACTATGGGATGGCGGATATGTATGATGGGTATATGGGCACGGGATTATGGGATGGCGAATATGTATGATGGGTATATGGGCACGGGACTATGGGATGGCGAATATGTATGATGGGTTTATGGGCATGGGAATATGAGATGAAGGATGTGTGATGGGTATATGGGCATGGGACTATGGGAAGGAGGATGTGTGATGGGTGTATGGGCACTCGACTATGGGATGGAGGATATGTATGATGGGTATATGGGCACGGGCCTATGGGATCGTGGATATGTATGATGGGTATATGGGGACGGGACTATGGGATGTAGGATAATTATAATTTGCTATAACTAACCACAGTTAGTTACTATGGCCAGGCAGCGCCGGGCTCTTCAGCTAGTAACTTATATTTTTGTTGTGTTGTGGCGTTCTAATTCCTCCTGCTGGGCATTTTATCTTTTTTACAAGTATTTTAATAATTTTCAATAAACTTTTTGGTTTTTAATATGGTTATTGCTGGGTCTCTTCAGTTTGGCAAAATGATTATATTATCCAGCATTTTTCAGTGTCTCTAAGGCTATTAATGTGTCTTCTCCTGTGGTCCCTAATATTTGTGGACCTTCTGAACCTGCCATAGCTTGTAACTTAGCTCCACAGAATCCTTTAAAGGAGGCACTCACATGTGAGGTTTCTCCTTTAGGTTTTCAGTTGAGTTTCTCTACTAAGGAACTCATTTGGAGTAATCAGTATGTTGATATTTTTACATTGCTTAACCGCAGGGATCAGCTGAGTTGACCTGAGAAAAAAGATGATAAAACTGATTCTGATGACTTGTAACATGGTTCTCTTACTGTAATTCTTTTAATAACTTGGTTCAAGCTTTCTCTATATACGCAGCTGTCCTGGGTGAAAAATTTCCAAATTTATGCAGTAAATTATTTCAACATGTAGATATTACCCTTGAGGCTTTTGGTGGTTTTGCTTGGCTCAACTACGATGAAGCATTCAGACAAACATTAGCGGTACATCCAGAGGTCAAATGGGGTCTTAAGGATGTTGGCCTCTGGATTAACCTTATGTTACCACAAAGGCAATCCTCAACCAGACACCCAGTCTATGGATCATCTAAAAAAGGTGTATGCTTTGCTTATAACTAGTGTTGAGCGACTTTTGGTTTTTTAGGGTCGAGTTTCGTTTCATGAAACCCGACTTTTCCAAGAGTCGGGTCGAGCAAAATCGGCCGACTATAGGGAAAAGTCGGAGTCGTCCCGAAACATGAAACCCAATGTAAGTCAATGGAGAATTAAAGTCGGCAGAGAGAGGAGGACAGGAAACACACCAACAGTGCCCATTTGAATGCCAAAAGCATAAATTCTTGTTACTGAAGCTTGTCAACCTTAATTAACTTCATAATACTAGTTACGCACTGAAAAATGGGGGTTATTTGGCTACAGTTGTGGGGGGGAGCTGGCTCCAGGTTTTCGTGGGCCCAGGGCCAAAGAGCGCCCCTTTAACACATACCACAACTCATGATGCTCCGATACGGCAGAGAAATAGCAGTATAGTACAATGAAAAATACTTCACTTCTTACATCTCATGACTGATATCCATTTTAAATTCTCCAATACCTCCAAAAACGGACAGTATATAACTCCATACAGTATTATGGCCAGCGCTTAGTGCGCTATACAGAGTAATGAGGCCCATATATTTCTCCATACGGAATCATTATTCCCATATAATGTTTCAAACCATATATGATGAGCTCCACATAATGCTATAGTATATGTTGGTCCCAATGGATGACGCTCCACTGTCTTATGGGCCCAAATAATGCTCCATATATAATGGGCCCCATTTCTACTGCTCTAGTGTATATTGGGCCCTGTAAATGCTGCTCCAGTGTCTGATGTCCAGCTTTGGAATGCTCCAGTGTATGGTGGGCCCCATATATCATTCACCAGATTATAGTGCTCCCCAAAAATTGCTGTCCCAACATTGAAAACAATTACATAAGTCTCCTTGCTAGGGAATCCCTGCTCTACTCTGAACTCCTTGTCGTCCCCATCTTCCAACTCACTGCACTTGGCTGTTTAGGCCCTCCCACCGGCAGAGACACTTTTGCATACTATGCGGTGCCCTGTGCCAGTGCCATCGCCCATGAGTATGCCCCCCCACCTGCTCAAGGAACCTGCACTTTCATCTGCACCTTCCTCTTTGTCACCGTGTAGGTGGTATAGTATGCGGGAAGGGGAACCTGAGTTTCCTCTGGGTCAGATTCTGGCTGTGTAGAGTGCAAGGGGAATGTAGTGGTCTGGGTCAATGTACCAGCAGCATCATCCAGCAGTGGCTGGGCCTCAGTGCACTTGTGGCGTCCCCAAGAGTACGGTCGCCACTGTGGCATTGCCTTCCTCCTAGGGAGTGTGTTGTCAAGCTTGGGAGCAACGAAGGATCTCTCTAGCAGTGAAACCAACACACAACACATTTCCCACTCCAGGCCAGCAGGGAGACCTCTGAACCTGACTGCTGAGGAGCTGCTCTCTGTGCTCGGGAGGAGGTAAGTTAGGGCACTCTGTGCAGGGAAGGGGAAGTGTGTGGACATGAGAAGGGGAGCTGGAGGATGAGCAGAGTTAAGGCTCACTCCTAGCTGGAGCGCATGGTCCGGATTCCGGTCTCTGAGTTTGTAGGGACACCGACGTTCCTGCAGCAGAAACCGGGGGAAGTAGCAGCTATAAATGCTCTGTACCCAACTAAGGCTCGGAGGCCCCAGCATCGATGTGTGCGAGGCAGAAGGAAAAGGCTACAGCTGTCTGCCATACAAGTAAAGTCTGAGGAACATCTGTTAGACAGGAGGCGTTTCAGTGAACCACGGTCCTGTGAGTGCTTCCCCCACATGCGCTAGAAAGGAGACATTCAGGAAGGTACATGTTGGCGGAGTGTTGGAAGGGAGCTTTCCATTCTGGTCCCGGAGGTTGGCAGAGGTCCTGACCCGGAGGACACAGCACGGAGGCAGGCATCTGTGTAACCTGCAGACTGTGAGTAAAGCTTTGGAACTGCACGCTCTGGTGTCCTACAGTTATTCCAGCACCGCTACTTCTGGGTACCTACACCGCGTGTGGCTTTCCCCCATCACTACATCTACACTTCCCTGGGACTCCAGCTCCACCTGTGGGGAGCTTCACCATCTTTGCTGCACAACACCATCAGTCCCAGAGGATCTGCATGCAGCGTCGGCCTAACATCTATGTTGCCGAACTCCACAGGTGGCGTCAAACTATCTATATAAACTCTTTACCATTCTACCACGCCATTTACATGGGCGCCCAGGGCCACCGTCCGGGTCACCGCTGCTGTGACACATCCCACTGACACCGGCCCAGTACCGAGTACCCCACAGCCCTGGGAGGGCGGCCCATATGCCGACTGCTGATCGGGCGGCGTTATTCCCACGAACCTCCAAACAGCGCCCCTGAAGGCAAAGTTTTTGGTTTCCGGGGGCAGTATGATTGTAAAGCTGAACCTTAAAGGAATGTCCGAAAGGGCACCACCAGGAGTGGAGCCTGTGGCTTAATTGGACTGCACCCGGGAAACCACTACCATACAAGCTACAGAAAAGATGGACAGATTGCAAGCTTTGTCGATTCTGTGTGTGGTGTGGTATATCCATTTTTAGTTGTGCTAGTGATTTCTCAGCTTTATTCCGTTAACGACCGAGACTCCGGCATGGCCCCGCGGTACGCGACAAGCTTACTAGAGGGATACGCGAGGTTGTGGCACGTGAGATCGAGCAATAACAGGTCCAGCATTCCAGTACATGTCCGGGGCTGCATGCACGCTACACTGAAAGGACCAGCTTTTGTCGCTTACTGGTGCAGATAACCTGCTGAACTCCGTTAGTGATGGGGATCTGGGATTCAGATTATTCCCCGCGAACGATGATTTCCCAGTAAGTTCAGGTCAACTGCAATTCCGGAGTTAGGCCTAACCGTCATTCCTGAAAAAATTACGAGTCCAAACCACAGGTGCTGTAGCTTGCTTAACAGCTCGGCAGCCGTTCTCAGGACCAGTATGGATTCAACAACATTGTAGAAAGTTGATAAAGGGTACAGTTTCACCGGATAACACGTATATATGTAGCCTAGTTTACACATAAAAATATATGTCTATAGATCAGGAGGCAGACTCAGATGTTCTCAGGCCCAGTATGGATTTGACCAGATTGTACAAAGTTGAGAAAGGGTACTTTATCACTGGATAGCAGGTATATATAGCATAGTTTAAACATGTAAAATCTCCGTGTTCTCAGTATGGATTACACAGCAATCTAAAAAGTGGAAAAAAGGAAATGCATTTGAGGCATACACAACTATATACTTTTGGTGTTATTTTTAAATCTTCATATATATTTCTGTCTCAGTAATACAGTCCAGCCTGTCCGCAATAGGAAATGAGATGCATACAATTAGTGACATAAAGGCTATTGATTGCAGAAATCTAGGAATTATTATTCACGGGAAAACTTCAGTCACAATTCTCATAGGCGATGCTGACCCTCAATTAATTTGTCTGTTGAGACAGTGAAAACATTTTTTTGTGAATAAAGTCATGCTGTATCGCACTTCCGTGGATTCCATCACTGTTACTCATCTCAATCCAATTTTTATCACAGGGAGCGATGTAAACATGGTGCTCACTGGCTATCATGATCTGTCACGTAACTTTGGAGTGCAAAAGACAGAAGCCACAGGCCGTAGGTGATTCTATTTGATTGGCATGAGAGGGCACATTTTGAAATGTGCGCCGGAATGTCACACGTTTGTGAGTAGGAAAACTGTGAAAGCTGATGATAAACCACCACTGCATGTAATTGTGAGTCAACGTCCATAAGAAACGGAAGCCACTGATCATCTGGAGCTAGAGCCCGGCCAGCAGGACAGGGCATAGCTACATCGTAACCATCATCTTTCAGTTCAATCAATTTGTAGTGGCAGTCCCAGTGAAGGATTTGACAGCCCAGACTACACAGCGGAGGAGCAGGGAGAGGTAAACATTGCAAATGCTGAGGCCCTGCCCAAACAAGGGGGGCCCACTCGTGGGCGTCGGTACTGGCACTGGGCCCCTCATAGTACGGCGGTGTGTCTGACGGCGGGTGTGCACCACCACTGTCAGAGACACTTGATTGCACTATGAGGGACCCTATGCCAGTGCCCACGCCCAAGAGTCGGCCTACCCACCTGTCCAGGGCAACGGCACTCGCACGGTTTTGTGTGCTAGGTGGTGACCCCGGCCTTGGGGGGGCCGCCCACTTAGGGAGGTTTACAAAGTGACATATGTAGATGTGGGTCATTCAGCTGCTGCAAAAGGTGAAATAGGTCAAGTTTGTGGAATAGGAGGACCAAAGCAAGCCATTTTTCTGGCAACCTATGTGTCATCAAGGGAAGGTGGGACAAAATCCTTGGAAACCCATGCATGGTTCATTTTAATGAAGGTTAGATCATCCACATTTTGGGTTGACAGACGGGTCCTTTTTTCTGTCAGGATTGATCCAGCTGCACTGAAGACTCTTTCCGATAGCACACTTGCAGCTGGGCAAGCGAGCTCCTGTAAGGCATATTGTGCCAATTCAGGTCAGGTGTCCAGTTTAGCGGCCCAATAGTCAAAGGGGAATGACCTGTGCGGGAGAACATCGATATGGGAGGAAAAGTAGTTGTTAACCATAGTTGACAACTGCTGACTCCTGTCACTTTCCATCGATGCAGTATTACCAGTTGTGTGAGCGGTCCGTGAAAAATCAGTCCACAACATTGTCATGAAACCCCTGTCTCCAACGCCACTTCTGCTGTGTGCACCACGAACACCTCTGCCAAGCCGCCCCTGGCCTGTACGGCTCGTGTGAGAACCATCACCGCTGCTGTGTGCTGGGAATGCCTCAACCAACCGGTTAACCAGAGTTGACTGTTTAGTAGCCAATATTAGGTCAAGGTTCTCCTGTGGCATGATGTTTTGTAATTTGCCTTTGTAGCGTGGATCCAGGATGCTGGCCAACCAGTAGTCGTCATCGTTCATCATTTTGGCAATGCGTGGGTCCCTTTTTAGGATCTGCAAGGGATAATCTGACATGTGGGCCAATGTTCCTGGTGTCAATGATGCACTGCGAGTGCTGGGTGGAGGAGCACTTTCTGGCAAATCCACATCCCTCCAGTCACGCACAAACCCTGTACCAGACCTTGCCACGCCAACATTTTCAATTGCCACACGAGATGCATCCTCCTCCCCTAAGTAATCATCCCCATCATCATCCTCCTCCTCCTCTTCTTCCTCCACCTCGTCCAGGAGAGGTCCCTGAGCAGACAATGGCTGAATGTCATCAAGGATTCCCTCCACCTCTTCCTCCTCATCAACATTGGCTGCAGACGCCTGCTCCTTAAGGTGCGTCAAAGTTTGCATTAGCAGACGCATAAGTGGGATGCTCATGCTTAGGATGGCGTTGTCTGCGCTTACCAGCTGTGTGCATTCCTCAAAACACTGAAGGACTTTACAGAGGTCTTTCAGCTTCGACCACTGCACACCTGTCAACTCCATGTCTGCTCTCAAAGTGCCTGGCCGTGTATCCTCCCACAAATGCATTATGGCCTGCCTCTGCTGGCACAGCCGCTCAAACATGTGCAGGGTGGAGTTCCACCTTGTTGCAATGTCAATAATGAGGCAGTGTTTGAGAAGGTGGAGCAATCGCTGCAGCTTCTGCATACGAATGGAGTGTACAGGTGACCGGCGGGTGTGCGCGCACAGTCTTCGCACCTTCTGGAGCAGGGCTGTTAACTCCGGATAATTATTGAGGAAGCACTGCACCACCAGGTTCAAGGTGTGAGCCAAGCAAGGTATGTGGCTGAGTTTTGAAAGGGCTATGGCTGCCAAAAAATTACGTCCGTTATCACTAACTACCTTGCCTGCCTCAAGATGTACACTGCCCAGCCATGACTCAGTTTGTCGCTGAAAGTACTCAGCCAGCACCTCGGCGGTGTGTCTGTCGCCCAAACACATCATCTGCAACACAGCCTGCTGACGCTTTCCACTAGCTGCTCGATAGGGGGACACCTCGTGTGCAACAGTGGCAGCTGCAGATGGAGTGCTCGTGCGACTGCTGTTATGATGAGTCACCGAAGGAGGAAAAAAAACAAAATACTAGCTAAGTCCAAAAAAACCAGAGAGGTTGGCAGCTATCGGATTGCAGACCCCTGAACCTATCCACAACAACTAGCAGTAGCCGTGGGGGGTTCCTACGGTGCCCTAGACCCCTCGATCACAGCCAGAGAACTACATAGCCTAAAGACAGAAAGGGGAAAAACTAAATTGCCCCAGAGCAGACCCCAAAGCAATAGGCAGCCCCCAACATATAATGATGGTGAAGCAAGATGAAAACACACAGATAGAAAGATAGGTTGAGCAAATGATGGGGCCCAAGCTAACTAAAATAGGACAGGATAGGAAAGCTGCTGTCTGCCATCCGCAAAAACCCTATCCAAAATGTGCCAACCGACTGATAGGAAAAACAGGCCCTGAAGTCGCTAGGCTTCAAAAGACTATATCAGCACTCAGGTATATTCTGAAGACAGAGCAAAAGATCAACAGATCAGAGACAAAAATGGAATTCAGCTCACCCCCGGCCGGGGATGGCAGAACTCCCAAAAAACAAGGCAAAACAAAAACAAAACTGAAGTGTACAAAGCAGAGAAGAAAAACTTAGCTTTGAGACGCAGGAATCAGACTGGTCTCCAAGAATCCAGCAGGATCACCAGCAAGGCAGAAGGGCGTCGACTGCCTTATATCCAGTCCTCAATTCCAGCCACAAAGTCATCATCTAGCTGCCCAGGTGTTTGGTAATCAGCCCCACTACCTTCCTTCACCAGAGGAGGGAGTTCATCAGACCTCAACGGTGAAGGGAAAAATGAACTCACAACAGTACCTCCCCCTTGAGGAGGGGTCACTGAACCCTCATCCATGCCACCAGGGCGATCCGGGTGAGCCCGATGATAGGCACGCACCAATCTTTTGACATGAATATCAGAGGCAGAGACCCAGGAATTATCCTCCTGACCATAACCCTTCCACTTAACCAAATCCTGGAGTCTCCATCTAGCCAGACGGGAATCCAGTATCTTCTCTACCTCATATTCCATGTTACCTTCAACCAATACAGGGTCAGGAGGTGCCACCACAGGAACTACTGGTTCAACAAACCTCTTCAACAAGGACTTATGAAACACATTATGAATTTTAAATGTGACAGGAAGAGCCAACCGAAAAGAGACCGGATTAATAATCTCCAAAATCTTGTAAGGTCTAATAAATCTAGGCTTAAACTTAGGAGAAGCCACCTTCATAGCGATATTTTTTGATGACAACCAAACCATATCACCCATCTTAAACTGGGGACCAACGGTCCTACGCCAGTTGGAAAACCGCTGGGCCCTTTCCTGGGAGAGAGACAACTTATCCACCACTTGGTCCCAGATCTGGTGCATTCTCTCCACCACAGTGTCAACACCTGGGCAGGCAGAGGGCTCCACCTGCCCTGAAGAAAATCGAGGGTGAAACCCAAAGTTACTGTACAAAAAAAAGGTGACATCAAAGTGGCAGAACTAGCTCTATTATTTAAAGCTAATTCGGCCAAGGGCAAAAATGAAACCCAATCATCCTGATCGGCAGAAATAAAACATCTCAAATACGACTCCAAAGTCTGGTTTGTTCTCTCCGTCTGCCCATTGGTCTGAGGGTGAAACGCAGAGGAGAAGGACAACTGAATTCCCAGCTTGGAACAGAAAGTCCTCCAAAATCTAGACACAAACTGAACTTCTCTGTCAGATACAATGTTCTCAGGAATCCCGTGCAAGCGAACCACCTGTTGCAAAAACAGGGGCACCAACTCAGAGGAAGATGGCAACTTAGGGAGTGGTACAAGATGGACCATCTTAGAGAATCTATCACAAATCACCCAAATAGCAGTCATTCTCTGAGAGACAGGCATATCAGAGATAAAATCCATTGAAATATGGGTCCATGGCCTCCTGGGCACCGGCAAAGGCATCAACAAGCCACTAGAGCGAGAACAAGGTTTAGACCGGGAGCAAGTCCCACAGGACTGCACAAAATTCCTGACATCATGAGACAAGGCGGGCCACCAAAAAGACCGACTCACCAGATCTCTAGTACCAAAAATACCTGGATGACCAGCCAATGCAGAGCAATGAACTTCAGACATCACTCTCTTCCTCCACTGGTCAGGAACATACAACTTTCCACTGGGACAACGCTCAGGTTTGTCCTCCTGAAACTCTTCCAGAGCATGTCTCAAATCGGGCGAGATGGCAGAAAGAACTACCCCCTCGCCTAAGATGGTAGCAGGCTTAGTCACAACAGGAGAATCTGCAAGGAAACTCCTAGAGAGGGCGTCTGCCTTGACATTCTTAGTGCCCGGAAGAAAAGAGACCACAAAATCAAAACGTGTGAAAAACAAGGCCCACCTAGCCTGTCTAGGATTCAAGCGCTTGGCCGACTCCAGGTAAATCAAATTCTTGTGGTCAGTAAGGACCACGACTTGGTGTTTGGCTCCCTCCAACCAATGTCTTCACTCCTCAAATGCCCATTTCATGGCCAACAGTTCCCGATTTCCCACATCATAGTTACGTTTGGATGGGGAGAACTTTCGGGAAAAGAGAGCACAAGGATTCATTTTAGATGTCACAGGATCTTTTTGGGACAACACCGCTCCTGCACTAATCTCAGAAGCGTCCACCTCCACCTGAAACGGGAGTGAGAGATCAGGTTGCTGCAAAACCGGAGCAGAAGTGAATCTTCGCTTCAGCTCCTGAAAGGAAGAAACAGCCTCCGGAGACCAATTCAGCACATCAGCACCCTTCCTAGTCAAATCAGTCAATGGCTTGGCAATACCAGAAAAATTAGCTATAAATTTTCGATAAAAATTAGCAAAACCCAAAAACTTCTGGAGGGCCTTCAAAGAAGTGGGCTGAACCAAATCATAAATGGCCTGTACGTTGGCCGAGGTCCATTTCAATTGTTGACGGAGACAAAATAAATCCCAAAAATGAAATCCTCTGTACCCCAAAAAGGCATTTCGATCCCTTGACATACAGGGAATTCTCCCTCAAATTCCGGAACACAGTCCGAACATGTTCCACATGAGAGTCCCAATTCTTGGAGAAGATCAAAATATCATCCAGATAGATAATCAAAAATTTATCCACAAAGTCTCGGAATATATCGTTCATGAAGCACTGGAAGACAGAAGGGGCTTTAGTGAGCCCAAAAGGCATCACCAGGTACTCAAAATGTCCCTCCGGAGTATTAAACACCATCTTCCATTCATCCCCATGCTTAATGCGAATAAGATTATACGCCCCCCTGAGGTCAAGCTTGGTAAACCAGCAAGCACCTTTAACTCTGGAGAATAGATCAGAAATCAGGGGTAACGGATACTGATATTTAACAGTAATTTTGTTGAGGGCACGGTAGTCAATACAAGGCCTTAATGAACCATCCTTTTTAGCCGCAAAAAAAAACCCAGTACCTAAGGGTGAAGAGGATGGTCTAATATGACCCTTCTCCAACGACTCCTTAATATAGGATTGCATAGCCTCGTGCTCAGGTACAGATAAATTGAAAAGCCGACCCTTGGGGAATTTACACCCCGGGTTCAGCTCAATTGCACAGTCATAACTCCTATGAGGAGGCAAAAATGCAGACTCATTCTCACTAAATACATCAAAAAAGTCAGCCAAATAGTCAGGAACATCATGCGACTGGGGAGAGGTGGAGAAAACAGGAGCATCACTAAGGGCACACCGACAACCCCAACTCACCACAGACAAAGATTTCCAATCCAGAACTGGATTATTGATTAACAACCAGGGAAACCCCAGAACAATGGTATCATGCAAATTATGCAACACCAAAAATCTGCAATTTTCTTGATGGTCTGGGGCGACCCGCATTACCACCTGGGTCCAAAACTGAGGTTTATTCTTCGCCAAAGGAGTAGCATCAATACCCCTCAAAGGGATAGGCATCCGCAGAGGTGTCATAGGAAATCCACAACGTTTTGCAAAATCCAAGTCCATCAGGTTCAGACCTGCTCCCGAATCCACAAAAGCCTTGGCGGAAAATGTGGACAGGGAGCAGATCAGAGTAATTGCCAGAAGAAACTTAGGTTGAACACCATCCACAGAAAACGTGTGTGCACAACATTTCTCTCGTTTAGGGCAGACAGAAATAATATGCGAGGCATCTTCTCAAAAAAAACACAGCTTATTACGCCTTCTGAACTCCTGACGTTGCGCCCTAGACAAAACTCTATCACATTGCATAGATTCAGACATTTGTTCAACAGGTGGCAGCATCTCTCGTGTAGTTTTGCATTCACGTAAATGCCGATCCACCTGAATGGCTAATGACATAGAATCGTCAAGGCCAGAGGGAACAGGAAATCCCACCATAGTATCTTTTACAGTCTCTGACAAACCCTTCCGAAAGAGGGCTGCCAAGGCACCATCATTCCAGGTAGTAAGAACCGCCCACTTTCGAAATTTTGACAGTGCAACTCTGCCGAATCCCGACCCTGGCTTAATGCCAACAGGGTCTTTTCAGCCTGATCAATAGCATTAGGTTCATCATACAACAACCCCAAGGCTTGAAGAAATGCGTTCACATTATTCAGAATAGGATCATCAGGTTTCGAAGAAAACGCCCAATCCTGGGGATCGCCGCGCAGCAAAGAGATGACAATTTTAACCTGCTGCACGGAGTTCCCCGACGAGTTAGGCTTCAAGGCAAAAAATAATTTACAATTATTCTTGAAATTCAAGAATTTAGACCGATCCCCAAAAAACACATCAGGAGTAGGAATCTTTGGTTCAGCAGCATGTGAATGAGCAAGATAGGTGGAAATTCCCCGCACTTCAGCAGCGAGCTGCTCCACATGATCAGACAATTGCTTCATCTCCATTGAGAGAAAAATTCCCCCTACGGCCTCAGAGATATAGAGGAAAAAATATGCACAAAAAAAAATTCTGACACACTTTTTTTTTTTTTTTACAATTCTCTCCTGCTATTGAGTACCCTAGGATCTGCGGTATGGCTGGTGATTCTGTTATGATGAGTCATCGAAGGCGGAAAAAAATCAAAATACTAGCTAAGTCCAGAAAAACCAGAGAGGTTGGCAGCTATCGGGTTGCAGACCCCTGAACCTATCCACAACAACTAGCAGTAGCCGTGGGGGGTTCCTACGGTGCCCTAGACCCCTCGATCACAGCCGGAGAACTACATAGCCTAAAGATAGAAAGGGGAAAAACTAAATTGCCCCAGAGCAGACCCCAAAGCAATAGGCAGCCCCCAACATATAATGACGGTGAAACAAGATGAAAACACTAACACAGATAGAAAGATAGGTTGAGCAAATGATGGGGCCCAAGCTAACTAAAATAGGACAGGATAGGAAAGCTGCTGTCTGCCATCCGCAAAAACCCTATCCAAAATGTGCCAACCGACTGATAGGAAAAACAGGCCCTGAAGTCGCTAGGCTTCAAAAGACTAAATCAGCACTCAGGTATATTCTGAAGACAGAGCAAAAGATCAACAGATCAGAGACAAAAATGGAATTCAGCTCACCCCCGGCCGGTTATGGCAGAACTCCCAAAAAACAAGGCTAAACAAAACTGAAGTGTACAAAGCAGAGCAGAAAAACTTAGCTTTGAGACGCAGGAATCAGACTGGTCTCCAAGAATCCAGCAGGATCACCAGCAAGGCAGAAGGGCGTCGACTGCCTTATATCCAGTCGTCAATTCCAGCCACCCAGTCATCATCTAGCTGCCCAGGTGTTTGGTAATCAGCCTCCCTACCTTCCTTCACCAGAGGAGGGAATTCATCAGACCTCAACGGTGAAGGGAAAAATGAACTCACAACAGACTGCGCTCTGTGGACGAACTTTCGCTTCTGGAGGAGGAGGAGGAGGAGGGTCGAACGCCTACAGCCAACTGTTTCCTATACCATGGGCTAGGCAGCACTGTCCCACCATCGCTGTCCCCTGTGGACCCTGCATCCACCACATTAACCCAGCAGTGCTCAGTGATGGACACGTAACGGCCCTGGCCGTGCCGACTGGACCATGCATCAGTTGTGAGGTGCACCTTTCCACACACTGACTGCTTGAGTGCATGGACAATGCAGTCTTTCACATGATGGTGGAGGGCTGAGATGGCTTTGCGAGAGAAGAAGTGGCGACTGGGTAGGTCATAGCTTTCCACCAACCGATAGGGCATCATCTCTAACGAGATTAGTTTGGCAATGTGGGCGTTCAAACCCAGTGTACGCAGATGAGAGACTGAGTACTTTCTTGACCTACTCATAGTGTCTGGGAGGGTGAGCTGGACTTGAGAGCTGCATATGGTGGAAGTAGCGGTGGACAGGGCGGACTGAGAGAGGGTTGATGATGGTGATGGAGTTGGTGTTCTGTCTGATGGCCTAGATTCAGTCTTTCGTTGATATAACAGTGGGATTCCCTGACTGCTGTGGCCTTCCAACGACACCTCAACATTTGCTGCTGTGCTAACCGGTGGGCTTACATTGGGGGAAACAATGTAGCGTTGCTAACTACCTTCTTTGTGATCAGTTGCACATGTGGTGCTTGAGGTTTGGTGTTGTGTCCACGCTTGCAAGTGCATGCTGGTTAAATGTCTAAGCATGCAACTGGTATTCAAATTTTTCAGATTTTTCCCTTGGCTAAAGGTCTTTGCGCACTTCTTACAGATAACCTTGGCCTGATCATGAGAATTTTGTTCAAAAAAGTGCCACACTGCACTCTTCCTACTTTGGCAGACATTTTGCGGCCTAGCACGCTGTGATATTTTCACCCTCTGGACAAGATTATACGCCCCCTGAGGTCAAGCTTGGTAAACCAGCAAGCACCTTTAACTCTGGAGAATAGATCAGAAATCAGGGGTAACGGATACTGATATTTAACAGTAATTTTGTTGAGGGCACGGTAATCAATACAAGGCCTTAATGAACCATCCTTTTTAGCCACGAAAAAAACCCCAGCACCTAAGGGTGAAGAGGATGGTCTAATATGACCCTTCTCCAATGACTCCTTAATATAGGATTGCATAGCCTCGTGCTCAGGTACAGATAAATTGAAAAGCCGACCCTTGGGGAATTTACACCCCGGGTTCAGCTCAATTGCACAGTCATAACTCCTATGAGGAGGCAAAGACGCAGACTCATTCTCACTAAATACATCAAAAAAGTCAGCCAAATAGTCAGGAACATCATGCGACTGGGGAGAGGTGGAGAAAACAGGAGCATCACTAAGGGCACACCGACAACCCCAACTCACCACAGACAAAGATTTCCAATCCAGAACTGGATTATGGATTTACAACCAGGGAAACCCCAGAACAATGGTATCATGCAAATTATGCAACACCAAAAATCTGCAATTTTCTTGATGGTCTGGGGCGACCCGCATTACCACCTGGGTCCAAAACTGAGGCTTATTCTTCGCCAAAGGAGTAGCATCAATACCCCTCAAAGGGATAGGCATCCGCAGAGGTGTCATAGGAAATCCACAACGTTTTGCAAAATCCAAGTCCATCAGGTTCAGAGCTGCTCCCGAATCCACAAAAGCCTTGGCGGAAAATGTGGACAGGGAGCAGATCAGAGTAATTGCCAGAAGAAACTTAGGTTGAACACCATCCACAGAAAACGTGTGTGCACAACATTTCTCTCGTTTAGGGCAGACAGAAATAATATGCGAGGCATCTCCACAAAAAAACACAGCTTATTACGCCTTCTGAACTCCTGACGTTGCGCCCTAGACAAAACTCTATCACATTGCATAGATTCAGACATTTGTTCAACAGGTGGCAGCATCTCTCGTGTAGTTTTGCATTCACGTAAACGCCGATCCACCTGAATGGCTAATGACATAGAATCGTCAAGACCAGAGGGAACAGGAAATCCCACCATAGTATCTTTTACAGTCTCTGACAAACCCTTCCGAAAGAGGGCTGCCAAGGCACCATCATTCCAGGTAGTAAGGACTGCCCACTTTCGGAATTTTTGACAGTACAACTCTGCCGAATCCCGACCCTGGCTTAATGCCAACAGGGTCTTTTCAGCCTGATCAATAGCATTAGGTTCATCATACAACAACCCCAAGGCTTGAAGAAATGCGTTCACATTAGTCAGAATAGGATCATCAGGTTTCGAAGAAAACGCCCAATCCTGGGGATCGCCGCGCAGCAAAGAGATGACAATTTTAACCTGCTGCGCGGAGTTCCCCGACGAGTTAGGCTTCAAGGCAAAAAATAATTTACAATTATTCTTGAAATTCAAGAATTTAGACCGATCCCCAAAAAACACATCAGGAGTAGGAATCTTTGGTTCAGCAGCATGTGAATGAGCAAGATAGGCGGAAATTCACCGCACTTCAGCAGCGAGCTGCTCCACATAATCAGACAATTGCTTCATCTCCATTGAGAGAAAAATTCCCCCTACGGCCTCAGAGATATAGAGGAAAAAATATGCACAAAAAAAAAAATCTGACACACTTTTTTTTTTTTTTACAATTCTTTCCTGCTATTGAGTACCCTAGGATCTGCGGTATGGCTGGTGATTCTGTTATGATGAGTCACCGAAGGCGGAAAAAAAACAAAATACTAGCTAAGTCCAGAAAAACCAGAGAGGTTGGCAGCTATCGGATTGCAGACCCCTGAACCTATCCACAACAACTAGCAGTAGCCGTGGGGGGTTCCTACGGTGCCCTAGACCCCTCGATCACAGCCGGAGAACTACATAGCCTAAAGATAGAAAGGGGAAAAACTAAATTGCCCCAGAGCAGACCCCAATGCAATAGGCAGCCCCCAACATATAATGACGGTGATGCAAGATGAAAACACTAACACAGATGGAAAGATAGGTTGAGCAAATGATGGGGCCCAAGCTAACTAAAATAGGACAGGATAGGAAAGCTGCTGTCTGCCATCCGTAAAAACCCTATCCAAAATGTGCCAACCGACTGATAGGAAAAACAGGCCCTGAAGTCACTAGGCTTCAAAAGACTATATCAGCACTCACGTATATTCTGAAGACAGAGCAAAAGATCAACAGATCAGAGACAAAAATGGAATTCAGCTCACCCCTGGCCAGGGATGGCAAAACTCCCAAAAAACAAAGCAAAACAAAAACAAAACTGAAGTGTACAAAGCAGAGCAGAAAAACTTAGCTTTGAGACGCAGGAATCAGACTGGTCTCCAAGAATCCAGCAGGATCACCAGCAAGGCAGAAGGGCGTCGACTGCCTTATATCCAGTCCTCAATTACAGCCACCCAGTCATCATCTAGCTGCCCAGGTGTTTGGTAATCAGCCTCACTACCTTCCTTCACCAGAGGAGGGAGTTCATCAGACCTCAACGGTGAAGGGAAAAATGAACTCACAACAGACTGCGCTCTGTGGACGAGCTTTCGCTTCTGGAGGAGGAGGAGGAGGAGGGTCGAACGCCTACAGCCAACTGTTTCCTATACCATGGGCTAGGCAGCACTGTCCCACCACCGCTGTCCCCTGTGGACCCTGCATCCACCACATTAACCCAGCAGTGCTCAGTGATGGACACATAACGGCCCTGGCCGTGCCGACTGGACCATGCATCAGTTGTGAGGTGCACCTTTCCACTCACTGACTGCTTGAGTGCATGGACAATGCAGTCTTTCACATGATGGTGGAGGGCTGAGATGGCTTTGCGAGAGAAGAAGTGGCGACTGGGTAGGTCATAGCTTTCCACCAACCGATAGGGCATCATCTCTAACGAGATTAGTTTGGCAATGTGGGCGTTCAAACCCAGTGTACGCAGATGAGAGACTGAGTACTTTCTTGACCTACTCATAGTGTCTGGGAGGGTGAGCTGGACTTGAGAGCTGCATATGGTGGAAGTAGCGGTGGACAGGGCGGACTGAGAGAGGGTTGATGATGGTGATGGAGTTGGTGTTCTGTCTGATGGCCTAGATTCAGTCTTTCGTTGATATAACAGTGGGATTCCCTGACTGCTGTGGCCTTCCAACGACACCTCAACATTTGCTGCTGTGCTAACCGGTGGGCTTACATTGGGGGAAACAATGTAGCGTTGCTGACTACCTTCTTTGTTATCAGTTGCACATGTGGTGCTTGAAGTTTGGTGTTGTGTCCACGCTTGCAAGTGCATGCTGGTTAAATGTCTAAGCATGCAACTGGTATTCAAATTTTTCAGATTTTTCCCTTGGCTAAAGATCTTTGCGCACTTCTTACAGATAACCTTGGCCTGATCATGAGAATTTTGTTCAAAAAAGTGCCACACTGCACTCTTCCTACTTTGGCAGACATTTTGCGGCCTAGCACGCTGTGATATTTTCACCCTCTGGACAAGCTGTCCAGCAACTCTTTTGATTTTTGGAACCTGTCTTTGGAGTGCTCCGGGCCTACCAGATAACAGCTGTTTCGATGTCGATGTCTGCTGTGGATGCTCCTCCTCCTCATCTGAGCTATTGGAAGCAGCACCCTCTTCCCCCAATGGATGCCAATCTGGGTCAACAACTGGGTCATCCATCACCTCCTCTTCAATGTCATGTGCACCTTCCTCTGTGTCACCGTGTATGGTGGTATAGTGTGCGTGAAGGGGCACCTGAGTCTCATCAGGGTCAGAATCTGGCTCCTTACACTGCGAGGACAATGTAGTGCTCTGAGTGGATGTACCAGCAGAATCATCTAGCAGTGGCTGTGCATCAGTGCACTCCATGTCAGGTTCATCTTGGCCTGGGTAATTCACCATTTCACTTGATAATCCAGGCATGGTATGTGAAAACAGCTCCATGGAGTAATCATTAGCATGGCCTGCGTCATCCTTCAATCTTGGTTGGGGTGAAGGACACAAGGAAAGGTGTGGTTCATGAACATGAGCCTCCAATGACGACTCAGTGCTTTTATTTTTTACAACTTCAGAAGAGGAGGCGATTCAGCTGGAGGCTGAGTCAGCAATGTAAGACAAAACTTTTTCCTGAAGCTCTGGCTTTAAAAGCGGTTTGCCAACTCCTAGAAAACTAAGCCTTCGAGGCCTTGTGGAGCCAGACGATGATGCAGGCTCAACACCTCCTGCATTCGGTCCTATTTTGCTTTTGCCACTGCCATCAGATCCACCATCAACACCATCATTACCAGCTGCCAACCCCCACCCAATTCCACGGCCTCTTCCACCAGTCTTCCTCATTTTTGGTAGAAATGTAGACAAAATCCAACAAATTATATAGTAATGTAAAACAAGGTACAAGGTGTCTGTAGGACATGGGAGATTTTGAATTTCTGCACACACTTGTGGGCACTGGACACTTTTGGATTGTGTGAGGCCCACTGAATATCACAGCGCTATGTCACAGGCTCGATGTCGCAGGTGTGAAAAATGTCACTAGAGGATAACGGAGATTTTGAATTTCTGCACACACTTGTGGACACTGGACACTTTTGGATTGTGTGAGGCCCACTGAATGTCACAGCGCTATGTCACAGGCTCGATGTCGCAGGTGTGAAAAATGTCACTAGAGGATTATGGAGATTTTGAATTTCTGCACACACTTGTGGACACTGGACACTTTTGGATTGTGTGAGGCCCACTGAATATCACAGCGCTATGTCGCAGGCTCGATGTCGCAGGTGTGAAAAATGTCACTAGAGGATAACGGAGATTTTGAATTTCTGCACACACTTGTGGACACTGGACACTTTTGGATTGTGTGAGGCCCACTGAATATCACAGCGCTATGTCACAGGCTCGATGTCGCAGGTGTGAAAAATGTCACTAGAGGATATTGGAGATTTTGAATTTTTGCACACACTTGTGGACACTGGACACTTTTGGATTGTGTGAGGCCCACTGAATATCACAGCGCTATGTCACAGGCTCGATGTCGCAGGTGTGAAAAATGTCACTAGAGGATAACAGAGATTTTGAATTTCTGCACACACTTGTGGACACTGGACACTTTTGGATTGTGTGAGGCCCACTGAATATCACAGCGCTATGTCACAGGCTCGATGTCGCAGGTGTGAAAAATGTCACTAGAGGATAACGGAGATTTTGAATTTCTGCACACACTTGTGGACACTGGACACTTTTGGATTGTGTGAGGCCCACTGAATATCACAGCGCTATGTCACAGGCAGAAATTGGCTAGTGTATCACAAACTACAAGGTGTATATGGAATTGGGCAGAATAGGAATCTCCCTAGAGTGTAGGTCTGTAAGAACGGAACAAGTCCTCCACTTATCCTTCCAGAGTGACACACAGATAGCTTCACTGTGGCCGTGATAACAGCCGTTACACGGTACTGAGAGGAGCGTGCACGTACACGGCTGTCCGGTGTACGTAAAATTGTCAAGCTCCATGTTTTTTAAGTATACGGACTGACACACGCTGTCTCTCTATAGTTTTGAATGTGATCAAACAGCAAATATATTTAACTGTTTGAAAGCTAGACAAAACTAGAAGGTGCAGGTCTGTAAGAACGGAACATGTCCTCGACTTATCCTTACAGAGTGACACACAGATAGCTTCACTGTGGCTGTGATAACAGCCGTTACACGGTACTGTGTGAGGAGTGTGCACCGCTGTGTGGTGTGAAAAAATGCACGCTCAGTACCTCACCAGGACAATAAAAAAATTGGGATTGCTTTTAAAAAAGCAGTTTGCAGAGCATTGGGTAAACAGCAATGCAGCCGTCAGGAAGCCCTAGAAGGCAGCCTAACAACCAACACTGCTGATCCAGCAAAATATAGCCTCCACTTGCACTGCACCCACAGTGACTGGTGTGTTGTACAGGCAAAATCGCTAGCAGCAGAAGCAGTTTTTGGTGCCTTCTTCCCTGCCTAACGCTCTCCCTACAAAATCATCATCATCAGCAGCTCTCCCTATTCTGAGATCAGCATGAGTAACATGGCGGTCGGCGTGCACGCCCTTTTATACCCCCTGTGACGCCCACCAAAGCAAGCCAATCACTTGCATGCCCTTCTGAAAGATGGTGGTGACCCCTGCCTATGTCATCACGTTGCCCACAGTGTCCGTGGATCCTGATTGGCTGAAAATGGGTCCAAAACAAAATTTTGAAACGCGACTTTGGCGCTTAAGTCGCCGACCTCGTGGCTGATCTCATCCTAGGGTCAGGTTTCGTTTCATGAAACCCGACTTTGCCAAAAGTCGGCGACTTTTGAAATTTTTAGACCAGTATCGCTCAACTCTACTTATAACGAGTCATTTTGCAAGTGGAGCAATTCATGTAGATTTCGTCATGAGTGCTCCTGCTGTGGGAACTCTCACCTTTTGGCTAAACAATTACACAAACCAGGAGAGTAGTAACTTATTGTTTAATGGTTTTTCTGCACGGCTTCAAGGTTCCACATTTTAAAGGGTCTGGGTGCAAGATTCTAAAGAATTTACCTTCTTTAAAGTTTCACCATGAGATTGCCAGAATTAAAATTTTCAATGAAGTAGAATTGGGGAGAGTTGTAGGTCCATTTCCCTTTCCCCCTTTTCAAGATTTTTGAATTTCTCCCCTTGGTATTATTCCTAAGAGAGACGTTGGCTCCTTCCGCCTGATACATCACCTTTCTTATCCCCATGGATTTTCATTAAATGATGAAGTGGACAAGGCACTATGCTCAGTATCTTATTCATCATTTGATTCAGCAATAGATCTGCTAAAAAAATTCGGGCAGAATGCGCTAATGTCAAAGTCGGATATTAAATCTGTGTTTAGGTTGCTCCCAGTTCACCCAATTGATTTTTAACTCCCTGGGTTTTTGCTTTAAGAATACATTTTTCTTTGATAGATGTCTGCCAATGGGTTTCCCTCTATATTGTTTTTACTTTGAGAGAGTTTTTCTTCCTTTTTGCACTGGGTTTTGAATTCAGATACTGTTGATGCTGGTATTCTACATTACCTTGACGACTTTCTTTTTGTAGGTCCTCCTGAGTCAGAAAACTGCCTGAAAACTCTGCACAGTTTTTTTTCAATGTGTGAAAATTTCCGCATCCCAATTGCTCATGAAAAAACAATTTTACCTACAAACGTGAATGAGTTTTTAGGCATTGTTCTTGACTCTGATAAAATAGAATGCAGGCTTCCTGAAGAAATAATTTTAAAGCTGCATGACTCCTTGGCTAATTTTGTGTCCAAAAAAAGGTAACTCTTAAAGAATTACAATACCTGTTAGACTTACTGAATTTTGTTCTGCGCGTTATACCCATAGGTCGCGCTTTATCTAGGCGATTGTATGATGCAACCAAAGGACTTTCGTCCTCTGGCTCTCATGTGAGGATATCTAAAGAGTATAAAGAGGACTCCTTTATCTGGCTTTCATTTTTATCAAAATTTAATGGTAAATCCTGTTGGCAATCCCCTTTTATTTTAGCTAATTCTTTTCATTTTGTTTTTTCTATTAGCAACACCGAAGGTTTTGGTATATTGTTTTCAACACATTGGTCAGTCAGCCGGTGGCCTGACAATTGGTCAGCAAACCAAGTGACCCAAAATTCAACAGTTTTAGAGTTATTCTCATTTTTTTGCGGCATTTATTTATGGGGTTCCTATATGCGAAATTCCAGGGTTTTAATCCTTTCTTCTAACAAAGGCCTTGTATTTTATGATAACACTTTATCCTCTAAGAATTTGTTGGCTTCTAAGATTATCAGGCATCTAGTCCTTACTTGTTTAAAGTATAACATTTGGCTGAAAGCTAAAATGGGGATAAGTAATTTGTGTTTAATCTCTGACTCTCTTTGTTACCGCCAGTGGCTGCTATTTCGCCTTCAATTACCCAACGCAGTCGAGGAAGGAACCTCTTGCCCGCAAGCAGTTTGGGACTTAATTTCAATTTAATACCATTTTTCATTGAACGTTCATTGTCAGAAAAATCGTGGGCTGATTATTCGGCTGCATGGCAGCATTGGATACATTTTTGTAATTTAAATAATTTTAACATTACAAATCCTAATCCTACTTCTGGTTTGAAATTTTTAGAATCTTTAGTTAATAGAGGTCTGTCTTACTCGGTGTAATCTAAATCTCTGCGGTGGGGTGTCATTTTTTCTGAAACTTTTGGGTAGACCCCCCTTGACTGCCTTTTTTCCTATAAAACAGTGTTTAAAGGGATTTAAAAGGCATGATTTCAGGCCTGATTCCAGACGCCCCATTTCCCTTGCTCTTTTAAAAGATCTTTGCTTGTTTCTTCATATGGTCTGTCACAATTCATACGAAGCCTTTTTATTTTCTTCGCCTTTAACCCTAGCATTCTTTGGTGCTCTCAGAGTTGGCGAGCTGGTATCGGCAAAAAAAGCCGATCCCTCAGGAATTGTAGTCTCTTATGCAAGTTTGTTTGATGGGTACCTCATTTTATTTATCAGGAAATCTAAAACAGACCAGCTAGGTAATGGCTCAAGACTGAAAATTGACTCTGTCCCTGATCCTATAATATGCCCGGTTTTCAATGCTTCAAGATAGCTACAGAAGAAGCCTAAGCTACCTGGCCCTCTGTTCAGTCATATGGACAATACTCTTGCTACCATCTTTCAGTTTAACACCATCCTAAGAAAATGCCTATCTATATTGGGAAAGGAGCATCTAAAGATTACTTCACACTCCTTTAGGATTGGCACTGCTACTGAAGCAGCTAGATCTGGTCTTTGTGACTCTGAAATAATGCAAATGGATAGATGGGATTCTAATAGAGTTAAGCTGTATGTTCGTCATGAGTTATATGAGCACTAATTGTTCATTTAATCGCAGGTCCTTATATATTGTAGGATTATCGGGCATTCATTTGTATTTTGGGCCCAGAAGAGGGCCAGTCAATGGTGCTATTCGGAGAACCTGTCTTTCAGCCCCGCAGTGGTGCAAGTTTTTTGGCATAGTGTCCGCGGTTTTCGCTGGTCCAAGTTTGTTTCTGAATTTTACACCTGTTCTAGGAAATTTCCTTACCCAGATTTAGTTATATTTCATTTGCATGGTAATGATCTTGGTAAAATCAAAACCTTGGATCTAATGGCTTCCATGAGATCTGACATTTGTAGTCTAAAACAGTGTTTCCCTTACTCAAGCTTTGTCTTTTCTGAGCTCATTCCCAGACTTTTATGGTACAAAGGCAGATTTTCCTTTCTTGAAAGGATCCAGAAAGGAGTTAACAGGGGAATGTGCAAATTTTTACCTCTACTTAAAGGTTTCTCTTACAGGCAAGAAGATCTCGAAGGTTTCTTACACGGTACTTACAGAAAAGACTCGGTTCATGTGTCTGATATTGGTTTAGATATATTTAATTTGAATTTGCAATCGGTGGTGGAAAAATGGCTGTGGTGTCGTGGGGGGCCATGCCTCTTTGAGCCATGGCGTGTGGAAAATCGACCCTTTATTGGGGCGGAGTGGATTTATGGTGGTTAACATTGGTTATATGCTAGTTGGATTTTATTAAGTAGTGTATTATTTAACCGTTAAGTAACCCAGAAAAAACATCATGGCTATTTCTTCCATTAAATTATAGTCTGGTGTATTCATTTAACCCCTTCACTCCCAGAGCTTTTTTCGATTTTTTGTTTTCTTTTTTCACTCTCCTTCTTTCCAGAGCCATAACTTTTTTATATTTCCATCAATATGGCCATGTGAGGGCTTATTTTTTGCGAGATGAGTTGTACTTTTAAACGACACCATTGGTTTTACCATGTCATGTACTCGAAAACGGGAAAAAAATTCCAAGTGCGGTGAAATTGCAAAAAATGTGTAATACCACACTTCTTTTTTGCTAGGTTCACTAGATGCTAAATCTAACCTGCCATTATGATTCTACAGGTCATTACGAGTTCATAGACACCAAACATGTCTATGTTCTTGGGTCGCCCTCGCACACCCAGGGCAGCGGGGTACTAGGTACCGGGCCGGTGTCAAGGCGGGAATGTGTCACAGCAGCGGTGACCCGGTCCGTGGCCCTGGGTGCCCAATATCAATGGCGGTGATGTTAATGGTGTTAAAGTTTATATGAATAGTTCGTGACGCCACCCATGGTGTTTGACAAGTAAGATGGTAAGCCAACGCTGTATACAGATCCGCTGGGACTGATGGTGTGGTGCAGCAGAGATGGTATAGCTCCCCACAGGTGGAGCTGTAGTCCCAGGGCAGTGTAGGTGCAATGGATGAGGAGAGGTGCAGAATGGTATGGAGGCTGGTACCCAGGTGTAGTGGTGCGGGAATAACTGGTGGACACCAGAGTGTGCGGTTCCAAAGCTTTACTCACTGTTTGCAGTTCACACAACTGCCTGCCTCCGTACTGTGTTCTCCAGGTCAGGGCTCCAGCCAACCTCCAGGCAGGATAGGATTCTCCCTTCCACACTCCGCCAACATGTACCTTACTGAACGACTCCTCCAATGCGCCTTTAGGTGCGAAGCACTCCAGTACTTAGTTACCCTGGAATTCCTCTCTCTAGGTGTTCCTAGTCTTTACTTTCTCTGGTCTTTCTCGTGCCAGCAGCCCAGATCACTGGGACCTGCTGCAGCACGTCCCTCAGACACCCATCTTCTCTCTTTTCTCTCCTCTAACCAACTAACTACTAACTTTCACTCTTCCCACTCTTTTGTATCATCTCACTCCACCCGTCTCCCAGCACATCTCGTGTTACGAAGCCAGGGACCACAAAAGGCACCCTATGACCTTTCCAGCATAAAGCATGGATGGGTCCCTGCTGAACTATCCTGTGTGTGGGGTGCAGGTGTGGAGCGTGGTCAGGAGTTCCCACCTTACCTGGATGGTGGGGCACTACACCTTAGGAGAAGGTGCAGTACCTCTGTGGCGACTGAAGCCTTAGGGGCGCCACATTCTCTTTTATCTAAGTGGTGAAAAAAATTCCAAGGTTTGCTAAAAAAAAAAAAAAAATTGCGCAATTTTCTGAGACCCGTAGCGTCTCCATTTTTCATGATCTAGGATCGGGTGAGGGCTTATTTTTGTGGGCCGTACTTTTGTGCAAATACGTTCTTTTGTTCGCCTGTTATTGCATTTTAATGCAATGTCGCGGCGACCAAAAAAATGTAACTGCTAATTTGAATTTTTTTCTCGCTACACCGTTTAGCGTTCGGGTTAATGCTTTTCTTTATTGATAGATCGGGCGATTCTGAACGCGGCGATACCTAATATCTGTATGTGGGATTTTTTTATTGTTTTATTTTGATTGGGGCGAAAAGGGGCATCATTTGAGCTTTTATTTTTTTTTATTTTTAAACATTTTTTTTTTAACTTTTGGCATGCTTCAAAAGCCTCCTTAGGAAGCTAGAAGCATGCACAACCCGATCGCCTCTGCTACATATGGACGGTGAGCAGATCGCCCATGTGCAGCAGATTTACCGCTATGCGGTGGTCGGCGCTCAAAGCTATCTGTCTGGAACAACATAGAGGTCTCTATGAGACCTGTGGTTGTCCAGGCAATTTTTCGCCGACCCCCCGATCACGTGACGGGGTCGGCGATGAGCTCATTTCCGGCCGGGCGGCCGGTAGTGCTATTTAAATGTACGGGCTCCTGTCAGGTATATATTATTGTTGATATAGACTGTATGGGCTGCTGTTAGTTATATATATTTGTAGATACAGACTGTACGGGCTCCTGTGAGGTATATGTTATTGTAGATACAGACTACGGGCTCCTGTCAGGTATATATTATTGTTGATATAGACTGTATGGGCTGCTGTTAGTTATATATATTTGTAGATACAGACTGTACGGGCTCCTGTGAGGTATATGTTATTGTAGATATAGACTGTACGGGCTCCTGTCAGGTATATATTGTTGTAGATACAGACTGTACGGGCTCCTGTCAGGTATATATTATTGTAGATATAGACTGTACGGGCTCCTGTCAGGTATATATTATTGTAGATACAGACTGTACGGGCTCCTGTCAGGTATATATTATTGTAGATACAGACTGTATGGGCTCCTGTCAGGTATATATTATTAAAAAAACTGAAGTCTGAACCGAGAAAATAAATTAATGTGTATGCACAATGTAAGTGCATATTAACACATGACCATTAACCAGAGAAAACAAAAAGCAAAAAACACAAATAAAAAATAAAAAATAAACTGCAAATAATGCATAAAGGTAATGATAATAAAAAGGGTATTTAGTAAACATAATTTTGATCAAAATAATGTACAAGCCATCCTGCCACGTCACGGCAACCTTTGTGGGACAGTCCTACTCTAGTATTTAAAACCTTTTCACTTGCCAAGTGACGTGAATGTGAACAAGGATCGAGGGACTGACCCACTAGTAAAAGCATAGGCCAGACTGGATGGTTTTCCCAGCTCAGAAAGAGGGCGGTCACACCCATATATGCACTGAATGCACAATGAAATGGATAAAAAAAAAATGAAGTCTGAACTGAGAAAATAAATTAATGTGTATGCACAATGTAAGTAGATATAGACTGTATGGGCTCCTGTCAGGTATATATTATTATAGATATGGACTGTACGGGGTCCTGTCAGGTATATATTACTGTAGATACAAACTTTATGGGCTCCTGTCAAGTATATATTACCTTAGATACAGACTGTATGGCTCCGTTCATGTTTATATTATTGTAGATATAGAATGTATGGGCTCCTGTCAGGTATATATTATTGAATATGCAGTCCGTACGGGCTCCTGTCAGGTTTATATTACTGTAGATACAGACGGTATGGGTTCCTGTTAGGTATATATTACTGTAGATACAGACTGTAAGGGCTCCTGTCAGGCATATTTAATTCAATTCAATTCAAAGAAGCTTTATTGGCAGGACCAAATAAACATTAGTTTTGCCAAAGCACATGTACAGTAGGGAATAGGGATTGGGGACTGTGGGGATAATGGAGGGGACTGAAGGAACGATGGATGGGGGTACAGGGTAGGAGGTAGGGAAGTCCATAGCATATCATGGCTGTCTTTCTCGCAGCCTATGGCATGCGAGCACATACTGCGTTGCTTTGTCCACCGCGCTTTCTTCTTCCCCCAGCAGGATATATGTTTTCTCTTCCTCCTTCATGGAGCTGAAATCCAGGAAGAGATTGGATAGTCTCCTGAAGTGAGTGTCCCTCACTGCTGAGTATTTGGTGCAGTGTAGCAGGAAGTGGGTCTCATCCTCCAGGGCCTCCTGGTCACAGTGTTGGCACAGTCTTTCCTCCCTGGGCTTGTAGCTCTGCCTGTGTCGGCCGGATTCGATGGCCAGACTGTGGGCACTGAGTCTATACCGGCTCAGGATCTTGCGGTCTTTGGGGTCCTGGAGTTTCTCCAGGTATGGAGCCAGTCTGTAGTCTCTCTGTAGACTCTGGTACATGGTCAGTTTCTGTGAGCTGATGATGTCGTTCTTCCAGTCACTTACGTACCTCTCCTGGCCTTCGTCTACCATCTTCCTGATTCCGGCTTTTGTCAGGTTGTTGTGATTGGTTTTCTGGTCAGGTTGGGTTTGGGTGAGCTGTTCCGAGGGTCCTGGTTTTTCTGTTTCCCCTACATGTGTCAGGGCTTTATGGTGATTGGAGCTTGGATTGCTCCTACGTAGGTGAGCCCGGAATGACAGTGCCCTCTTTAGAACCGTTAGGTGTAGAGGGAATATATAATAATATATACCTGACAGGAGCCCATACTGTCTGTATCTACAATAATATATACCTGACAGGAGCCCATACAGTCTATATCTACAATAATATATACCTGACAGGAGCACATGCAGTCTGTATCTATAATAATATATACCTGACAGGAGCCCGTACAGTCTATATCTACAATAATATATACCTGACAGGAGCCCATACAGTCTGTATCTATAATAATATATACCTGACAGGAGCACATGCAGTCTATATCTACAATAATTTAGACCTGACAGGAGCCCGTACAGTCTATATCTACTATAATATATACCTGACTGGAGCCCATATAGTCCATATCTACAATAATATATACCTGACAGGAGCCCATACAGTCTATATCTGCAATAATATATACCTGACATGAGCCCATACAGTCTGTATCTACAATATTATATACCTGACAGGAGCCCATACAGTCTATATCTACAATAATATATACCTGACTGGAGCCCGTACAGTCTGTATTTACAATAATATGTACCTGACAGGAGCCCATACAGTCTATATCTATAGTAATATGTACCGTAGAAATACCCACCCACCATTCCAGGAGTAAGCGGCACTGAACATGAGCTCATGAACTTTCATCACTTTGTACCTTGTAATGAGGAAACTTTAGGACACAACCTGGAAAAATTCATTTCCGTGGATTACAGAAATGAGGCGGACTAAAGATTTCTATGAAAAAGGAGGAAAGATAAGTTTTAAAGGACAAAGCAAGAATCTCCTGGAGGACAGACAGCAAACACCAGGCAGCATCAGGCCTGACATCCAGGAGGACAGCAAGCACCCTCAGCCTCACCATACTCATAATCTTGCTAGAACTTAAAACTATCAGAAATAAGAATTAGAATTTTAAAAATGAAAAATTTTAATTTGGAACAAGAGAAACAGAACAATGTAAATGCTGATAGAGAGCCAAAGACACAAGACAGCAGGGGGTCAGAGATCCTGGAGATAACATACCTTGAAGGACAGAAGAACAGTCATGCAAAGAAAGCCTTAAAAACTGCCACAATTAGAGAAAACCGAGAGACCCTCTATGCTGACTTTACATCTAGTGAGGAAGATAAAAGAAAAACCAACGTGTTATTCTTTACAGAGTATCTCCAAGCCTTGCACACTACCCTGTGCAAGCAATATCAATATACAACCAAGTCTGATACCAATAATGGCCGGCAGATCAAAGTCAGAAACCACAAAGATGACGAATGCAGCTCACTTACCATCACTCTGTACAACAGTGGCACCGTCCTGGTACAAGGGACTGAGGACAATCTGGAGCAATTTGTAGACAGGTTCCCTCATATTAAACTCCAGGCCCAATCTCACAAAGAACAACAAACCCCAGCCACCTCTGATATCCACACAATTACAGCCACCTCTGATGCCCGCACCCCTGCAGAGACCTTCAGAGACATCATAGCCCCCAATGCTTCACACCCCTCACCCCAGACCCTCAGAGATTGTCTATTTCAACTAGAAAGAGACTTTGTACAATTTAAGGAAGAACATCTGTTAAACACTGGGGACAGAAATGCTAATGACCACATAATTAATGAGATAAACAAACTGAAATGTGAACACCATACAGCCCTGTAGGAAATAAGAGCCACAATGTGTGAACTGAAGAAAGAAAATGCCAGGCTAAGACAGGAGATAGAAAAGCTGAAACCACCAACACCTGGACATCTGAGCCAAGAGGGTCCCATGGAAACGAGGAGTGCAGAGGACATGACCTCCACTGGTCAGGAGGCTGAGAAGCCAAATAACCCCAATATGGAGGAACAAGGGCCTAATTAAAGTGAGCTAGAAATAAGACCAGTAGAAGAGAGAAAAGAACCTGTTACCAATGTAATCTCCAGCACAGACCCCCATCAGCAGCCACATCACCCACCCACAACGTCACAAAGTCCTGATACCATCCTCATAATGGACTCAAATGGGAAATACCTGAATACACAGTGGCTATTCCCAGGAAAAAGAGTCAATAAAATCCGTTGTGCAACTATTGAGCAGGTGACGGCGGTCATCAATAATCCACGGTATTCCAACACAAACCATATCATTATACACACAGGCACAAACAATCTGCCATCCCAGCACCAGCAGATTTCAGGACAACTAGTAATAAATAATAATAAATTTTATTTTTATAGCGCCGACATATTCCGCAGCACTTTACATTTCAGAGGGGATTTGTACTGACAATAGACATTGCAGCATAACAATAATCACATACAGTAGATTATAACAAATACCAAGAGGAAGGAGGGCCCTGCTCGCAAGCTTACAGTCTATGAGGAAAGAGGTAGACACGAAAGGTGGGTGGTAACAGTTGCCCTGATTGTATGGACCAGCCATAATATTAAGTGTGTAACAGTACAAACACAGAGGGATAATGGATGCATAAAGCATGTGGGAACATGATGCGGGGAATCTGGTTATTGTAAAACTTTTGGCTGTGTCACACAGGGATAGATTAGGTTAATGTGTTGAGGCGATAGGCCGGTCTGAATAAATGCGTTTTCAGGGCACGCTTAAAATTGTGGGGATTGGAGACTAATCGTATTGACCTGAGAAGTGCATTCCAAAGAATTGGCGCAGGTCATCAGCAGAACGGAGGGCGCGTGTAGGGTGGTATACTGAAATAAGGGAGGAGATGTAGGGTGGTGGTGAACTATGGAGGGCTTTGTGGGTGAGGGTAATAAGTTTATACTGAATTCTGGAGTGGATGGGTAGCCAGTGTAATGACTGGCACAAGGTAGAGGCATCGGTGTAACGATTGGTGAGGAATATGATCCTGGCTGCAGCATTCAAGACAGATTGGAGAGGGGAGAGTTTGGTAAGAGGGAGACCGATTAGAAGAGAGTTACAATAGTCGAGACGAGAATGAATAAGAGAACAGTAAGAGTTTTTGCAGAGTCAAAAGTAAGAAAAGGTCGAATTCTAGAAATGTTTTTGAGGCGCAGATGACAAGAGCGAGCCAGTGATCGAATGTGGGGGGCAAAGGAAAGCTCGGAATCAAGTATGACCCCAAGACAGCAGGCCTGTTGCTGGGGAGTAATAGTGGAACCACAAAAAGAAATGGCAATGTCGGGTACAGGTACATTAGTAGATGGAGGAAACACCAGGAGTTCAGTCTTTGACAGGTTCAGTTTGAGATATAGTGAGGACATGATATTAGACACAGTGTTTAGACAATCGCCGGTGTTTTTTAGAATGGCTGGCGTGATGTCAGGAGAAGAAGCGTATAATTGGGTGTCATCAGCATAGAGATGGTACTGGAAACCAAATCTACTGATTGTTTGACCAATAGGGGCAGTGTACAAGAAGAGGAGGGGGTCTAGAACCGATCCTTGAGGAACCCCAACAGTAAGGGGAAGGTGAGAGGAGGAGGAACCGGCAAAAGATACAGTAAAGGAGCGGTCGGAGAGATAGGAGGAGAACCATGAGAGAACGGTGTCCTTGAGGCCAATGGAACGGAGCATAGTGAGGAGGAGCTGATGATCCACAGTGTCGAATGCTGCAGAGAGATCCAAGAGAATTAGCATGGAGTAATGACCATTTGATTTAGCTGTTAGTAGATCATTAGAGACTTTAGTGAGGGCAGTTTCAGTGGAGTGTAAAGAGCGGAAACCGGATTGGAGAGGGTCGAGAAGAGAGTTATGAAAGAGATAGCGGATAAGACGGGAGTGGACCAGGCGTTCCAGGTGTTTAGAGATGAAGGGAAGATTAGAGACAAGTCTATAGTTAGCTGCACAGTTTTGGTCGAGGGATGGTTTTTTAAGTAGTGGATGTATGATGGCATGCTTAAATGAGGAGGGAAAATACCAGAAGAGAGAGAGAGGTTAAATATTTTAGTTAGGTGAGGGGTGACAGCAGGGGAAAGGGACTGGAGGAGATGTGACGGAAATGGGTCACTGGTGCAAGTGGTTGGGCGAGAAGATTCAAGGAACCTGCTTACTTCTTCTTCTGTGACTGGTCAAAATCAGAGAGTGAGCTAGATGCAGTGGGGGAGGGAGGACAGTGCATGGTATGAGGTGATTGGGAGATAATTTCCTGTCGAATCTGGTCAATTTTTTCTTTGAAGTAATTGGCCAGATCGTCAGCTCGGAGCTCCGTGGTTTGGGCCTGTACTCTTGGGTTGAGTAGAGAATGAAAAGTGTCAAAGAGACGTTTCGGGTTATTGGACAGTGAGGTGATGAGGGTGTTGAAATAGGCTTGTTTGGAGAGGTGAAGGGCAGTGTTGTATGTTCTAAGCATAAACTTAAAATGGATGAAATCTTCGTGTAGATTGGATTTTCTCCACAGACGTTTGGCGCACCTGGAGCACCGCTGCAGGAAACGTGTTTGCACCGTGTGCCAGGGTTGTCGCCGTCTGCGTTGTGGTGCTCTATTTATAGGGGGTGCAAATTCATCCAGGGCACTTTGAAGTGTTTCATTGTAATGCTTCAATGCAGAATCAGGACATGAGAGGGAGGAGATAGGGGCCAATGAAGACTGCAAGTTCTTCATAAGTTTCTGGGTGTTAATGGCCTGTATGTTTCTATAAGTCTGGACAGTGGGGGTGACCTGAGCAGCCTGGCAGTTCTTTATAGAGAATGAAAGAATATTGTGGTCAGAGAGCGGGAGAGGGGCGTTTGCAAAATCATGCACTGCACAAAGCCCAGAGAAGACCAAGTCGAGGGAGTTTCCGTCTTCATGCGTTGGAGAAATAGTAGGCTGCGAAAGGCCAAATGAGGAGGTTAGAGATAAAAGGTGAGTAGCAGATGGTGAGAGGGGAAGAGCAATGGGGATGTTTCAACAACTGGCCCAACTAGCAAGGACAGCACAACTAAAATTCCCTGACAGCAAAGTCATCCTGTCATCTCTGCTCCCAAGAAAGGATATAACCAACCACACAATCCAGAACATCAATATGGACCTAACAGCAAGAATGAAATCTGTACCAGGAGTGATTCTGGCACAACACCCCTACATAAATCACCATCACCTCTATGACAGTAAGCACATGAACAAAGTAGGGGTCAGCCTTCAAGCTAAAGAGCTAAAGGACATTGTACTAAACAGGGATCCTAGGTCTGGATCCAACACCAACCAGAATCCTGTGAAAAGACCCCCGACAATAAGAAGGAAAGAAACAACAATTATATCAAAGGAAGCTGAAAACATACACCCTCACCAAAAATTGGCAAAATTGGACCATCAGAGGAGGAGACAACCATGGAGGAGACCACCGACCTCACACAGAGACATGCAAAAATGAGGCATCTAGAGCAGAGACATACAGAGCAGAGATATGGAGGAGATAAAGACTCTGCTCAACACAGTGTGCAGGAAACTAATGTGACTAGACGGAACAAACATCATTAATACATCAGTCAGAGATTTGGTGTGTCCTACACAGCCACACTCATTGCAAGGTATACGCACACAAGTGATATAGAAAAATGACCACTTAAAATTAGCAGCTGGAACATCCAAGGCCTGAACACCTTGGCCTTTGGATGTAAAACAAATTACCCAGATTTTATACAAAGAATGAAAAACATAGACATTCAGATTCTCCTAGAAACATGGACCAGGGATGAAAACGAACCCCTGGTACCCATCAGATACAGGGAAATTTGTGTCCCTGCCCTGAAAAATAAAAAAAATTAAACAGGGCCACTGCTCAGGAGGAATATTGATCTGGCATAAAGAAGAGCTCCAAAAGTACATTAAACCGATGAGAGGGGACAACCACATATAGTTTAGAATCAGCAGCTCCACCCTCACCACTCAGTCTGATGTCTATACCACCTATATACAACCACAAGAGTCACCCTACTTCAATCCAGAGAGCTTTGAGATCTTACAAGAAGAAGCCGCCCATTATCAGGCCATGGGCAAAGTTCTCATCTTTGGAGACCTCAATGCACGAACTGGGAGAGAAAAAGACTTTCTGACCACAGTTGGAGACATCTACAAATTAGGAGCAGAGACTGTCAGCCATGACTCAGTACACATGGAGAGAAACAGCTATGACAGTACAGTCAACAAAAGTGTCTAAAAGATCCTGAACCTATGTAGAAGTTTAGGACTTCATACTCTTAATGGCCATACCAAGGGAGAGTCCCTAGGAAGATTAAACTCCCATGTAGGAAGGAGTGTAGTAGACTACGCCATTACAGATATGGACACTGTAAATATCGGCGGCTTCATAGTCACACCACAAACGCACCTGTCAGATCACAGCCAACTTCTCCTATACATGAAATCTACAAAGAAACTATCAGCACAAAAGCCACAGCATAGCGGCCTCTTCAACCTACCTCCATCCTATAAATGGTCCAAGACGTCAGCAACAAAATATCAAGAGGCTCCTAGCAGACCCAGAATACAGGAGATTCTCCACCACTTCTAAAACTACGAGTACAAGCCTAACCCAAAAGGAGTGAACCAAGCTACAAAAGACCTCAATGATATATTCTACATCATGGCCGAATCGTCCAACCTTAAAAAAGTCATCTATAAAAGGCCAAAAGAAAAACAGACCAATGGTTGGTTTGACGGAGAATGTAAAGCTGTACAGAAGACCCTGAGAGCAGCCTCAAACAAGAAACACAGAGACCCCAAACATCCAGGTCTGAGGGATGCCTACGACACCATCCAAAGGCAATACAAAAGCATCCTCAGGTGGAAGAAGTAGAGTTACATCTCTACCAAGCTTAACCAACTCCAAGATGCCCTCCAAGACAACTCCTTCTGGGAACTATGGAACCACATGGGCACAAAAAGCAAGAAAAACAACATCCATATCCAAAATGGCAATATCTGGCTTCAGTACTTCAGAGACCTCTGCAAGGACATCCCGAAGGAAGAACTAAACCAAGAACAGAGAAACATAGCGGAAAAGCTAAAAGCAATGGAGGAAAAAGTCAAAAATTTCCAATACCCACTGGATACACCAATCACACTACAGGAAATTACAGAGAGATTCTCTTCCATAAGGTGTAAAAAAGCTAGTGGCCTGGATGGAATCCCACCAGAAATGCTGAAATACAGCCTACCGGAAATACAGGCAGCTATGGTTAAACAGTTCAATATTGCGCTACTTCCCTCGTACCTGGAACCAAGGCCTCATCTCACCCATTCACAAGAGTGGGGACAGGTATCACCCTGCCAACTACAGAGGAATATGTGTCAGCAGCAACCTGGGGAAACTGTTCAACAGTATCCTGAAAAAAGGATCCTTAATTTCCTAACCGAGCATAACGTCCTTAGCAAAAGTCAAGCTGGGTTCATGCCAAACCACCGCACTACCGACCACAATTACACCCTGCACAGCCTCATTCAGAGCCACGTCTACAACACAAAGCATGGGAAGATGTACGCCTGTTTTGTGGATTTTATAAAGGCTTTTGACTCAGTTTGGCACCCGGGCCTGTTACTGAAACTGCTGCAGAGCAGAATAGGAGGAAAGACCTATGATGTCATGAAAAGCTCCTACACCGAGAACCGATGCAGCGTGAGTGTGAATGGTAGAAGAACGGTTGAATTCCATCAGAGCCGTGGAGTAAGACAGGGCTGCACCCTAAGTCCAACGCTCTTCAATATTTACATGAATGAGCTGGGCACTGCTGTGGAATCTCCCACAGCACCAGGTCTCACACTCCATGATGCCCAGGTGAAAATTTTGCTGTATGCAGATGACCTACTGCTGCTGTCACCAACTGAGAAAGGTCTCCAAGAAAACCTGAAAATCTTGGAGAAATTCAGCTCCACATGGCACTACCGATCAATGCAAAGAAAACCAACATCCTGGTGTTCCAGAAAAGAAAACCAAGATCGAACCAGCACCTTCAATTTGTGCTAAACAACTGCGTTCTTACAGAAATGGACAAATACACCTACCTGGGCCTGGAAATTCACCAGTCAGGGAGCTTCAAACAAGCCATAGAGACCCAGAAGGACAAGGCTTGCAAAACCTTCTATGCCATCCAAAGGAAACTCTACCAAATGAAGCCGACAGTGAAGGTCTGGCTAAAAATCTTCAATGCCATAATCACCCCAATCCTCCTGTATGGCAGTGAAGTCTGGGGCCCTCACACATACCCAGACTGGTCAAAGTGGGATTCCAGTCCAACAGAAATATTCCACCTGGAATTCTGTTAACACCTTCTCCAGGTCCATCGGAGCACCACCAACAGTGGCTGCCGGGCTGAGCTGGACAGATTCCCACTTCGCCTAGCGGTCCTGAAGAAGGCACTGTCCTTCCAGGCTCACCTACAAAGTAGCAACCCAAAAGCCATGCTATATATTGGTGATCTCCACAAACCAGGACCCTTGGAACAGCTCACCCAAACCCAACCTGACCGAACCATCAACCAAAGCAACCAGACAAAAGCCAGAATCAGGAAGATGGTAGACAGACAAAGGGCAAGAGAGGTACGTAACCGACTGGAAGAACGAGATCAGCAGCTCTCAGAAACTGACCATGTACCGGAGGCTACAGAGATACTACAGACTGGCTACATATCTGGAGAAACTCTCGGACCCCAGAGACCGACAGATCCTGAGCCAGTATAAACTCAGTGTCCACAATCTGGCAATCGAGGTCAGACAGGGCTACAAGCCCAGGGAAGACAGACTGTGCCTACACTGTGACCTGGAGGCCCTGTAGGATGAGACCCACTTCCTGCTACACTGCACCAAATACTCAGCAGTGAGGGACACTCACTTCAGGAGACTATCCAATCTCTTCCTGGATTTCAGCTCCATGAAGGAGGAAGAGAAAACATATATCCTGCTGGGGGAAGAAGAAAGCGCGGTGGACAAAGCAACGCAGTATGTGCTCGCATGCCATAGGCTGCGAGAAAGACAGCCATGATATGCTATGGACTTCCCTAGCTCCTACCCTGTACCCCCATCCATCGTTCCTTCAGTCCCCTCCATTATCCCCACAGTCCCCAATCCCTATTCCCTACTGTACATGTGCTTTGGCAAAACTAATGTTTATTTGGTCCTGCCAATAAAGCTTCTTTGAATTGAATTGAATTAAATATGCCTGACAGGAGCCCTTACAGTCTGTATCTACAGTAATATATACCTAACAGGAACCCATACCGTCTGTATCTACAGTAATATAAACCTGACAGGAGCCCGTACAGACTGCATATTCAATAATATATACCTGACAGGAGCCCATACATTCTATATCTACAATAATATAAACATGAACGGAGCCATACAGTCTGTATCTAAGGTAATATATACTTGACAGGAGCCCATAAAGTTTGTATCTACAGTAATATATACCTGACAGGACCCCGTACAGTCCATATCTATAATAATATATACCTGACAGGAGCCCATACAGTCTATATCTACTTACATTGTGCATACACATTAATTTATTTTCTCAGTTCAGACTTCATTTTTTTTTTATCCATTTCATTGTGCATTCAGTGCATATATGGGTGTGACCGCCCTCTTTCTGAGCTGGGAAAACCATCCAGTCTGGCCTATGCTTTTACTAGTGGGTCAGTCCCTCGATCCTTGTTCACATTCACGTCACTTGGCAAGTGAAAAGGTTTTAAATACTAGAGTAGGACTGTCCCACAAAGGTTGCCGTGACGTGGCGGGATGGCTTGTACATTATTTTGATCAAAATTATGTTTACTAAATACCCTTTTTATTATCATTACCTTTATGCATTATTTGCAGTTTATTTTTTATTTTTTATTTGTGTTTTTTGCTTTTTGTTTTCTCTGGTTAATGGTCATGTGTTAATATGCACTTACATTGTGCATACACATTAATTTATTTTCTCGGTTCAGACTTCAGTTTTTTTAATAATATATACCTGACAGGAGCCCATACAGTCTGTATCTACAATAATATATACCTGACAGGAGCCCGTACAGTCTGTATCTACAATAATATATACCTGACAGGAGCCCGTACAGTCTATATCTACAATAATATATACCTGACAGGAGCCCGTACAGTCTGTATCTACAATAATATATACCTGACAGGAGCCCGTACAGTCTATATCAACAATAATATATACCTGACAGGAGCCCGTAGTCTGTATCTACAATAACATATACCTCACAGGAGCCCGTACAGTCTGTATCTACAAATATATATAACTAACAGCAGCCCATACAGTCTATATCAACAATAATATATACCTGACAGGAGCCCGTACATTTAAATAGCACTACCGGCCGCCCGGCTGGAAATGAGCTCATCGCCGACCCCGTCACGTGATCGGGGGGTCGGCGAAACATTGCCTGGACAACCACAGGTCTCATAGAGACCTCTATGTTGTTCCAGACAGATAGCTTTGAGCGCCGACCACCGCATAGCGGTAAATCTGCTGCACATGGGCGATCTGCTCACCGTCCATATGTAGCAGAGGCGATCGGGTTGTGCATGCTTCTAGCTTCCTAAGGAGGCTTTTGAAGCATGCCAAAAGTTAAAAAAAAAATGTTTAAAAATAAAAAAAAATAAAAGCTCAAATGATGCCCCTTTTCGCCCCAATCAAAATAAAACAATAAAAAAATCCCACATACAGATATTAGGTATCGCCGCGTTCAGAATCGCCCGATCTATCAATAAAGAAAAGCATTAACCCGAACGCTAAACGGTGTAGCGAGAAAAAAATTCAAATTAGCAGTTACATTTTTTTGGTCGCCGCGACATTGCATTAAAATGCAATAACAGGCGAACAAAAGAACGTATTTGCACAAAAGTACGGCCCACAAAAAATAAGCCCTCACCCGATCCTAGATCATGAAAAATGGAGACGCTACGGGTCTCAGAAAATTGCGCAATTTTTTTTTTTTTTTTTAGCAAACCTTGGAATTTTTTTCACCACTTAGATAAAAGAGAATGTGGCGCCCCTGAGGCTTCAGTCGCCACAGAGGTACTGCACCTTCTCCTAAGGTGTAGTGCCCCACCATCCAGGTAAGGTGGGAACTCCTGACCACGCTCCACACCTGCACCCCACACACAGGATAGTTCAGCAGGGACCCATCCATGCTTTATGCTGGAAAGGTCATAGGGTGCCTTTTGTGGTCCCTGGCTTCGTAACACGAGATGTGCTGGGAGACGGGTGGAGTGAGATGATACAAAAGAGTGGGAAGAGTGAAAGTTAGTAGTTAGTTGGTTAGAGGAGAGAAAAGAGAGAAGATGGGTGTCTGAGGGACGTGCTGCAGCAGGTCCCAGTGATCTGGGCTGCTGGCACGAGAAAGACCAGAGAAAGTAAAGACTAGGAACACCTAGAGAGAGGAATTCCAGGGTAACTAAGTACTGGAGTGCTTCGCACCTAAAGGCGCATTGGAGGAGTCGTTCAGTAAGGTACATGTTGGCGGAGTGTGGAAGGGAGAATCCTATCCTGCCTGGAGGTTGGCTGGAGCCCTGACCTGGAGAACACAGTACGGAGGCAGGCAGTTGTGTGAACTGCAAACAGTGAGTAAAGCTTTGGAACCGCACACTCTGGTGTCCACCAGTTATTCCCGCACCACTACACCTGGGTACCAGCCTCCATACCATTCTGCACCTCTCCTCATCCATTGCACCTACACTGCCCTGGGACTACAGCTCCACCTGTGGGGAGCTATACCATCTCTGCTGCACCACACCATCAGTCCCAGCGGATCTGTATACAGCGTTGGCTTACCATCTTACTTGTCAAACACCACGGGTGGCGTCACGAACTATTCATATAAACTTTAACACCATTAACATCACCGCCATTGATATTGGGCACCCAGGGCCACGGACCGGGTCACCGCTGCTGTGACACATTCCCGCCTTGACACCGGCCCGGTACCTAGTACCCCGCTGCCCTGGGTGTGCGAGGGCGACCCAAGAACATAGACATGTTTGGTGTCTATGAACTCGTAATGACCTGTAGAATCATAATGGCAGGTTAGATTTAGCATCTAGTGAACCTAGCAAAAAACAAGTGTGGTATTACACATTTTTTGCAATTTCACCGCACTTGGAATTTTTTTCCCGTTTTCGAGTACATGACATGGTAAAACCAATGGTGTCGTTTAAAAGTACAACTCATCTCGCAAAAAATAAGCCCTCACATGGCCATATTGATGGAAATATAAAAAAGTTATGGCTCTGGAAAGAAGGAGAGTGAAAAAAGAAAACAAAAAATCGAAAAAAGCTCTGGGAGTGAAGGGGTTAAATGAATACACCAGACTATAATTTAATGGAAGAAATAGCCATGATGTTTTTTCTGGGTTACTTAACGGTTAAATAATACACTACTTAATAAAATCCAACTAGCATATAACCAATGTTAACCACCATAAATCCACTCCGCCCCAATAAAGGGTCGATTTTCCACACGCCATGGCTCAAAGAGGCATGGCCCCCCACGACACCACAGCCATTTTTCCACCACCGATTGCAAATTCAAATTAAATATATCTAAACCAATATCAGACACATGAACCGAGTCTTTTCTGTAAGTACCGTGTAAGAAACCTTCGAGATCTTCTTGCCTGTAAGAGAAACCTTTAAGTAGAGGTAAAAATTTGCACATTCCCCTGTTAACTCCTTTCTGGATCCTTTCAAGAAAGGAAAATCTGCCTTTGTACCATAAAAGTCTGGGAATGAGCTCAGAAAAGACAAAGCTTGAGTAAGGGAAACACTGTTTTAGACTACAAATGTCAGATCTCATGGAAGCCATTAGATCCAAGGTTTTGATTTTACCAAGATCATTACCATGCAAATGAAATATAACTAAATCTGGGTAAGGAAATTTCCTAGAATAGGTGTAAAATTCAGAAACAAACTTGGACCAGCGAAAACCGCGGACACTATGCCAAAAAACTTGCACCACTGCGGGGCTGAAAGACAGGTTCTCCGAATAGCACCATTGACTGGCCCTCTTCTGGGCCCAAAATACAAATGAATGCCCGATAATCCTACAATATATAAGGACCTGCGATTAAATGAACAATTAGTGCTCATATAACTCATGACGAACATACAGCTTAACTCTATTAGAATCCCATCTATCCATTTGCATTATTTCAGAGTCACAAAGACCAGATCTAGCTGCTTCAGTAGCAGTGCCAATCCTAAAGGAGTGTGAAGTAATCTTTAGATGCTCCTTTCCCAATATAGATAGGCATTTTCTTAGGATGGTGTTAAACTGAAAGATGGTAGCAAGAGTATTGTCCATTCGACTGAACAGAGGGCCAGGTAGCTTAGGCTTCTTCTGTAGCTATCTTGAAGCATTGAAAACCGGGCATATTATAGGATCAGGGACAGAGTCAATTTTCAGTCTTGAGCCATTACCTAGCTGGTCTGTTTTAGATTTCCTGATAAATAAAATGAGGTACCCATCAAACAAACTTGCATAAGAGACTACAATTCCTGAGGGATCGGCTTTTTTTGCCGATACCAGCTCGCCAACTCTGAGAGCACCAAAGAATGCTAGGGTTAAAGGCGAAGAAAATAAAAAGGCTTCGTATGAATTGTGACAGACCATATGAAGAAACAAGCAAAGATCTTTTAAAAGAGCAAGGGAAATGGGGCGTCTGGAATCAGGCCTGAAATCATGCCTTTTAAATCCCTTTAAACACTGTTTTATAGGAAAAAAGGCAGTCAAGGGGGGTCTACCCAAAAGTTTCAGAAAAAATGACACCCCACCGCAGAGATTTAGATTACACCGAGTAAGACAGACCTCTATTAACTAAAGATTCTAAAAATTTCAAACCAGAAGTAGGATTAGGATTTGTAATGTTAAAATTATTTAAATTACAAAAATGTATCCAATGCTGCCATGCAGCCGAATAATCAGCCCACGATTTTTCTGACAATGAACGTTCAATGAAAAATGGTATTAAATTGAAATTAAGTCCCAAACTGCTTGCGGGCAAGAGGTTCCTTCCTCGACTGCGTTGGGTAATTGAAGGCGAAATAGCAGCCACTGGCGGTAACAAAGAGAGTCAGAGATTAAACACAAATTACTTATCCCCATTTTAGCTTTCAGCCAAATGTTATACTTTAAACAAGTAAGGACTAGATGCCTGATAATCTTAGAAGCCAACAAATTCTTAGAGGATAAAGTGTTATCATAAAATACAAGGCCTTTGTTAGAAGAAAGGATTAAAACCCTGGAATTTCGCATATAGGAACCCCATAAATAAATGCCGCAAAAAAATGAGAATAACTCTAAAACTGTTGAATTTTGGGTCACTTGGTTTGCTGACCAATTGTCAGGCCACCGGCTGACTGACCAATGTGTTGAAAACAATATACCAAAACCTTCGGTGTTGCTAATAGAAAAAACAAAATGAAAAGAATTAGCTAAAATAAAAGGGGATTGCCAACAGGATTTACCATTAAATTTTGATAAAAATGAAAGCCAGATAAAGGAGTCCTCTTTATACTCTTTAGATATCCTCACATGAGAGCCAGAGGATGAAAGTCCTTTGGTTGCATCATACAATCGCCTAGATAAAGCGCGACCTATGGGTATAACGCGCAGAACAAAATTCAGTAAGTCTAACAGGTATTGTAATTCTTTAAGAGTTACCTTTTTTTGGACACAAAATTAGCCAAGGAGTCATGCAGCTTTAAAATTATTTCTTCAGGAAGCCTGCATTCTATTTTATCAGAGTCAAGAACAATGCCTAAAAACTCATTCACGTTTGTAGGTAAAATTGTTTTTTCATGAGCAATTGGGATGCGGAAATTTTCACACATTGAAAAAAAACTGTGCAGAGTTTTCAGGCAGTTTTCTGACTCAGGAGGACCTACAAAAAGAAAGTCGTCAAGGTAATGTAGAATACCAGCATCAACAGTATCTGAATTCAAAACCCAGTGCAAAAAGGAAGAAAAACTCTCTCAAAGTAAAAACAATATAGAGGGAAACCCATTGGCAGACATCTATCAAAGAAAAATGTATTCTTAAAGCAAAAACCCAGGGAGTTAAAAATCAATTGGGTGAACTGGGAGCAACCTAAACGCAGATTTAATATCCGACTTTGACATTAGCGCATTCTGCCCGAATTTTTTTAGCAGATCTATTGCTGAATCAAATGATGAATAAGATACTGAGCATAGTGCCTTGTCCACTTCATCATTTAATGAAAATCCATGGGGATAAGAAAGGTGATGTATCAGGCGGAAGGAGCCAACGTCTCTCTTAGGAATAATACCAAGGGGAGAAATTCAAAAATCTTGAAAAGGGGGAAAGGGAAATGGACCTACAACTCTCCCCAATTCTACTTCATTGAAAATTTTAATTCTGGCAATCTCATGGTGAAACTTTAAAGAAGGTAAATTCTTTAGAATCTTGCACCCAGACCCTTTAAAATGTGGAACCTTGAAGCCGTGCAGAAAAACCATTAAACAATAAGTTACTACTCTCCTGGTTTGTGTAATTGTTTAGCCAAAAGGTGAGAGTTCCCACAGCAGGAGCACTCATGACGAAATCTACATGAATTGCTCCACTTGCAAAATGACTCGTTATAAGTAGAGTTGAGCGATACTGGTCTAAAAATTTCAAAAGTCGCCGACTTTTGGCAAAGTCGGGTTTCATGAAACGAAACCTGACCCTAGGATGAGATCAGCCACGAGGTCGGCGACTTAAGCGCCAAAGTCGCGTTTCAAAATTTTGTTTTGGACCCATTTTCAGCCAATCAGGATCCACGGACACTGTGGGCAACGTGATGACATAGGCAGGGGTCACCACCATCTTTCAGAAGGGCATGCAAGTGATTGGCTTGCTTTGGTGGGCGTCACAGGGGGTATAAAAGGGCGTGCACGCCGACCGCCATGTTACTCATGCTGATCTCAGAATAGGGAGAGCTGCTGCTGATGATGATTTTGTAGGGAGAGCGTTAGGCAGGGAAGAAGGCACCAAAAACTGCTTCTGCTGCTAGCGATTTTGCCTGTACAACACACCAGTCACTGTGTGTGCAGTGCAAGTGGAGGCTATATTTTGCTGGATCAGCAGTGTTGGTTGTTAGGCTGCCTTCTAGGGCTTCCTGACGGCTGCATTGCTGTTTACCCAATGCTCTGCAAACTGCTTTTTTAAAAGCAATCCCAATTTTTTTATTGTCCTGGTGAGGTACTGAGCGTGCATTTTTTCACACCACACAGCGGTGCACACTCCTCACACAGTACCGTGTAACGGCTGTTATCACAGCCACAGTGAAGCTATCTGTGTGTCACTCTGTAAGGATAAGTCGAGGACATGTTCCGTTCTTACAGACCTGCACCTTCTAGTTTTGTCTAGCTTTCAAACAGTTAAATATATTTGCTGTTTGATCACATTCAAAACTATAGAGAGACAGCGTGTGTCAGTCCGTATACTTAAAAAACATGGAGCTTGACAATTTTACGTACACCGGACAGCCGTGTACGTGCACGCTCCTCTCAGTACCGTGTAACGGCTGTTATCACGGCCACAGTGAAGCTATCTGTGTGTCACTCTGGAAGGATAAGTGGAGGACTTGTTCCGTTCTTACAGACCTACACTCTAGGGAGATTCCTATTCTGCCCAATTCCATATACACCTTGTAGTTTGTGATACACTAGCCAATTTCTGCCTGTGACATAGCGCTGTGATATTCAGTGGGCCTCACACAATCCAAAAGTGTCCAGTGTCCACAAGTGTGTGCAGAAATTCAAAATCTCCGTTATCCTCTAGTGACATTTTTCACACCTGCGACATCGAGCCTGTGACATAGCGCTGTGATATTCAGTGGGCCTCACACAATCCAAAAGTGTCCAGTGTCCACAAGTGTGTGCAGAAATTCAAAATCTCTGTTATCCTCTAGTGACATTTTTCACACCTGCGACATCGAGCCTGTGACATAGCGCTGTGATATTCAGTGGGCCTCACACAATCCAAAAGTGTCCAGTGTCCACAAGTGTGTGCAAAAATTCAAAATCTCCAATATCCTCTAGTGACATTTTTCACACCTGCGACATCGAGCCTGTGACATAGCGCTGTGATATTCAGTGGGCCTCACACAATCCAAAAGTGTCCAGTGTCCACAAGTGTGTGCAGAAATTCAAAATCTCCGTTATCCTCTAGTGACATTTTTCACACCTGCGACATCGAGCCTGCGACATAGCGCTGTGATATTCAGTGGGCCTCACACAATCCAAAAGTGTCCAGTGTCCACAAGTGTGTGCAGAAATTCAAAATCTCCATAATCCTCTAGTGACATTTTTCACACCTGCGACATCGAGCCTGTGACATAGCGCTGTGACATTCAGTGGGCCTCACACAATCCAAAAGTGTCCAGTGTCCACAAGTGTGTGCAGAAATTCAAAATCTCCGTTATCATCTAGTGACATTTTTCACACCTGCGACATCGAGCCTGTGACATAGCGCTGTGATATTCAGTGGGCCTCACACAATACAAAAGTGTCCAGTGTCCACAAGTGTGTGCAGAAATTCAAAATCTCCGTTATCCTCTAGTGACATTTTTCACACCTGCGACATCGAGCCTGTGACATAGCGCTGTGATATTCAGTGGGCCTCACACAATCCAAAAGTGTCCAGTGCCCACAAGTGTGTGCAGAAATTCAAAATCTCCCATGTCCTACAGACACCTTGTACCTTGTTTTACATTACTATATAATTTGTTGGATTTTGTCTACATTTCTACCAAAAATGAGGAAGACTGGTGGAAGAGGCCGTGGAATTGGGTGGGGGTTGGCAGCTGGTAATGATGGTGTTGATGGTGGATCTGATGGTAGTGGCAAAAGCAAAATAGGACCGAATGCAGGAGGTGTTGAGCCTGCATCATCGTCTGGCTCCACAAGGCCTCGAAGGCTTAGTTTTCTAGGAGTTGGCAAACCGCTTTTAAAGCCAGAGCTTCAGGAAAAAGTTTTGTCTTACATTGCTGACTCAGCCTCCAGCTGAATCGCCTCCTCTTCTGAAGTTGTAAAAAATAAAAGCACTGAGTCGTCATTGGAGGCTCATGTTCATGAACCACACCTTTCCTTGTGTCCTTCACCCCAACCAAGATTGAAGGATGACGCAGGCCATGCTAATGATTACTCCATGGAGCTGTTTTCACATACCATGCCTGGATTATCAAGTGAAATGGTGAATTACCCAGGCCAAGATGAACCTGACATGGAGTGCACTGATGCACAGCCACTGCTAGATGATTCTGCTGGTACATCCACTCAGAGCACTACATTGTCCTCGCAGTGTAAGGAGCCAGATTCTGACCCTGATGAGACTCAGGTGCCCCTTCCCGCACACTATACCACCATACACGGTGACACAGAGGAAGGTGCACATGACATTGAAGAGGAGGTGATGGATGACCCAGTTGTTGACCCAGATTGGCATCCATTGGGGGAAGAGGGTGCTGCTTCCAATAGCTCAGATGAGGAGGAGGAGCATCCACAGCAGACATCGACATCGAAACAGCTGTTATCTGGTAGGCCCGGAGCACTCCAAAGACAGGTTCCAAAAATCAAAAGAGTTGCTGGACAGCTTGTCCAGAGGGTGAAAATATCACAGCGTGCTAGGCCGCAAAATGTCTGCCAAAGTAGGAAGAGTGCAGTGTGGCACTTTTTTGAACAAAATTCTCATGATCAGGCCAAGGTTATCTGTAAGAAGTGCGCAAAGATCTTTAGCCAAGGGAAAAATCTGAAAAATTTGAATACCAGTTGCATGCTTAGACATTTAACCAGCATGCACTTGCAAGCGTGGACACAACACCAAACTTCAAGCACCACATGTGCAACTGATAACAAAGAAGGTAGTCAGCAACGCTACATTGTTTCCCCCAATGTAAGCCCACCGGTTAGCACAGCAGCAAATGTTGAGGTGTCGTTGGAAGGCCACAGCAGTCAGGGAATCCCACTGTTATATCAACGAAAGACTGAATCTAGGCCATCAGACAGAACACCAACTCCATCACCATCATCAACCCTCTCTCAGTCCGCCCTGTCCACCGCTACTTCCACCATATGCAGCTCTCAAGTCCAGCTCACCCTCCCAGACACTATGAGTAGGTCAAGAAAGTACTCAGTCTCTCATCTGCGTACACTGGGTTTGAACGCCCACATTGCCAAACTAATCTCGTTAGAGATGATGCCCTATCGGTTGGTGGAAAGCTATGACCTACCCAGTCGCCACTTCTTCTCTCGCAAAGCCATCTCAGCCCTCCACCATCATGTGAAAGACTGCATTGTCCATGCACTCAAGCAGTCAGTGAGTGGAAAGGTGCACCTCACAACTGATGCATGGTCCAGTCGGCACGGCCAGGGCCGTTATGTGTCCATCACTGAGCACTGCTGGGTTAATGTGGTGGATGCAGGGTCCACAGGAGACAGCGGTGGTGGGACAGTGCTGCCTAGCCCATGGTATAGGAAACAGTTGGCTGTAGGCGTTCGACCCTCCTCCTCCTCCTCCTCCAGAAGCGAAAGCTCGTCCACAGAGCGCAGTCTGTTGTGAGTTCATTTTTCCCTTCACCGTTGAGGTCTGATGAACTCCCTCCTCTGGTGAAGGAAGGTAGGGAGGCTGATTACCAAACACCTGGGCAGCTAGATGATGACTGGGTGGCTGGAATTGAGGACTGGATATAAGGCAGTCGACGCCCTTCTGCCTTGCTGGTGATCCTGCTGGATTCTTGGAGACCAGTCTGATTCCTGCGTCTCAAAGCTAAGTTTTTCTGCTCTGCTTTGTACACTTCAGTTTTGTTTTTGTTTTGCTTTGTTTTTTGGGAGTTTTGCCATCCCTGGCCAGGGGTGAGCTGAATTCCATTTTTGTCTCTGATCTGTTGATCTTTTGCTCTGTCTTCAGAATATACGTGAGTGCTGATATAGTCTTTTGAAGCCTAGCGACTTCAGGGCCTGTTTTTCCTATCAGTCGGTTGGCACATTTTGGATAGGGTTTTTACGGATGGCAGACAGCAGCTTTCCTATCCTGTCCTATTTTAGTTAGCTTGGGCCCCATCATTTGCTCAACCTATCTTTCCATCTGTGTTAGTGTTTTCATCTTGCTTCACCGTCATTATATGTTGGGGGCTGCCTATTGCATTGGGGTCTGCTCTGGGGCAATTTAGTTTTTCCCCTTTCTATCTTTAGGCTATGTAGTTCTCCGGCTGTGATCGAGGGGTCTAGGGCACCGTAGGAACCCCCCACGGCTACTGCTAGTTGTTGTGGATAGGTTCAGGGGTCTGCAATCCGATAGCTGCCAACCTCTCTGGTTTTTCTGGACTTAGCTAGTATTTTGTTTTTTTTCCGCCTTCGGTGACTCATCATAACAGAATCACCAGCCATACCGCAGATCCTAGGGTACTCAATAGCAGGAAAGAATTGTAAAAAAAAAAAAAAGTGTGTCAGATTTTTTTTTTGTGCATATTTTTTCCTCTATATCTCTGAGGCCGTAGGGGGAATTTTTCTCTCAATGGAGATGAAGCAATTGTCTGATTATGTGGAGCAGCTCGCTGCTGAAGTGCGGTGAATTTCCGCCTATCTTGCTCATTCACATGCTGCTGAACCAAAGATTCCTACTCCTGATGTGTTTTTTGGGGATCGGTCTAAATTCTTGAATTTCAAGAATAATTGTAAATTATTTTTTGCCTTGAAGCCTAACTCGTCGGGGAACTCCGCGCAGCAGGTTAAAATTGTCATCTCTTTGCTGCGCGGCGATCCCCAGGATTGGGCGTTTTCTTCGAAACCTGATGATCCTATTCTGACTAATGTGAACGCATTTCTTCAAGCCTTGGGGTTGTTGTATGATGAACCTAATGCTATTGATCAGGCTGAAAAGACCCTGTTGGCATTAAGCCAGGGTCGGGATTCGGCAGAGTTGTACTGTCAAAAATTCCGAAAGTGGGCAGTCCTTACTACCTGGAATGATGGTGCCTTGGCAGCCCTCTTTCGGAAGGGTTTGTCAGAGACTGTAAAAGATACTATGGTGGGATTTCCTGTTCCCTCTGGTCTTGACGATTCTATGTCATTAGCCATTCAGGTGGATCGGCGTTTACGTGAATGCAAAACTACACGAGAGATGCTGCCACCTGTTGAACAAATGTCTGAATCTATGCAATGTGATAGAGTTTTGTCTAGGGCGCAACGTCAGGAGTTCAGAAGGCGTAATAAGCTGTGTTTTTTTGTGGAGATGCCTCGCATATTATTTCTGTCTGCCCTAAACGAGAGAAATGTTGTGCACACACGTTTTCTGTGGATGGTGTTCAACCTAAGTTTCTTCTGGCAATTACTCTGATCTGCTCCCTGTCCACATTTTCCGCCAAGGCTTTTGTGGATTCGGGAGCAGCTCTGAACCTGATGGACTTGGATTTTGCAAAACGTTGTGGATTTCCTATGACACCTCTGCGGATGCCTATCCCTTTGAGGGGTATTGATGCTACTCCTTTGGCGAAGAATAAGCCTCAGTTTTGGACCCAGGTGGTAATGCGGGTCGCCCCAGAACATCAAGAAAATTGCAGATTTTTGGTGTTGCATAATTTGCATGATACCATTGTTCTGGGGTTTCCCTGGTTGTAAATCCATAATCCAGTTCTGGATTGGAAATCTTTGTCTGTGGTGTGTTGGGGTTGTCGGTGTGCCCTTAGTGATGCTCCTGTTTTCTCCACCTCTCCCCAGTCGCATGATGTTCCTGACTATTTGGCTGACTTTTTTGATGTATTTAGTGAGAATGAGTCTGCGTCTTTGCCTCCTCATAGGAGTTATGACTGTGCAATTGAGCTGAACCCGGGGTGTAAATTCCCCAAGGGTCGGCTTTTCAATTTATCTGTACCTGAGCACGAGGCTATGCAATCCTATATTAAGGAGTCGTTGGAGAAGGGTCATATTAGACCATCCTCTTCACCCTTAGGTGCTGGGGTTTTTTTCGTGGCTAAAAAGGATGGTTCATTAAGGCCTTGTATTGACTACCGTGCCCTCAACAAAATTACTGTTAAATATCAGTATCCGTTACCCCTGATTTCTGATCTATTCTCCAGAGTTAAAGGTGCTTGCTGGTTTACCAAGCTTGACCTAAGGGGGCGTATAATCTTGTCCAGAGGGTGAAAATATCACAGCGTGCTAGGCCGCAAAATGTCTGCCAAAGTAGGAAGAGTGCAGTGTGGCACTTTTTTGAACAAAATTCTCATGATCAGGCCAAGGTTATCTGTAAGAAGTGCGCAAAGACCTTTAGCCAAGGGAAAAATCTGAAAAATTTGAATACCAGTTGCATGCTTAGACATTTAACCAGCATGCACTTGCAAGCGTGGACACAACACCAAACCTCAAGCACCACATGTGCAACTGATCACAAAGAAGGTAGTTAGCAACGCTACATTGTTTCCCCCAATGTAAGCCCACCGGTTAGCACAGCAGCAAATGTTGAGGTGTCGTTGGAAGGCCACAGCAGTCAGGGAATCCCACTGTTATATCAACGAAAGACTGAATCTAGGCCATCAGAAAGAACACCAACTCCATCACCATCATCAACCCTCTCTCAGTCCGCCCTGTCCACCGCTACTTCCACCATATGCAGCTCTCAAGTCCAGCTCACCCTCCCAGACACTATGAGTAGGTCAAGAAAGTACTCAGTCTCTCATCTGCGTACACTGGGTTTGAACGCCCACATTGCCAAACTAATCTCGTTAGAGATGATGCCCTATCGGTTGGTGGAAAGCTATGACCTACCCAGTCGCCACTTCTTCTCTCGCAAAGCCATCTCAGCCCTCCACCATCATGTGAAAGACTGCATTGTCCATGCACTCAAGCAGTCAGTGTGTGGAAAGGTGCACCTCACAACTGATGCATGGTCCAGTCGGCACGGCCAGGGCCGTTACGTGTCCATCACTGAGCACTGCTGGGTTAATGTGGTGGATGCAGGGTCCACAGGGGACAGCGATGGTGGGACAGTGCTGCCTAGCCCATGGTATAGGAAACAGTTGGCTGTAGGCGTTCGACCCTCCTCCTCCTCCTCCTCCAGAAGCGAAAGTTCGTCCACAGAGCGCAGTCTGTTGTGAGTTCATTTTTCCCTTCACCGTTGAGGTCTGATGAACTCCCTCCTCTGGTGAAGGAAGGTAGGGAGGCTGATTACCAAACACCTGGGCAGCTAGATGATGACTGGGTGGCTGGAATTGACGACTGGATATAAGGCAGTCGACGCCCTTCTGCCTTGCTGGTGATCCTGCTGGATTCTTGGAGACCAGTCTGATTCCTGCGTCTCAAAGCTAAGTTTTTCTGCTCTGCTTTGTACACTTCAGTTTTGTTTAGCCTTGTTTTTTGGGAGTTCTGCCATCCCCGGCCGGGGGTGAGCTGAATTCCATTTTTGTCTCTGATCTGTTGATCTTTTGCTCTGTCTTCAGAATATACCTGAGTGCTGATTTAGTCTTTTGAAGCCTAGCGACTTCAGGGCCTGTTTTTCCTATCAGTCGGTTGGCACATTTTGGATAGGGTTTTTGCGGATGGCAGACAGCAGCTTTCCTATCCTGTCCTATTTTAGTTAGCTTGGGCCCCATCATTTGCTCAACCTATCTTTCTATCTGTGTTAGTGTTTTCATCTTGTTTCACCGTCATTATATGTTGGGGGCTGCCTATTGCTTTGGGGTCTGCTCTGGGGCAATTTAGTTTTTCCCCTTTCTATCTTTAGGCTATGTAGTTCTCCGGCTGTGATCGAGGGGTCTAGGGCACCGTAGGAACCCCCCACGGCTACTGCTAGTTGTTGTGGATAGGTTCAGGGGTCTGCAACCCGATAGCTGCCAACCTCTCTGGTTTTTCTGGACTTAGCTAGTATTTTGATTTTTTTCCGCCTTCGATGACTCATCATAACAGAATCACCAGCCATACCGCAGATCCTAGGGTACTCAATAGCAGGAGAGAATTGTAAAAAAAAAAAAAAAGTGTGTCAGAATTTTTTTTTGTGGATATTTTTTCCTCTATATCTCTGAGGCCGTAGGGGGAATTTTTCTCTCAATGGAGATGAAGCAATTGTCTGATCATGTGGAGCAGCTCGCTGCTGAAGTGCGGGGAATTTCCACCTATCTTGCTCATTCACATGCTGCTGAACCAAAGATTCCTACTCCTGATGTGTTTTTTGGGGATCGGTCTAAATTCTTGAATTTCAAGAATAATTGTAAATTATTTTTTGCCTTGAAGCCTAACTCGTCGGGGAACTCCGTGCAGCAGGTTAAAATTGTCATCTCTTTGCTGCGCGGCGATCCCCAGGATTGGGCGTTTTCTTCGAAACCTGATGATCCTATTCTGAATAATGTGAACGCATTTCTTCAAGCCTTGGGGTTGTTGTATGATGAACCTAATGCTATTGATCAGGCTGAAAAGACCCTGTTGGCATTAAGCCAGGGTCGGGATTCGGCAGAGTTGCACTGTCAAAATTCCGAAAGTGGGCGGTTCTTACTACCTGGAATGATGGTGCCTTGGCAGCCCTCTTTCGGAAGGGTTTGTCAGAGACTGTAAAAGATACTATGGTGGGATTTCCTGTTCCCTCTGGCCTTGACGATTCTATGTCATTAGCCATTCAGGTGGATCGGCATTTACGTGAATGCAAAACTACACGAGAGATGCTGCCACCTGTTGAACAAATGTCTGAATCTATGCAATGTGATAGAGTTTTGTCTAGGGCGCAACGTCAGGAGTTCAGAAGGCGTAATAAGCTGTGTTTTTTTTGAGAAGATGCCTCGCATATTATTTCTGTCTGCCCTAAACGAGAGAAATGTTGTGCACACACGTTTTCTGTGGATGGTGTTCAACCTAAGTTTCTTCTGGCAATTACTCTGATCTGCTCCCTGTCCACATTTTCCGCCAAGGCTTTTGTGGATTCGGGAGCAGGTCTGAACCTGATGGACTTGGATTTTGCAAAACGTTGTGGATTTCCTATGACACCTCTGCGGATGCCTATCCCTTTGAGGGGTATTGATGCTACTCCTTTGGCGAAGAATAAACCTCAGTTTTGGACCCAGGTGGTAATGCGGGTCGCCCCAGACCATCAAGAAAATTGCAGATTTTTGGTGTTGCATAATTTGCATGATACCATTGTTCTGGGGTTTCCCTGGTTGTTAATCAATAATCCAGTTCTGGATTGGAAATCTTTGTCTGTGGTGAGTTGGGGTTGTCGGTGTGCCCTTAGTGATGCTCCTGTTTTCTCCACCTCTCCCCAGTCGCATGATGTTCCTGACTATTTGGCTGACTTTTTTGATGTATTTAGTGAGAATGAGTCTGCATTTTTGCCTCCTCATAGGAGTTATGACTGTGCAATTGAGCTGAACCCGGGGTGTAAATTCCCCAAGGGTCGGCTTTTCAATTTATCTGTACCTGAGCACGAGGCTATGCAATCCTATATTAAGGAGTCGTTGGAGAAGGGTCATATTAGACCATCCTCTTCACCCTTAGGTACTGGGTTTTTTTTTGCGGCTAAAAAGGATGGTTCATTAAGGCCTTGTATTGACTACCGTGCCCTCAACAAAATTACTGTTAAATATCAGTATCCGTTACCCCTGATTTCTGATCTATTCTCCAGAGTTAAAGGTGCTTGCTGGTTTACCAAGCTTGACCTCAGGGGGGCGTATAATCTTATTCGCATTAAGCATGGGGATGAATGGAAGATGGTGTTTAATACTCCGGAGGGACATTTTGAGTACCTGGTGATGCCTTTTGGGCTCACTAAAGCCCCTTCTGTCTTCCAGTGCTTCATGAACGATATATTCCGAGACTTTGTGGATAAATTTTTGATTATCTATCTGGATGATATTTTGATCTTCTCCAAGAATTGGGACTCTCATGTGGAACATGTTCGGACTGTGTTCCGGAATTTGAGGGAGAATTCCCTGTATGTCAAGGGATCGAAATGCCTTTTTGGGGTACAGAGGATTTCATTTTTGGGATTTATTTTGTCTCCGTCAACAATTGAAATGGACCTCGGCCAACGTACAGGCCATTTATGATTTGGTTCAGCCCACTTCTTTGAAGGCCCTCCAGAAGTTTTTGGGTTTTGCTAATTTTTATCGAAAATTTATAGCTAATTTTTCTGGTATTGCCAAGCCATTGACTGATTTGACTAGGAAGGGTGCTGATGTGCTGAATTGGTCTCCGGAGGCTGTTTCTTCCTTTCAGGAGCTGAAGCGAAGATTCACTTCTGCTCCGGTTTTGCAGCAACCTGATGTCTCACTCCCGTTTCAGGTGGAGGTGGACGCTTCTGAGATTAGTGCAGGAGCGGTGTTGTCCCAAAAAGATCCTGTGACATCTAAAATGAATCCTTGTGCTCTCTTTTCCCGAAAGTTCTCCCCATCCAAACGTAACTATGATGTGGGAAATCGGGAACTGTTGGCCATGAAATGGGCATTTGAGGAGTGAAGACATTGGTTGGAGGGAGCCAAACACCAAGTCGTGGTCCTTACTGACCACAAGAATTTGATTTACCTGGAGTCGGCCAAGCGCTTGAATCCTAGACAGGCTAGGTGGGCCTTGTTTTTCACACGTTTTGATTTTGTGGTCTCTTTTCTTCCGGGCACTAAGAATGTCAAGGCAGACGCCCTCTCTAGGAGTTTCCTTGCAGATTCTCCTGTTGTGACTAAGCCTGCTACCATCTTAGGCGAGGGGGTAGTTCTTTCTGCCATCTCGCCCGATTTGAGACATGCTCTGGAAGAGTTTCAGGAGGACAAACCTGAGCGTTGTCCCAGTGGAAAGTTGTATGTTCCTGACCAGTGGAGGAAGAGAGTGATGTCTGAAGTTCATTGCTCTGCATTGGCTGGTCATCCAGGTATTTTTGGTACTAGAGATCTGGTGAGTCGGTCTTTTTGGTGGCCCGCCTTGTCTCATGATGTCAGGAATTTTGTGCAGTCCTGTGGGACTTGCTCCCGGTCTAAACCTTGTTCTCGCTCTAGTGGCTTGTTGATGCCTTTGCCGGTGCCCAGGAGGCCATGGACCCATATTTCAATGGATTTTATCTCTGATATGCCTGTCTCTCAGAGAATGACTGCTATTTGGGTGATTTGTGATAGATTCTCTAAGATGGTCCATCTTGTACCACTCCCTAAGTTGCCATCTTCCTCTGAGTTGGTGCCCCTGTTTTTGCAACAGGTGGTTCGCTTGCACGGGATTCCTGAGAACATTGTATCTGACAGAGAAGTTCAGTTTGTGTCTAGATTTTGGAGGACTTTCTGTTCCAAGCTGGGAATTCAGTTGTCCTTCTCCTCTGCGTTTCACCCTCAGACCAATGGGCAGACGGAGAGAACAAACCAGACTTTGGAGTCGTATTTGAGATGTTTTATTTCTGCCGATCAGGATGATTGGGTTTCATTTTTGCCCTTGGCCGAATTAGCTTTAAATAATAGAGCTAGTTCTGCCACTTTGATGTCACCTTTTTTTTGTACAGTAACTTTGGGTTTCACCCTCGATTTTCTTCAGGGCAGGTGGAGCCTTCTGCCTGCCCAGGTGTTGACACTGTGGTGGAGAGAATGCACCAGATCTGGGACCAAGTGGTGGATAAGTTGTCTCTCTCCCAGGAAAGGGCCCAGCGGTTTTCCAACTGGCGTAGGACCGTTGGTCCCCAGTTTAAGATGGGTGATATGGTTTGGTTGTCATCAAAAAATATCGCTATGAAGGTGGCTTCTCCTAAGTTTAAGCCTAGATTTATTAGACCTTACAAGATTTTGGAGATTATTAATCCGGTCTCTTTTCGGTTGGCTCTTCCTGTCACATTTAAAATTCATAATGTGTTTCATAAGTCCTTGTTGAAGAGGTTTGTTGAACCAGTAGTTCCTGTGGTGGCACCTCCTGACCCTGTATTGGTTGAAGGTAACATGGAATATGAGGTAGAGAAGATACTGGATTCCCGTCTGGCTAGATGGAGACTCCAGGATTTGGTTAAGTGGAAGGGTTATGGTCAGGAGGATAATTCCTGGGTCTCTGCTTCTGATATTCATGTCAAAAGATTGGTGCGTGCCTATCATCGGGCTCACCCGGATCACCCTGGTGGCATGGATGAGGGTTCAGTGACCCCTCCTCAAGGGGGAGGTACTGTTGTGAGTTCATTTTTCCCTTCACCGTTGAGGTCTGATGAACTCCCTCCTCTGGTGAAGGAAGGTAGTGGGGCTGATTACCAAACACCTGGGCAGCTAGATGATGACTGGGTGGCTGGAATTGAGGACTGGATATAAGGCAGTCGACGCCCTTCTGCCTTGCTGGTGATCCTGCTGGATTCTTGGAGACCAGTCTGATTCCTGCGTCTCAAAGCTAAGTTTTTCTGCTCTGCTTTGTACACTTCAGTTTTGTTTTTGTTTTGCCTTGTTTTTTGGGAGTTCTGCCATCCCCGGCCGGGGGTGAGCTGAATTCCATTTTTGTCTCTGATCTGTTGATCTTTTGCTCTGTCTTCAGAATATACCTGAGTGCTGATATAGTCTTTTGAAGCCTAGCGACTTCAGGGCCTGTTTTTCCTATCAGTCGGTTGGCACATTTTGGATAGGGTTTTTGCGGATGGCAGACAGCAGCTTTCCTATCCTGTCCTATTTTAGTTAGCTTGGGCCCCATCATTTGCTCAACCTATCTTTCTATCTGTGTGTTTTCATCTTGCTTCACCATCATTATATGTTGGGGGCTGCCTATTGCTTTGGGGTCTGCTCTGGGGCAATTTAGTTTTTCCCCTTTCTGTCTTTAGGCTATGTAGTTCTCTGGCTGTGATCGAGGGGTCTAGGGCACCGTAGGAACCCCCCACGGCTACTGCTAGTTGTTGTGGATAGGTTCAGGGGTCTGCAATCCGATAGCTGCCAACCTCTCTGGTTTTTTTGGACTTAGCTAGTATTTTGTTTTTTTTCCTCCTTCGGTGACTCATCATAACAGCAGTCGCACGAGCACTCCATCTGCAGCTGCCACTGTTGCACACGAGGTGTCCCCCTATCGAGCAGCTAGTGGAAAGCGTCAGCAGGCTGTGTTGCAGATGATGTGTTTGGGCGACAGACACACCGCCGAGGTGCTGGCTGAGTACTTTCAGCGACAAACTGAGTCATGGCTGGGCAGTGTACATCTTGAGGCAGGCAAGGTAGTTAGTGATAACGGACGTAATTTTTTGGCAGCCATAGCCCTTTCAAAACTCAGCCACATACCTTGCTTGGCTCACACCTTGAACCTGGTGGTGCAGTGCTTCCTCAATAATTATCCGGAGTTAACAGCCCTGCTCCAGAAGGTGCGAAGACTGTGCGCGCACACCCGCCGGTCACCTGTACACTCCATTCGTATGCAGAAGCTGCAGCGATTGCTCCACCTTCTCAAACACCGCCTCATTATTGACATTGCAACAAGGTGGAACTCCACCCTGCACATGTTTGAGCGGCTGTGCCAGCAGAGGCAGGCCATAATGCATTTGTGGGAGGATACACGGCCAGGCACTTTGAGAGCAGACATGGAGTTGACAGGTGTGCAGTGGTCGAAGCTGAAAGACCTCTGTAAAGTCCTTCAGTGTTTTGAGGAATGCACACAGCTGGTAAGCGCAGACAACGCCATCCTAAGCATGAGCATCCCACTTATGCGTCTGCTAATGCAAACTTTGACGCACCTTAAGGAGCAGGCGTCTGCAGCCAATGTTGATGAGGAGGAAGAGGTGGAGGGAATCCTTGATGACATTCAGCCATTGTCTGCTCAGGGACCTCTCCTGGACGAGGTGGAGGAAGAAGAGGAGGAGGAGGATGATGATGGGGATGATTACTTAGGGGAGGAGGATGCATCTCGTGGGGCAAGTGAAAATGTTGGCGTGGCAAGGTCTGGTACAGGGTTTGTGCGTGACTGGAGGGATGTGGATTTGCCAGAAAGTGCTCCTCCACCCAGCACTCGCAGTGCATCATTGACACCAGGAACATTGGCCCACATGTCAGATTATCCCTTGCAGATCCTAAAAAGGGACCCACGCATTGCCAAAATGATGAACGATGACGACTACTGGTTGGCCAGCATCCTGGATCCACGCTACAAAGGCAAATTACAAAACATCATGCCACAGGAGAACCTTGACCTAATATTGGCTACTAAACAGTCAACTCTGGTTAACCGGTTGGTTGAGGCATTCCCAGCACACAGCAGCGGTGATGGTTCTCACACGAGCCGTACAGGCCAGGGGCGGCTTGGCAGAGGTGTTCGTGGTGCACACAGCAGAAGTGGCGTTGGAGACAGGGGTTTCATGACAATGTTGTGGACTGATTTTTCACGGACCGCTCACACAACTGGTAATACTGCATCGATGGAAAGTGACAGGAGTCAGCAGTTGTCAACTATGGTTAACAACTACTTTTCCTCCCATATCGATGTTCTCCCGCACAGGTCATTCCCCTTTGACTATTGGGCCGCTAAACTGGACACCTGACCTGAATTGGCACAATATGCCTTACAGGAGCTCGCTTGCCCAGCTGCAAGTGTGCTATCGGAAAGAGTCTTCAGTGCAGCTGGATCAATCCTGACAGAAAAAAGGACCCGTCTGTCAACCCAAAATGTGGATGATCTAACCTTCATTAAAATGAACCATGCATGGGTTTCCAAGGATTTTGTCCCACCTTCCCTTGATGACACATAGGTTGCCAGAAAAATGGCTTGCTTTGGTCCTCCTATTCCACAAACTTGACCTATTTCACCTTTTGCAGCAGCTGAATGACCCACATCTACATATGTCACTTTGTAAACCTCCCTAAGTGGGCGGCCCCCCCCATGGCCGGGGTCACCACCTAGCACACAAAACCGTGCGAGTGCCGTTGCCCTGGACAGGTGGGTAGGCCGACTCTTGGGCGTGGGCACTGGCATAGGGTCCCTCATAGTGCAATCAAGTGTCTCTGACAGTGGTGGTGCACACCCGCCGTCAGACACACCGCCGTACTATGAGGGGCCCAGTGCCAGTACCGACGCCCACGAGTGGGCCCCCCTTGTTTCGGCAGGGCCTCAGCATTTGCAATGTTTACCTCTCCCTGCTCCTCCGCTGTGTAGTCTGGGCTGTCAAATCCTTCACTGGGACTGCCACTACAAATTGATTGAACTGAAAGATGATGGTTACGATGTAGCTATGCCCTGTCCTGCTGGCCGGGCTCTAGCTCCAGATGATCAGTGGCTTCCGTTTCTTATGGACGTTGACTCACAATTACATGCAGTGGTGGTTTATCATCAGCTTTCACAGTTTTCCTACTCACAAACGTGTGACATTCCGGCGCACATTTCAAAATGTGCCCTCTCATGCCAATCAAATAGAATCGCCTACGGCCTGTGGCTTCTGTCTTTTGCACTCCAAAGTTACGTGACAGATCATGATAGCCAGTGAGCACCATGTTTACATCGCTCCCTGTGATAAAAATTGGATTGAGATGAGTAACAGTGATGGAATCCACGGAAGTGCGATACAGCATGACTTTATTCACAAAAAAATGTTTTCACTGTCTCAACAGACAAATTAATTGAGGGTCAGCATCGCCTATGAGAATTGTGACTGAAGTTTTCCCGTGAATAATAATTCCTAGATTTCTGCAATCAATAGCCTTTATGTCACTAATTGTATGCATCTCATTTCCTATTGCGGACAGGCTGGACTGTATTACTGAGACAGAAATATATATGAAGATTTAAAAATAACACCAAAAGTATATAGTTGTGTACACCTCAAATGCATTATTTTTTTCCACTTTTTAGATTGCTGTGTAATCCATACTGAGAACACGGAGATTTTACATGTTTAAACTATGCTATATATACCTGCTATCCAGTGATAAAGTACCCTTTCTCAACTTTGTACAATCTGGTCAAATCCATACTGGGCCTGAGAACATCTGAGTCTGCCTCCTGATCTATAGACATATATTTTTATGTGTAAACTAGGCTACATATATACGTGTTATCCGGTGAAACTGTACCCTTTATCAACTTTCTACAATGTTGTTGAATCCATACTGGTCCTGAGAACGGCTGCCGAGCTGTTAAGCAAGCTACAGCACCTGTGGTTTGGACTCGTAATTTTTTCAGGAATGACGGTTAGGCCTAACTCCGGAATTGCGGTTGACCTGAACTTACTGGGAAATCATCGTTCGCGGGGAATAATCTGAATCCCAGATCCCCATCACTAACGGAGTTCAGCAGGTTATCTGCACCAGTAAGCGACAAAAGCTGGTCCTTTCAGTGTAGCGTGCATGCAGCCCCGGACATGTACTGGAATGCTGGACCTGTTATTGCTCGATCTCACGTGCCACAACCTCGCGTATCCCTCTAGTAAGCTTGTCGCGTACCGCGGGGCCATGCCGGAGTCTCGGTCGTTAACGGAATAAAGCTGAGAAATCACTAGCACAACTAAAAATGGATATACCACACCACACACAGAATCGACAAAGCTTGCAATCTGTCCATCTTTTCTGTAGCTTGTATGGTAGTGGTTTCCCGGGTGCAGTCCAATTAAGCCACAGGCTCCACTCCTGGTGGTGCCCTTTCGGACATTCCTTTAAGGTTCAGCTTTACAATCATACTGCCCCCGGAAACCAAAAACTTTGCCTTCAGGGGCGCTGTTTGGAGGTTCGTGGGAATAACGCCGCCCGATCAGCAGTCGGCATATGGGCCGCCCTCCCAGGACTGTGGGGTACTCGGTACCGGGCCGGTGTCAGTGGGATGTGTCACAGCAGCGGTGACCCGGACGGTGGCCCTGGGCGCCCATGTAAATGGCGTGGTAGAATGGTAAAGAGTTTATATAGATAGTTTGACGCCACCTGTGGAGTTCGGCAACATAGATGTTAGGCCGACGCTGCATGCAGATCCTCTGGGACTGATGGTGTTGTGCAGCAAAGATGGTGAAGCTCCCCACAGGTGGAGCTGGAGTCCCAGGGAAGTGTAGATGTAGTGATGGGGGAAAGCCACACGCGGTGTAGGTACCCAGAAGTAGCGGTGCTGGAATAACTGTAGGACACCAGAGCGTGCAGTTCCAAAGCTTTACTCACAGTCTGCAGGTTACACAGATACCTGCCTCCGTGCTGTGTCCTCCGGGTCAGGACCTCTGCCAACCTCCGGGACCAGAATGGAAAGCTCCCTTCCAACACTCCGCCAACATGTACCTTCCTGAATGTCTCCTTTCTAGCGCATGTGGGGGAAGCACTCACAGGACCGTGGTTCACTGAAACGCCTCCTGTCTAACAGATGTTCCTCAGACTTTACTTGTATGGCAGACAGCTGTAGCCTTTTCCTTCTGCCTCGCACACATCGATGCTGGGGCCTCCGAGCCTTAGTTGGGTACAGAGCATTTATAGCTGCTACTTCCCCCGGTTTCTGCTGCAGGAACGTCGGTGTCCCTACAAACTCAGAGACCGGAATCCGGACCATGCGCTCCAGCTAGGAGTGAGCCTTAACTCTGCTCATCCTCCAGCTCCCCTTCTCATGTCCACACACTTCCCCTTCCCTGCACAGAGTGCCCTAACTTACCTCCTCCCGAGCACAGAGAGCAGCTCCTCAGCAGTCAGGTTCAGAGGTCTCCCTGCTGGCCTGGAGTGGGAAATGTGTTGTGTGTTGGTTTCACTGCTAGAGAGATCCTTCGTTGCTCCCAAGCTTGACAACACACTCCCTAGGAGGAAGGCAATGCCACAGTGGCGACCGTACTCTTGGGGACGCCACAAGTGCACTGAGGCCCAGCCACTGCTGGATGAAGCTGCTGGTACATTGACCCAGACCACTACATTCCCCTTGCACTCTACACAGCCAGAATCTGACCCAGAGAAAACTCAGGTTCCCCTTCCCGCATACTATACCACCTACACGGTGACAAAGAGGAAGGTGCAGATGAAAGTGCAGGTTCCTTGAGCAGGTGGGGGGGCATACTCATGGGCGATGGCACTGGCACAGGGCACCGCATAGTATGCAAAAGTGTCTCTGCCGGTGGGAGGGCCTAAACAGCCAAGTGCAGTGAGTTGGAAGATGGGGACGACAAGGAGTTCAGAGTAGAGCAGGGATTCCCTAGCAAGGAGACTTATGTAATTGTTTTCAATGTTGGGACAGCAATTTTTGGGGAGCACTATAATCTGGTGAATGATATATGGGGCCCACCATACACTGGAGCATTCCAAAGCTGGACATCAGACACTGGAGCAGCATTTACAGGGCCCAATATACACTAGAGCAGTAGAAATGGGGCCCATTATATATGGAGCATTATTTGGGCCCATAAGACAGTGGAGCGTCATCCATTGGGACCAACATATACTATAGCATTATGTGGAGCTCATCATATATGGTTTGAAACATTATATGGGAATAATGATTCCGTATGGAGAAATATATGGGCCTCATTACTCTGTATAGCGCACTAAGCGCTGGCCATAATACTGTATGGAGTTATATACTGTCCGTTTTTGGAGGTATTGGAGAATTTAAAATGGATATCAGTCATGAGATGTAAGAAGTGAAGTATTTTTCATTGTACTATACTGCTATTTCTCTGCCGTATCGGAGCATCATGAGTTGTGGTATGTGTTAAAGGGGCGCTCTTTGGCCCTGGGCCCACGAAAACCTGGAGCCAGCTCCCCCCCACAACTGTAGCCAAATAACCCCCATTTTTCAGTGCGTAACTAGTATTATGAAGTTAATTAAGGTTGACAAGCTTCAGTAACAAGAATTTATGCTTTTGGCATTCAAATGGGCACTGTTGGTGTGTTTCCTGTCCTCCTCTCTCTGCCGACTTTAATTCTCCATTGACTTACATTGGGTTTCATGTTTCGGGACGACTCCGACTTTTCCCTATAGTCGGCCGATTTTGCTCGACCCGACTCTTGGAAAAGTCGGGTTTCATGAAACGAAACTCGACCCTAAAAAACCAAAAGTCGCTCAACACTAGTTATAAGCAAAGCATACACCTTTTTTAGATGATCCATAGACTGGGTGTCTGGTTGAGGATTGCCTTTGTGGTAACATAAGGTTAATCCAGAGGCCAACATCCTTAAGACCCCATTTGACCTCTGGATGTACCGCTAATGTTTGTCTGAATGCTTCATCGTAGTTGAGCCAAGCAAAACCACCAAAAGCCTCAAGGGTAATATCTACATGTTGAAATAATTTACTGCATAAATTTGGAAATTTTTCACCCAGGACAGCTGCGTATATAGAGAAAGCTTGAACCAAGTTATTAAAAGAATTACAGTAAGAGAACCATGTTACAAGTCATCAGAATCAGTTTTATCATCTTTTTTCTCAGGTCAACTCAGCTGATCCCTGCGGTTAAGCAATGTAAAAATATCAACATACTGATTACTCCAAATGAGTTCCTTAGTAGAGAAACTCAACTGAAAACCTAAAGGAGAAACCTCACATGTGAGTGCCTCCTTTAAAGGATTCTGTGGAGCTAAGTTACAAGCTATGGCAGGTTCAGAAGGTCCACAAATATTAGGGACCACAGGAGAAGACACATTAATAGCCTTAGAGACACTGAAAAATGCTGGATAATATAATCATTTTGCCAAACTGAAGAGACCCAGCAATAACCATATTAAAAACCAAAAAGTTTATTGAAAATTATTAAAATACTTGTAAAAAAGATAAAATGCCCAGCAGGAGGAATTAGAACGCCACAACACAACAAAAATATAAGTTACTAGCTGAAGAGCCCGGCGCTGCCTGGCCATAGTAACTAACTGTGGTTAGTTATAGCAAATTATAATTATCCTACATCCCATAGTCCCGTCCCCATATACCCATCATACAGATCCACGATCCCATAGGCCCGTGCCCATATACCCATCATACATATCCTCCATCCCATAGTCGAGTGCCCATACACCCATCACACATCCTCCTTCCCATAGTCCCATGCCCATATACCCATCACACATCCTTCATCTCATATTCCCATGCCCATAAACCCATCATACATATTCGCCATCCCATAGTCCCGTGCCCATATACCCATCATACATATTCGCCATCCCATAATCCCGTGCCCATATACCCATCATACATATCCGCCATCCCATAGTCCTGTGCCCATATTCATGTCATACATATCCTCCATCCCATAGTCCAGTGCCCATATACCCATCACACATCCTCCATCCCATAGTCCTGTGCCCATATGCCCATCATACATATCCTCCATCCCTTAGTCCAGTGCCCATATACCCATCACACATCATCCATCCCATAGTCCCATGCCCATCTACCCATCACACATCCTTCATCTCATATTCCCATGCCCATATACCCATCATACATATTCGCCATCCCATAGTCCCGTGCCCATATACCCATCATACATATTCGCCATCCCATAATCCCGTGCCCATATACCCATCATACATATCCGCCATCCCATAGTCCCATGCCCATATACATGTCATACATATCCTCCATCCCATAGTCCAGTGCCCATATACCCATCACACATCCTCCATCCCATAGTCCTGTGCCCATATGCCCATCATACATATCCTCCATCCCTTAGTCCAGTGCCCATATACCCATCACACATCCTCCATCCCATAGTCAGCCATTATGTCATAATAATGAGCAGCGGGGCTTGCAACCTATGATGACATCAGCATCGCCATGGCAACCATTATGACATCATAATGAGGGGCGGGGCTTGACACACACACACACTTTTTCCCCATTATGTAGATAGGGGAAAAAGTGTTTGGTGAATTGGAACGTGCGGGGTTAAAATTTCGCCTCACAGCATAGCCTAGGACACTATCGGGGTCCAGACGTGTGACTGTGCCAAATTTTGTGGCTGTAGCTGCGACGGTGCGAATGCCAATCCTGGACATACACATATACATACAAACATACTTACATACACACACTTGAGCTTTATATATTAGATGTAGGTAATCCCATACATAAATCAGGTTTACACTAGGTTAATTAGCATAAATTAGCAGCTAGAGGTACATACACAATGTTTACTATAATGCTAATTAATTGTAAACCTAGACACTATGCCGCAATCCCATCATCTAATATATAAAGCTCAAAGTGTGTATGTATGTATGTGTGTGTGTGTATGTATGTGTGTGTGTGTGTATGTCTGGGATAAGCATCCGCACCGTCACAGCTACAGCCACAAAATTTGGCACAGTCACACGTCTGGACCCCGAGAGCGTCCTAAGCTATGTTGTGAGGTGAAATTTTAACTCCGCGCGTTCCAATTTACCAAACAATTTTGCCCCGTCTATATGCTGGGGAAAAAGTGTGTGCGTGTCAAGCCCCACCCCTCATTATGATGTCATAATGCCCCTCTCTACATAATGGGGAAACAGTGTGTGCGTATCAAGCCCTGCCCCTCATTATGATGTCATAATGATTGCCATGGCGATGCTGATGTCATCATAGGTTGCAAGCCCCGCCGCTCACTATGATGTCATAATGGTTGACTATGGGATGGAGGATGTGTGATGGGTATATGGGCACTGGAATATGGGATGGAGGATATGTATGACGGGTATATGGGCACGGGACTATGGGATGGAGGATGTGTGATGGGTATATGGGCACTGGACTATGGGATGGAGGATATGTATGACGGGTATATGGGCACGGGACTATGGGATGGACGATATGTATGATGGGTATATGGGCACGGGACTATGAGATGAAGGATGTGTGATGGGTATATGGGCACTCGACTATGGGATGGTGAATATGTATGATGGGTATATGGGCATGGGACTATGGGATGGAGGATGTGTGATGGGTATATGGGCGTGGGACTATGGGATGGAGGATGCGTGATGGGTATATGGGCACGAGACTATGGGATGGAGGATATGAATGATGGGTATATGGGCACGGGACTATGGGATCGTGGATATGTATGATGGGTATATGGGCACGGGACTATGGGATGGAGGATAATTATAATTTGTTATAACTAACCACAGTTAGTTACTATGCCCGGACAGCGCCGGGCTCTTCAGCTAGTTATAATATATAATGCGTAAATATATCATCATGGATAACAAATCCTAAGTGCAATTTAATATATCTGGTCAACTCAAAGAAACAATGGATACAAAGGGACAATTACCTCATGTAACCAGGCGTCTGTGACTTGCATGGCGTGACCTCCTCTACCCCAACGTGCGTTTCGCAATTGCTTCTTCTGGGGGCATGTCAGAGGTGAGCATGTCATGAGGTTAAATACCCCAGAGAACCAATAGGAAGTCATGACATATTACAAGAGAAAGATCCGTTCCTTCAGATATCTCCGGCGCATGCAGCCGAGTATAACATCACTTCTAGTGACGCGCTCCTTGAGCCACACACTATTGCGCATGCGGCTCAATGGTGGAGCGCTCCTGGAAGTGAACGGCACTACAGATTCTGCGCACGTGCGCTATCATCAGGGTCATTGAGTAAGTGAATAAAAAGTGCCTAAGCGTGTATAACTTGCTAAATTCAAAACAGTGCTTTATTCCCTATAAGAACAGACCATTAACCTCCAGTGACCCGGGAGATCTATTTAACAAGAAGGTGAACAATAATATTGGTGCACTTAAGGCTAAATAAAGTGATACAATATAAGATAATCCTTTAATCGTCCCACCATGGGGAAATTCAGAACATTACAGCAGCAAGGCAGGAACAAGTACAGATACAGATGCATAAAGGCATTACATTGACAGTAGGTAGGTACATATACAAAAAAAAAAAAAAGATATAACCGGACTATCACAACTTTGGATCTATCAGTTCACTGTTTGGGTCGTTCTCCGTTTTGGACAGTGCTGGTTATACAGCCTAACTGCAGCAGGAAGGAAGGACTTTCGATTGTGCTCCCTCTCACATTTAGGATGAAGTAGCCGGTCACTGACAGTACTGCCCATCTTTGTCACAGTCTCATGCATGGGATGGGAATCATTCTGCACTATGTAGCTCACCTTGGCCAGTATCCTCCTGTCGCCTACTTCCTGAACTGGATCAAGGGGGCATCCAGGGACAGAGCTGGCCCTTCTAATCAGTTTGTCCAGCCTATTCCTGTCACTGGTTGATATGCCACTACCCCAGCACACCACACCAAAGAAGATGACTGATGCCACAACAGAGTTGAAGAAGGATGCAAGGCGTGCCCCCCTAACTCCAAAGGCTCTCAGCCTTCTGAGCAGATAAAGCCTACTGTGGCCCTTCCTGCACACTGCATCCAAGTGATGGGCTCAGTCAAGCTTATTATTGAGGATCACACCAAGGTACTTATAGGTGTCGACTATCTCAATGTCATTTCCCTGAATGTTCACCACTACTGGTGGATTTTTTCCCTTGCGAAAGTCCACCACCAATTCCTTGGTCTTCCCGGAATTAATCCTAAGGTGGTTCCTCTGACACCACTCCACAAAAGCTTGGTTAGTGTCTCTGTACTCTCTTTCATCTCCTCCTGTGATGAGGCCTACTATTGCAGAGTCATCAGAATACTTCTGCAAGTAGCAGCTAGATGAGTTGCACTTAAAATCCGCAGTGTACAGTGTGAAGAGAAAAGGGGCAAGAACTGTACCTTGAGGTGCCCCTGTATTGCAGATCATCATGTCTGACACACTGTCCCGAACCTTTACAAACTGAGGTCGGTTCGTGAGGTAGTTAAGGATCCAGGTGGAGAGTTGGAGGTCCACACCAACAAGGCCCAGCTTGCCTCTCAGTAGACCTGGCTGTATGGTATTAAAAGCACTAGAGAAATCGAAGAACATTATTCTCACTGTGTTCCCAGGTTTCTCCAGGTGAGAGAGAGTCCTACCTAGAAGGTGGTTAATGGCATCATCCACACCAATGCCCGGCCTGTAGGCAAACTGGAGAGGGTCCATATCCGAGCTCACAAGAGGACGGAGACGTGTGAGAACCAATCTCTCTAGTACCTTCATCAGGTAAAATGTCAGTGCTACAGGTCTATAGTCATTAAGGTCTTTCGGATAAGGTTTCTTCGGAACTGGTACCACACGCGATAATTTCCACAGTTGTGGTACTATACCTATTCTCAGGCTCATATTGAACAGATATGTAATTATCTCACTCAGCTGGTGCCCGCAGAGTCTGATTAGCCTTGCACTGAAGCCGTCAGGACCTGCAGCCTTCAAAACTTTGATCTTATCCAGTTCTTTTGCAACCTGGGTACTTGTGAAGAACAGACCCTGGCTCAGTTGACAAGTTGCAGCAGGGGGTGAGGTTATTGTAGCAGAGAGGTGTGAATGGTATGCAGGGGCAGGAGCAGCCAGTGTGTGATTAAATCTGTTAAAGAATAGATTAAGTTCATTAAGCCCCTCTTTATCTACAACCATCCTGGAGGCAGTCTGTCTATGCCCAGATATAGACTTTAGACCCTCCCAGACTTCATGAATCCTTTTCTGTGACAATTTCAGTTCAGTTTTTCTCTTATAATTAGCCTTTCCCTGCCTGATTAGATTCTTCAGATCTTTCTGCACCTCTCTCAGCCTGCCCTTGTCACCTGATCTGAAGGCCAACTTCTTCTCTGTGAGAAGAGCCTTTATTCCGGGGCTGATCCATGGTTTATTGTTAGAGAAGCACCTCACTACTTTTGTGGGTACTGTGTTGTCTACACAGAAATTAATGTAGTCCGTTATACAATGTGTGAGACCATCCATGTCATCACCATAGGAATCTTGCAGCACATCCCAAGTGGTTGTTTCAAAGCAGTCTCTCAGAGCATCATCACTCCCCTCAGTCCATATCCTCACTGTGCGAGTGACAGCAGGTTCTCTCTGTACAAATGGCTTGTACACGGGTTGGAGGTGCACTAGGTTGTAATCCGATCTTCCAAGGGGCGGTAGGGCTGACGAGGCATATGCCCCTCTCACATTGGCAAAGAACAAGTCCAATATTTTGTTGTCTCTAGTGAGGCAGGTAACATACTGTGTGCAACCGGGTAGTATGGATGCTGGAGACACATGATTGAAGTCTCCCGAAACCAGAAGGAGTGCTTGGGGGTGAAGGGACTGCTTCATGCTCACTGTGGATTGTAGGACCTCAGTGGCGGCATCAGCTTTCGCAGAAGGGGGGACATATGGAGCTATCATGATTACATGCGATAGTTCCCTCGGTAAATAAAAAGGTCTCATGCCCACAGCTAATAGCTCAATGTCCTTACAGCATGTTTGCTCTTTGACCACGATATGCCTAGAGTCACACCATCTATCATTCACAAATATCGCCAGCCCTCCGCCCTTCCTCTTACCACTCTCCCTTGTCCTGTCCGCACGAATGAGTTTAAAGCCATCCAATGAGACATCAGTGTCCGGAGTACCTTCGGTGAGCCAGGTCTCTGTAAACAGCAACATACTGCACTCCCTTAATTCCCGATGATGTCAGGTCAGCGCCGACAGTTCGTCCATCTTATTCCCGAGTGACCTCACATTGCCCATAATGACGGAGGGAAGAGCAGGTCTATAGCGCCTTCTTCTAGATTTCCTGAGGGCTCCAGCTCTGCAACGTCTTCTCTTAGTCCACCTTATTTCTGGCAGAATATCCTCTGGTCTATTAGCAGCACGCTGCCTTGCTGTGTCCCTAAGCAGCAGTATAGTTTCTCTGGAGTAGACAATAGGGTCTTTTTCAGTTCCTGGATTTCCCAACACAATAGATCCAAGTAAAAACAAGGTAAAAAGTCCATCGAAGGTCCAGGTCCTCTTACGGTCTTCCATAGTGCAATGTCCTTTGGAGTAACAATAAAAAAGAGAAAGGAAAAATAGAAAAAATAGAGAAAAAAGGAGAGCAAAGAAGGAGCTACTGTAACAGGCTGCCACTCCAGCGGCGCCAGGAAGTGAATCACAGTGAATATATAAATATTTAATAGAGTGAAAAATATCAATAATTAAAGTGCAAGACATATCAATACATCTTTATAAATCTACCATATTTTTACCCTTTTTAAAAAAAACAACCAACAATCATATTGTATTAAATATTATAAAGTGACAAAGTGCATAACAGCTAATCAACCTTGATATAAACATAATCCAAGGTATTCCTCCATAATAAATAGACGTAAAAACATCCAATAGACACGTAGCCAGTATAAATAATTAAATTGGACTCTCAAAAATGATAACAATATTCTAAGCATGCTCAAATCAGATTTTCTTTCTTGATGCTTATATGGAAGGAAGCATGCTCGAATCCTATTTTTCTTACTTGGTGCTTGTATGGAAGGAAGTCCACTATAAACATGAATATGCATGTTCTAAGCATGCTCAAATCCAATTTTCTTTCTTGGTGAATATATGAAATGAAGTCCGCGATGAACAGGGATGTGCATCCTGCAATACAAACGACTTGACCAAAAGTAAATTCTCCAAGATAAGCTGCTTAATGTAGATGATTTACTTTTGATCAAGTCGTTTGTATTGCATAGCATTTAGGTTTACAATTAATTTGCATTATAGTAAACATTGTGTATGTACCTCTAGCTGCTAATTTATGCTAATTAACCTAGGGTAAACCTGATTTATGTATGGGATTACTTACATAACTAATATTTTTGTTGTATTATGGCGTTCTAATTCCTCCTGCTGGGCATTTTGTCTTTTTTACAAGTATTTTAATAATTTTCAATAAACTTTTTGGTTTTTAATATGGTTATTGCTGGGTCTCTTCAGTTCGGCATAATGATTATATAAGTCCCGCATGTGTCTATGGTTTAAAGAAGTGCCAGTGTATTTTGTATATGGACTACTTGTTGATGTATTGATTGTTCTTTCTGTTTTTGAAACAGACTAGTCCACTTAAATTGATTTAAAAGCCAAAGAAACCTCTTGGCGTACTAAAGCATCGGATATTTTTAAGCAAAATGCTCAGGGTGTTTCGCAAGATGCCACTAAAAGTCATAAAGAGCTAATGTATCATTATAGAACTGTATTATATCGTAAGACAAAACTATGGTGGAAAAGGAGTTTCTTGGAAAATTATTTATCTATTAAAATTATTCCCAGAGGATTGAGAATTCAATTGTATCCCAAATACGAATTGGGGAATGAAGTTATGATCAAAAGATGGATGAATGCAGTATCAACTTGTTCCTTTCAATTTATTCAAATTTTAGTGGATAAGAATACGGCTTCATTAAAAGAAATGGATGAGGAACTGGATAGTATTCATAAAAACTTGCAAAAAGATATTCCAAAAGAAAATTTTGATATATGGCTTAAGGAACTTGAGACTGATTCCATGAAGTGGGATGAAGAGGTGAGCCTTAACAAATTAAAGAAATTTCAGCGGGATACTACTGACTTTGAAATGAACAAAATTTATAGATGGCAACAGAAAAAACAAATGCCACAAAGACAAAGATCAAGAGATTCTCCTGAGACTTCTATATTGGGTGCGGAAAGTAGTGTTTCCTTAAGTGACAATGAACTTTATAGGGATTTTTCCCTTAGAAGTGGAAATCAGAGAAAAAATATGTTTAATATATCACAGAGGGGACGAAAAGGAAAAGATCATTTTAAGGTAGTTAATTTATCTGAACACACTTTATCCGCAACCCAATTAAGTGTACTTGAAAAAGGCCTAACCTTTTCACCCTCTTCTAATATAGATCCGTTCACGGCGGTGAAAGACACACATCTTTTTTCACGTAAACTGATTTTGAGCTATCATGATTACATGCGATAGTTCCCTCGGTAAATAAAAGGTCTCATGCCCACAGCTAATAGCTCAATGTCCTTACAGCATGTTTGCTCTTTGACCACGATATGCCTAGAGTCACACCATCTATCATTCACAAATATCGCCAGCCCTCCGCCCTTGGAATAATAATACCTCGGCTGCTCTCTTTCGGAAGGGTTTGTCAGAAGCCGTAAAAGATACTATGGTGGGATTTCCTGTTCCCTCTGGTCTTGACGATTCTATGTCATTAGCCATTCAGGTTGATCGGCGTTTGCGCGAATGCAAAACTGCACGAGAGGTGTTGCCACCTGTTGAACAAATGACTGAACCTATGCAATGTGATAGAGTTTTCTCCAGAGAGCAGCGTCAGGAGTTCAGAAGGCGTAATAAGTAGAGTTGAGCGAAACGGGTCGAAAAATTTCAAAAGTCGCCGACTTTTGGCAAAGTCGGGTTTCATGAAACGAAACCCGACCCTAGGATGAGGTCGGCCACGAGGTCGGCAACTTACGCGCCAAAGTCACATTTCAAAAGTTTGTTTTGCACTCTTTTTCAGCCAATCAGGATCCACGGACACTGTGGGCAACGTGATGACATAGGCACGGGTCACCACCATCTTTCAGAAGGGCATGCAAGTGATTGGCTTGCTTTGGTGGGCGTCACAGGGGGTATAAAAGGGTGTGCACGCCGACCGCCATCTTACTTCTGCCGATCTTAGCATAGGGAGAGGTTGCTGCTGCTGATTCTGTAGGGAGAGCGTTAGGCAGGGAAGAAGAAAAAAAAACTGCTTCTGCTGCTAGCGATTGTGCCTCTACAACACACCAGTCACTGTGTGTGCAGTGCAAGGGGAGACTATATTGTGGTGTATCAGTGGTGTTGGTTGTTGGGCTGCCTTCTAAGGCTTCCTGACCGCTGCATTGCTGTTTACCCACTGCTCTGCAAACTGCTTTTTTAAAAGCAATCCAATCTCCCTTATCCTCTCGTCACTTTTGTCACAGCTGTGCCATCGAGCCTGTGACATAGCGCTCAGATATCAGTGGGCCTCACACAATCCAAAAGTGTCCAGTGTCCACAAGTGTCTGCAGAAATTCAAAATCTCCCTTATCCTCTAGTCACTTTTGTCACAGCTGTGCCATCGAGCCTGTGACATAGCGCTCAGATATCAGTGGGCCTCACACAATCCAAAAGTGTCCAGTGTCCACAAGTGTCTGCAGAAATTCAAAATCTCCCTTATCCTCTAGTCACTTTTGTCACAGCTGTGCCATCGAGCCTGTGACATAGCGCTCAGATATCAGTGGGCCTCACACAATCCAAAAGTGTCCAGTGTCCACAAGTGTCTGCAGAAATTCAAAATCTCACTTATCCTCTAGTCACTTTTGTCACAGCTGTGCCATTGAGCCTGTGACATAGCGCTCAGATATCAGTGGGCCTCACACAATCCAAAAGTGTCCAGTGTCCACAAGTGTCTGCAGAAATTCAAAATCTCACTTATCCTCTAGTCACTTTTGTCACAGCTGTGCCATCGAGCCTGTGACATAGCACTCAGATATCAGTGGGCCTCACACAATCCAAAAGTGTCCAGTGTCCACAAGTGTCTGCAGAAATTCAAAATCTCCCTTATCCTCTAGTCACTTTTGTCACAGCTGTGCCATCGAGCCTGTGACATAGCGCTCAGATATCAGTGGGCCTCACACAATCCAAAAGTGTCCAGTGTCCACAAGTGCCTGCAGAAATTCAAAATCTCCCTTATCCTCTAGTCACTTTTGTCACAGCTGTGCCATCGAGCCTGTGACATAGTGCTCAGATATCAGTGGGCCTCACACAATCCAAAAGTGTCCAGTGTCCACAAGTGTCTGCAGAAATTCAAAATCTCACTTATCCTCTAGTCAGTTTTGTCACAGCTGTGCCATCGAGCCTGTGACATAGCGCTCAGATATCAGTGGGCCTCACACAATCCAAAAGTGTCCAGTGTCCACAAGTGTCTGCAGAAATTCAAAATCTCCCTTATCCTCTAGTCACTTTTGTCACAGCTGTGCCATCGAGCCTGTGATATAGCGCTTAGATATCAGTGGGCCTCACACAATCCAAAAGTGTCCAGTGTCCACTAGTGTGTGCAGAAATTCAAAATCTCCCCTGTCCTATAGACACCTTGTACCTTGTTTTACATTACTATATAGTTTGTTGGATTTTGTCTACATTTCTACAAAAAATGAGGAAGTCTGGTGGAAGAGGCCGTGGAATTGGGCGGGGGTTGGCAGCTGGTAATGATGGTGTTGGTGGTGGATCTGATGGTAGTGGCAAGAGCAAAATAGGACCGAATGCAGGAGGTGTTGAGCCTGCGTCATCGTCTGGCTCCATAAGGCTTCGAAGACTTAGTTTTCTAGGAGTTGGCAAACCGCTTTTAAAGCCAGAGCATCAGGAAAAAGTTTTGTCTTACATTGCTGACTCAGCCTCCAGCTCTATCGCGTCCTCTTCTTCAGTTGTAAAAAGTAAAAGCACTGAGTCGTCATTGGAGGCTCATGTTCATGAACCACACCTTTCCTTGTGTCCTTCACCCCAACCAAGATTGAAGGATGACGCAGGCCATACTACTGATTACTCCATGGAGCTGTTTTCACATACCATGCCTGGATTATCAAGTGAAATGGTGAATTACCCAGGCCAAGATGAATCTGACATGGAGTGCCCTGATGCACAGCCGCTGATGGATGATTCTGCTGGTACATTCACTCAGAGCACTACATTGTCCTCGCAGTGTACAGAGCCAGATTCTGACCCTGATGAGACTCAGGTGCCCCTTCCCGCACACTATACCACCATACACGGTGACACAAAGGAAGGTGCACATGACATTGAAGAGGAGGTGATGGATGACCCAGTTGTTGACCCAGATTGGCATCCATTGGGGGAAGAGGGTGCTGCTTACAATAGCTCAGATGAGGAGCATCCACAGCAGACATCGACATCGCATCAGCTGTTATCTGGCAGGCCTGGATCACTCCAAAGACAGGTTCCAAAAATCAAAAGAGTTGCTGGACAGCTTGTCCAGAGTGTCAAAAGATCACAGCGTGCTAGGCCGCAAAATGTCTGCCAAAGTAGGAAGAGTGCAGTGTGGCACTTTTTTGAACAAAATCCTCATGATCAGGCCAAGGTTATCTGTAAGAAGTGCGCAAAGACCTTTAGCCGAGGGAAAAATCTGAAAAATTTGAATACCAGTTGCATGCTTAGACATTTAACCACCATGCACTTGCAAGCGTGGACACAACACCAAACCTCATGTGCAACTGATCACAACGAAGGTAGTCAGCAACGCTACATTGTTTCCCCCACTGTAAGCCCACCGGTTAGCACAGCAGCAAATGTTGAGGTGTCGTTGCAAGGCCACAGCAGTCAGGGAATCCCACTGTTATATCAACGAAAGACTGATTCTAGGCCATCAGAAAGAACACCAACTCCATCACCATCATCAACCCTCTCTCAGTCCGCCCTGTCCACCGCTACTTCCACCATATGCAGCTCTCAAGTCCAGCTCACCCTCCCAGACACTATGAGTAGGTCAAGAAAGTACTCAGTCTCTCATCCGCGTACACTGGGTTTGAACGCCCACATTGCCAAACTAATCTCGTTAGAGATGATGCCCTATCGGTTGGTGGAAAGCTATGACCTACCCAGTCGCCACTTCTTCTCTCGCAAAGCCATCTCAGCCCTCCACCATCATGTGAAAGACTGCATTGTCCATGCACTCAAGCAGTCAGTGAACGGAAAGGTGCACCTCACAACTGATGCATGGTCCAGTCGGCATGGCCAGGGCCGTTACGTGTCCATCACTGCGCACTGGGTTAATGTGGTGGATGCAGGGTCCACAGGGGACAGCGGTGGTGGGACAGTGCTGCCTAGCCCACGGTAAAGGAAACAGTTGGCTGTAGGCGTTCGACCCTCCTCCTCCTCCTCCTCCTCCAGAAGCGAAAGCTCGTCCACAGAGCGCAGTTGTACGAGCACTCCATCTGCAGCTGCCACTGTTGCACACGATGTGTCCCCCTATCGAGCAGCTAGTGGAAAGCATCAGCAGGCTGTGTTGCAGATGATGTGTTTGGGCGACAGACACACCGCCGAGGTGCTGGCCGAGTACTTGAAGCGACAAACTGAGTCATGGCTGGGCAGTGTACATCTTGAGGCAGGCAAGGTAGTTAGTGATAATGGCCGTAATTTTGTGGCAGCCATAGCCCTTTCAAAACTCAGCCACATACCTTGCTTGGCTCACACCTTGAACCTGGTGGAGCAGTGCTTCCTCAAAAATTATCCAGAGTTAACAGCCCTGCTCCAGAAAGTGCGAAGACTGTGCGCGCACATCCTCCGGTCGCCTGTACACTCCGTTCGTATGCAGAAGCTGCAGCGATTGCTCCACCTTCCCAACCACTGCCTCATTATCGACATTGCAACAAGGTGGAACTCCACCCTGCACATGGTGGAGCGGCTGTGCGAGCAGAGGAAGGCCATAATGCATTTGTGGGAGGATACACGGCCAGGCACTTTGAGAGCAGACATGGAGTTGACAGGTGTGCAGTGGTCGAAGCTGAAAGACCTCTGTAAAGTCCTTCAGTGTTTTGAGGAATGCACACGGCTGGTAAGCGCAGACGACGCCATCCTAAGCATGAGCATCCCACTTATGCGTCTGCTCATGCAAACTTTGACGCACCTTAAGGAGCAGGCTTCTGCAGCCAATGTTGATGAGGAGGAAGAGGAGGAGGGAATCCTTGATGACATTCAGCCATTGTCTGCTCAGGGACCTCTCCTGGACGAGGTGGAGGAAGAAGAGGAGGAGGAGGATGATGGGGATGATTACTTAGGGGAGCAGGATGCATCTCGTGGGGCAAGTGAAAATGTTGGCGTGCCAAGGTCTGGTACAGGGTTTGTGCGTGACTGGAGGGATGTGGATTTTCCAGAAAGTGCTCCTCCACCCAGCACTCGCAGTGCATCATTGACACCGGGAACATTGGCCCACATGTCAGATTATGCCTTGCACATCCTAAAAAGGGACCCCCACATTGCCAAAATGATGAACGATGACGACTACTGGTTGGCCAGCATCCTGGATCCACGCTATAAAGGCAAATTACAAAACATCATGCCACAGGACAACCTTGACCTAATATTGGCTAATAAACAAGCAACTCTGGTAAATCGGTTGCTTGAGGCATTCCCAGCACACAGCAGCGGTGATGGTTCTCACACGAGCCGTACGGGCCGGGGTCAGCTTGGCAGAGGTGTTCGTGGTGCACACAGCAGAAGTGGCGTTGGAGACAGGGGTTTCATGACAATGTTGTGGACTGATTTTTCAAGTACCGCTCACACAACTGGTAATACTGCATCGATGGAAAGTGACAGGAGACAGCAGTTGTCAACTATGGTTACAAACTACTTTTCCTCCCATATCGATAGTCTACCACACAGGTCATTCCCCTTTGACTATTGGGCCGCTAAACTGGACACCTGGCCTGAATTGGCACAATATGTCTTACAGGAGCTCGCTTGCCCAGCTGCAAGTGTGCTATCGGAAAAAGTCTTCAGTGCAGCTGGATCAATCCTGACAGAAAAAAAGACCCGTCTGTCAACCCAAAATGTGGGTGATCTAACCTTCATTAAAATGAACCACGCATGGGTTTCCAAGGATTTTGTCCCACCTTCCCCTGATGACACATAGGGTGACAGAAAAATGGCTTGCTTTGGTCCACCTCTTCCAGGGACTTGACCTATTTCACCTTTTGCATCAGCTGAATGTCCAACATCAACATATGCCACTTTTTAAAACTCCCTAACTGTGCTGCCTCCCCCTCCATGGCCGGGGTCACCACCTAGCGCACGACACCGTGCGAGTGCCGTTGCCCTGGACAGGTGGGTAGGCCGACTCTTGGGCGCGGGCACTGGCACAGGGTCCCTCATAGTGCAATCAAGTGTCTCTGACGGTGGTGGTGCACACCCGCCGTCAGACACACCGCCGTACTATGAGGGGCCCAGTGCCAGTACCGACGCCCACGAGTGGGCCCCCCTTGCTTGGGCAGGGCCCCAGCACTTGCAATCTTTACCTCTCCCTGCTCCTCCACTGTGTAGTCTGGGCCGTCAAATCCATACTGTGCCTGACACTGTCTGATCCTGCCTCCTGATGTATAGACATATATTTTGAATGTGTACGCTATCCATACATGTTATCCGGGGATACGGTACCCTTTCTAACCTTTGCGCAATCACGTGCAATCCATACTGGGCCTAACACCGTCTGAGCCTGCCTCCTGATGTATAGACATATATTTTGAATGTGTACGCTATCCATACATGTTATCCGGGGATACGGTACCCTTTCTAACCTTTGTGCAATCACGTGCAATCCATACTGGGCCTAACACCGTCTGAGCCTGCCTCCTGATGTATAGACATATATTTGGAATGTGTACGCTATCCATACATGTTATCCGGGGATACGGTACCCTTTCTAACCTTTGTGCAATCACGTGCAATCCATACTGGGCCTAGCACCGTCTGTGCCTGCCTCCTGATGTATAGACATATATTTTGAATGTGTACGCTATCCATACATGTTATCCGGGGATACGGTACCCTTTCTAACCTTTGTGCAATCACGTGCAATCCATACTGGGCCTAGCACCGTCTGTGCCTGCCTCCTGATGTATAGACATATATTTTGAATGTGTACGCTATCCATACATGTTATCCGGGGATACGGTACCCTTTCTAACCTTTGTGCAATCACGTGCAATCCATACTGGGCCTAACACCGTCTGAGCCTGCCTCCTGATGTATAGACATATATTTTGAATGTGTACGCTATCCATACATGTTATCCGGGGATACGGTACCCTTTCTAACCTTTGTGCAATCACGTGCAATCCATACTGGGCCTAGCACCGTCTGTGCCTGCCTCCTGATGTATAGACATATATTTTGAATGTGTACGCTATCCATACATGTTATCCGGGGATACGGTACCCTTTCTAACCTTTGTGCAATCACGTGCAATCCATACTGGGCCTAACACCGTCTGAGCCTGCCTCCTGATGTATAGACATATATTTTGAATGTGTACGCTATCCATACATGTTATCCGGGGATACGGTACCCTTTCTAACCTTTGTGCAATCACGTGCAATCCATACTGGGCCTAGCACCGTCTGTGCCTGCCTCCTGATGTATAGACATATATTTTGAATGTGTACGCTATCCATACATGTTATCCGGGGATACGGTACCCTTTCTCACCTTTGTGCAATCACATATAATCCATACTGGGCGTGAGAACGGCTGGCGAGCTGTTAAGCAAGCTTCAGCACCTGTGGTTTGCACACGGAAGTTTTTCATTTTTTCAGGAATGACGGTTAGGCCTAATTCCAGAACTGCGGTTGACCTGCACTTACTGGGAAATCATCGTTCGCGGGTAATAATTGTAATCACAGATCCCCATCACTAACGTTGTTCAGCGGGTTATCTGCACCTGTAAGCGACAAACGCTGGCCTTTTCCGTGTAGCGCACATGCAGCCACGGACATGTAAGGGCATGACACACCAGTTATTGGCCAATCTCATGTGCCAGAGCCTCACGTGTCCCTCTAGTAAGCCGGACTCGGACCGCGGGGCATGACGGAGTCTCGTTCGTTAACGGAATTAAGCTTGCAATGTGTGCATCTTTTCTGTAGCTGGCATGGTTGAGGTTTCCCAGGTGGAGTCGAATTTAACCGTAGGCTCCACTCCTGGTGGTGCCCTTCTGGACATTCCTTTAAGGTTCAGCTTTGCAACCATACTGCCCACGTAAAACAAACACTTTGCCTTCATGAACGCTGTTTGGAGGGTCATGACTCGTGGGAATAACGCCGCCCAATCAGTTAACCTGCTAGAGAGATCCTTCGTTGCTCCCAAGCATGACATCACACTCCCTAGGAGGAAGGTAATGCCACTGTGGCGACCGTACTCCTGGGGGCGACACAAGTGCACTGATGCCCAGCCACTGCTCGATGAATCTGCTGGTACATTGACCCAGACCACTACATTCCCCTCGCACGCTACACGGCCTGAATCTGACCCTGATGAATCTCAGGTTACCCTTCCCATATACAGTTCCATCTTACACGGTGACAAAGAGGAAGCTGCAGATGAAAGTGCAGGTTCGGCCCACCCGCCATCAGACACACCACCGTACTATCAGGGGCCCTGTGCCAGTGCCGTTGCCAACGAGTGGGCCTCCCCTGCTTGCTCAGGATCACAGCACTTGCAAGGTTGAAATACTGTGCAGTGAGATGGAAGATGGGGACGACGAGGAGTCCAGACTAGTACAGGGATTCCCTAGCGAGGAGACTTATTTGATTGTTTTCAATGTTGGGACAGCAATTTTTGGGGAGCACTATACTCTGGAGAATGATAGATGGGGCCCACCATACACTGGAACATTCCAAAGGTGGACATCAGACACTGGAGCAGCATTTACAGGGCCCATTATACACTAGAGCATTAGAAATGGGGCCCATTATGTTTGGAGCATTATTTGGGCCCATAAGACAGTGGAGCTTCATCCATGGGGACCAACATATACTGTAGCATTATGTGGAGCGCATCATATACTGTTTCAAACATTATATGGGACCAATGATTCTGTATGGAGAAATAGATGGGCCTCGTCATGAGATGTAAAAAGTGAAGTATTTGTCATTGTACTATACCGCTATTTCTCTGCCGTATCGGAGCATCATGAGTTGTGGTATGTGTTAAAGGGGCGCTCTTTCGCCCAGGGCACATGAAAATCTGGAGCCAGCCCTACCCCCCCACAACTGTAGCCAAATAACCCCCATTTTTCAGTGAGTAACTAGCATTATGAAGTAAATTAAGGTTGACATGCTTAAGTAATAAGAATTGATGCTTTTGGCATTCAAATGGGCACTGTAGGTGTGTTTCCTGTCCTCCTCTCACTGCCGACTTTTATTCCCCATTGACTTACATTGGGTTTCATGTTTCGGGACGACCCCGACTTTTCCCTATAATCGGCCGATCTTGCTCCACCCGACTTTTGGAAAAGTCGGGATTCACGAAACGAAACTCGACCCTAAAAAAACAAAAGTCGCTCAACTCTAGTAATAAGTTGTTCTTTTTCTGTGGAGATGCCTCGCATATTATTTCTGTCTGTCCTAAACGAGAGAAACGCTTTGCACACACGTTTTCTGTTGATGGTGTTCAACCTAAGTTTCTTCTTGCTATTACTCTGATCTGTTCCCTGTCCACATTTTCCGCCAAGGCATTTGTGGATTCGGGAGCAGCTCTAAACCTAATGGACTTGGATTTTGCTAAACTTTGTGGATTTCCTATGACACCTCTGCGGACGCCTATCCCTTTGAGGGGGATTGATGCTACTCCTTTGGCTAAAGATAAACCTCAGTTTTGGACCCAGGTGGTGATGCGGGTCGCCCCAGACCATCAGGAAAATTGCAGATTTTTGGTGTTGCATAATCTGCATGATACCATTGTTCTGGGGTTTCCCTGGTTACAAATCCATAATCCAGTTCTGGATTGGAAATCTTTGTCTGTGGTGAGTTGGGGTTGTCGGTGTGCCCTTAGTGATGCTCCTGTTTTCTCCACCTCTCCCCAGTCACATGATGTTCCTGACTATTTGGCTGACTTTTATGACGTATTTAGTGAGAATGAGTCTGCGTCTTTGCCTCCTCATAGGAGTTATGACTGTGCTATTGAGCTGAACCCGGGGTGTAAATTCCCCAAGGGTCGGCTTTTCAATTTATCTGTACCCGAGCACGAGGCTATGCGATCCTATATTAAGGAGGCATTGGAGAAGGGTCATATTAGACCATCCTCTTCACCCTTAGGTGCTGTTTTTTTTTTTTTCGTAGCCAAAAAGGATGGATCATTAAGACCTTGTATTGATTATCGTGCCCTCAACAAGATTACTGTTAAATATCAGTATCCGTTACCCCTGATTTCGGATCTATTCTCTAGAGTTAAAGGTGCTTGCTGGTTTACCAAGCTTGACCTCAGGGGGGCGTATAATCTTATTCGCATTAAGCATGGGGATGAATGGAAGACAGCGTTTAATACTCCGGAGGGCCATTTTGTGTACCTGGTGATGCCTTTTGGGCTCACTAATGCACTAATGCCCCTTCTGTCTTCCAGTGCTTCATGAACGATATTTTCCGAGATTTTGTGGATAAATTTTTGATTATCTATCTGGATGATATTTTGATCTTCTCCAAGGATTGGGATTCTCATATGGAACATGTTCGGACTGTGTTCTCCGGATCTTGAGGGAGAATTCCCTGTATGTCAAGGGATCTATATGCCTTTTTGGGGTACAGAGGATTTCATTTTTGGGATTTATTTTGTCTCCGTCAACTATTGAAATGGATCCAGTCAGGGTACAGGCCATTTATGATTGGGTTTAGCCCACTTCTTTGAAGGCCCTCCAGAAGTTTTTGGGTTTTGCTAATTTTTATCGGAAATTTATAGCAAAATTTTCTAGTATTGCCAAGCCATTGACTGATTTGACTAAGAAGGGTGCTGATGTGTTAAATTGGTCTCCGGAGGCTGTTTCTTCCTTTCAGGATTTGAAGCGAAGATTCACCTCCGCCCCAGTTTTGCGGCAACCTGATGTCTCACTTCCGTTCCAGGTAGAGGTGGATGCTTCTGAGATTGGTGCAGGAGCTGTTTTGTCCCAAAAGGATCCTGTAACATCTAAAATGAATCCCTGCGCTTTCTTTTCCCGAAAGTTCTCTCCATCTGAACGTAACTACGACGTGGGGAATCGGGAACTGTTGGCCATGAAATGGGCTTTTGAGGAGTGGAGACATTGGTTGGAGGGAGCTAAGCATCAAGTCGTGGTCCTCACCGACCACAAGAATTTGATTTATCTAGAGTCGGCTAAGCGCTTGAACCCTAGACAGGCTAGGTGGGCCTTGTTTTTTACACGTTTTGATTTTGTGGTTTCTTTTCTTCCTGGAACTAAGAATGTCAAGGCAGACGCACTCTCTAGGAGTTTCTTTGCTGATTCTCCTGTGGTGACCAAACCTGCTACCATCTTAGGTGAAGGGGTAGTTCTTTCTGCCATCTCGCCCGATTTGAGACGTGCTCTGGATGAATTCCAGAGAGACAAGCCTGAGCGTTGTCCCAGTGGAAAGTTGTATGTTCCTGACCAGTGGAAGAAGAGAGTGATGTCTGAAGTTCATTGCTCTGCTTTGGCTGGTCATCCTGGTATTTTTGGTACTAGAGATCTTGTGAGTCGGTCTTTTTGGTGGCCCTCCTTGTCTCGTGATGTCAGGAATTTTGTGCAGTCCTGTGGGACTTGCTACCGGTCTAAATCATGCTCCCGCTCTAGTGGGTTGTTGATGCCTTTGCCTGTCCCCAAGAGGCCATGGACCCATATTTCAATGGATTTCATCTCCGATATGCCTGTCTCTCAAAGGATGACTGTTATTTGTGTGATTTGTGATAGGTTCTCTAAGATGGTTCATCTTGTACCACTCCCTAAGTTGCCGTCTTCCTCTGAGTTGGTGCCCCTGTTTTTGCAACAGGTGGTTCGCTTGCACGGGATTCCTGAGAACATTGTGTCTGACAGAGGAGTTCAGTTTGTGTCTAGATTTTGGCGAACTTTCTGTTCCAAGCTGGGAATTCAGTTGTCCTTCTCCTCTGCCTTTCACCCTCAGACCAATGGGCAGACAGAGAGAACAAACCAGACCTTGGAGTCATATTTGAGATGTTTTATTTCCGCTGATCAGGATGATTGGGTTTCATTTTTACCCTTGGCCGAATTTGCTTTAAATAACAGAGCTAGGTCTGCCACTTTGATGTCACCTTTTTTTTGTAACTTTGGGTTTCATCCTCGATTTTCTTCAGGGCAGGTGGAGCCGTCTGCCTGCCCAGGGGTTGACACTGTGGTGGAGAGAATGCACCAGATCTGGGACCAAGTGGTGGATAAGTTATCTCTCTCCCAGGAAAAGGCTCAGCGGTTTTCCAACCGACATAGGACCATTGGTCCCCAGTTTAAGGTTGGTGATTTGTTGTGGTTATCATCAAAAAATATTGCTATGAAGGTGGCTTCTCCTAAATTTAAGCCTAGATTTATTGGACCTTACAAGATTTTGGAGATTATTAATCCGGTCTCTTTTCGTTTGGCTCTTCCTGTCACATTTAAAATCCATAATGTGTTTCATAAGTCCTTATGAAGAGATTTGTTGAACCTGTTGTTCCGGGAGTGGCACCTCCAGACCCTGTATTGGTTGAAGGTAACATTGAATATGAGGTAGAGAAAGTACTGGATTCTCATCTGGCTAGACGGAGACTCCAGTATTTGGTTAAGTGGAAGGGTTATGGTCAGGAGGATAATTCCTGGGTCTCTGCCTCTGATGTTCATGCTAAAAGACTAGTGCGTGCCTTTCATCAGGCACACCCTGATCGCCCTGGTGGCGTGGTTGAGGGTTCGGTGACCCCTCCTCAAGGGGGAGGTACTGTTGTGAGTTCATTTTCCCCTTCATCACTGAGGCCCGAGGAACTCCCTCTTCTGGTAAGGAGAGGTAGTGAGTCTGATTATCAGACACCTGAGATTAATGATGATGACTGGCTGAGCAGAGTCACAGACTGGATATAAGGCTGCATACGCCCATTCTCCCTGCGGGTGATTTCTCTGTGGTATCCTTGGAGTCCAGTCTGAATTCCTGCTCTGCTAAAGCTAAGTTTTCTTCCTTGCTTTTTGCATTTGTGCCTTGCTTTGTTTTTTCTGGATTTCAGCCATTCCCTGCTGGGGTGAGCTGAACTCCTTAGCTCTGTCTCCTGAAAATACCAGAGTGCTGATTTAGTTTTGAAGCTTAGTTGCTTCAGGGTCTTTTTCCATTTCAGCTTGCTGGCCTATGTTTTTGATAGGGTTTTTTGCCGATTGCAGACAGCAGCTTTCCTTTCCTTTCCTGTTTAGATTAGATTGGGCCCAAACGTTTGCTCAGCCTATCTTTCTATCTGTGTCAGTGTTTTTTCATCTTGCTTCACCGTCATTATATGTTGGGGGCTGCCTTTTACTTTGGGGTCTGCTCTGGGGCAGTTTAGATTTCCCTTTCTATCTTTAGGCTATATAGTTCTCCGGCTGTGTTCGAGGGGTCTAGGGCACCGTAGGTACCCCCCATGGCTACTGCTAGTTGTGTTGATAGGTTCAGGGGTCTGCAATCGGATAGTTGCCAGCTCCTCTGGTTTTCTGGACGTAGCTTCTATTTTTGTGTCTGCCTCCTACGGTCACTCAATCATAACATACAGGGTACAGCAATGGGGGCTTCCTGTGCCCCTGCTTATGCTAATTTGTTTTTAGGGGCATGGGAAATTAGCATCTTTCAGAGTGACCTCATCCAGTGTGAGGACTACGTCCACAACTGGATGAGGTACATTGATGATATTTTTTTCATTTGGGAGGGTACCCATAATGGATTATGTACTCTTTTTGACGGATTAAATCGAAATGACATCAATATTAAACTCACCTTTAAATCAGGAAGAAGTTTGGAATTTTTGGATATTTGGATTGCGGCCGCTTCTGATGGTCATTTGAAAACGGACATTTAAAGTAAACCTTCAGCAACTAATTGGTTTCTGCTGGCACAGTATTCACATCCAGCTTTAATGATAAAGGGAATACCAATTGGCCAGTTCCTCCGGGCCAAAAGAATTTGTTCGGAACCCCAGGCTTTTGAAAATCAATCGGAGGATTTGACTAGAAGATTTCTTGAAAGAGGCTACAGTAGGAGATCCATTAAACAAGGATATTTCAGGGCATCAAAAGCAAACAGGGATCAACTTCTCTATGGGCAATCAAAAAATAACAAAAAAACACAGGATTTGAATAAGGTATGATTTATTTCTACTTTTAATTGCCAATGGAAAGGGTTAACCGATATTATACGCAAACACTGGCATACTCTTTTTGTGGACCCTATTCTAAAGGAAATACTTCCAGCTGCCCCTTCCTTTGTGGCTAAAAGGTCTAACAATTTGAAAGACATTTTAGTGCATAGCCACTATGTCTCTGGGGAAAATAAAAGAAGAATACCAAAAAATTCGGGCAAACTAGGTTTTTTCCCATGTGGTATCTGTAAGGGATGCCTCAATTTGATAAAAGCGGAAACTTTTTCTAATCAAGATGGGTCTAGAGTATATCAAATTAGGAAACATATCAATTTTTCCTCACAGAACGTCATCAATAATGCCCAATGTCCGTGTGGTAAGATCTATATAGGTCTTACCACACGTGAGTTAAAAGTCAGAACCAGAGAACATGTGAAGGACATTGAGAAGGCTAAAACCATTTTGGATGACTCCCTTCTGAAAACCCTGCCACGGCATTTTAAGCGTCATCACGATAGCAATGCCAGAGGTCTAATCATCAAGGGTATTGATTTGGTAACGTTGGGTCTCAGAGGTGGGGACTTAAGTAAGACTCTGGCCCAAAAGGAAAGTCAATGGCTTTTTCGCTTGGGAACCATGAGTCCTTTAGGCCTTAATGAAAGCTTGGGGTTTGCATCTTTCCTATAGTATTATTGGCTTTGAAGTAATATATGTTTGTATTGGCATCATTTTTAAGGGGTGGGTGGGGTTTTCTTCTATAGTCGTCGTTTTTTTAAATTTTTCTTATTTCTTTTATCCCTTTTAATTTTTTCCATTATTCATTTTTCATCTAGATTAAGCAGCTTACCTTGGAGAATTTACTTTTGGTCAAGACGTTTGTATTGCAGGATGCATATTCATGTTCATCACGGACCTCATTTCAAATATTCACCAAGAAAGAAAATTGGATTCGAGCATGCTTAGAACATGCCTATTCATGTTCATTATGGGCTTCTTTCCATACAAGCACTAAGAAAGAAAAATAGGATTCGAGCATGCTTAGAACATGCGTATTCATGTTTATAGTGGACTTCCTTCCATATAAGCATCAAGAAAGAAAATCTGATTTGAGCATGCTTAGAATATTGTTATCATTTTTGAGAGTCCAATTTAATTATTTATATTGGATCCGTATCTATTGGATGTTTTTACGCCTATTTATTATGGAGGAATACCTTGGATTATGTTTAGAACAGGGTTGATTAGCTATTATGCACTTTGTCACTTTATAATATTTAACCCCTTAACGACCGCCGATACGCCTTTTAACGGCGGTAATTAAGGGTACTTAAACCACAGCGCCGTTAATTCACGGCGCTGTGATTTAAGTGAATAGCGCCCCCCAGTGTCGGATTTTCTCCGGGGTCTCGGCTGCCAGGGGTAGCCGAGACCCCAGAGAATATGAATCGGTCGGTTTTTACCGACCCCCGCTTTTGCGATCGCCGCTATTAACCCTATAACGGCGACCACAAAAAAAAAAAAAAGCCGCGATTTTACATTTAATTTCTCTTTCCTCTGATGTGATTGCACATCAGAGGATAGAGAAATAGGGTCCCCGATCCCCCCGGTCCCCTCCCGGTACCTCTCCCTTGTCCTCCGTCCCCTCCCGGTGGTCCCGCGCCCGCCGGCGTCATCCGATGGGCGCCGCCATCTTGAAAATGGCGGGCGCATGCGCGGTGCGCCCGCCGGGAATCTGCTGGCTCCGGCTGGCAGATTCCATTCATTATTTTGATCACTATGATAAACGATCATAGTGATCACAATAATAAAAATAGTACATAACCCCCCCGTTTATCACCCCCTTATATAGGCACACATAATGAAATAAAAAAAATATTTTTTTTTTCAGTTTTCCATAAGGGTTAGGGTTAGGGTTAGGCTAGGGTTAGGGTTAGGGTTAGGCTAGGGTTACGGTTAGGCTAGGGTTAGGCTAGGGTTATGGTTAGGCTAGGGTTAGGGTTGGGCTAGGGTTAGGGTTAGGCTAGGGTTAGGGTTAGGGTTAGGGTTAGGCTAGGGATAGGGTTAGGCTAGGGTTAGGCTAGGGTTAGGCTAGGGCTAGGGTTAGGCTAGGGTTAGTGTTAGGCTAGGGTTAGGGTTAGGCTAGGGTTAGGCTAGGGTTAGGCTAGGGTTAGGGTTAGGCTAGGGTTTGGGTTAGGCTAGGGTTAGGCTAGGGTTAGGGTTAGGCTAGGGTTAGGGTTAGGGTTAGGCTAGGGTTAGGGTTAGGCTAGGGTTAGGGTTAGGCTAGGGTTAGGCTAGGGTTAGGGCTAGGGTTAGGGTTGGGCTAGGGTTAAGGGTTAGGGTTGGGCTAGGGTTAGGGTTGGGCTAGGGTTAAGGGTTTGGGTTGGGCTAGGGTTAAGGGTTAGTGTTGGGCTAGGGTTAGGGCTAGGGTTGGGCTAGGGTTGGGATAGGGTTAGGGCGAACTAGGATTAGGGTTAGGATTAGGGATTAGGGTTGGGATTAGGGTTAGGGGTGTGTTGGGGTTAGGGTTGGAGTAAGAATTGAGGGGTTTCCACTATTTACCAACTTTGGGGGTCTAAAAATTGGGGTCTAAAAAATCACTTTTGTGGAAATAAAAAAGACTTTTTATTTTCACGGCTCTGCGTTTATAAACTTCTTTGACGCGCTTGGGGGTTCAAAGTGCTCACCACACATCTAGATAAGTTCCTTAGGGGGTCTAATTTCCAAAATGGGGTCACTTGTGGGGGGTTTCCACTGTTTAGGCCCATCAGGGGCTCTGCAAACGCAACATGATGCCCGCAGACCATTCCATCAAAGTCTGCATTCCAAAATGGCACTCCTTCCCTTCCGAGCTCTCCCATGCGCCCAAACAGTGGTTCCCCCCCACATATGGGGTATCAGTGTACTCAGGACAAATCGCATAATAACTGTGGGGGTATGATTTCTCCTGTTACCCTTGTAAAAATAAAAATTTGGGCACGAAAAGATCATTTTTGTGGAAAAAAAATGGATTTCTTATTTTCACGGCTCTACGTTATAAACTTCTGTGAAGCACTTGAAGGTTCAAAGTGCTCACCACACATCTAGATAAGTTCCTTCATGGGTCTAGTTCCCAAAATGGAGTCACTTGTTGGGAGTTTCCACTGTTTAGGCCCATCAGGGGCTCTGTAAACGCAACATGATGCCCGCAGACCATTCCATCAAAGTCTGCATTCCAAAATGGCACTCCTTCCCTTCCGAGCTCTCCCATGCGCCCAAACAGTGGTTCCTCCCCACATATGGGGTATCACCATACTCAGGACAAATCGCATAATAACTGTGGGGGTATGATTTCTCCTGTTACCCTTGTAAAAGTAAAAATTTGGGGGTGAAAAGATCATTTTTGTGGAAAAAAAAATGGATTTCTTATTTTCACAGCTCTACGTTATAAACTTCTGTGAAGCACTTGAAGGTTCAAAGTGCTCACCACACATCTAGATAAGCTCCTTCATGGGTCTAGTTTCCAAAATGGAGTCACTTGTTGGGGGTTTCCACTGTTTAGGCCCATCAGGGGCTCTGCAAACGCAACATGATGCCCGCAGACCATTCCATCAAAGTCTGCATTCCAAAATGGCACTCCTTCCCTTCCAAGCTCTCCCATGCACCCAAACAGTGGTTCCTCCCCACATATGGGGTATCAGCGTACTCAGGACAAATCGCATAATAACTGTGGGGGTATGATTTCTCCTGTTACCCTTGTAAAAATAAAAATTTGGGGGCGAAAAGATCATTTTTGTGGAAAAAAAAATGGATTTCATATTTTCACTGCTCTACGTTATAAACTTCTGTGAAGCACTTGAAGGTTCAAAGTGCTCACCACACATCTAGATAAGTTCCTTAATGGGTCTAGTTTCCAAAATGGGGTCACTTGTTGGAGTTTTCCACTGTTTAGGCACATTAAGGGCTCTCCGAACGCAACATGGCATCCAATCTTAATTCCAGCCAATTCTGCGTTGAAAAAGTCAAACGGTGCTCCATCCCTTGCGAGCTCTGCCGTGTGCTGAAAAAGGGGTTTACCCCCACATATGGGGTATCGGCGTATTCAGAAGAAATTGTACAACAAATTTTGTGGTTGATTTTCTCTTTTAACACTTGTGAAAATAAAAAAAATTGGTTCTGAAGTAATTTTTTTCCAAAAAAAAGTTAAATGTTAATTTTTTCCATCCACATTGCTTTCGTTCCTGTGAAGCACTTAAAGGGTTAATAAACTTCTTGAATGTGGTTTTGAGCACCTTGAGGGGTCTAGTTTTTAGAATGGTGCCACTTTTGGGTATTTTCTGTCATGTACACCCCTCAAAATGACTTTAAATATGATGTGGTCCCTAAAAAAAATGGCTTTGTAAATTTTGTTGTAAAAATGAGAAATCGCTGGTCAACTTTTAACCCTTATAACTTCCTAACAAAAAAAAATTTTGCATCCAAAATTGTGCTGATGTAAAGTAGACATGTGGGAAATGTTATTTATTAAGAAATTTATATGACACATCTCTCTGATTTAAGGGCATAAAAATTTAAAGTTTTAAAATTGCAAAATTTTAAAATTTTTTGCCATATTTCTGTTTTTTTCATAAATAAACACAAGACTTATTGAAGAAATTTTACCACTAACATGAAGTACAATATGTCACGAAAAAACAATCTCAGAATCAGCAGGATCCATTAAAGCATTCCAGAGTTATAACCTCATAAAGGGACAGTGGTCAGAATTGTAAAAATTGGCCTGGTCATTAAGCTGCAAACTGGCTCTGTCGCTAAGGGGTTAATACAATATGATTGTTGGTTGTTTTTTAAAAATATGGTAGATTTATAAAGGACTAGCTGAAGAGCCCGGTGCTGCCCGGGCATAGTAACTAACTGTGGTTAGTTATAACAAATTATAATTATCCTCCATCCCATAGTCCCGTGCCCATATACCCATCATACATATTTGCCATCCCATAGTCGAGTGCCCATATACCCATCATACATATCCTCCATCCCATAGTCCCATGCCCATATACCCATCATACATATCCTCCATCCCATAGTCCCGTACCCATATACCCATCATACTTATCCGCCATCCCATAGTCCCATGCCCATATACCCATCATACATATTCGCCATCCCATAGTCCAGTGCCCATATACCCATCACACATCCTTCATCTCATAGTCCCATGCCCATACACCCATCATACATATCCTCCATCCCTTAGTCCAGGGCCCATATACCCATCACACAACCTTCATCCCATAGTCAACCATTATGACATCATAATGAGCGGCGGGGCTTGCAACCTATGATGACATCAGCGTCACCATGGCAACCATTGTGACATCATAATGAGGGGCGGGGATTGCTGCGCACACACTTTTCCCCCAATATGTAGATAGGGGCATTGTGACATCATAATGAGGGGCGGGGCTTGACGCGCACACACTTTTTCCCCAGTATGTCGGCAGGGGCAAAATTGTTTGGTGAATTGGAATGCGCGGGGTTAAATTTTCACCTCACAACATAGCTTAGGATGCTCTAGGGGTCCAGACGTGTGACTGTGCCAAATTTTGTGGCTGTAGCTGCGACGGTGCGGAAGCCTATCCCGGACATACACACACATACATACATACATACATACACACACTTGAGCTTTATATATTAGATGTATTGATATGTCTTGCACTTTAATTATTGATATTTTTCACTCTATTAAATATTTATATATTCACTATATATTGTATCACTTTATTTAGCCTTAAGTGCACCAATATTATTGTTCACCTTATTGTTATATAGATCTCCCGGGTCACTGGAGGTTAATGGTCTGTTCTTATAGGGAATAAAGCACTGTTGTGAATTAAGCACGTTATACATGCTTAGGCACTTTTTATTCACTTAATCCATATCCCTGATGATAGCGCACGTGCGCAGAATCTGTAGAGCCGTTCACTTCCAGGAGCGATCCACCATTGAGCCGCATGCGCACTAGTGTGTAGCTCAAGGAGCGCGTCACCGGAAGTGAAGAGAATGTTGAGAATGTGGGCGATGCGGCGGTCGTTTCTCAGGCACTGCAGCATGAAATCAACCATGTGCTGCAGACTCCCAACTGCCCAAGAAACGCTGTCCCCTACTTGAGGCGTCATCTCTGCCTCCTCTGCATCACCCCACCCTCGCTGTACATACTGACTATAGCATTGTGTACCTCCCTCCTCTGGAGAGATGTCTTCCTCTTCCATTGACTCCGCCTCATCCTCCTCACAAAGTGTCCCCTGCCTAGACATTTGTGAGGAACCACGTTGCGCAGACTGTCCAGAAGCAGATGGCATTTGTGAATCCTCATCCTCCACCTCTTCCAAAATCTCCTCCCTTAGAGCTTGCAGTGTTTTTTGAAGCAGGCAGATAATGGAGACAGTCATGCTGACTATTGCATCATCTGCACTCGCCATCCGTGTGGAATGATTGAAGGCACGCAAAGTGAGGCAGATGACGTTAATAGAGGCCCACTCAGTGGTGCTGAAGTGTGACCGGCGCACAGTGCGACTTGTTTGCGCCTGATGCAGCTGGTACTCCATTACTGCTGCCTGCTGCTCACACAACCGCTCCAACATATGTAACGTTGAATTCCTCCTGGTGGGTAGGTCACATATGATGCGATGTTCCAGAAGGCGGAATCGGCACTGCAGAGCTGCAATGCGCGATCTTGCCATGCTGGAATGCCGCAATTGAGCACACTCTATGCGGACCTTGTGCAGCAGTGCATCAAGATCCAGATAGTCCCTCAAAAAGCTCTGCACGACCAAGTTGAGCACATGTGCCAGACATGGGATGTGAGTGAGTTTGTCTAGGCCCAGAGCTGCCACCAGATTTCGGCTATTGTCACACACTACCAAGCCTGGCTGGAGATTTGCTGGCACAAACCACACGTCGCTCTCCTGCTTGATGGCATTCCAGAGCTCCTGCGCTGAGTGGCTTCAATTCCCCAAAGAAATTAATTTCAGTATGGCCTGTTGACGTTTGGCCACGGCTGTGCTCATATCGGTTGTAACAGGCTCCTGCAGCGCTGATTCTGAGAAACTGGAGTATGAGGAGTCAATGTGTACAGACTGGATTCCTGCAATCCTTGGAGTTGGCAGAACACATACAGCGCCACTCTCAAGATCTGTACCCGACTCCACAACATTGACCCAATGGGCAGTGAGGGAAAGGTATCGCCCCTGTCCATTGGTACTGGTCCACGCATCCGTGGTCAGGTGGACCTTGCTACTGACGGCGTTTAGTAGCGCATGTTTAATTTTTGCCTCCACATGCTTTTGCAGGGCAGGGACGGCTTGCCTGCTGAAATAAAAGCGGCTGGGCATGGTGTATTGTGGGACTGCCAATGCCATGAAGTTCCGGACGGTGTCAGTCTCCACCAGCCTGAATGAGAGCATTACAAGGGCCAGTAACTTTGCAATGCCAGCATTCAGAGCCTGTGCTTGGGGATGGTTTGCCGAGTATGGCCATCTTTTCTCCCATGCCTGTGCTACCGAAGGCTGTAGAGTGGCCTGGGAGTGTGAGGATGAACGGGAACGTGGTGCTGTTGGTGGAATGTCACTGGGTCTCTGGACAACAGTGCCAGAGGTTCTTCCATGGCGATCCTGTGAGGAAGCCGAACCAGCTGTGTGTGAGCTGGAGGAAGAGGCTACAACACGAGCTGAAGAGATGGTAGGTGGTGCTGTAGGTTGGCCTACGTCTTCAGTGTGTCTTTGTAACTCCATCACGTGCTTGGTCCGCACATGTTTCCACATATTTGTGGTATTCAGGTTGCTGACACTTTTCCCTCTTTTGACTTTCTGATGACACAGCTTGCATTTGATAAAGCAAGTGTCATCTGCAACTGTGTCAAAAAGGACCACGCACTGCAAGTCTTGCGAGCGCCCTTTTTGCCTTTTGAAAGTGGAATGCTCCTAACGGGTGCCGAAGTGGAGGCTACAGGCAACCAAGTCTGCCCCCTCCCTCTCCCTCCTGTTTTGGCTGTTCGGGGAATCTCTTCCTCAGTGCTGCTCCCACCACCTTCCTGTTCCTCACGCCATGATGGGTCAAGGACCTCATCATCTACACTCCCCTCTTCAAACACCTGCTTCTCCTGGGTAGTCTCGCCAGCACCGTACGCACCAGAAAGTGACACCTGAGTCTCATCATCATCTGATGCATACTGAGGTGTGCTGACCATAGGCACTGGCCCACCCACCTCTTCAGATTCAGAGGGACAAAGCAGTTGCGCATCACTGCATACTTCCTCTTCTTCACATTCTTGAATGCTGCTTGGCTGGCCCCCTCTTTCCAAGCCAACAGATTCAGAGAACAGAAGTAGAGACTGTGATGGCTCCTGTACAGGGCTCTCTGACTGCCTGGGCAATTTGGCAGGTGGCGAAGAGACAGATGGTTGCTATTCAGTGCTCTGGCCCTGAGAGGATGTGGAAGTCATTGAAGTCGATGAGTTAGCTGCCATGCATCCAACAACGGCTTCAATTTGTTCGTCACACAGCAGTGGGGTATGGCGAGGTCCTACAAAGCTGCGCATAAAGGACTGTTGCCTGCTAAAACTGGGGGATGCTGACTCACTGGTGCCTGCAGCAGGCACAGAATCCCCACGTCCTCTCCCTGCTGAATCCCCACGTCCTCTCCCTGCTGCAACTCCACGCCCATGCCCACGTGCCTTACTCCCTGCCTTCTTCATCTTGGTAGTCTGATAAAGATAGGCAGAAAAGTGGAAAGGGGGCTTAGTGTGCTTATTCCTGAACAGCTGCTAACAGGTTTAAGAAACACTAATTTTATAAAGTGTGTGGGCTACACTTTAATATGAGCTAATGTGGCCTACACAACTGTCAAGTGGAGTGTTTGGTGAACTTTATTTTGTTTTGTTTTTTTCAAAAAAGCAAAAAGGATGTAACAAAAGATTTGAAAGCGATAGTATCACAAACTTTTTGGAGCTATTACAGTGCAGGAAGGTAACCTACAATGCAAAAGATGAGGCTCCAAAAAATAGGGTAATACTAATCTTGCTGCGCCTGCAGGGCACAAGCCAGCAAAAAGGCTCCTCTATCTACTCCTATATAGTGTTTGCAACCAACCAATGTAGATGATACAGATGGATACACACTAATAGGAGAATTAATGAAAAATTAGCTGCAATAAAAGAAAAATATGTATGAGGCAGTGACGCACGCTGAGCAGCCTACAACCAGACGTAGCTGCAGGACACACTACAGCGTGAGCTGCACTCACACAGAGACCTCTCAGACAGCCGTGAACAGAGCAGAGAATTGGCACTAGCACTGAAAGGCTGCAGAAAGGCTCTGCTGTCTACTCCTATAGTGTTTGCAACCAACGTATATGGATATGGATGGATGCACACTAATATGAGAATTAAAAATTTGCAGCAATAAAAGAAAAATATGTATGAGGCAGTGACACGCTGAGCGGCCTACAAGCAGACGTGCCTGCAGGACACACTACAGCGTGAGCTGCACTCACACAGACCTTGCAGACAGCTGTGAACAGCGCTGCTGCAAGGCAAAAGAAAGCTACACTTATTGAGAATGTAGCCTGGGTAAAGCACAATATTATTTGGAAAATCACTATCTCTAACTGTCCCTCAGAGTCTTGAACAGCAGCCGGTCCCTAACTGAATTCACAGCAGAGTGAACCCTAAATGGCGGCAGCAGCGGCTTTTATAATGCATCAAGACATAATTTCAGCAGCCAATCATAGCCATGCCATTAGTTAACGTGCCTACATGCATAACAGGATGTGCCCACACTTCTGAGGACTGTCATTGGCTGAATCAAATCAAACTGGCTCATAGCATTATGGGAACTTCCGATTCCGGTATTCGATATCCTAAAAGTATCGGAACTCAGTATCGGAATTCCGATACCGCGAATATCGGCCGATACCCGATAATTGCTGTATCAGAATGCTCAACACTATCTATGGAGCATCTTATGGGGCAGCATATGGGTGCATAATCTATGGAGCAACATATGGGGCATTAAACTATGGAGCATCTTATGGGGGCATAATCTATGGATCATTATATGGGGCAGCATATGGGGCATATTATTCAATGGAGAATCTAATGGCGCCATTATTAAGCTTTGTGCACCATTATATGGGGTGTATTTTGTGTGGAGCATCTTATGGGGCCATCATGAACTGTAAGGATCATTATATGGGACTCCTGATGAAATTTGGATACTCAAAAACATTTAACCTACTGATGTCTCAATTAATTTTACTTTTATTTGTATCTATTTTTATTTTTGAAATTTACCAGTAGCTGCTCCATTTTCCACCCTAGGCTTATACGCAAGTCAATAAGTTTTCCCAGTTATTTTGTGGCAAAATTAGGGGGGTCGGCTTATACTCAGGTCAGCTTATACATGATTATATACAGTATACTTGCATAAGTAGAGATTGCACAGTATACAGTATTTTTTATGTATAGTGAAAATTAAAATTTACTCCAGTAATAATATTTAGAATTACATTAAAGCCAATACATAAATGTATAGGATATTGCAATTGTTTTGTTTCTGTATGAATTTGATATTTAACTTTTATATTTTATTTTCCCTTACAATTTTCATTTCAAAGCAGGACTTAATCGGAAAAAAATGATCTTACATGGATTTATGCCTTTATTTACACAGGAAGTTGTAATAATTGCATGATCTATAATAATAAATGCCCTAAGCAGCTTCCGGTTGTAACAACTTCCGTCCAGTTGTAACCGGTGACGTCACCGCACACCTCTTTCCATGTTAACCCTCAACACACCATTCCTCTCAACACACAAACTCCTCAACACACACTCCTCTCACCTTTCACCATCTCCACTCACGTCCACTCACTCTTTCACTCCACATACGACCCCTTCTCTCACTCCGTCTCTCATACTCACGCCGTCATCGCCGCTGATCCACGATCCCCGACATCTTCTTCCGCCGGCGCCATCCTGGATCCAGACGTCCTCCACGCCGGCGACATGTTCTTGCGGCGACACCATCTTGAGTATCGCGAAATCCCGCGATACTCAAGATGGCGTCGCCGCAAGAACATGTCGCCGGCATGGAGGACGTCGGCATCCAAAATGGCGTCGGCGAAATCTCGCGAGATTTCGCCGATGCCATTTTGGATGCCGACGTCGTCCACGCCGGGAAGATGTTGGGGATCGTGGAGCAGCGGCGATGATGGCGTGAGTATGAGAGATGGAGTGAGAGAAAGGGTCGTATGTGGAGTGAAAGAGGGGGGGACGTGAGTGGAGATGGTGAAAGGTGAGAGGAGTGTGTGTTGAGGAGGTGTGTGTGTTGAGGGTTAACATGGCAAGAGGACGATACTCAAGATGGCGTCGCTGCAAGAACATGTCGCTGGCGTGGACGACGTCGGGATCCAAAATGGCATCGGCGAAATATCGCGAGATTTCGCCGACGCCATCTTGGATCCGCGGAATTGTGTCATTTACCTCACGCCAACTTGCTGTGCGGACGTGTTGGCTCGCTCCAATTTGCCTCTACCACCATAACTACTGCTGCCTTGCTCCTCTGCCTGTTCACTGCCAGTGTCTAATTGCAGGGCCAATTTGCCTCTACCACCATAACTACTGCTGTCTTGCTCCTCTGCCTGTTCACTGCCGGTGTCTAATTACAGGGCCAATTTGCCTCTACCATCATAACTACTGCTGCCTTGCTCCTCTGCCTGTTCATGGCCAGTGTCTAATAACAGGGCCAATTTGCCTCTACCACCATAACTACTGCTGCCTTGCTCCTCTGCCTGTTCACTGCCGGTGTCTAATTACAGGGCCAATTTGCCTCTACCACCATAACTACTGCTGCCTTGCTCCTCTGCCTGATCACTGCCGGTGTCTAATTACAGGGCCAATTTGCCTCTACCACCATAACTACTGCTGCCTTGCTCCTCTGCCTGTTCACTGCCGGTGTCTAATTACAGGGCCAATTTGCCGCTACCACTTCATAACTACTGCTGGGCAATTACAGGGCCAATTAGTATCTGTTTACACTACAATACTCCAGGATGCCTTCTTCACTGCCAGATAACTGCCAAATACACTCCTTTACCTGTGCCAACATAAGTCATAACAAAAAGTATGCCAATGCCAGTGAAAGGAAAGCAGCTTTAGCACTATGACAAAAACAATGCCGTGCTAATGAGACTCCTGAGGAAAAGCACCATCGCCTTGACAAGATTAAGGCTTATAAACGCCGTCGCCTCACACACGAAACCCCTAACTCTAAATCCAATAGATTGGCTGAAGAAGCCTCTGCACTCCGTCACCGCCGACAACAGACGGCTTCTTCCTCATCATTATTATTAGACTCACAACAGGATGCTTCCACATCAGCATGTGGAACAAGTTACTACCACACTTCATCTTATATGCCGTTCACTGACATAACTAATCAGCAATCTGTTTCTGCCCTGTCAATACCACCATTAGTCAATACCGACGCACAGTATGGTAATGCCAGTGAAAGGAAAGCTGCTTTAGCACTACGTCAAAAACAACGCCGTGCTAATGAGACTACTGAGGAAAAACAGCATCGACTTGACAAGATTAAGGCTTATAAACGCCGTCGCCTCACACACGAATCCCCTAACTCTAAATCCAATAGATTGGCTGAAGAAGCCTCTGCACTCCGTCACCGCCGACAACAGACGGCTTCTTCCTCATCATTATTATTAGACTCACAACAGGATGCTTCCACATCAGCATGTGGAACAAGTTACTACCACACTTCATCTTATATGCCGTTCACTGACATAACTAATCAGCAATCTGTTTCTGCCCTATCAATACCACCATTAGTCAATACCGACGCACAGTATGGTAATGCCAGTGAAAGGAAAGCTGCTTTAGCACTACGTCAAAAACAACGCCGTGCTAATGAGACTACTGAGGAAAAACAGCATCGACTTGACAAGATTAAGGCTTATAAACGCCGTCGCCTCACACACGAATCCCCTAACTCTAAATCCAATAGATTGGCTGAAGAAGCCTCTGCACTCCGTCACCGCCGACAACAGACGGCTTCTTCCTCATCATTATTATTAGACTCACAACAGGATGCTTCCACATCAGCATGTGGAACAAGTTACTACCACACTTCATCTTATATGCCGTTCACTGACATAACTAATCAGCAATCTGTTTCTGCCCTGTCAATACCACCATTAGTCAATACCGACGCACAGTATGGTAATGCCAGTGAAAGGAAAGCTGCTTTAGCACTACGTCAAAAACAACGCCGTGCTAATGAGACTACTGAGGAAAAACAGCATCGACTTGACAAGATTAAGGCTTATAAACGCCGTCGCCTCACACACGAATCCCCTAACTCTAAATCCAATAGATTGGCTGAAGAAGCCTCTGCACTCCGTCACCGCCGACAACAGATGGCTTCTTCCTCATCATTATTATTAGACTCACAACAGGATGCTTCCACATCAGCATGTGGAACAAGTTACTACCACACTTCATCTTATATGCCGTTCACTGACATAACTAATCAGCAATCTGTTTCTGCCCTATCAATACCACCATTAGTCAATACCGACGCACAGTATGGTAATGCCAGTGAAAGGAAAGCTGCTTTAGCACTACGTCAAAAACAACGCCGTGCTAATGAGACTACTGAGGAAAAACAGCATCGACTTGACAAGATTAAGGCTTATAAACGCCGTCGCCTCACACACGAATCCCCTAACTCTAAATCCAATAGATTGGCTGAAGAAGCCTCTGCACTCCGTCACCGCCGACAACAGACGGCTTCTTCCTCATCATTATTATTAGACTCACAACAGGATGCTTCCACATCAGCATGTGGAACAAGTTACTACCACACTTCATCTTATATGCCGTTCACTGACATAACTAATCAGCAATCTGTTTCTGCCCTATCAATACCACCATTAGTCAATACCGACGCACAGTATGGTAATGCCAGTGAAAGGAAAGCTGCTTTAGCACTACGTCAAAAACAACGCCGTGCTAATGAGACTACTGAGGAAAAACAGCATCGACTTGACAAGATTAAGGCTTATAAACGCCGTCGTCTCACACACGAATCCCCTAACTCTAAATCCATTACATTGGCTGAAGAAGCCTCTGCACGCCATCACCGCCAACAACAGACGGCTTCTTCCTCATCATTAGTAGACTCACAGCAGGATGCTTCCACATCAGCATGTGGAACAAGTTACTACCAAACTTCATCCTATATATCCTATATGTTCACTGACATAACTAATCAGCAATCTGTTTCTGCCCTATCAATACCACCATTAGTCAATACCGACGCACAGTTTCTTCACATACAAGCTGCAGTTAGCCCGCAGAAAGTGCAACCAAGACAAATATACGTTGGTCTCAAAACTAGGCGCACCCCATCGGTTGGACATGCACTTCTACTACAACCTCACATTTTCACTAATGATGAAAATAGTATTACTGAACAAAGCTTTGGTGACATGACCCATGTATGTGATCATTGCCAAGCTTTGCATTTTGTAGCAGAGATACCTTCTGATAATAACTTTACGCTCTGCTGTCAGAAGGGTAAAGTCCTTGTACCCATACTACAATATCTTGATGTCTTTACACATTTGCTGAAAGGGCAAAGTGAATTTAGCAAAAATTTCATGGATAATATTCGAAGTATTAACAGTTCCTTTGCTTTTGCCTCCATGGGTGCAAATATTTCACCACCTCCTGGATATGGCCCATACTGTTTCCGCATACATGGCCAGATCTATCATAGAACTGGAACACTACATCCCTCAAATGACCAACAACGCACATTTGCCCAACTTTACATTCTCGATATCGCTACCGCAAACGAACAACACTTAGGATGTAATGAAAATAAAAAATGTCATCCTACATTGATGAACATTATTGCCCTTCAAATCCAAACTATTAATCCTTTTGTAGAAGCTGATCAAATGTTACGTGATGTGGAAGAACAAGAAAAAATTAAATCTCTACAAAACGGAACTGTCATGCAAAACATCACTATGGCTATTAAACAAGATCGTACTCAAGACCCTCGACGCTACAATAATCCCACTGTCAGTGAAGTAGCAGTCGTGTTTCAAAATGACAATGGTGAGCCACCTTTCAAAAGAGACATATTAATTCATTTAAAACCTGATCCCCACAACCCTTTAGCTCCAAAAACACAACAAATTAGCATTCTCCATAGCAATTTGGATGCCCTCCTCTATCCAATATTTTTCCCTTATGGAGACCAAGGATGGCATGATGGACTCAAACAACAAGGCAAAAGTCCGAGGAGGATCACAACTCCAATACTATTGCTATATGTTATCTGTCAGAAATTACTTTAATCCACTCCTCAATGGTGGTAAGCTAACACAGCAATATTTAGTAGATGCTTATGTCAAAATCGAAGCTAATCGCCTACATTACATCCGCAACCCCCAAAAAGAATTAAAAGTGGAGGATTACTGCCTCCTTCAAGAACATCTACTTAAAAAATCGGTTCAAAAGGGAATCCCTATTGGAAAAACTGTCATTTTACCATCTTCTTTTGAAGGCAGTCCAAGAAACATGCAGCAGCGCTACCAGGATGCTATGGCTATTGTTACGAAGTATGGTCGACCAGATCTATTTATCACCATGACATGTAATCCTAAGTGGAGTGAGATTACTACACATTTAGAACCGTGGCAGCGTGTTGAACACAGACCAGACTTGGTTGCACGCGTCTTTAAAATTAAACTGGAGAATCCCTGTTAAAAGACATTAGCAGTGGATTATTTGGAAACGTCACTGCAATGGTCCATGTCATTGAATTTCAGAAGCGGGGTCTCCCACACGCTCATATTTTAATTATTCTTGACAGCCTGTCTAAATTACGGACTGAGGCGGACATAGACAATATAGTCTGGGCTGAAATACCTGATGAAACAATTTACCCTCAGCTCCATACCATTGTTCTTCAACACATGATTCAAGGTCCCTGTGGAGAACAGAATCCTAATTCTCCCTGTATGGATCTTGGAAAGTGTAGCAAAGGTTTCCCTAAACAATACCAACCATATACCATCAAAGAAAAGGATGGCTATCCCACTTACCGCAGACCCATTGGCAAAACATATGAACACCATTCTAAGATGATTGACAATTCAAGGGTAGTTCCATATAACCCATTTTTACTCACCAAATACAAGTGCCATATTAATGTAGAAATATGTGCTTCCATTCAAAGTGTAAAATATTTATTTAAATACGTTTACAAAGGACATGACAAAGCCTACCTTGAAATTTCCCAAAATAACATCCAACATGATGAAACACACCAATTTACGGATACCAGATATGTTAATGCACCTGAGGCTGCATGGCAGATATTTGCTTTTCCTATGCATAAACAATCTCATGCCATCATTCGCCTAGCCATTCATCTGCCTAATTCTCAACCACTCTATTTTCATGAGAGTGACTCTGCAGACAACATCCATCAAAAGCTCAATTCCAATTCTACACTTATGGCGTATTTCAACCTTAATAAGATCGACCACAATGCACATAACTATTTCTACTGCGAAATTCCAGAACACTACGTTTGGAAACAAGGCACATGGGAACAAAGAAAACGAGGGGGTCTCACAGTTATTGGAAGAATGTATACTGTTAGTGTGAAAGACCAAGAACGCTATTATTTACGTTTGTTGTTACTGCATGTAAAAGCTGCTACCAGTTTTGACAGCATTAAAACCGTCAGTGGAATTATGCATGAAACCTTTAAGGATGCTGCATTAGCATTCGGATTATTATTTGATGATAGCATCTGGAGACATACTTTAAGAGATGCTTGCATTCTTAACATGCCTTCCCAACTTAGAGACATGTTTGCTTATATCTGTATTTTTGGCCCCTCACCGTAATCCACTTGAATTGTGGAATGAATTTAAGGACCATTTTTTACAAGACTACTGTCATACATACCACAGCGACACTGAAGAGTGTATCGATTGTGAAGGATATGCTATGAAAGATGTCCAAGATGTCCTCATAGTCCATGGAAAAACTTTTGCTGATTTCAATTTACCACGCCCAGCAAAAAATATTAAACACCTCCTTAAACAATATGATAAGGATTATGAGTTAAAAAAAGCTGCAGAGATGAAAGAAACTCTTAACCAGGAGCAACTTTTTGCCTACAATGTCATTACTGAAGCTTTACAAAATAGCAGTTTAATACCAAAGTGCTTTTTTCTCGATGGACCTGGTGGCAGTGGAAAGACCTACCTATACCATCTACTTACACATCATTTAAGAGGAAAAGGAGAAATTGTCTCACCTGCAGCGACTACTGGAATAGCATCTAACTTGATACAAGGAGGCCGAACAATCCACTCTCTATATGGCATACCTATTCCGATCAACGAAACATCTGTTTCCAGGATTAAAAACGATACAAATGCAGGAAAACATTTACAGAGTACAAAACTTTTTATTATTGATGAGTGCACTATGGTCCAAAAACATGCATTGAATGTGATAGACAGACTTCTACGTGACATCATGACAACAAATGTTGCTGAAAAAAATAAAACACCATTTGGAGGTAAAGTTATTGTTCTTGGAGGAGACTTCAGACAATGTCTTCCCGTAATCGCTCATGGAACAAGAATAGACATTGTAGATTCCTGCATTAAATATTCAGAACATTGGCAACATTTTACCTGACTACCGCTAATCAAAAACATGCGCTCCACTGATCCTGAATACAGCACTTGGTTGCTTAAACTTGGAAATGGTGAGTTGTCTAATGAACATAACCTTGGAGAGGATGTCATTGAAATTCCTCCAGACATGCTTTGCACTGGCTCTATAGTAACCGAGATCTTTGGAGACCATATTTGCATTGATGTTAATGACAAACAAAGCCTCAACACTGCTGCATCACATGCTATACTATGTCCGAAATATGATGACGTAGATTTTCTGAACTGTAAAGTAATGGATCGCATTAGTGGTGATTATACTGTATATACAAGCGATGATTCTGTCCATGCTGATGAGGCAGAGGAATGTGAAAACTACCCAGTTGAATTTTTAAACTCTCTGACACCATCAGGAATGCCATCACATCTCTTAAAACTTAAAATTGGCACCATTGTGATGCTATTAAGAAACTTAAACACCAAGAAAGGTCTCTGCAATTGCACTCGCCTCATTGTCATTGCCTTACTCCGCAACATCATACAGGCTAAAGTGATTACTGGCTCAGCTGAAGGAGACATTGTGTTTATTCCACGCATCGATTTGTGTCCTTCAGAAACTGAGTTACCTTTTAAATTAAAACGTCGACAGTTTCCTCTAAAACCTGCTTTTGCTATGACCATTAACAAATCCCAAGGACAGACCCTCAATCGAGTTGGCATTTTTTTGCCCGAACCTATATTTGCCCATGGACAATTGTATGTTGCATTCTCCCGAGTAAAGCAGCGCAGCAACGTTAGGGTCAAAGTGGTGGATACACCACTTCAAGGACAATTGCTACCTAATAGCCCAAAAATCTTCACTAGAAATGTCGTTTACAAAAATGTCTTACTTTAAACTATTTAAGTTGGTCCTGGAATGGATAGATATATAGATATATAAATGATAGTTATATTCTAAATAGATATAGATAATAGACTTCTAAGACTTCTATACATAGCTTGATATATGTTATATATATATAGATATTCTAAGCAGATAGATATATCATATACTAATTATCTCTTTCACATATATGTCATAGACATATTTAAATCCATAAAAACATACATAGGTATAGGTATATATAGATTAAAAAAAAAAATACAAAAGCAAAAACAAAAAAAAATTTAGGCACACATACGTAGATTTCAACTACATAGCTAACACATACCTACATAACTTAGGTAATAATAATTAATTTTTTATTTATTAATAAAGTACTATTATTTCAATAGCACTTTACATACGTCAGTAATACTGTCCCTCTTGAGGCTCACTATGTAAATATCCTATCCACATAAAAACATAGGTGTGATACATCTATCTTCTATAATAATAAATGCGCTAAGCAACTTCCGGGTTGTAACAACTTCCGTCCAGTTGTAACTGGTGACGTTACAGCACACCTCTTGCCATGTTAACCCTCAACACACCACTCCTCAACACACACCTCCTCAACACACACTCTTCTCACCTTTTACCATCTCCACTCACGTCCACTCACTCTTTCACTCCACATGCGACCCTTTCTCTCACTCCATCTCTTATACTCACGCTGTCATCGCCGCTGCTCCACGATCCCCGACATCAACCGCCGGCGCCATCCTGGATCCAGACGTTGTCCACGCCGGCGACATGTTCTTGTGGCAAAGCCATCTTGAGTATCGTGAAATCCCGCGATACTCAAGATGGCGTCGCCGCAAGAACATGTCACCAGCGTGGATGACGTTGGGATCCAAAATGGCATCGGAGAAATCTGGCGAGATTTTGCCGACGCTATCCTGGATCCCGTCATGCCAAAACTTCACAGCAAAGATGTACAATAGCAGAGACTAATCACTTGCAGGCACAGGCGGGTAGCGTGTTAGTTTTATTTCCCACAACTTACAGCATGTTAAATTGCTTATAGCTCATGCAAAAGTCTGTGCACCCTTCAGTTCACAAAACAAAATAATTACTGTAAAATCCTCATACAAATTAATGATAATATAGAGTGTGTTTTGTATTTCAATTATCAACAGAACATTTTGTACACTGACAAAGTAATACATTGTCTGATGGAATTTTTACGGTAGGCATTCACCTTGGATGGCTGTCATCTGTCAGCTATTCCTTCCGATCCTCCATACAGATGCATGCTCGGGGGACGGCTTTTCTCCAAACTAAAGGATTGTGAGTGCTGAAATTCAAATACATGACCCTTCTTTCCTCCTCACTGTGACCTCTCATGTGTATGGCCACCTCCAGTGAATGCAAGTATGGGACCCTTATCTGATTCTTATATTCCTACATGTACACAATGCGACTGTACATTTTATTGTAGCTAAAAGGACCCAACGCACATTATAAAGCTGACAGCTATCGTTCTGGACTCAATCATAGAGACACGCATTCGGCCATGCACTCCTGTGACTCTTTGGGCAGAAGTTTATGAGTGCAGAGAACTAAAGGAACCACCATTGGAATTCCAAAGTGCCGACCCTGCTCTACCCAGACCAATCGGGGCAGCGTTGGGAGACCTCCATACACATTAGACAGTCATCTGATCAAAAGAATTGGCCAACTTGGGACTTAACATATAAAAGAAACATGCTAAAAGGATATGTAGGAAGTTTTTTAGTGTTATTTTTTAGTGTTTTTTTACGTAAGACATGTTACACACTGGCAAAGTAAGTCACAAATCACTAAAGTCAGCAAGATCTGGATAAAAAATAAGGCACTATGGGCAAGCCAACTGGAAATATAAATTTTAATAGATCATCATCTCCTAATCTAAAAGAAAAGTAATAGAAAAAAGGCAAAGTATCGCGGGATTTCACGATACTCAAGATGGCGTCGCCGCAAGAACATGTCGCCAGCGTGGACAACGTCTGGATCCAGGATGGCGCTGGCGGAAGAAGATGTCGGGGATCGTGGAGCAGCGGCGATGACGGCATGAGTATGAGAGACAGAGTGAGAGAAAGGGTAGTATGTGGAGTGAAAGAGAGGAGGACGTGAGTGGAGATGGTGAAAGGTGAGAGGAGTGTGTGTTGAGGAGGTGTGTGTGTTGAGGGTTAACATGGCAAGAGATGTGTCACTATCCTCCCAATGCGATAGCATCGGGCCTTAATCTAGTTTCATATATTTAAAACTTAAAAGAAATAATATATAGCTAACTGAATGTTTTTTTTTCCACTGTATGTCTTTACTGCATGGCGTGGCATGACAGACACAGCAGGTGACATCTGAACTTTGTTCTAATATTAAAAGAATTTTTGACGGATTTCAACCTTTGCAAGTCAAAGGAATTTTTTTAGGCCTAAGTTTCAGGGTTTAGTTACAATTGCAAACCCTTGAACCACGTATAGCTACAACTCATGCCCAATTTTCTTATGCATTCGTTTATCTATAAATGGTTTACAAAGTTTGTTATGTGTATTTGGGGAATATTCAAAGAAATATTAAGATATTAAATTTAATAGTTTACAATGCGCATTCATAATTAGGATACAATAATTTTGGTTAACCCGTTCCGACCTTTGACGCCACGTAGACGTCATGAAAGTCGGTGCCAATCCAACCCATGACGCCTATGTGGCATCATGAATTAATAGCCCTCCTGTGGGTCAGGTGACCGGGGTCACTGAAAGGTCACCCGACCCACACACACAGGACCCTTTCTACTTCACCCCAGGGGGGTGGCTTAGCCCCCACATGGCTATAATCACTCTGATTGGCTGTTAAAAGTGAAACAGCCAATCATAGCGATTGTAATATTTCACCAATGGAATTTGGTGAAATATTACAATCCAGCCATAGCCAATGCTGCAATAGCATCTGCCGTGGCTGGAGACACCAATCAGACCCCTCCACCGACTGACGGAGCCGATCGGCCGCCGCCACTGACTGACGGCGTCGATTGGCTGCCGCCGTCATCATCTGCTCCCCCTCCCCTTCCCTCCGCTCCCCCGCCTTCCAATCCCCCCTCACCCCCTGTTATGGGCTGGCGGAACACACCAAATAATAAGATGGTGTTTAGGTGCGTTCGCAGCCCGGGGTCCACCGTGCAGAGGTGTTAACTGCTGCTCGGTAATGGCGGATGCGATATGGCGGTGAAATAACGGCACACACGGGGTTAACCTCACCCAAGGTGTACCGAGGCGAACTCTTATGACTTAGAGCCGCACTACCGCAAATAATAGATGCCGTAGCCTGTTTTCGCTCACAGAGCTCGGCAGAGTAAGCGCTAGCATAACGTCACAGAACTCAGCCCTTAGACAGCAGGACTGAAGTCCCTCTAGACCGCTAGCGCCCAGCACCGCGACTGCGATACCAACAGGGATCAAATAAATGGCGTGTGCAAGTGTGCAGATGGCCGGTATGCACTGTGGCCTACAGGCTAGCCACTAGCAGGCGCTGACTCAGTCTCTAAACCCTAACAACAGACGTATCAAAGGGTAGGGGTTTCATAATGAGTCAGACACCAGATACATGCATCCATCATCATACACACCAAACTATTTGAGTCTATCTTTGCGCATGGCCGAGCGGCCATGCGAACCTTTTATAGCCGCAGGCGTCCGTGATCCTCCTTGCTTCTCGGATGGGCCAATCCGAACACGAGCAGGACCTGAGCACATGACCTTTGATCTCCAATGGGAGATCACTCCACAGGCATGCTCAGTGACCCGACATGAGGACTTAGTCCCTGGAGGATCTTGCTGCTGAGCAGCATGCGTTGCCAAAGCTGAACCAGAGGTGGCAGCAGCAAGCAAACCCACGGAGCTGGTCTGGACAGAGCGCCAGGACCGACGAGTTTGCTGAGCAAGCTCCTCTGCGGCTGGGGAGGAATGGGAGACCGTCTGAGGCAAGGCTTGGGATTCCCGCTGTGCAGCGCCGGAAATCCGACACCTAACATTACCCCCCCTCCTAGGGCCCCCTCCTTTCTGAGCCTCGCTCCGCTCAAACTCTGCAATGAGAAGAGGAGCGTGGATATTCTCCACCAGGTCCGGGCCTCTGGACCATGACCCTTCCAATCCACCAAGTAAAACTTTTTGCCCCGCATCACCTTGCATCCCACGATGGCATTGACCTCAAACTCGTCAGACGACAGATCTGATGTTCTGGCAGCTGGCTCAGAAAACCGGGACATGTGAACTGGCTTGAGGAGAGACACATGTAACGTGTCCGAGATAGCCAAGTGTGGTGGAAGGACTAGACGGTAGACCACAGGATTAATCTGCTCGAGGACCTTGAAAGGACCGATGTAGCATGGTGCGAACTTAGCGGATTCCACCCGCAGCCTGATGTTACGGGCAGAGAGCCACACTAAGTCGCCAGGGGCAAAGGTCAGAGCAGGGCGCCGGCGGGTATCAGCGGAGGACCTCATTCTCTCCTTGGAGACCCGGATAGCATCCTGCGTGCGGTCCCAAATGTCACGTGCTTCCACCGCCCAGTCTGCCACCCTAGAGTCGGTGGATGACACGGGCATGGGCACGCGCGGATGCTGACCGTAATTTAAGAGATATGGGGTCTGACCGGTGGAATCGGCTACCGCGTTGTTCAAGGCGAACTCCGCCCACGGCAGTAATGATGCCCAATCATCCTGCCTAGCTGAGACAAAATGTCGCAGATATGTCACCAGGGTCTGGTTGGCTCTCTCCACCAACCCATTCGTATCGGGATGATAGGCCGAAGAGAGATTTAGCTCAATGCTGAGCAGAGAACAGAGCTCTCTCCAGAACCGAGAAGCAAACTGGGGACCCCGGTCGCTGACAATCTTATCCGGCATGCCGTGTAGGCGGAAAACATGTTTAATGAACAATGCTGCTAGGCCTCGTGCCGACGGTAGCCGAGAGAGTGGTACTAGGTGCACCATCTTGGAGAAATGATCGGTGATCACCCAGATGACGGTGCTGCCTCTGGACTTGGGCAGACCCACCACAAAGTCCATACCAACCATCTCCCAGGGCCTGTCCGCAACCGGCAGAGGATAGAGTAACCCAGCGGGCTGCTGCCGAGAGGGCCGATTCTGGGCGCAAGAGACGCACGCCTGAATATAGTCCTTGACGTCACGGGCCATATGCGGCCACCAGTACGTCCTCGCCAGTAGTTCAGTGGTCCGTTTGATCCCGAAATGACCTCCCACTCTGGACGAATGAGCCCACGAGAGGACCTCCGGTCGCAGATGGACAGCGACAAAAGTCTTGCCCGGAGGGACAGACTCAAGAGCAACCGGAGCCACAGTCCTCAGGCTCTCCGATGGGACTATCAGTCGAGGCTCCTCCTCCTCCTCTGATGACACCACAGAGCGAGAAAGAGCATCGGCTCGGACGTTCTTCTCCCCGGAGAGAAAATGTAGTGAGAAATGGAACCGGGAGAAGAACAAGGACCATCTGGCCTGACGAGAATTCTGCCGCTGAGCCGTCTGCAAGTAGACCAAATTTTTGTGATCGGTGAACACCTGGAAAGGATGGCGAGCCCCCTCCAGGAGATGTCTCCATTCTGAGAAGGCCAGCTTCATTGCTAGCAACTCCCTGTCCCCGATGGAATAATTCCTCTCCGCCAGTGTGAAGGTCTTGGAGAAGAAGAAGCATGGGTGCTTCCGACCTTGCGAGTCCTTCTGGAAAAGGACCGCCTGTCTTGCTAAATTTTCTCCCAAATTAGGTTATTTACCTTAACTTACGTAGCGCTCACTGGCATCCCAACCAGGCAAAGATTATTGACAATCTTTTATTTTAGCAAGCAATCATTTTGTCTTACATAGCACATGAATATTCTCAAGATTTAAGAATGACAGTTATGACATGAAAGATTTCAGCATCAATAATAATTACCGAGTTATTGTAGCATCACCCTTCGCATCGGGGGACCTCGATCAGCGGGAAGGGGTTCTCCTCGGTCAGCATCACAGACTAAGTGCGTCCACTTGAATCGTCTGGAAAGTCCCCACCCGCTGAGGAGGTCAGTACTTTTTATAATATTAATTGGAATGATCACGCACTGACATGCGCAGTGAATCAGGTTTCACCTTGATCACGCGCTGTCATGCACAGTAACTTGTTTTTTTTCACATTCCTCCTTTATCTCAGTTGGTTTGGTTCTCACATTCCTCCCTTTCGACTCCCACAACAATGCCTGGGCAGGTGGTTGTTTTTTCACATTCCTGAGTGTGTGCTCTCCTCATGGCAGAAACAGTTCAGATTCTGATCACAATCCATAGTATCCAAATGGATGTTTCAATGTACTGCAATCACTATCTTATTGACTGGATGCCTATCTATACCAGTCTCTCACTCATGCATATCCCATTTGTATCACAATCGGTCCTTGATTGAAGTCTTTTAAACACCATCTTTATAGGACACCATGAGCACTTGTGGTTTCTTGCAACACATTTTGTAAGCTATATATGGACCATTAAATTGAGGCATTCAATAATACAAATTTTCTGGTACCTCCAATATCAATGGGGCCACTACATATCTACACATTACATCTGATTTGGTAACATTACATACATAAATTACTCCAGTACAATATATATCATTGCAAACCATTTTGGAGGATTGTATTGATCACGGTCCTCCACGCTTGTTCATTAAATTAAATTTGTTAGTAACATTCTGTAAATTCAGCATAATAGTGTCTATTCCAACCTGCATGCTAACTGGCTGCCATATTGTAGGCATCCGCTTATCTTGCAAAGTCAAAACATCTTCAACATCATTTATTTCAACCTTTCCAGTATTCTTGTGCACCGCATATATAGATCGGTATCTCCTTTGATTTCAGGGCTCCAGCCCAGAAAGTTCCATCAAATGCAATATTTAGAAAGTAACACCTTTGATTTGCTTCACAAATAAAATTATCTTGATTCCTGGATTTGGTCGAATTGACCCATCCCCATCCCATCATTCCTTTTCTGGTATTCGTCACCTTTTTCCCCGACGTCCGAGCGTCACTTTAAGGAACTGCCAAATTCACGATACCAAGGATTCCAAGGGTTGTCAACAGTTTTTGATTCTAAAATAAAGCTAAAACAGTATTATTCCCGCAAATCACACTTCCACTCCTGGCCTCGGAACGTACTCCTTCCTGAATTTTGTAGTCAGACAGATTCCAGGAGTCCAGGCACCGATGCTGTCCAAACACGCGAGCCCAAGGATTCCACTTAACCATATTTGAAGATTTGGAATCTATAAAATCAATAATCAACATTATTCTCTCAAATAACATTTTTCTTGTGGGATATATTCCCATTTTTCTACTCCTGGCTGTGACGAACAGCCCACCGCCGTTCGTCCACTTACGGGCGACACTAACGGGAGTCCCGCTGCCACCAAAACGCGACGGACAGCGGACCCTGTGTCACCACTATGTCACAGTCCCACCACTGACACGGGTGTATCAGCGGACGGAGGGGCGTGACACAATGCCGGCACACGGCTATCACAGGCGCAGTGGGGCTTATCTTAGTTATCCCAACACTGGCACCATGTGACCAAAAATATCCAGCAAGCTAATCTCGCTCTACAATTTGCCGCAGGGGGAGTTTAATTTGGATGCCCCACCACTGCTATCAATCTTCCAAGTACTGCGGGGATTTATGTATATCCCACTTTCTCAGTTCCACTTTGGAACTCGCAGCTCTCCGGCGCCCCCCTTACCCTCAGGTCAGTCAGGGAACTGCACCTAGGATAATTAGTCGCCGGACGGGCTGCCTGTTGTGAACCGGCAATTAGGCTTCTGCAGTAAGGGAATTATCAATGCTGTGGCTGAAGCCCCTTACTCAGCAATATAAGACCCTTCTAGACTGCCAGCAAGCCGTAATAGCCGTACACAACGCGCTGCCACCAGTCACGGTTACTTAATTCACAGTGTTAAATTAAGAGGGTCCGTGGCAAACCCCTTGAATTAGTAGCGATTATCTATCAAAGGCGTATAGTTCGATTCTTAGAGCATGGAGACAGATCTAAATAATTTCATTTATTTTCCGAAAGAGGACAGTGATTACAGATAAAAGTTGCTATAAAATTGAGACATAAAATATGTACAGTACAGGTATAAAATAAAAGTGGAGAAAACAAAGAGATTACACTCACAGTTCCATATTGTTCCTTAGGCAGACCATGCGGCTTTAAGGTGGGTGGAGGCGGAGCTGCACTTCTCCGCTCATTGGGATCCTTCTAGCACGACGACTTGAGCTGTTCTGAGCTGGTTCTGCCAGGGAATGCCTTATAGACTTTCCTATGTGACATCACAGAGAGGTGCATTCTGGGTTGATCCCACCTCTCTTATCCAAGTTATGTTTTGGCTACAAAACTTAGATTAGCTATAACTTTATGGGAGAAGCTGGTATGGACTCATCAGTGGTATCATGTTTCCCAGCGTAATGAGCCCATCAAGAAAACATCAAACATCTATGCGATATGACCGTCCATTTGGGCGCAAATCATATCTCAGGTTCTGGACATCCGAGAGTTTTGCAACAGGCACCACAGCGAAGCTGGGTCTGCTCGGATCGCAGAAATATGATTTTTATATTTCTGCTGGGTATGGTTTTCGCGGGACAATCCCTTATTGTTTTATTCAAACTCCTGGTTTCAAACAAAGAGTTTAGTTCCCGCACTTTTTTTTTCTCTTTCAGCTGAGAGAAGCCAAATGGTGTGAGGAAGATGGTCTAGCTAATTAACATTCCTGCTCTTCCAGAGGAAGTGGTAGGGTTGATAAAACCTGGGGGGAAGGAATTCCTATTACTGACAGTTTACAATGTCCTAGGATGGAGGATTTGTTAGCACATTGCAACAGAAAACATATCTTGCCGACATTGTACATCACACTGGCCTCATAATTAACAGGGTATGGTCTTTGCCTATTGCTATCACTTCAGCCTCTGAAGGCGGTCCTTGGGTATTTTGAACCCAGATTTTGGCTCCCACATTAGTGATGTTAGAAGAGCCAAAACCTTTTGAGCCTCTGATCGTTAATTCTGAAGGGGCTGTTCCCTCTTGCACATCTGACAAATTTATTGGAATCAAAAACATTTGCGCAATACGCTGTCCTTTCTCCAAAATTAGAGGCTCATTCCCCAAATTTATCATTAATACTTTGATTTCTCCTTGATAATCTGCATCTATGACTCCACCCACCACCATGGCCCCCTTTAATGCCAAACTAGACCTAGTGGCTATCTGTCCATAGTGGTCCTTTGGAATCTGACACCCCAATCCTGTAGCTATTGGTTTTACTTTCCCCTGTGGGATCACAACAGTTTCCAATGCACTCAAATCCAAACCTGCTGAATGTGGAGTCGCTCGTTCCGGTATTCGTGCTTCTTGATCAGTTTTCCACCATATGACGGACCTTATCAGGTGTGCCTCATGTATGGTGAGATTGGGTGTAAGCATCCTCATGAGAGGAGTCATGTAGTCTGTGATAGGCCTGTTGTTAATTATCTGTAAAGCCTCACTCAAATTGTCTCTCCATTGTCCATACTGTGTATCAGATTGATTAAGTTTTCTCAATGTGGATTTTAATAATCCATTCATTCTTTCCACCAAACCTGCTGCTTGTGGATGAAACAAACATTCTAATGAGTCAACAGGGACATGTGCATCAACATAAAAAACAGCACTTTTAGTAACCTGAATTATTTCCTCAATACTCTGCCAAATCTCCTTAGCCCACACCTCTTTTCCATGAATCTGCCAATCATGTTTTTTATCCCATGATCCAAGTAGCTAATCCATTAGCCACTGACCATGAATCAGTGTACAGATAACATTCTGAAACTTGTTCATGTTTCAAAGCCAAAAAAAAACAAAACCCATATAATTCAGCATATTGACTGCTTTTCCATTTTCTTTTCCAGTATTCCAGGAACTTTTACTGCAGTTTTTTTTCCAGCTACATTTTGATAATGTTCTCACTTGTCTTTTTACAACCAGGTGTTACATTCTAACACCACTTTCTGCCCTCCTACTTCTGTTATATTTTGTTTTAACTGAGAGCATTTCCTCTGCATTTGTTGATTCCGCTCATGCATCGCGCGATATGCACTGAGCAGAATCCAAGTTCGTCGCCCTAAAGACACAACATCACCCGCCTTGGCGGGGACACCCATGAGTACATTAACAACATCATGGGTTAACTGCATCACCTGCCTTTGCAGGGAAAACCTCGAGTAACTAAACAACATCGAGGGGTTATCTGCCTCACCTGCCTTTGCAGGGATCCCCATGAGTAAACCAACAACATCATGGGTTAACTGCATCACCTGCCTTTGCAGGGAAAACCTCGAGTAACTAAACAACATCGAGGGGTTATCTGCATCACCTGCCTTTGCAGGGATCCCCATGAGTAAACCAACAACATCATGGGTTAACTGCATCACCTGCCTTTGCAGGGAAAACCCCGAGTAACTAAACAACATCGAGGGGTTATCTGCATCACCTGCCTTTGCAGGGATCCCCATGAGTAAACCAACAACATCATGGGTTAACTGCATCACCTGCCTTTGCAGGGAAAACCTCGAGTAACTAAACAACATCGAGGGGTTATCTGCATCACCTGCCTTTGCAGGGATCCCCATGAGTAAACCAACAACATCATGGGTTAACTGCATCACCTGCCTTTGCAGGGAAAACCTTGAGTAACTAAACAACATCGAGTGGTTATCTGCATCACCTGCCTTTGCAGGGATCCCCATGAGTAAACCAACAACATCATGGGTTAACTGCATCACCTGCCTTTGCAGGGAAAACAAATCCACATACGCCATCCTAAAAACTCTACATCACCCCTGAGTACTTTAACAACATCAGTGGGTTAACTGCATCACCTGCCTTTGCAGGGACACCCTCGAGTAACTTAACAACATCGAGGGGTTAACTGTATCACCTGCCTTTGCAGGGATCCCCATGAGTACACTAACAACATCATGGGGCTCTGAGCCCTTGAGCTTATTATCCTATGCCTCTGCAAGTCCACTACTCCCCAATTTATGCGCTATTATATCATACAGAGCTTCGGTCCAGCCAGGAACCTCCGGTTTTTCCTCAACTTTTCTTTATTACTTCGCCTGAACATTGTAACAAAAATTTGGCAAAATGCCAAATGCTGATTTTTTGCACAAAGAAACCTTAACTAATATTCCGTATTTTGACAAAAATAGAATTTCAAAATTATATTCAGGCAAAAAGTTATTTAGGATTTTCCAAAATTGGCTTTCTGCCAAATAGACGCAACCTATCACAACTTTACAATTATCACTTCTCCAGACTATAGAACATACCAAAAACCTTCCTAGTTACAACTACAAAAATCTTTTTACTCAAAAGCCTGAAATTTGAAAAATCCTGCCGACTACGCCAATTTATGTCTTGCTAAATTTTCTCCCAAATTAGGTTATTTACCTTAACTTACGTAGCGCTCACTGGCATCCCAACCAGGCAAAGATTATTGACAATCTTTTATTTTAGCAAGCAATCATTTTGTCTTACATAGCACATGAATATTCTCAAGATTTAAGAATGACAGTTATGACATGAAAGATTTCAGCATCAATAATAATTACCGAGTTATTGTAGCATCACCCTTCGCATCGGGGGACCTCGATCAGCGGGAAGGGGTTCTCCTCGGTCAGCATCACAGACTAAGTGCGTCCACTTGAATCGTCTGGAAAGTCCCCACCCGCTGAGGAGGTCAGTACTTTTTATAATATTAATTGGAATGATCACGCACTGACATGCGCAGTGAATCAGGTTTCACCTTGATCACGCGCTGTCATGCACAGTAACTTGTTTTTTTTCACATTCCTCCTTTATCTCAGTTGGTTTGGTTCTCACATTCCTCCCTTTCGACTCCCACAACAATGCCTGGGCAGGTGGTTGTTTTTTCACATTCCTGAGTGTGTGCTCTCCTCATGGCAGAAAAAGTTCAGATTCTGATCACAATCCATAGTATCCAAATGGGTGTTTCAATGTACTGCAATCACTATCTTATTGACTGGATGCCTATCTATACCAGTCTCTCACTCATGCATATCCCATTTGTATCACACCGCCCCAGCACCGACGGAGGAGGCATCCACTTCTAGAATGAATGGCTTATCTACATCAGGGCGATGTAGAATGGGAGCGCTAGCAAAATGGGACTTAATGGAGGCGAAAGCCTTGGAGACAGTCTCCGACCACAGTTTGGGGTTCGCACCCTTCTTGGTGAGGGCTACCACGGGTGCAACCAAAGTTGAGAAATGGGGAATGAATTGGAGATAGTAATTTATGAACCCCATAAAGCGCTGCACCGCTTTGAGAGAATGGGGTTCCTGCCAATCCATCACCGCCTGTAGCTTGGCAGGATCCATGGCCAAACCCTGGGCTGAGATGATGTAACCCAGGAAAGGCAAGGACTCCTGCTCAAACACACATTTCTCCAATTTGGCATAGAGGGAGTTGGCCCGCAGGAGATCGAAAACTTTGCGAACATCTCTCCGGTGGGAGTCAATATCTGGAGAAAAAATAAGAATATCATCCAGATAGACTACTACCGAGGTGGCAAGCATATCCCAGAAGATATCGTTCACAAAATCTTGGAAGACTGCTGGGGCGTTACATAGCCCGAAGGGCATCACCAGATATTCATAGTGCCCATCTCTGGTGTTAAATGCCGTCTTCCATTCGTCCCCATCACGGATGCGAATCAGGTTATAGGCTCCTCGCAGATCAAGCTTAGTAAACACTCTCGCTCCCCGTAGCCTATCAAATAGTTCCGATATCAGGGGCAGAGGATACTTGTTCTTAACGGTTATGGCGTTAAGTCCCCTGTAATCGATGCACGGACGTAATTCCCCATTCTTCTTTTGGACAAAGAAGAATCCCGCTCCCGCCGGGGACACCGACTTCCTAATGAATCCCCTTGCCAGATTCTCCCTGATATACTGCGACATGGCCTCTGTCTCTGGGAGAGATAGGGGGTATACTCGACCCCGAGGAGGCTCAGCGCCGGGCAAGAGGTCAATAGGACAGTCGTAAGGGCGGTGCGGCGGAAGGGTCTCCGCCGCCTTCTTGGAGAAAACGTCTGCATACTGCCGATATGGCTTGGGAAGCGAGGAGAGATCTGCAGGAACCTCAGAAGTAGCGACCTGAATGCAGTCCCTCAGACACCTACCCTCGCAGGACTTACTCCAAGCGAGGATTTTCCCCGAGGACCAGTCTATGTGGGGAGAGTGGGCCCGTAACCAGGGAACCCCTAGGAGGACCTGGTCGATACCTTCTGGCATCACAAGGAGAGACAGCATCTCCTGATGAGACGGAGACAGTGAGAGTCTCAGTGGAGCCGTCTGGTGGGTGATTTGGGACGGGAGTGTTGCCCCATTCACCACCCTAATGGTGACTGGCTGAGGTAGCAAGACCAGAGGGACTGCGTGTTGTTGAGCAAAGGCAGATGACATAAAGTTGCCCTCTGCCCCAGAGTCCACGCAAACCTCCACCATCAGAGTGGAAGACTCAAACTCTAACGCCCCTTTAAACAGGAGCTTGGAGGAGAAATTAGCTGTGTCTAGTAGACCCCCTCCGATAACCACTAGACGGGGGCGTTTCCCGGCCGCTGTGGGCACTGGTTAGCATGGTGCCCAGTCTGCCGACAATGGAAGCAGACTGGGGGTACCCGCACGGACCGGGCCCTGGACCCTGTGCGGGACACCTCCATGGCCTCTGGAGGCTCAGGCGGTGGGCCGAGGGGTTCCAGCGGTCTGGCAAAATTTGGAGCCAACTTATAGCGTTGGCGGGACCTGGAGCGCTCCAACCCTCGCTCAGTGAAGCGAACGTCAATCCGGGTGGAGACTGTAATGAGCTCCTCTAGGGTGGTGGGCACCTCCCTGGTGGCCAGGGCGTCCTTGACATGATCAGCCAGGCCTCTCCAGAATATGGGTATGAGCACCTTATCTGGCCACTCCAGCTCAGAGGCCAGAGTTCTGAAGAGGATGGCATACTGGCTGACCAAAGACGAACCCTGGGTTAGCGCCAGCAACTGGAGTGCCATATCATGTGTGACCTGAGGTCCCAGGAACACCTGTTTCAGAGCGACCAAGAAGTGGGTGGCACTCTGTACCAGGGGATCCCCACGCTCCCACAGTGGAGTGGCCCATTCCAAGGCCCTGCCCGACAGGAGGGAGATGATAAATCCCACCTTGGCCCGCTCAGAGGGAAATCGTGTAGCCAGCAGCTCTAGGTGAATGGAGCACTGACTCACGAAACCCCTACATGAAGCACTATCCCCTGAGAACTTCTCGGGCAGCGGGAGGCGGGACAAGGTCGGGGCAGGACTGGCCGTGGAGACACGAGCGACAGCCTCTGTAGCTGCCTGAATGGTGACCGAGGTAACATCCGCAGCTGAGATGGAACACTCTAGCGCTGCCAACCTACCCTCCAGCTGCTGGATGTACCTATGCAGTCGTTGTTCATCCACCATTATCGGCCAGACACTGGCGCTAAGATAATGTTATGGGCTGGCGGAACACACCAAATAATAAGATGGTGTTTAGGTGCGTTCGCAGCCCGGGGTCCACCGTGCAGAGGTGTTAACTGCTGCTCGGTAATGGCGGATGCGATATGGCGGTAAAATAATGGCACACACGGGGTTAACCTCACCCAAGGTGTACCGAGGCGAACTCTTATGACTTAGAGCCGCACTACTGCAAATAATAGATGCCGTAGCCTGTTTTCGCTCACAGAGCTCGGCAGAGTAAGCGCTAGCGTAACGTCACAGAACTCAGCCCTTAGACAGCAGGACTGAAGTCCCTCTAGACCGCTAGCGCCCAGCACCGCGACTGTGATACCAACAGGGATCAAATAAATGGCGTGTGCAAGTGTGCAGACGGCCGGTATGCACTGTGGCCTACAGGCTAGCCACTAGCAGGCGCTGACTCAGTCTCTAAACCCTAACAACAGACGTATCAAAGGGTAGGGGTTTCATAATATGTCAGACACCAGATACATGCATCCATCATCATACACACCAAACTATTTGAGTCTATCTTAGCGCATGGCCGAGCGGCCATGCGAACCTTTTATAGCCGCAGGTGTCCGTGATCCTCCTTGCTTCTCGGATGGGCCAATCCGAACACGAGCAGGACCTGAGCACATGACCTTTGATCTCCAATGGGAGATCACTCCACAGGCATGCTCAGTGGCCCGACATGAGGACTTAGTCCCTGGAGGATCTTGCTGCTGAGCAGCATGCGTTGCCAAAGCTGAACCAGAGGTGGCAGCAGCAAGCAAACCCACGGAGCTGGTCTGGACAGAGCGCCGGGACCGACGAGTTTGCTGAGCAAGCTCCTCTGCAGCTGGTGAGGAATGGGAGACCGTCTGAGGCAAGGCTCGGGATTCCCGCTGTGCAGCGCCGGAAATCCGACGCCTAACACCCCCTGTACCTCCTATATTCCTCTGGCCGTCCTGCTGTCCCAGATCATGGGCACTGCCATCTTGGAAAATGGCGGGCGCATGTGTCGTGCGCCCGCCAGAATCTGCCGGCTTCAGATTCATTCATTCATTTTGATCACTGTGATAAACTCTCACAGTGATCAAAATTAAAAAAGTAAATAAACCCCCTCTTTATCACCCCCATAGGTATGGACAAATAATAAAATAAAGAAAGTATTTTTTTTCCATTAGGGTTAGAATTAGGGATAGGGTTGGAATTAGGGTTAGGGTTGGAATTAGGGTTGGGATTAGGGTTAGGTTTGTAATTAGGGTTAATATTAGGGTTAGGGGTGGGTTGGGGTTGTGATTAGGCTTGTGGTTAGGGTTAGAGTTGGGATTAGGGTTAGGGGTGTGTTGGAGTTAGGGTTATGATTAGGGTTGCTATTAGGGTTAAGGGTGTGTTGGGGTTAGGGTTGGAGTTAGAATTGAGGGGTTTCCACTGTTTAGGTACATCACGGGGTCTTCATACGCGACATGGCGCCACCATTTATTCCAGCCAATTTTGCGTTCAAAAAGTCAAACAGTGCTCCCTTCATTCCGAGCCCTGATGTGTGCCCAAACAGTGGTTTACCCCCACATATGTATCATAAGTATCAGTGTACTCAGGAAAAATTGCATAACAACTTTGGGGCCTAATTTCTCCTGTTACCCTTGGGAAAATAAAAAATCTGTGGCTAAAAAAAATATTTTTGTAAAAAAATGATTTTTTATTTTCACGGCTCAGAGTTATAAACTCTGTGAAGCACTTGGGGGTTCAAAGTGCTCACCACTAGAGTTGAGCGAAACGGATCGGTCAAATTCAAAAGTCGCCGATTTTCGATAAAGTCTGGTTTCGCCGATCGAAACCCGACCATAGTGTGAGGTCGGCCATGCGGTCGCCGACTTGAGCGCCAAAGTGACATTTCCCATAATGCTTTCAGGCGCCTTTTCTCTGCCAATGAGCAAGGACGCACACTATGGGCAACGCGATGACATGGGCATCGGCCACCACCATCTTAGAGAAGGGCATTGCAGTGATTGGCTTGCTTTGTGTGGCGTCACAGGGGCAATGAAAGCCCTGAACGCCGACCGCCATCTCACTTCTGCCAATCTTAGCATAGGGAGAGGTTGTTGCTGCTCGTTCTCAATAGGAAGAGTGTTTAGGCAGGAAGGAAAAAAAAATGTGTGCTTCTGCTGACAGTGATTTTCACTGTACAGTTAGCGTGCAATGACAGGGGAGGATTTTTTTTGTGCAGCAGTGCTGGTGGTGATTAGGCTGCCTTATAAGGCTTCCTGATAGCTGCATTGCTGTGTGCACACTGCTGTACAGACTGCTTTTTTCAAAGCAAAAATACTTTTATTCCTTTTTTCTGCACAGTTACCGAGCGTTCAATTTTCCACACACCTTATAGAGGTGTACACTCCTCAAACACTACCGTGTACCGGCTGGTATCACACCGGACTCAAGTTAGTCTGCAGTTAGCTGTTAGTTATTAGATAGCTATTCGATTTTAGTTATTAGTTAGCTATTCGATTTCTATTCGATTTTAGTTATTAGTTAGCTATTCGATTTTCATGTATGACATTAGTTAGCTATTCGATTTTAGTTATTAGTTAGCTATTCGATTTTCATGTATGATGAATTATTCATGTACTCAAAATGCAATGTCCTGAAAAATGATCAGCTCTATGTGTAGTTCAGAAGTTATTCACGTAAATCGCTAATGTCGCGAATAAACAAACGCACTCAATCGTACATAAGATTAATTTGAAAAGAGGTACCCTGGACCACTAGTACTCAAAATGACCAGCTCAATGTCCTGAATAATGTTTGCCAAAAAACTGATCAACTCTATGTGTAGTTCAGAAGTTATTCCTGTAAATCGCTAATGTCGCGAATAATCAAACGCACTCAATCGTACATAAGTTCAATTTGAAAAGAGGTACCCTGGACCACTAGTACTCAAAATGACCAGCTCAATGACCTGAATAATGTTTGCCAAAGAAATGATCAACTCTATGTGTAGTTCAGAAGTTATTCCCGTAAATCGCTAATGTCACGAATAATCAAACGCACTCAATCGTACATAAGATTAATTTGAAAAGAGGTACCCTGGACCACTAGTACTCAAAATGACCAGCTCAATGACCTGAATAATATTTGCCAAAAAAATGATCAGCTCTATGTGTAGTTCAGAAGTTATTCCCGTAAATCGCTAATGTCGCGAATAAACAAACGCACTCAATCGTACATAAGTTCAATTAGAAAAGAGGTACCCTGGACCACTAGTACTCAAAATGACCAGCTCAATGACCTGAATAATGTTTGCCAAAAAACTGATCAACTCTATGTGTAGTTCAGAAGTTATTCACGCAAATCGCTAATGTCGCGAATAAACAAACGCACTCAATCGGACAAAAGTTCAATTTGAAAAGAGGTACCCTGGACTACTAGTACTCAAAATGAACATATCAATGTCCTGAATAATATTTGCCAAAAAATTATCAACTCTATGTGTAGTTCAGAAGTTATTCACGTAAATCGCTAATGTCGCGAATAAACAAACGCACTCAATCGTACATAAGTTCAATTTGAAAAGAGGTACCCTGGACCACTAGTACTCAAAATGACCAGCTCAATGACCTGAATAATATCTGCCAAAAAAATGATCAACTCTATGTGTAGTTCAGAAGTTATTCCCGTAAATCGCTAATGTCACGAATAATCAAACGCACTCAATCGTACATAAGATTAATTTGAAAAGAGGTACCCTGGACCACTAGTACTCAAAATGACAGCTCAATGACCTGAATAATATTTGCCAAAAAAATGATCAACTCTATGTGTAGTTCAGAAGTTATTCCCGTAAATCGCTAATGTCGCGAATAAACAAACGCACTCAATCGTACATAAGTTCAATTAGAAAAGAGGTACCCTGGACCACTAGTACTCAAAATGACCAGCTCAATGACCTGAATAATGTTTGCCAAAAAACTGATCAACTCTATGTGTAGTTCAGAAGTTATTCACGCAAATCGCTAATGTCGCGAATAAACAAACGCACTCAATCGGACAAAAGTTCAATTTGAAAAGAGGTACCCTGGACTACTAGTACTCAAAATGAACATATCAATGTCCTGAATAATATTTGCCAAAAAATTATCAACTCTATGTGTAGTTCAGAAGTTATTCACGTAAATCGCTAATGTCGCGAATAAACAAACGCACTCAATCGTACATAAGTTCAATTTGAAAAGAGGTACCCTGGACCACTAGTACTCAAAATGACCAGCTCAATGACCTGAATAATATCTGCCAAAAAAAGATCAACTCTATGTGTAGTTCAGAAGTTATTCACGTAAATCGCTAATGTCGCGAATAAACAAATGCACTCAATCGTACATAAGTTCAATTTGAAAATAGGTACCCTGGACCACTAGAACTCAATATGACCAGCTCAATGACCTGAATAATGTTTGCCAAAAAACTGATCAACTCTATGTGTAGTTCAGAAGTTATTCAAGTAAATCGCTAATGTCGCGAATAAACAAACGCACTCAATCGTACATAAGTACAATTTGAAAAGAGGTACCCTGGACCACTAGTACTCAAAATGACCAGCTCAATGACCTGAATAATATCTGCCAAAAAAATGATCAACTCTATGTGTAGTTCAGAAGTTATTCACGTAAATCGCTAATGTCGCGAATAAACAAACGCATTCAATCGCACATAGGTTCAATTTGAAAAGAGGTACCCTGGACCACTAGTACTCAAAATGAACATATCAATGTCCTGAATAATATTTGCCAAAAAAATGATCAACTCTATGTGTAGTTCAGAAGTTATTCACGTAAATCGCTTATGTCGCGAATAAACAAACGCACTCAATCGTACATAAGTTCAATTTGAAAAGAGGTACCCTGGACCACTAGTACTCAAAATGACCAGCTCAATATCCTGAATAATGTTTGCCCAAAAAATGATCAACTCTATGTGTAGTTAGGAATTTATTCACGTAAATCGCTAATGTCGCGAATAAACAAATGCACTCAATCGCACATAAGTTCAATTTGAAAAGAGGTACCCTGGACCACTAGTACTCAAAATGACCAGCTCAATGTCCTGAATAATGTTTGCCAAAAAATGATCAACTCTATGTGTAGTTCAGAAGTTATTCACGTAAATCGCTAATGTCGCAAATAATCAAACGCACTGAATCGTACATAAGATTAATTTGAAAAGAGGTACCCTGGACCACTAGTACTCAAAATGACCAGCTCAATGTCCTGAATAATGTTTGCCAAAAAAATAATCAACTCTATGTGTAGTTCAGAAGTTATTCACGTAAATCGCTAATGTCGCGAATAATCAAACGCACTCAATCTAACCAATTTTGCCCAAAAAATTCACAACTCTATGTATAGTTGAAGAATTATACAAAATATGCTAACTCCACATGTGAAACATTTTATAGGTACCTCACTGTTTGCTATCACAACTTACTTGAAGTTTCCATAAGGGCTTAACCCACTAATCTATGTTTAATTCAAGAGTTGTTGAACAGATGCTAAGTTTGTGTGTGAAATTACACTTAATAAAGTTTTATGTCATCAAATTATTTATATGTAATTGTAACGTCATTATTAACCTTTTTTTTAACTTTACATAGTGGTTCTTGTGTAGACACGGGGGTCAGTGGGTGCTCTCGTCCGCTTGCCCAGCCGCCTTTACAAAGACAGCATGGACCATGGCTCATCTCAACTGATCGCCCGACCTCCTTAACAGTGGGTGGCACACTACTCAGACAACACAGGGTGAGTGAATCACAATATTAGGACTTTCTTGGATCCCCAAACAATTAATGGCATATATCACACAACCAACAAAACACAAAATGTAACAGCAAACAGTTTATCACCCTTCCACTGGCTCACCAGGGATTATAATATCCGTTCCTCAGAGCTTCCAGGGCTACTTACTCCAAGCCAGCAGCACCCCGCTTTCGGTGTGCACCCACCGAGAAAGGAATAATGCCAGATTTAGGAAGCTGACTGACTACCGCAAATTCTGTAGTCAGATGACTGGATTGTCCCAAGCTGGATACCATCCTTATGTAGTCTTTGATATCTCAGCCGATTCCTTGTATTCGATGCTGAAGTCCATGTAGTCTTATAATCCATGTGGGTTATGGCCTGCCAATCGGATCCGCAGATCCAAAATTGGTACCATGCAGCAAGAGAGACTTGGTCACTGGACAGTCCTCCTTCTATACCCCTGAGCTCTCAATTCAGACCCTTGGGGCTTCATGATTAGTGGAATAAGAGTGTGCTAGATTCCAAGCCGCATACATAATATCCATAGTAGTAGAGTTGAGCGAAACGGGTCGAAAAATTTCAAAAGTTGCCGACTTTTGGTAAAGTCGGGTTTCATGAAATGAAACCCGACCCTAGGGTGAGGTCGGCCACGAGCTCAGCGACTTTAGCGCCAAAGTCACGTTTCAAAAGTTTGTTTTCCGCCCTTTTTCAGCCAATCAGGATCCATGGACACTGTGGGCAACGTGATGACATAGGCAGGGGTCACCACCATCTTTGAGAAGGGCATGCAAGTGATTGACTTGCTTTGGGGGGCGTCACAGGGGGTATAAAAGGGCGTGCACGCCGACCGCCATGTTACTCATGCTGATCTCAGAATAGGGAGAGCTGCTGCTGATGATGATTCTGTAGGGAGAGCATTAGGCAGGGAAGAAGATACCAAAAACTGATTCTGCTGCTAATGATTTTGCCTGTACAACACACCAGTCACTGTGTGTGCAGTGCAAGTGGAGGCTATATTTTGCTGGATCAGCTGTGTTGGTTGTTAGGCTGCCTTATAAGGCTTCCTGATAGCTGCATTGCTGTTTTCCCACTGCTCTGAAAACTGCTTTTTTAAAAGCAATCCAAATTTTTTTTCTTGTCCTGGTGAGGTACTGAGCGTGCATTTTTTCACACCATACAGCGGTGTACGCTCCTCACACAGTACCGTGTAACGGCTGTTATCACGGCCACAGTGAAGCTATCTGTGTGTGACTCTGTAAGAATAAGTCGAGGACATGTTCCGTTCTTACAGACCTCCACCTTCTAGTTTTGTCTGGTTTTCAAACAGTTAAGTATATTTGCTGTTTGATCACATTCAAAACTATAGAGAGACAGCGTGTGTCAGTCCGTATACTTAAAAAACACGGAGATTGACAATTTTACGGACACCGGACAGCGGTGTACGTGCACGCTCCTCTCTCAGTACCATATAACGGCTGTTATCATGGCCACAGTGAAGCTATCTGTGTGTGACTCTGTAAGAATAAGTCGAGGACATGTTCCGTTCTTACAGACCTACACTCTAGGGAGATTCCTATTCTGCCCAATTCTATATACACCTTGTAGTTTGTCATACACTAGCCAATTTCTGCCTGTGACATAGCGGTGTGATATTCACTGGGCCTCACACAATCCAACAGTGTCCACAAGTGTGTTCAGAAATTCTACATCTCCCCTGTCCTATAGTGACATTTTTCACACCTACGACATTGAGCCTGTGACATAGCGGTGTGATATTCACTGGGCCTCACACAATCCAACAGTGTCCACAAGTGTGTTCAGAAATTCTACATCTCCCCTGTCCTATATACACCTTGTACCTTGTTTTACATTACTATATAGTTTGTGGGATTTTGTGAGACTCAGGTGCCCCTTCCCGCATACTATACCACCATACACGGTGACACACAGGAAGGTGCACATGACATTGAAGAGGAGGTGATGGATGACCCAGTTGTTGACCCAGATTGGCATCCATTTGGGGAAGAGGGTGCTGCTTCCAATAGCTCAGATGAGGAGGAGGAGCATCCACAGCAGACATCGACATTGCAACAGCTGTTATCTGTCAGGTCCGGAGCACTCCAAAGACAGGTTCCAAAAATCAAAATAGTTGCTGGACAGCTTGTCCAGATGGTCAAAATAGCACAGCGTGCTAGGCCACAAAATGTTTTCCAAAGTAGGAAGAGTGCAGTGTGGCACTTTTTTGAACAAAATCCTCATGATCAGGCCAAGGTTATCTGTAAGAAGTGCGCAAAGACCTTTAGCCGAGGGAAAAATCTGAAAAATTTGAATACCAGTTGCATGCTTAGACATTTATCCAGCATGCACTTGCAAGCGTGGACACAACACCAAACCTCAAGTACCACATGTGCAACTGATCATAAAGAAGGTAGTCAGCAACGCTACATTGTTTCCCCCACTGTAAGCCCACCGGTTAGCACAGCAGCAAATGTTGAGGTGTCGTTGCAAGGCCAAAGCAGTCAGGGAATCCCACTGTTATATCAACGAAAGACTGAATCTAGGCCATCAGAAACAACACCAACTCCATCACCATCATCAACTCTCTCTCAGTCCGCCCTGTCCACCGCTAGTTCCACCATATGCAGCTCTCAAGTCCAGCTCACCCTCCCAGAGATTATGAGTAGGTCAAGAAAGTACTCAGTCTCTCATCCGCGTACACTGGGTTTGAAGGCCCACATTGCCAAACTAATCTCGTTAGAGATGATGCCCTATCGGTTGGTGGAAAGCGCAGCTTTCCGCAAACTCATGGCCTATACAGTACCACGCTATGACCTACCCAGTCGCCACTTCTCTCGCAAAGCCATCCCAGCCCTCCACCATCATGTGAAAGACCGCATTGTCCATGCACTCAAGCAGTCAGTGACTGGAAAGGTGCACCTCACAACAGATGCATGGTCCAGTCGGCATGGCCAGGGCCATTACGTGTCCATCACTGCGCACTGGGTTAATGTGGTGGATGCAGGGTCCACAGGGGACAGCGGTGGTGGGACAGTGCTGCCTAGCCCACGGTATAGGAAACAGTTGGCTGTCGGCGTTCGACCCTCTTCTTCCTCCTCCTCCAGAAGCGAAAGCTCGTCCACAGAGCGCAGTCGTACGAGCACTCCATCTGCAGCTGCCACTGTTGCACACGAGGTGTCCCCCTATCGAGCAGCTAGTGGAAAGCGTCAGCAGGCTGTGTTGCAGATGATGTGTTTGGGCGACCTACACACCGCCGAGGTGCTGGCCGAGTACTTTCAGCGACAAACTGAGTCATGGCTGGGCAGTATACATCTTGAGACAGGCAGGTAGTTAGTGATAACGGCCGTAATTTTGTGGCAGCCATAGCCCTTTCAAAACTCAGCCACATACCTTGCTTGGCTCACACCTTGAACCTGGTGGTGCAGTGCTTCCTCAACAATTATCCGGAGTTAACAACCCTGCTCCAGAAGGTGTGAAGACTGTGCGCGCACATCCGCCGGTCGCCTGTACACTCCATTCGTATGCAGAAGCTGCAGCGATTGCTCCACCTTCCCAACCACCGCCTCATTATCGACATTGCAACAAGGTGGAACTCCACCCTGCACATGGTTGAGCGGCTGTGCGAACAGAGGCAGGCCATAATGCATTTCTGGGAGCATACATAGCCAGGCACTTTGAGAGCAGACATGGAGTTGCAGTGGTCGAACCTGAAAGACCTCTGTAAAGTCCTTCAGTGTTTTGAGGAATGCACACGGCTGGTAAGCGCAGACGACGCCATCCTAAGCATGAGCATCCCACTTAAGCGTCTGCTCATGCAAACTTTGACGCACCTTAAGGAGCAGGCGTCTGCAGCCAGTGTTGACGAGGAGGAAGAGGAGGAGGGAATCCTTGATGACATTCAGCCATTGGCTGCTCAGGGACCTCTCCTGGACCAGGTGGAGGAAGAAGAGGAGGAGGAGGATGATGATGGGGATGATTACTTAGGGGAGGAGGATGCATCTCGTGGGGCAAGTGAAAATGTTGGCATGGCAAGGTCTGGTACAGGGTTTGTGCGTGACTGGAGGGATGTGGATTTGCCAGAAAGTGCTCCTCCAACCAGCACTCGCAGTGCATCATTGACACCGGGAACATTGGCCCACATGTCAGATTATGCCTTGCAGATCCTAAAAAGGGACCCCCGCATTGCCAAAATGATGAACAATGATGACTACTGGTTGGCCAGCATCCTGGATCCACGCTATAAAGGCAAATTACAAAACATCATGCCACAGGAGAACCTTGACCTAATATTGGCTAATAAACAAGCAACTCTGGTAAACCGGTTGGTTGAGGCATTCCCAGTACACAGCAGCGGTGATGGTTCTCACACGAGCCGTACGGGCCGGGGGCAGCTTGGCAGAGGTGTTCGTGGTGCACACAGCAGAAGTGGCGTTGGAGACAGGGGTTTCATGACAATGTTGTGGCCTGATTTTTCAAGTACCGCTCACACAACTGGTAATACAGCATCGATGGAAAGTGACAGGAGACAGCAGTTGTCAACTATGGTTACAAACTACTTTTCCTCCCATATCGATGTTCTCCCGCACAGGCCATTCCCCTTTGACTATTGGGCCGCTAAACTGGACACCTGGCCTGAATTGGCACAATATGCCTTACAGGAGCTCACTTGCCCAGCTGCAAATGTGCTATCGGAAAGAGTCTTTAGTGCAGCTGGATCAATCCTGACAGAAAAAAGGACCCGTCTGTCAACCCAAAATGTGGATGATCTAACCTTCATTAAAATGAACCATGCATGGGTTTCCAAGGATTTTGTCCCACCTTCCCTTGATGAAACATAGGTTTCCAGAAAAATGGCTTGCTTTGGTCCTCCTCCTATTCCGCGAACTTGACCTATTTCGCCTTTTGCAGCAGCTGAATGTCCCACATCAACATATGCCACTTTGTAAACCGCCCTAACTGGGCTGCCCCCCCCCATGGCCGGGGTCACCACCTAGTGCATGAAACCGTGCGAGTGCTGTTGCCCTGGACAGGTGGGTAGGCCGACTCTTGGGCGCGGGCACTGGCACAGGGTCCCTCATAGTGCAATCAAGTGTCTCTGACGGTGGTGGTGCACACCCACCGTCAGACACTCCGCCGTACTATGAGGGGCCCAGTGCCAGTACTGACGCCCACGAGTGTGCCCCCCTTGCTTGGGCAGGGCCCCAGCATTTTCAATGTTTACCTCTCCCTGCTCCTCCGCTGTGTAGTCTGGGCTGTCAAATCCTTCACTGGGAGTGCCACTACAAATTGATTGAACTGAAAGATAATGGTTAAGATGTAGCTATGCCCTGTCCTGCTGGCCGGGCTCTAGCTCCAGATGATCAATGGCTTCCATTTCTTATGGACGTCGACTCACAATGACATGCAGTGGTAGTTTATCATCAGCTTTCACAGTTTTCCTACTCGCAAACGTGTGACATTCCGGCACACATTTTAAAATGTGGCCTCTCATGCCAATCAAATAGAATCGCCTACGGCCTGTGGCTTCTGTCTTTTGCACTCCAAAGTTACGTGACAGATCATGATAGCCAGTGAGCACCATGTTTACATCGCTCCCTGTGATAAAAATTGGATTGAGATGAGTAACAGTGATGGAATCAACGGAAGTGCAATACAGCAAGACTTTATTCACAAAAAAAGTTTTCACTGTCTCAACACACAAATTAATTGAGGGTCAGCATCGCCTATGAGAATTGTGATGGAAGTTTTTCTCGTGAATAGTAATTCCTAGATTTCTGCAATCACTAGCCTTTATGTCAGTAATTGTATGCATCTCATTTCCTATTGCGGAGAGGCTGGACTGTATTACTGAGACAGAAATATATCTGAAGATTTAAAAATAACACCAAAAGTATATAGTTGTGTACGCCTCAAATGCATTTCCTTTTTTCCACTTTTTAGATTGCTGTGTAATCCATACTGAGAACACGGAGATTTTACATGTTTAAACTATGCTATATATACCTGCTATCCAGTGATAAAGTACCCTTTCTCAACTTTGTACAATCTGGTCAAATCCATACTGGGCCTGAGAACATCTGAGTCTGCCTCCTGATCTATAGACATATATTTTTAATGTGTAAACTAGGCTACATATATACGTGTTATCCGGTGAAAATGTACCCTTTATCAACTTTCTACAATGTTGTTGAATCCATACTGGGCCTGAGAACGGCTGCCGAGCTGTTAAGCAAGCTACAGCCCCTGTGGTTTGGACACGTCATTTTTTCAGGAATGACGGTTAGGCCTAACTCCGGAATTGCGGTTGACATGAACTTACTGGGAAATCATCGTTCGCGGGGAATAATCTGAATCCCAGATCCCCATCACTAACGGAGTTCAGCAGGTTATCTGCACCTGTAAGCGACAAAAGCTGGTCCTTTCAGTGTAGCGTGCATTCAGCCCTGGACATGTACGGGAATGCTATACCTGTTATTGCTCGATCTCACGTGCCGGAGCTTCGCTTATCCCTCTAGTAAGCTTGACGCGTACTGCGAGGGCATGCCGGAGTCTCGGTTGCTAACGGAATAAAGCTGAGAAATCGCTAGCACAACTACAAACACACATACCACACCACACACAGAATCGACAAAGCTTTCAAAGTGTGCATCTTTTCTTTAGGTGGCATGGTTGTGGTTTCCCGGGTGGAGTCCAATTAAGGCCTCTTTCACACATCAGGTTTTCGCCGTCAGGCGCGATCCGGCGCTTTTGACAGAAACCGGATCCGGCGAAATGCAATGCCGGATCCGGTTTCCCCCCCATTGACTTGCATTTGCGCCGGATCGCGCCGGATGGCCATGCGTTTCATCCGGTTTTCGCCGGATCCGGCAATGTGTCGCGATCCGGCGTCTGGAAAAAACGTCTACTGTAACGTTTTTTGTCTCCGGCGAAAAAGCCGGACACGCCGGATCCGGCGCGTCCGGCTTTTTCACACAATGAAAGCCTATGAGCGCCGCAATGCGCCGGATCAGGCGAAAGCCGGATCCGGTGGCCGGATCCGGTTTTTTTGGTCTGAGCATGCTCAGTAGCTCTGCCCACAAGACATATATAAAAGCAAGACAGTGGGACCCACAGCCACACCCAACATGCCACCCAAGCCAAGAACCAGGAGAAGGCAGCAGACATCTGCAGCACCATCAGCACCACCACCACCCCAAATGGAGCAGCAAATGGAACATGCTGAGGAGGGGAGTCCAGAAGCAGATGAGAGACGGTAATTATCAAATCCCCCATTCCTCCAAACTAGGGCCATGGAATATCAAGATATTCATTGGCCCTTTGTTTTTCTTTATTCAACAGCCACCAAAGAGAAGCAGCAGCAGCAGCAGCAGAAATGGCATCACTGGCAGCAGCAACAGCAGCAGCAATACCCACAGCCATGGAGTCTGGCCATCAACAGGACAGCACATCTTCTTCTGGGAGCCCTCCCTCGCATCGTCAGCGTTTGACGGTAAGTTTTTATTTCCAAAATCCATCATCTCTGTAATATATGTCTATTCATTGACTTTTATTTCAAAACAGGAATCACAAGATGAAGAGGAGCTCCCAGAAGAAGAAGGAAGGGGTGGACAGACACCTGGAGTGGGCTCACAATTGGTAAGTTTTTTGCATCAAACGCAGAAACACAACATCACACTACACACAACACATAGAAAACAATGTTCTGCAGACCACACACAGCAAACAAATGCCTACATCCAAAGACATAACATTTTTTGTTTTCTTCTCTAGTCTTCCCAATCTGGTGCTCGGCCAAGAGGTCCTCGCAGTGCCTCCCAGGGTCGTCGGCGACAGCAACGCGGCGGTCACCAGCGTGTAAGTATAAATATTTTTGCTTTGTTTTTTTGCACTTTTTATTTCATTTCTTTTGTGGAGGCTAATTATGTTATTTTTGTCTTTTTCTTTAACAGCCTTCACAGCGTGCTCCCGACTCTGACGGTGAGGATGGAGGGATTGATGTGGACCGCCTCATCGATCTCGTCAGAGAAAGGGAGCCGCTCTGGAATATGGCTGACCGCCGCCACGCTGACCTGATCGTTACCCGACGACTCTGGGAGGAAATCTGTTCTCTCCTTGTGGGCCGCAGGGAGGACCTCGAAGCTCGGGCCCAGATTAAAGAGCGTAAGTATATACAGTACCGGTTGCTTGATGTAAACCAGTGTTTCCCGAACTCCAGTCCTCGTGGTCCCCACGGATCATGTGTTCAGGATTTCTATTTTCTATGGAAATCCTGAAAACATGACCCTTGGGGACCATGAGGACTGGAGTTTGTGAAACACTGATGTTGTATACTAACCACTCCTTTCTCGTTTCAGGGAACAGAATTGTGAATCGGTGGCGGTCTGTGAGGGATCGTTTCAAGAAGGAGTTCAATAAAGAGATGCGGGCCCCGAGTGGATCTGGAGGACGCAGGAGCAAGTACAAGTACGCACAAGCCCTGTCGTTCCTCCGGGAAACAATGCTCACCAGAAGGTAAATATTACACACCACATGTGAAAAAAATGTTAGATGTAACTTTTTTTTTTCAGCCAGGGCCATACCATGTCAGTATTTTAATTGTTTTTTTTTTCTCTTTATTACACAGCACGGTGAGCAGCACTCGGGAGCCTGCACGATTGGACCCTTCTGAGGCGATCCCTGAGGAGACCGGCACCGAGGGACACTTCGACCGCCCCGGTACATCTGCACCTTCCCAGCCTTCCCACACATTCGACCCATCTGTCCCATCCACCAGCACAGGAGCATCGTGGCCGCCTACATTACAAGAAGCTGCTGGTGAGGAGATCGCTTTCCCTTTACCCCACCCTTCTGCCCCTGCCACCTCTAGTACACCTGCGGGTACTGGGCGGCAGCGGCAGAGGGGTCAGGAAAAGAGTTATGCGCAAGAGTTCTTGCATCTGAATGCATCTTTCCAGAACTGTCTCAAAGTGTTGTCAGAGCAAATCTCCGCAGGCTTTCAGCAGATCAACTCCAGCATTCTGGAGGTGAAGACACTTCTGCAAACCATGCATTCAGAAGCAAGATCTTCGCCAAACCACACCTTTTTCAGGTCTGTTGTGGAGCGCATGGAAACGCTATCTCCTACCCAGCAGATGCATGTAATGCATTCGTGCCACGGTGCTCTACAGCAGGTTACCTCCCAACCTCCACCTCCCACCACTGTAGTTCCTCCACCTGCACCCCCTCCAGCCACTTTCCATCCTCCCCCTCCTATTACATCTGCACCCCCTCCAGCCACTTTCCATCCTCCCCCTCCTATTACATACCAGCAACCTCACCAGTACCAGCAACCTCCCCAGTACCAGACATCTCCCCACTTCCAGCAACCTGCCCCGTACCAAACTCCTTCCCCGTACCAAACTCCTTCCCCGTACCAAACTCCTTCCCCATACAACTTTCCATCAACATCATCTGCTCCTACAGTCCCTGCCCAACCCTCCACTCCACCGCCCACCACCTCTTCTGCCTCCCACATGTCCACCCATTCTGTAGCTTTTTCCACACCTTCACCTCTAACTGTTCCTTCCCCACCACGATCCCAGTCCTCTCTCCACACACCCAGTGTCGAAGTGTCCCGCAGCCCCTCCAGCATTATTTCCACCCCACAGTACACAGATTTGTAATGTGTGTTTTTTGTAATAAAAATGCCCATTGGGTTTAAAACCTTTATTAAAAAAGTTTTTTGCACTTTAAAAACATTTTACAAAAAAAAAAAAAAATTTAAATAAAAGTTAAATTATCGTTTCACAATGGATGTCTGTCATTTCTTTCTGCGGCGAACTATGTTTTAAAAAAAGGTTAAATACAGGGTATTTCAAAGGTAAAAAGGTATTCAAAACCAGGTATACAACTGTGGGTAAATTTTAGCTTTTTGCCACAGTTGTGTTCCTGGTTGTGTTTGAAGCAAAGTATTTCACCTAAAAAGTTGTGTTTATTGTTGGTGATTTCCTACCAATGTACACAACTTTTGTTAAAAGGTGAAATACTTTGCATAAAACACAACCAGGTACACACCTGTGGCCTAAAGGTAAAAATAGTAAGACCATGACAAGATAGCCAACTTTGGTTGGCAAAGGTATATACTGTTGGTCCAGAAGGTACACAAGTTTAGGGCACAAATCTTTCACACTCTGTCATCCCAGTGTACTCTGCCTTGAGGTGACATAAAGTATAGTGGAAAATTGTCCCTGAAACCGTCACAGAACTTCTAGTGGTAATATTTCCAATGACAACATCCATCTTCGCCAGTAACTTGCTCTTCTCTCCAACCTGCACTTTCTTCTCTACAACCTGTCAAAGAAGGGCTGTAGGAACATGCTATATCTAGTTTTCCAGTAGCCAATCCCGTTCGGAAGGCCACAAGGGTCAATTTTAAAAACCGGATCCGGCGTAATCCGTCGAAAAACGGATAGAAAAACGGATAGAAAAACGGATGAACCGGATGAGACGGATCCGGTTTTGTCTGTCAAGAACAAGACGGATCCGGCAGAAAGCCGGATCCGGCACTTCAGGTTTTACAAAACATTTGCCGGATCCGGCATTCCGGCACGACGCCGGATCGCGCCTGACGCCGAAAACCTGATGTGTGAAAGTAGCCTTAGCCACAGGCTCCACTCCTGGTGGTGCCCTTTTGGACATTCCTTTAAGGTTCAGCTTTGCAATCATACTGCCCCCGGAAACCAAAAACTTTGCCTTCATGGACACTGTTTGGAGGTTCGTGGGAATACCGCCGCCCGATCAGCAGTCGGCATATGGGTCGCCCTCCCAGGGCTGTGGGATACTCGGTACCGGGCCGGTGTCAGTGGGATGTGTCACAGCAGCGGTGACCCGGACAGTGGCCCTGGGCGCCCATGTAAATGGCATGGTATAATGGTAAGGAGTTTATATAGATAGTTTGACGCCACCTGTGGTGTTCGGCAACATAGATGTTAGGCCGACGCTGCATGCAGATCCTCTGGGACTGATGGTGTTGTGCAGCAAAGATGGTGAAGCTCCCCACAGGTGGAGCTGGAGTCCCAGAGAAGTGTAGATGTAGTGATGGGGGAAAGGCACAGGCGGTGTAGGTGCTGGTACCCAGATGTAGCCATGCTGGAATAACTGTAGGACAAAAGAGCGTGCAGTTCCAAAGCTTTACTCACAGTCTGCAGGTTACACAGATGCCTGCCTCCGTGCTGTGTCCTCCGGGTCAGGACCTCAGCCAACCTCCGGGACCAAAATGGAAAGCTCTCTTCCAACACTCCGCCAACATGTACCTTCCTGAACGTCTCCTTTCTAGCGCTTGTGGGGGAAGCACTCACAGGACCGTGGTTCACTGAAGCACCTCCTGTCTAACAGATGTTCCACAGACTTTACTTGTATGGCAGACAGCTGTAGCCTTTTCCTTCTGGCTCCCACACATCGATGCTGGGGCCTCCGAGCCTTAGTTGGGTACAGAGCATTTATAGCTGCTACTTCCCCCGGTTTCTGCTGCAGGAACGTCAGTGTCCCTACAAACTCGGAAAACCGGAATTGGGACCATGCGCTCCAGCTAGGAGTGAGCCTTAATTCTGCTCATCCTCCAGCTCCCCTTCTCACGTCCACACACTTCCCCTTCCCTGCACAGAGTGCTCTAACTTACCTCCTCCTGACCACAGAGAGCAGCTCCTCAGCAGTCAGGTTCAGAGGTCTCCCTGCTAGCCTGGAGTGGGAAATGTGTTGTGTGTTGGTTTCACTGCTAGAGAGATCCTTCGTTGCTCCCAAGCTTGACAACACACTCCCTAGGAGGAAGGTAATGCCACAGTGGCGACCGTACTCTTGGGGAAGCCACAAGTGCACTAAGGCCCAGCCACTGCTGGATGATGCTGCTGGTACATTGACCTAGACCACTACATTCCCTGTTATGATTGAGTCACCGTAGGAGGCAGACACAAAAATAGAAGCTACGTCCAGAAAACCAGAGAAGTTGGCAACTATCAGATTGCAGACCCCTGAACCTATCAACACAACTAGCAGTAGCCGTGGGGGGTTCCTACGATGCCCTAGACCCCTCGATCACAGCCGGAGCGCTAAATAGCCTAAAGACAGAAAAGGAAATCTAAACTGCCCCAGAGCAGACCCCAAAGTAAAAGGCAGCCCCCAACATATAATGACGTGAAGCAAGATGAAAAAACACTCACACAGATAGAAAGATAGGCTGAGCAAACGATGGGGCCCAAGCTAGCTAAACAGAACAGGAAAGGAAGGTTGCTGTCTGCAATCTGCCAAAACCCTATCAAAGACATAAGCCAACAAGCTGATATGAAAAAGACCCTGAAGCAGCTAGGCTTCAAAAACTAAATCAGCACTCAGGTATTTTCAGAAGACAGAGCTAAAGGAATTCAGCACACCCCAGCAGGGAATGGCAGAAATCCAGAAAAACAAAGCAAAACAAAGTCTAAGCACAAATGCAAAAAGCCGAGCAGAAAACTTAGCTTTAGAGGAGCAGGAATTCAGACTGGTCTCCAAGGATCCCACAGAGAAATCACCCGCAGGGCAGAAGGGCGTCGGCAGCCTTATATCCAGTCAATGACTCCACTCAGCCAGTCATCATCATCAGACTCAGGTGTTTGATAATCAGGCTCACTACCTTTCTTTACCAGAAGAGGGAGTTCCTCGGGCCTCAGTAGTGAAGGGGAAAATGAACTCACAACAATTCCCCTCGCATTCTACACTGCCAGAATCTGACCTAGAGGAAACTCAGGTTCCCCTTCCCACATACTATATCACCTTACACGGTGACAAAGAGGAAGGTGCAGATGAAAGTGCAGGTTCCTTGAGCAGGTGGGGGGGCATACTCATGGGCGATGGCACTGGCACAGGGCACCGCATAGTACGCAAAAGTGTCTCTGCCGGTGGGAGGGCCTAAACAGCCAAGTGCAGTGAGATGGAAGATGGGGACGACAAGGAGTTCAGAGTAGTGCAGGGATTCCCTAGCAAGGAGACTTATGTAATTGTTTTCAATGTTGGGACAGCAATTTTTGGGGAGCACTATACTCTGGTGAATGATATATGGGGCCCACCATGCACTGGAGCATTCCAAAGGTGGACATCAGACACTGGAGCAGCATTTACAGGGCCCGTTATACACTAGAGTAGTAGAAACGGGGCCCATTATATATGGAGCATTATTTGGGCCCATAAGACAGTGGAGCTTCATCCATTGGGACCAACATATGCTATAGCATTATGTGGAGCTCATCATATACGGTTTGAAACATTATATGGGATCAATGATTCCATATGGAGAAATATATGGGCCTCATTACTCTGTATAGCGCACTAAGCGCTGGCCATAATACTGTATGGAGTTATATACTGTCCATTTTTGGAGGTATTGGAGAATTTAAAATGGATATCAGTCATGAGATGTAAGAAGTGAAGTATTTTTCATTGTACTATACTGCTATTTCTCTGCCATATCGGAGCATCATGAGTTGTGGTATGTGTTAAAGGGGCGCTCTTTGACCCTGGGCCCACGAAAACATGGAGCCAGCCCTACCCCCCCACAACTGTAGCCAAATAACCCCCATTTTTCAGTGCGTAACTAGTATTATGAAGTAAATTAAGGTTGACAAGTTTAAGTAATAAGAATTGATGCTTTTGGCATTCAAATGGGCACTGTAGGTGTGTTTCCTGTCCTCCTCTCACTGCCGACTTTAATTTCCCATTGACTTACATTGGGTTTCGTGTTTCGGGACAACCCCGAATTTTCCCTGCAGTCGGCCGATTTTACTCGACCCGACATTTGGAAAAGTCGGGTTTCATGAAACGAAACTCGACCCTAAAAAACCAAAAGTCGCTCAACTCTACATAGTAGTAATGGTGTCTAAAGGCCCCGTCACACTAAGCGACTTACCAGTGATCCCGACACCGATATCAAGGTGTCAGGATTGCTAGTAAGTCGCTATGTGATCGCTGGTGAGCTGTCACACAGACAGCTTCACCAGCGATCAGCACAGCGATGCCGAGCGCCCGGCATCGCTGGCCATCGCTGTAAAAAATAGAATTAAAATAAAAAATATAGTTATTCTCACCTTCCGACGTCCCGTTCAGCCATCCCACCTCTCTCCACGCTCCAGTCCCAGTGATCCTTTGCACGAATGACCACGAGATGTCACGGTCTCGAGGGATAACAAAGTCTCGCGGTCATTCGTGCATAGGATCACTGGGACCGGAGCGTGGAGAGAGGCAGGATGGCTGAACAGGACATCGGAAGGTGAGAATAACTATATTTTTAATTTTTTTTATTATTTTTTACACCTGATCGCTGTTCTCCCGCCTGTCACACGCAGCGTTGCGTGCTGGCCAGCGGGAGACCAGCGACCAAAGAAATGTCCAGAGGTTTCTTCCAGCGATCAGCGATACCGGCAGGGGGGCCGCTCGCTGATCGCTGTCACACATAGCGATCTCGCTGGTGAGATCGCTGTTACGTCACAAAAGTTGTGACTCAGCATCGATCTCGCTACCGAGAACGCTTGGTGAGACGGGGCCTTAACAGCGATGAGGAAGAGTCAGCTAATTTACATAGAATGGAGCAATACAATGAAAGGTTAGCATAATTGATTTGTCTGAGTCTGTGACCTTCCCTGGCAAAGGTAATTACATGAGTCAACAGTAACTGTAAACCTAGACTCCTTAGAGTCTTGTAGAAACAACGGGGGCTTATCACATGGTAATAAACAGAATACCTTCATGTGTGACCAAATTTTAAGAAACTCAACCCATGCTAGACATTGAAATAGTCCATGTCATCACAGTTCTGGTCTGAAGTGATACACTCACTTGGAAGCCATTAAAGTATTCCATCCAGTGGCCCTACTTGGAGGATTGTCTGTTAACGTCATCTGTCCAAGGTAAGGATTTGTGTTGAATTGGCATACTTGAGTTAACTTACACTGTAACCTCAAGTCTGAATTTCAGTGTTGTTGTGTTTGTCCTGTTTGAAAGCTATATTTATATTTGGGTATATAAAATATCTAATATGTTTAAGAATAAAAGTTAATGATGAGATCAGTCTCAACATTTTAATTAAAAATTTACTTGCTTAATGTAAATTTTTTGAATGTTTTTGTTTTGATATCTCAAAAAGATTAGATGTTGGAGGTCTTGCTATAAATTTTTTGTTTTCAAACAAAACTGCTACAGTGTATGTATAAATATTGTTGACAAGTATCATCTTGTCAACTAGTGTGCAAGGAAGTAGTGCATCAAATAGATATTCATACGCTATGTATTATAGGCACAAATGATGTGAAATTAAATTAATTGATAATAATATTAGAAAGTTTACATATTATAAATCCTTATATAATATTCATGTCACTGACAATAATTTCTAAATATGTGGATTATTAAGTTTTATGTACCTGATCAAGGTTGTTGATTTAGTAGTATGGTTTTAGTAAACTATGATAATTAGACATAAATTTTTGTTGCTACAAGTCCTTGTAATATCTATGAAATGAAATTCGATTGAGTGCGTTTGATTATTCGCGACATTAGGGATTTACGTGAATAACTTCTGAACTACACATAGAGTTGATCAGTTTTTAGGCAAACATTATTCAGGACATTGAGCTGGTCATTTTGAGTACTAGTGGTCCAGGGTACCTCTTTTCAAATTGAACTTATGTACGATTGAGTGCATTTGTTTATTCGCGACATTAGTGATTTACGTGAATAACTCCTGAACTACACATAGAGTTGATCATTTTTTTGGCAAACATTATTCAGGACATTGAGCTGGTCATTTTAAGTACTAGTGGTCCAGGGTACCTCTTTTCAAATTGAACTTATGTCCGATTGAGTGCGCTTGTTTATTCGCGACATTAGCGATTTACGGGAATAACTTCTGAACTACACATAGAGTTGATCAGTTTTTTGGGCAAACATTATTCAGGTCATTGAGCTGGTCATTTTGAGTACTAGTGGTCCAGGGTACCTCTTTTCAAATTAATCTTATGTACGATTCAGTGCGTTTGTTTATTCGCGACATTAGCGATTTACGTGAATAACTTCTGAACTACACATAGAGTTGATCATTTCTTTGGCAAATATTATTCAGGACATTGAGCTGGTCATTTTGAGTACTAGTGGTCCAGGGTACCTCTCTTCAAATTGATCTTATGTACGATTGAGTGCGCTTGTTTATTCGCGACATTAGCGATTTACGGGAATAACTTCTGAACTACACATAGAGTTGATCAGTTTTTTGGGCAAACATTATTCAGGTCATTGAGCTGGTCATTTTGAGTACTAGTGGTCCAGGGTACCTCTTTTCAAATTGATCTTATGTACGATTGAGTGCGTTTGTTTATTCGCGACATTAGCGATTTACGTGAATAACTTCTGAACTACACAAAGAGTTGAACAGTTTTTTGGCAAACATTATTCAGGTCATTGAGCTGGTCATTTTGAGTACTAGTGGTCCAGGGTACCTCTTTTCAAATTGAACTTATGTCCGATTGAGTGCATTTGTTTATTCGCGACATTAGCGATTTACGTGAATAACTTCCGAACTACACATAGAGTTGATCATTTCTTTGGCAAATATTATTCAGGACATTGAGCTGGTCATCTTGAGTACTAGTGGTCCAGGGTACCTCTTTTCAAATTGAACTTATGTACGATTGAGTGCGTTTGTTTATTCGCGACATTAGCGATTTACGTGAATAAGTTCAGAACTACACATAGAGTTGATCATTTTTTGGCAAATATTATTCAGGACATTGAGCTGGTCATTTTGAGTACTAGTGGTCCAGGGTACCTCTTTTCAAATGAATCTTATGTACGATTGAGTGCGTTTGATTATTCGCGACATTAGCGATTTACGTGAATGACTTCTGAACTACACATAGAGTTGATCATTTTTTTGGCAAATATTATTCAGGTCATTGTGCTGGTCATTTTGAGTACTAGTGGTCCAGGGTACCTCTTTTCAAATTGAACTTATGTACGATTGAGTGCGAATGTTTATTCGCGACATTAGCGATTTACGTGAATAACTTCTGAACTACACATAGAGTTGATCAGTTTTTTGGCAAACATTATTCAGGACATTGAGCAGGTCATTTTGAGTACTAGTGGTCCAGGGTACCTCTTTTCAAATTGAACTTATGTCCGATTGAGTGCGCTTGTTTATTCGCGACATTAGCGATTTACGGGAATAACTTCTGAACTACACATAGAGTTGATCAGTTTTTTGGGCAAACATTATTCAGGTCATTGAGCTGGTCATTTTGAGTACTAGTGGTCCAGGGTACCTCTTTTCAAATTAATCTTATGTACGATTCAGTGCGTTTGTTTATTCGCGACATTAGCGATTTACGTGAATAACTTCTGAACTACACATAGAGTTGATCATTTCTTTGGCAAATATTATTCAGGACATTGAGCTGGTCATTTTGAGTACTAGTGGTCCAGGGTACCTCTCTTCAAATTGATCTTATGTACGATTGAGTGCGCTTGTTTATTCGCGACATTAGCGATTTACGGGAATAACTTCTGAACTACACATAGAGTTGATCAGTTTTTTGGGCAAACATTATTCAGGTCATTGAGCTGGTCATTTTGAGTACTAGTGGTCCAGGGTACCTCTTTTCAAATTGATCTTATGTACGATTGAGTGCGTTTGTTTATTCGCGACATTAGCGATTTACGTGAATAACTTCTGAACTACACAAAGAGTTGAACAGTTTTTTGGCAAACATTATTCAGGTCATTGAGCTGGTCATTTTGAGTACTAGTGGTCCAGGGTACCTCTTTTCAAATTGAACTTATGTCCGATTGAGTGCATTTGTTTATTCGCGACATTAGCGATTTACGTGAATAACTTCCGAACTACACATAGAGTTGATCATTTCTTTGGCAAATATTATTCAGGACATTGAGCTGGTCATCTTGAGTACTAGTGGTCCAGGGTACCTCTTTTCAAATTGAACTTATGTACGATTGAGTGCGTTTGTTTATTCGCGACATTAGCGATTTACGTGAATAAGTTCAGAACTACACATAGAGTTGATCATTTTTTGGCAAATATTATTCAGGACATTGAGCTGGTCATTTTGAGTACTAGTGGTCCAGGGTACCTCTTTTCAAATGAATCTTATGTACGATTGAGTGCGTTTGATTATTCGCGACATTAGCGATTTACGTGAATGACTTCTGAACTACACATAGAGTTGATCATTTTTTTGGCAAATATTATTCAGGTCATTGTGCTGGTCATTTTGAGTACTAGTGGTCCAGGGTACCTCTTTTCAAATTGAACTTATGTACGATTGAGTGCGAATGTTTATTCGCGACATTAGCGATTTACGTGAATAACTTCTGAACTACACATAGAGTTGATCAGTTTTTTGGCAAACATTATTCAGGACATTGAGCAGGTCATTTTGAGTACTAGTGGTCCAGGGTACCTCTTTTCAAATTGAACTTATGTCCGATTGAGTGCGCTTGTTTATTCGCGTCATTAGCGATTTACGTGAATAACTTCTGAACTACACATAGAGTTGATCAGTTTTTTGGCAAACATTATTCAGGACATTGAGCAGGTCATTTTGAGTACTAGTGGTCCAGGGTACCTCTTTTCAAATTGAACTTATGTATGATTGAGTGCGAATGTTTATTCGCGACATTAGCGATTTACGTGAATAACTTCTGAACTACACATAGAGTTGATCAGTTTTTTGGCAAACATTATTCAGGTCATTGTGCTGGTCATTTTGAGTTCTAGTGGTCCAGGGTACCTCTTTTCAAATTGAACTTATGTACGATTGAGTGCGAATGTTTATTCGCGACATTAGCGATTTACGTGAATAACTTCTGAACTACACATAGAGTTGATCAGTTTTTTGGCAAACATTATTCAGGACATTGAGCAGGTCATTTTGAGTACTAGTGGTCCAGGGTACCTCTTTTCAAATTGAACTTATGTATGATTGAGTGCGAATGTTTATTCGCGACATTAGCGATTTACGTGAATAACTTCTGAACTACACATAGAGTTGATCAGTTTTTTGGCAAAAATTATTCAGGTCATTGAGCTGGTCATTTTGAGTACTAGTGGTGCAGGGTACCTCTTTTCAAATTAATCTTATGTACGATTGAGTGCGTTTGATTATTCGCGACATTAGCGATTTACGTGAATAACTTCTGAACTACACATAGAGCTGATCATTTTTTTTGGCAGATATCATTCAGGACATTGCATTTTAAGTACATGAATAATTCATCATACATGAAAATCGAATAGCTAACTAATAACTAAAATCGAATAGCTAACTAATAACTAATAGCTAACTGCAGACTAACTTGAGTCCGGCGGTATCACGGACAATACATGCTATATGTTCACATCTATACAGAGACACCGTGTGTGTGTGACTCCGGAAATACATATACGGACATTTCCATTTTTCCATACAACGTATAGAGCTGTCCACTTCTCAAACAGTATTGTATATCTAAATAGAGTAAAGAAAATGCACAAATGGACCTGCGCTATAGGACTGAAGAAAAGGCAGAGACTATAGTGAGACAAACGCTGGCTGACACAGGGTGGGGGGAGGACAGGAGATAGGACTTGCAAGGGAGAAGCAGGGGAACACTCGTCTCACTATAGTCTCTTCCTTTGCTGGGCTTCAGCACAATCCTAGTTCATTGAAGCTTATCTGGCTGCAAACTATCTTTAGAAGCGCTCATTCCCTCCAGCTTTTATTAGCTGCTATTTGCCTTGTTAAGGAGCAAGGCTTATCTGATCTACTGGAACAAGACACTTGCCCTGTGTCTCCTCATCTTTCTCACAGAGCAGCAGTTACAACAAGTCATCTGCATCATATCCTTTGGTCGGCCTCCACGTGGTGAGTGTTACGTTATATCTACTGCACATGCCATAACTTCATATATGCACTCATTTTATTCATGTTTACCTTTGAGCGGGTTGCTTCTCTGTTTGGTATTTATCATTGTTCATTTTCTTCAGTCCTATAGCGCAGGTCAATTTGTGCATTTTCTTTACTCTATTTGGTTTGGGCTGACACCGACCCTTATTTGACCTCAGCAGCTGAGGACACAGTTACCTTTTTTTTGCTGGTAAGCGCTTGTGTGATTTTTTGTTTTTTTCTTAGTATTGTATATCTGCTGTTTGGATTACGGTCACATCTATACAGAGACAGCGTGTGTGTGAGAAACTCCGGAAATACATATACAGACATTTCCATACACCGTATAGAGCTGTCCACTTCTCAAACAGTATCGTATATCTGCTGTTTGGATTACTGTCACATCTATACAGAGACAGCGTGTGTGTGTGAGATTCCGGAAATACATATACGGAAATTTCCATTTTTCCATACACCGTATAGAGCTGTCTGCTTCTCAAACAGTGTCGTATATCTGCTGTTCTGATTACTGTCACATCTATACAGAGACAGCGTGTGTGTGTGATACTCCGGAAATACATATACGGACATTTCCATTTTTCCATACACCGTATGCTGTTTGGATTACGGTCAAATCAGAGACAGCGTGTGTGTTTTAGTACGTAAATACATATACTGACCTTTCCATTTTTCCATACACTGTATAGAGCTGTCCACTTCTCATACAGTACTGTATATCTGCTGATTGTATTACAGTCAAATGCATACTGGAAGAGCGTCTGTGTGTGACTCCGGAAACAAATATACAGAGATTGACATTTAACCCCAAAAACGTATACAGCTGTACACTTCTGATACAGTACGGTATATCTGCTGGTTGTATTACGGTCAAATACATACTGGGAGAGCATCTGTGACTATGTGACTAAGGAAATATATACAGAGATTTTAATTTTTCCATACACCTTATACAGCTGTACGCTCCTCATACATTACCATATATCTGCTGGTATTTTTGGTACATTTTACCAAACATGAGGAATTATGGTGGAAGAGGCCGCGGACGTGGGCATGGGGGGCCAGCTGGTACTGGTGGTGGTGCATCTGCTAGTAGTGCCAAAAGCACAATAGCATCTAAGGCATGAGGTGTTGAGCCTGCATCATCCTCTGGCACAAGAAGGCCTTTAAAGTTCCCTTTTCAGGGAGTAGGTAAACCGCTTTTAAAGCCGGAGCATCAGGAACTGGTTTTGGCTTACATTGCCGAAACAGCATCCAGCTCTATCGCCTCCTCTTCTGAAGTTTCAACAAATGCAAGCACTGAGTCGTCAGTGCAGGATTCAGGTCAGGAACAACCCATTTCCTTGTTTCATTCACCCCCACTAAAAGTGAAGGATGCGGCAGCCCACACTTCAGATTACACCATGGAGCTCTTTTCACATACCATGCCTGGGTTATCAAGTCAAATCCTGAATTCCCAGTCCAACATGAATCAGAGATGGAATGCACTGATGCACAGCCACTTCTAGATGATTCTGCTGGTACATTCACCCACAGCACCACATTCCCCTCGCACTCTGCAGAGCCATTATCTGACCCTAATGAAACTCAGGTGCCCCTTCCCGCATACTATACCACCTTACAGTGACACAGAGGAAGGTGCTGATGAAAGTGCCAGTTCCCTGAGCAGGTGGGGGGCATACTCGTGGGCGGCGGCACTGGCACAGGGACCCTCATAGTACGCAAAAGTGTCTCTGCTGGTGGGAGGGCCCACTCACCATCAGACACACCGGCATACTATGAGGGGCCCTGTGCCAGTGCCGTCGCCCATGAGTGGGCCCCCACTGCTTGCTCAGGGCCACAGCACTTGCAATACTTAACTCTCCCTGCTCCACCGCCGTGACGTCTTCCGCGTTTCCTGACAGCGACATTCAGGTCAGAGAGTGCGATGACATCACATCTGCATGCCCTCTGCCTAAACAGTCCAAGTGCAGAGAGCTGGAAGATGGCATTGCTGAGGAGTCCAGAGTAGAGCAGTGCCCAGCGAGGAGAGGTATTTAATTTTTTCAAAGGTTGGGAGCAATTTTTGGTGAGCACTGTACACTGGAAAATGATATACGGGGCCCATCATACACTGGAGCATCATCCATGAGGCCCATCATATACTGGAGCATTCCAAATGGGGACATCAGACACTCGAGCAGCATTTACGGGGCTCATTATACACTGGAGCATTAGAAATGGGGCCCATTATATATGGAGCATTATTTGGGCCCATACACACTGGAGCATCATCCATGGGGCTCATCTTATACTGGAGCATTCTAAATGGGGCAGATTATATACAGTATGGAGCATTATTTGGTGCAGATTATATATGGAGCATTATTTAGGCCCATCATACACTGGAGCATCATCCATGAGACCCATCATATACTGGAGCATTCCAAATGGGGGACATCAGACAATGGAGCAACATTTACAGGGCCCATTTTACACTGGAGCATTAGAAATGAGGCCCATTATATATGGAGCATTATTTGGGCCCATAAGACACTGGAGCATCATCCATGGAGACCAACATATACTGTAGCATTATGAGGAGCTCATCATATACTGTATGGAACATTATATGGGACCAATTATTCTGTATGGAGAAATATATGGGGCTCATTATTCTGTATGGCGCATTAAGTGGTGGCCATAATACTGTATGGAGTAATATACTGTCCGTTTTTTGAGCTATTGTAGAATTTAAAATAGATATCAGTCATGTCATGTAAGAAGTGAAGTGTTTTTCATTGTACTATACCAATATTTCTCTACTGTATCACAGCATCATGAATTGTGGTATGTGTTAAAGGGGCCCACTGACACTCTTTCGCCCGGGGCACACGAAAACCTGGAGCCAGCCCTACCCCCCCCCACAACTTTTTCCAAATAACCTCCAGTTTTCAATGCGTAACTATTATTATAAAGTAAATTAAGGTTGACAAGCTTAAGTAATAAGAATTGATGTTGACATTGAAATGGGCATTGTAGGTGTGTTTACTGCCCTCCACTCCCTGTCAACTTTGCTTCCCCCATTGACTTGCATTGGGTTTTGTGTTTCAGTCAGACCCCTGACTTTTCCCAATAGTCGGCTGATTTCGTTCGACTCGACTTTTGAGAAAGTCGGGTTCGTCCCTAAAAAAGGCAAAGTCACTCATCTCTACTCACCACACATCTAGATTAGTTCCCTGGGTGGTCTAACATAGTAACATAGTAATATAGTTTTGTAGGCTGAAGGAAGACCTTATGTCCATCTAGTTCAGCCTATTTTTAGTACAGCTGTTCTGTATTGTTGATCCTGGGGAAGGCAAAAAACCCACAGAGTAGAAGCCAATTTTCTCCATAGGGAAAAAAATTTCCTTCCCCTAAGCTGGGTCAACCATCTACCTATAATATTATGTTATTCGTAACCTTCTATACTGTTACAAGAAAAGCATCCATTCAGTGAGTTGGCCATCACCACTTCCTCAGGAAGAGATTTCCAGTGCCTCACTGCTCTTACCGTGAAGAACCCTCTTCTATGCTGGTGCAGAAATTGTCTTTCCTCCAAACGAAGAGAATGCCCCCTTGTTCTTGTCACAGTCCTTGGTGCAAACAGTTCATTGGAGAGATCTCTGTATTGCCCTCTGATATACTTTACTTGTACATATATATTAAGTCTCCCCTAAGTCTTCTCTTTTCTAGAGTAAATAGACCTAATTTTGATAACCTTTCTGGGTATTGTAGTGAATCAACTCCATTTATCATTTTAGTAGCCCACCTTTGAACCCTTTCAAGTTCAGTAATGTCTTTCTTGAGCACCAGCGTCCAAAATTGCACAAAATACTCCAAGTGTGGTCTGACGAGTGATTTGTACAGAGGGAGAATTATGTTTTCATCTCGTGTCCCAAGACCTCTTCTAATGCATCCCATGACCCTATTTGCTTTGGTGGCAGCTGCCTGACACTGGGCACTCCAATTTAGCTTCTTATTGACTAACATGCCTGTCTTTTTCCATGTCTGATTTCCCCAGCAGTTTCCCATTTAGTAAGTAATTATAGCATCTGTTTCTCCTTCCCATGTGCATAACCTTACACTTATCTATGTTAAACCTCATTTGCCATTTTTCAGCCCAATTCTCCAATTTGCTCAAATCTGTCTGTAGTTGCAAACTGTCCTCCTTTGTTTTAACTACCTTGCATAGTTTTGCATCATCTGCAAATATTGATATTTTACTGTGCCTTCCACTAGATCATTAATAAATATATTAAATAGGGGGCCCAATACAGAACCCTGTGTTACCCCACTAGTAACCCTGGCCCAATCTGAATATGCCCCATTAATAACCACTCTTTGTTTTCTATCACTAAGCCAGCTACCTACCCATCTACACACATTTTCTCCTAGCCCAAGCTTTCTCATCTTACTTACCAATCTTTTATGTGGGACAGTGTCAAATGCTTTAGAGAAGTCGAGATAAATGACATCCAATGATTCTCCTTGGTCCAATTGAGAGCTTACATCCTCATAGAAGCTGATCAGGTTAGTTTGACAGGAGCGATCCTTCATAAATCCATGTTGATACGGAGTTAAACATTTATTAACATTGAGATATTCCATAATGGTATCCCTTTCCAAAAGTTTCCAAAATGGGGTCACTTGTGGGGGGGGTTTCCACTGTTTAGGCACATCAGGGGTTCTGCAAACGTAACATGATGCCCGCAGACCATTCCATCAAAGTCGGCATTTCAAAACATCACTACTTCCCTTCTGAGCCCCGACGTGTGCCCGAACAGTGGTTCCCCCCACATATGGGGTATCAGCGTACTCAGGACAAACTGTACAACTTTTGGGGTCCAATTTTTCCAGTTACCCTTGTGAAAATAAAAAATTGTGGGCTTAAAAATAATTTTTTCAGGAAAAAAATGATTTTTTATTTTCACGGCTCTGCGTTATAAACTTCTGTGAAGCACCTGGGGGTTCACTATGCATCTAGATAGGTTCTTTAGGGGGTCTAGTTTCCAAAATGGGGTCATTTATGGGGGAGTTCCAAAGTTTAGGCACACAGGGGCTCTACAAACACGACATGGTGTCTGCTAACGATTGGAGCTAATTTTCCATTAAAAAAGTCAAATGACGCTCCTCCCCTTCTGAGCCCTGCCGTGCGCACAAACAGTGGTCCCCCCACATATGGGGTACCAACATACTCAGGAGAAACTGGAAAACAACTTTTGGGGTCCAATTTATCCTGTTACCCTTAGGAAAATAAAATAGCGGGTTAAAAAATCATTTTTGAGGAAAAAAGATTTTTTATTTTCATGGCTCTGCGTTTATAAACTTCTGTGAAGTACTTGGGAGTAGAGTTGAGCGAAACGAGTCGAAAAAATTCAAAAGTCGCCGACTTTTGGCAAAGTCGGGTTTCATGAAACGAAACCCGACCCTAGGATGAGGTCGGCCACGAGGTCGGCGACTTACGCGCCAAAGTCGCGTTTCAAAAGTTTGTTTTGCGCTCTTTTTCAGCCAATCAGGATCCACGGACACTGTGGGCAACGTGATGACATAGACACGGGTCACCACCATCTTTCAGAAGGGCATACAAGTGATTGGCTTGCTTTGGTGGGCGTCACAGGGGGTATAAAAGGGCGTGCACGCCGACCGCCATCTTACTTCTGCCGATCTTAGTATAGGGAGAGGTTGCTGCTGATTCTGTAGGGAGAGCGTTAGGCAGGGAAGAAGACAAAAAAACTGCTTCTGCTGCTAGCGATTTGGCCTGCACAACACACCAGTCACTGTGTGTGCAGTGCAAGGGGAGGCTATATAGTGGTGTATCAGTGGTGTTGGTTGTTGGGCTGCCTTCTAAGGCTTCCTGACATTCCTGCATAGCTGTTTAGCCACTGCTCCGCAAACTGCTTTTTTAAAAGCAATCCCAATTTTTTTTTGTCCTGCTGAGAAGACAAAAAAACTGCTTCTGCTGCTAGCAATTTGGCCTGCACAACACACCAGTCACTGTGTGTGCAGTGCAAGGGGAGGCTATATAGTGGTGTATCAGTGGTGTTGGTTGTTGGGCTGCCTTCTAAGGCTTCCTGACATTCCTGCATTGCTGTTTACCCACTGCTCCGCAAACTGCTTTTTTAAAAGCAATCCAATCTCCCTTATCCTCTAGTCACTTTTGTCACAGCTGTGCCATCGAGCCTGTCACATAGCGCTCAGATATTCATTGGGCCTCGCACAATCCAAACGTGTCCAGTGTCCAAAAGTGTGTGCAGAGATTCAAAATCTCCCTTATCCTCTAGTCACTTTGGTCACAGCTGTGCCATCGAGCCTGTCACATAGCACTCAGATATTCATTGGGCCTCACACAATCCAAAAGTGTCCAGTGTCCAAAAGTGTGTGCAGAGATTCAAAATCTCCCTTATCCTCTAGTCACTTTTGTCACAGCTGTGCCATCGAGCCTGTCATATAGCGCTCAGATATTCATTGGGCCTCACACAATCCAAAAGTGTCCAGTGTCCAAAAGTGTGTGCAGAGATTCAAAATCTCCCTTATCCTCTAGTCACTTTGGTCACAGCTGTGCCATCGAGCCTGTCACATAGCGCTCAGATATCAGTGGGCCTCACACAATCCAAAAGTGTCCATCCAGTGTCCAAAAGTGTGTGCAGAGATTCAAAATCTCCCTTATCCTCTAGTCACTTTTGTCACAGCTGTGCCATCGAGCCTGTCACATAGCGCTCAGATATTCATTGGGCCTCACACAATCCAAAAGTGTCCAGTGTCCAAAAGTGTGTGCAGAGATTCAAAATCTCCCTTATCCTCTAGTCACTTTGGTCACAGCTGTGCCATCGAGACTGTCACATAGCGTTCAGATATCAGTGGGCCTCACACAATCCAAAAGTGTCCATCCAGTGTCCAAAAGTGTGTGCAGAGATTCAAAATCTCCCTTATCCTCTAGTCACTTTTGTCACAGCTGTGCCATCGAGCCTGTCACATAGCGCTCAGATATTCATTGGGCCTCACACAATCCAAAAGTGTCCAGTGTCCAAAAGTGTGTGCAGAGATTCAAAATCTCCCTTTTCCTCTTGTCACTTTTGTCACAGCTGTGCCATCGAGCCTGTCACATAGCGCTCAGATATTCATTGGGCCTCACACAATCCAAAAGTGTCCAGTGTCCAAAAGTGTGTGCAGAGATTCAAAATCTCCCTTATCCTCTAGTCACTTTGGTCACAGCTGTGCCATCGAGCCTGTCACATAGCGCTCAGATATCAGTGGGCCTCACACAATCCAAAAGTGTCCAGTGTCCAAAAGTGTGTGCAGAGATTCAAAATCTCCCTTATCCTCTAGTCACTTTGGTCACAGCTGTGCCATCGAGCCTGTCACATAGCGCTCAGATATTCATTGGGCCTCACACAATCCAAAAGTGTCCAGTGTCCAAAAGTGTGTGCAGAGATTCAAAATCTCCCTTATCCTCTAGTCACTTTTGTCCCAGCTGTGCCATCGAGCCTGTCACATAGCGCTCAGATATTCATTGGACCTCACACAATCCAAAAGTGTCCAGTGTCCAAAAGTGTGTGCAGAGATTCAAAATCTCCCTTATCCTCTAGTCACTTTGGTCACAGCTGTGCCATCGAGCCTGTCACATAGCGCTCAGATATCAGTGGGCCTCACACAATCCAAAAGTGTCCATCCAGTGTCCAAAAGTGTGTGCAGAGATTCAAAATCTCCCTTATCCTCTAGTCACTTTTGTCACAGCTGTGCCATCGAGCCTGTCACATAGCGCTCAGATATTCATTGGGCCTCACACAATCCAAAAGTGTCCAGTGTCCAAAAGTGTGTGCAGAGATTCAAAATCTCCCTTATCCTCTAGTCACTTTTGTCACAGCTGTGCCATCGAGCCTGTCACATAGCGCTCAGATATTCATTGGGCCTCACACAATCCAAAAGTGTCCAGTGTCCAAAAGTGTGTGCAGAGATTCAAAATCTCCCTTATCCTCTAGTCACTTTGGTCACAGCTGTGCCATCGAGCCTGTCACATAGCACTCAGATATTCATTGGGCCTCACACAATTCAAAAGTGTCCAGTGTCCAAAAGTGTGTGCAGAAATTCAAAATCTCCCCTGTCCTATAGACACCTTGTTTTACATACTATATAGTTTGTTGGATTTTGTCTACATTTCTACCAAAAAATGAGGAAGGCTGGTGGAAGAGGCCGTGGAATTGGGCGGGGGTTGGCAGCTGGTAATGATGGTGTTGGTGGTGGATCTGATGGTAGTGGCAAGAGCAAAATAGGACCGAATGCAGGAGGTGCTGACCCTGCGTCATCGTCTGTCTACATAAGGCCTCGAACGCTTAGTTTTCTAGGAGTTGGCAAACCGCTTTTAAAGGCAAAGCATCAGGAAAAAGTTTTGTCTTACATTGCTGACTCAGCCTCCTGCTCTATCGCCTCCTCTTCTTCAGTTGTAAAAAGTAAAAGCACTGAGTCGTCATTGGAGGCTCATGTTCATGAACCACACCTTTCCTTGTGTCCTTCACCCCAACCAAGATTGAAGGATGACGCAGGCCATACTACTGATTACTCCATGGAGCTGTTTTCACATGCCATGCCTGGATTATCAAGTCAAATGGTGAATTACCCAGGCCAAGATGAATCTGACATGGAGTGCACTGATGCACAGCCGCTGATGGATGATTCTGCTGGTACATTCACTCAGAGCACTACATTGTCCTCGCAGTGTACAGAGCCAGATTCTGACCCTGATGAGACTCAGGTGCCCCTTCCCACACACTATACCACCATACATGGTGACACAGAGGAAGGTGCACATGACATAGAAGAGGAGGTGATGGATGACCCAGTTGTTGACCCAGATTGGCATCCATTGGGGGAAGAGGGTGCTGCTTCCAATAGCTCGGATGAGGAGCATCCACAGCAGACATCGACATCGCAACAGCTGTTATCTGGCAGGCCCGGAGCACTCCAAAGACAGGTTCCAAACATCAAAAGAGTTGCTGGACAGCTTGTCCAGAGGGTCAAAAGATCACAGCGTGCTAGGCCGCAAAATGTCTGCCAAAGTAGGAAGAGTGCAGTGTGGCACTTTTTTGAACAAAATCCTCATGATCAGGCCAAGGTTATATGTAAGAAGTGCGCAAAGACCTTTAGCCGAGGGAAAAATCTGAAAAATTTGAATACCAGTTGCATGCTTAGACATTTAACCAGCATGCACTTGCAAGCGTGGACACAACACCAAAACTCAAGTGCCACATGTGCAACTGATCACAACGAAGGTAGTCAGCAACGCTACATTGTTTCCCCCACTGTAAGCCCACCGGTTAGCACAGCAGCAAATGTTGAGGTGTCGTTGCAAGACCACAGCAGTCAGGGAATCCCACTGTTATATCAACGAAAGACTGATTCTAGGCCATCAGAAAGAACACCAACTCCATCACCATCATCAACCCTCTCTCAGTCCGCCCTGTCCACCGCTACTTCCACCATATGCAGCTCTCAAGTCCAGCTCACCCTCCCAGACACTATGAGTAGGTCAAGAAAGTACTCAGTCTCTCATCCGCGTACACTGGGTTTGAACGCCCACATTGCCAAACTAATCTCGTTTGAGATGATGCCCTTTCGGTTGGTGGAAAGCACAGCTTTCCGCGAACTCATGGCCTATGCAGTACCACGCTATGACCTACCCAGTCACCACTTCTTCTCTCGCAAAGCCATCCCAGCCCTCCACCATCATGTGAAAGACCGCATTGTCCATGCACTCAAGCAGTCAGTGAGCGGAAAGGTGCACCTCACAACTGATGCATGGTCCAGTCGGCATGGCCAGGGCCGTTACGTGTCCATCACTGCGCACTGGGTTAATGTGGTGGATGCAGGGTCCACAGGGGACAGCAGAGGTGGGACAGTGCTGCCTAGCCCACGGTATAGGAAACAGTTGGCTGTAGGCGTTCGACCCTCCTCCTCCTCCTCCAGAAGCGAAAGCTCGTCCACAGAGCGCAGTCGTACGAGCACTCCATCTGCAGCTGCCACTGTTGCACACGATGTGTCCCCCTATCGAGCAGCTAGTGGAATGCATCAGCAGGCTTTGTTGCAGATGATGTGTTTGGGCGACAGACACACCGCCGAGGTGCTGGCCGAGTACTTGAAGCGACAAACTGAGTCATGGCTGGGCAGTGTACATCTTGAGGCAGGCAAGGTAGTTAGTGATAACGGCAGTAATTTTGTGGCAGCCATAGCCCTTTCAAAACTCAGCCACATACCTTGCTTGGCTCACACCTTGAACCTGGTGGTGCAGTGCTTCCTCAAAAATTATCCGGAGTTAACAGCCCTGCTCCAAAAGGTGCGAAGACTGTGCGCGCACATCCGCCGGTCGCCTGTACACTCCGTTCGTATGCAGAAGCTGCAGCAATTGCTCCACCTTCCCAACCACCGCCTCATTATCGACATTGCAACAAGGTGGAACTCCACCCTGCACATGGTGGAGCGGCTGTGCGAGCAGAGGCAGGCCATAATGCATTTGTGGGAGGATACACGGCCAGGCACTTTGAGAGCAGACATGGAGTTGACAGGTGTGCAGTGGTCGAAGCTGAAAGACCTTTGTAAAGTCCTTCAGTGTTTTGAGGAATGCACATGGCTGGTAAGCGCAGACGACGCCATCCTAAGCATGAGCATCCTACTTTTGCGTCTGCTCATGTAAACTTTGACGCACCTTAAGGAGCAGGCGTCTGCAGCCAATGTTGATGAGGAGGAAGAGGAGGAGGGAATCCTTGATGACATTCAGCCATTGTCTGCTCAGGGACCTCTCCTGGACGAGGTGGAGGAAGAAGAGGAGGAGGAGGATGATGATGGGGATGATTACTTAGGGGAGGAGGATGCATCTCGTGGGGCAAGTGAAAATGTTGGCGTGGCAAGGTCTGGTACAGGGTTTGTGCGTGACTGGAGGGATGTGGATTTGCCAGAAAGTGCTCCTCCACCCAGCACTCGCAGTGCATCATTGACACCGGGAACATTGGCCCACATGTCAGATTATGCCTTGCGGATCCTAAAAAGGGACCCCCGCATTGCCAAAATGATGAACGATGACGACTACTGGTTGGCCAGCATCCTGGATCCACGCTATAAAGGCAAATTACAAAACATCATGCCACAGGAGAACCTTGACCTAATATTGGCTAATAAACAAGCAACTCTGGTAAATCGGTTGCTTGAGGCATTCCCAGCACACAGCAGCGGTGATGGTTCTCACACGAGCCGTACGGGCCGGGGGCAGCTTGGCAGAGGTGTTCGTGGTGCACACAGCAGAAGTGGCGTTGTAGACAGGGGTTTCATGACAATGTTGTGGACTGATTTTTCAAATACCGCTCACACAACTGGTAATACTGCATCGATGGAAAGTGACAGGAGACAGCAGTTGTCAACTATGGTTACAAACTACTTTTCCTCCCATATCGATGTTCTCCCACACAGGTCATTCCCCTTTGACTATTGGGCCGCTAAACTGGACACCTGGCCTGAATTGGCCCAATATACCTTACAGGAGCTCGCTTGCCCAGCTGCAAGTGTGCTATCGGAAAGAGTCTTCAGTGCAGCTGGATCAATCCTGACAGAAAAAAGGACCCGTCTGTCAACCCAAAATGTGGATGATCTCACCTTCATTAAAATGAACCACGCATGGGTTTCCAAGGATTTTGTCCCACCTTCCCCTGATGACACATAGGGTGACAGAAAAATGGCTTGCTTTGGTCCACCTCTTCCTGGTACTTCACCTATTTCGCCTTTTGCATCAGCTGAATGTCCAACATCAACATATGCCACTTTCTAAAACTCCCTAACTGTGCTGCCTCCCCCCCATGGCCGGGGTCACCACCTAGCGCACGACACCGTGCGAGTGCCGTTGCCCTGGACAGGTGGGTAGGCCGACTCTTGGGCGCGGGCACTGGCACAGGGTCCCTCATAGTGCAATCAAGTGTCTCTGACGGTGGTGGTGCACACCCGCCGTCAGACACACCGCTGTACTATGAGAGGCCCAGTGCCAGTACCGACGCCCATGAGTGGGCCCCCCTTGCTTGGGCAGAGCCCCAGCATTTGCAATCTTTACCTCTCCATGCTCCTCCGCTGTGTAATCTGGGCCGTCAAATCCATACTGTACCTGACACCGTCTGAGCCTGCCTCCTGATGTATAGACATATTTTGAATGTGTACGCTATCCATACATGTTATCCGGGGATACGGTACCCTTTCTAACCTTTGTGCAATCACGTGCAATCCATACTGGGCCTAACACCGTCTGAGCCTGCCTCCTGAGACATATATTTTGAATGTGTACGCTATACATTCATGTTATCTGGGGATACGGTACCCTTTCTAACCTTTGTGCAATCACGTGCAATCCATACTGGGCCTAACACCGTCTGAGCCTGCCTCCTGAGACATATATTTTGAATGTGTACGCTATCCATACATGTTATCCGGGGATACGGTACCCTTTCTAACCTTTGTGCAATGACGTGCAATCCATACTGGGCCTAACACCGTCTGAGCCTGCCTCCTGAGACATATATTTTGAATGTGTACGCTATCCATACATGTTATCCGTGGATATGGTACCCTTTCTAACCTTTGTGCAATCACGTGCAATCCATACTGGGCCTAACACCGTCTGAGCCTGCCTCCTGAGACATATATTTTGAATGTGTACGCTATCCATACATGTTATCCGGGGAAACGGTACCCTTTCTAACCTTTGTGCAATCACGTGCAATCCATACTGGGCCTAACACCGTCTGAGCCTGCCTCCTGAGACATATATTTTGAATGTGTACGCTATCCATGCATGTTATCCGGGGATACGGTACCCTTTCTAACCTTTGTGCAATCACGTGCAATCCATACTGGGCCTAACACCGTCTGAGCCTGCCTCCTGAGACATATATTTTGAATGTGTACGCTATCCATACATGTTATCTGGGGATACGGTACCCTTTCTAACCTTTGTGCAATCACGTGCAATCCATACTGGGCCTAACACCGTCTGAGAATGATAGATGGGGGCCACCATACACTGTAACATTCCAAAGGTGGACATCAGACACTGGAGCAGCATTTACAGGGCCCATTATACACTAGAGCATTAGAAATGGGGCCCATTATGTTTGGAGCATTATTTGGGCCCATAAGACAGTAGAGCTTCATCCATGGGGACCAACATATACTGTAGCATTATGTGGAGCTCATCATATACTGTTTCAAACATTATATGGGACCAATGATTCTGTATGGAGAAATAGATGGGCCTCGTCATGAGATGTAAAAAGTGAGGTATTTTTCATTCTACTATACCGCTATTTCTCTGCCGTATCGGAGCATGATGAGTTGTGGTATGTGTTAAAGGGGCGCTCTTTCGCCCAGGGCACATGAAAACCTGGAGCCAGCCCTCCCCCCCCACAGTCTGTAGCCAAATAACCCCCATTTTTCAGTGCGTAACTTGTATTATGAAGTTAATTAAGGTTGACAAGCTTAATTTAGAAGAATTGATGCTTTTGGCATTCAAATGAGCACTGTAGGTGTGTTTCCTGTCCTCCTCTCACTGCCGACTTTTATTCCCCATTGACTTACATTGGGTTTCGTGTTTCGGGACGACCCCGACTTTTCCCTATAATCGGCCGATCTTGCTCGACCCGACTTTTGGAAAAGTCGGGTTTCACGAAACGAAACGCGACCCTAAAAAACCAAAAGTCGCTCAACTCTACTTGGGAGTTCAAAGTGCTTACCACACATCTATATAATTTCCTTGGGGGTTCTAGTTTCCAAAATGGCATCACTTGTTGGTTTTTTTTTTAACTGTTTAGGCCCATCAGGGTCTCTGCAAACGCAACATGACGCCAGCAGAACATTCCATCAAAGTCTGCATTCTAAAATGGCGCTCCTTCCCTTTTGAGCTCTCCCATGCGCCCAAACAGTGGTTCCCCCCCAAATATGGGATATCGCTGTACTCAGCACAAATTGCACAACAACATTTGCTGTCCAGTTTCTCCTGTTAGCCTTGTCAAAATAAAAAATAGCGGGCTATAAAATCATTTTTGAGGAAAAAAAGATTTTTTATTTTCACTGCTCTGTGTTTCAAACTTCTGTAAAGCACTTAGGGGTTCAAACTCCTCACCACACATCCAAACAAGTTCCTTCGGGTGTTTAGTTTCCAAAATGGGGTCACTTGTGGAGGAGCTCCAATGTTTAGGGACACAGGGGCTCTCCAAACGCGAGATGGTGTCGCTAACGATTGGAGCTAATTTTCCATTCAAAAAGTCAAATGGCGTTCCTTCCCTTCCCGGCCCTGCACCAAACAGTGGTTTATAACCACATACGAGGTATCGGTGTACTCAGGTGAAATTGCCAAACAAATTTTAGGATCCATTTTATCCTGTTGCCCATGTGAAAATTTAGAAACTGAGGCTAAAAGAAAATTTTTGTGAAAAAAAGTACTTTTTTTATGGATCATTTGTGAAGCACCCGGGCATTCAAAGTGCTTATTATGCATCTTGATAAGTTCCTTGGAGGGTCTAGTTTCCAAATTTGGGTCAATTGTGGGGGAGCTCCAATGTTTAGGTGCACAGGGACGCTCCAACCACAACATTGCAACCGCTAAATATTCCAGCATATTTTCCATTCAAAAAGTCAAATTGCCTTCCCATCTGAGCCCTGCCGTGCGCCCACACAGTGGTTTATGACCACATATGAGGCATCGGTGAAATTGCCCAACAAATTTTAGGATCCATTTTAACCTGTTACCCATGTGAAAATGAAAAAAAATGATGCCAAAAGAATATTTTTGTTGGAAAAATTAAAATGTCCATTTTTTCCTTCCATGTTGCTTTAGTTCCTGTGAAGCACCTGAAGGGTTAATAATCTTCTTGAGTGTAGTTTTGAGTAGCTTGAGGGGTGCAGTTTTTATAATGGTGTCACTTTTGGGTATTTTCTGCCATATAGACCTCTCAAAGTGACTTCAAATGTGAGGTGGTCCCTAAAAAAAAAAAAAGTTTTGTAAATTTTGTTGTAAAAATGAGAAATCGCTGGTCAACTTTTATCTCTTATAACTTCCTAACAAAAAAAAAAAAAAAATTGTTTCCAAAATTGAGCTAATGTTAAGTAAACATGTGGGATATGTTATTTATTAACTATTTTGTGTCACATAACTCTCTGGTTTAACAGAGTAAAAAAAATCAAAATTTGCGAAATTTTCAACATTTTCTACATGTAGTCATACCTTTCTATGTGGAATCTGTGGTGTGAACTTACGTGTCACGGTCTGAGTATAAGGAAAAAACAGAAGCGCAGGAACCAGTGCACACTCAGCCGAAATTAAAAATACAAAAAGCTTTATTGAACATAAATGCCCGACAAAAAGACATACAATATAAAAACACAATTAAAATAACATGCAAAGGCAGATCAGACGTGACATATTAGGTAGATATAAAATTGACAATCGTGGGTACAAATAATTGTGGTTAGCAAACAACTGAGTCTACACCGCACATAACAGCATGGGCAAGGAAATAGATCTAATCAAAATTGCATATCATGCATCACATATATAAACATCCTACAAAAAATCTTCACATATGAGTAAGCTGGCGTAATGTAATCTAATTTAATCCACAATCAAATACCAAAAAGGATGATATAATAGATCAGGCTATATGAACTATGGCTACTGAACAGATGGATCAAGTGCAAAATCTCTCTATGACATGCCCCCTAGCTATGCAAACGTGTCCATTCCGCGGTGAATCATGTATGTTACATGCAGTTTTCATCACATAGGCCCCTTAGGTAGATGATACATTAATACATAAAAAAAAAAATCCAATGGAAATTAACACAGAGGCCCCGTGTGTATATCATACCCTCAGGTCCGTCTGGTTCGACGCATGTCATTGTTCCTCAGACAGCTTCATCATTGTCTGTGTCCAGTCCTCTTTTATACCTATTAAAGTGCACTTACAATCACACTGGGTCACGTCAGCAGCTGTGTGCAGCATTTCCCTGGTGCTTCCAATCAAAAGTGAAACTAAGTCTGAGTTACTGAGCATGCTCTGTAGGAAGTTATTCACTTCATCCACCAAAAAGATGGTGCTGCTGTGCACCAGCGACAGGAAGTGTATTACTGGGCATGCTCTGTAGGAAGTTATTCACTTCATCCACCAAAAAGATGGTGCTGCTGTGCACCAGGGACAGGAAGTGTATTACTGGGCATGCTCTGTAGGAAGTTATTCACTTCATCCACCAAAAAGATGGTGCTGCTGTGCACCAGTGACAGGAAGTGTGTTACTGGGCATGCTCTGTAGGAAGTTATTCACTTCATCCACCAAAAAGATGGTGCTGCTGTGCACCAGCGACAGGAAGTGTATTACTGGGCATGCTCTGTAGGAAGTTATTCACTTCATCCACCAAAAAGATGGTGCTGCTGTGCACCAGCGACAGGAAGTGTATTACTGGGCATGCTCTGTAGGAAGTTATTCACTTCATCCACCAAAAAGATGGTGCTGCTGTGCACCAGCGACAGGAAGTGTATTACTGGGCATGCTCTGTAGGAAGTTATTCACTTCATCCACCAAAAAGATGGTGCTGCTGTGCACCAGCGACAGGAAGTGTGTTACTGGGCATGCTCTGTAGGAAGTTATTCACTTCATCCACCAAAAAGATGGTGCTGCTGTGCACCAGTGACAGGAAGTGTGTTACTGGGCATGCTCTGTAGGAAGTTATTCACTTCATCCACCAAAAAGATGGTGCTGCTGTGCACCAGCGACAGGAAGTGTGTTACTGGGCATGCTCTGTAGGAAGTTATTCACTTCATCCACCAAAAAGATGGTGCTGCTGTGCACCAGCGACAGGAAGTGTATTACTGGGCATGCTCTGTAGGAAGTTATTCACTTCATCCACCAAAAAGATGGTGCTGCTGTGCACCAGCGACAGGAAGTGTATTACTGGGCATGCTCTGTAGGAAGTTATTCACTTCATCCACCAAAAAGATGGTGCTGCTGTGCACCAGCGACAGGAAGTGTAATACTGGGCATGCTCTGTAGGAAGTTATTCACTTCATCCACCAAAAAGATGGTGCTGCTGTGCACCAGCGACAGGAAGTGTATTACTGGGCATGCTCTGTAGGAAGTTATTCACTTCATCCACCAAAAAGATGGTGCTGCTGTGCACCAGCGACAGGAAGTGTATTACTGGGCATGCTCTGTAGGAAGTTATTCACTTCATCCACCAAAAAGATGGTGCTGCTGTGCACCAGGGACAGGAAGTGTATTACTGGGCATGCTCTGTAGGAAGTTATTCACTTCATCCACCAAAAAGATGGTGCTGCTGTGCACCAGCGACAGGAAGTGTATTACTGGGCATGCTCTGTAGGAAGTTATTCACTTCATCCACCAAAAAGATGGTGCTGCTGTGCACCAGCGACAGGAAGTGTATTACTGGGCATGCTCTGTAGGAAGTTATTCACTTCATCCACCAAAAAGATGGTGCTGCTGTGCACCAGCGACAGGAAGTGTATTACTGGGCATGCTCTGTAGGAAGTTATTCACTTCATCCACCAAAAAGATGGTGCTGCTGTGCACCAGCGACAGGAAGTGTATTACTGGGCATGCTCTGTAGGAAGTTATTCACTTCATCCACCAAAAAGATGGTGCTGCTGTGCACCAGCGACAGGAAGTGTATTACTGGGCATGCTCTGTAGGAAGTTATTCACTTCATCCACCAAAAAGATGGTGCTGCTGTGCACCAGGGACAGGAAGTGTATTACTGGGCATGCTCTGTAGGAAGTTATTCACTTCATCCACCAAAAAGATGGTGCTGCTGTGCACCAGCGACAGGAAGTGTATTACTGGGCATGCTCTGTAGGAAGTTATTCACTTCATCCACCAAAAAGATGGTGCTGCTGTGCACCAGCGACAGTAAGTGTATTACTGGGCATGCTCTGTAGGAAGTTATTCAATTCATCCACCAAAAAGATGGTGCTGCTGTGCACCAGCGACAGGAAGTGTATTACTGGGCATGCTCTGTAGGAAGTTATTCACTTCATCCACCAAAAAGATGGTGCTGCTGTGCACCAGCGACAGGAAGTGTATTACTGGGCATGCTCTGTAGGAAGTTATTCACTTCATCCACCAAAAAGATGGTGCTGCTGTGCACCAGCGACAGGAAGTGTGTTACTGGGCATGCTCTGTAGGAAGTTATTCACTTCATCCACCAAAAAGATGGTGCTGCTGTGCACCAGTGACAGGAAGTGTGTTACTGGGCATGCTCTGTAGGAAGTTATTCACTTCATCCACCAAAAAGATGGTGCTGCTGTGCACCAGCGACAGGAAGTGTATTACTGGGCATGCTCTGTAGGAAGTTATTCACTTCATCCACCAAAAAGATGGTGCTGCTGTGCACCAGCGACAGGAAGTGTATTACTGGGCATGCTCTGTAGGAAGTTATTCACTTCATCCACCAAAAAGATGGTGCTGCTGTGCACCAGCGACAGGAAGTGTAATACTGGGCATGCTCTGTAGGAAGTTATTCACTTCATCCACCAAAAAGATGGTGCTGCTGTGCACCAGCGACAGGAAGTGTATTACTGGGCATGCTCTGTAGGAAGTTATTCACTTCATCCACCAAAAAGATGGTGCTGCTGTGCACCAGCGACAGGAAGTGTATTACTGGGCATGCTCTGTAGGAAGTTATTCACTTCATCCACCAAAAAGATGGTGCTGCTGTGCACCAGGGACAGGAAGTGTATTACTGGGCATGCTCTGTAGGAAGTTATTCACTTCATCCACCAAAAAGATGGTGCTGCTGTGCACCAGCGACAGGAAGTGTATTACTGGGCATGCTCTGTAGGAAGTTATTCACTTCATCCACCAAAAAGATGGTGCTGCTGTGCACCAGCGACAGGAAGTGTATTACTGGGCATGCTCTGTAGGAAGTTATTCACTTCATCCACCAAAAAGATGGTGCTGCTGTGCACCAGCGACAGGAAGTGTATTACTGGGCATGCTCTGTAGGAAGTTATTCACTTCATCCACCAAAAAGATGGTGCTGCTGTGCACCAGCGACAGGAAGTGTATTACTGGGCATGCTCTGTAGGAAGTTATTCACTTCATCCACCAAAAAGATGGTGCTGCTGTGCACCAGCGACAGGAAGTGTATTACTGGGCATGCTCTGTAGGAAGTTATTCACTTCATCCACCAAAAAGATGGTGCTGCTGTGCACCAGGGACAGGAAGTGTATTACTGGGCATGCTCTGTAGGAAGTTATTCACTTCATCCACCAAAAAGATGGTGCTGCTGTGCACCAGCGACAGGAAGTGTATTACTGGGCATGCTCTGTAGGAAGTTATTCACTTCATCCACCAAAAAGATGGTGCTGCTGTGCACCAGCGACAGTAAGTGTATTACTGGGCATGCTCTGTAGGAAGTTATTCAATTCATCCACCAAAAAGATGGTGCTGCTGTGCACCAGCGACAGGAAGTGTATTACTGGGCATGCTCTGTAGGAAGTTATTCACTTCATCCACCAAAAAGATGGTGCTGCTGTGCACCAGCGACAGGAAGTGTATTACTGGGCATGCTCTGTAGGAAGTTATTCACTTCATCCACCAAAAAGATGGTGCTGCTGTGCACCAGCGACAGGAAGTGTATTACTGGGCATGCTCTGTAGGAAGTTATTCACTTCATCCACCAAAAAGATGGTGCTGCTGTGCACCAGCGACAGGAAGTGTATTACTGGGCATGCTCTGTAGGAAGTTATTCACTTCATCCACCAAAAAGATGACGCTGCTGTGCACCAGCGACAGGAAGTGTAATACTGGGCATGCTCTATAGGAAGTTATTCACTTAATCCACCAAAAAGATGGCGCTGCTCTGTACGAGCAACAGGAAGTGTAATACTGGGCATGCTCTGTAGGAAGTTATTCACTTCATCCACCAAAAAGATGACGCTGCTGTGCACCAGCGACAGGAAGTGTAATACTGGGCATGCTCTATAGGAAGTTATTCACTTAATCCACCAAAAAGATGGCGCTGCTCTGTACGAGCGACAGGAAGTGTAATACTGGGCATGCTCTATAGGAGGTTATTCACTTAATCCACCAAAAAGATGGCACCTATGGGTTGAAAAGGTAATGACATAAAAACGCTATCACATGAAGAATATGGATAATAATGTATTATCATTTAATATTAATTTATTATTCCAAACTTGAATTCCATATTAATATTCTGATAATTATATGGATATTACTGATTGCTATGGTACGCTGTGATATTATAGGTTAGTAAAATACCAGATTTGGTATAGAATAGGGAATAAAGACTTCAAGCAAGATACTGGAATTACATTAATAAAGGCTTTTCATATTTCTAAATTCAATTGATTCTTAAAAGTTGCAAGAAGAAAAAGCCGCTATCCAGAAGTCCTAGAAGGTAAAAATGCAATATGATTTCTGAGTAATAAAAGACTGTCAGTCATAATTAATTTCATCATAGACAACCACAACTGGAGTATCCACCACTGACAACCACAATTAAAGTTTCTAACCTGACAACCAGAGGACGATCATCCTATTATGCAGAGAACTGTGTTATCACGTTCTTATCAAGTTCCAGAGGTTTCCTATCACCTGCAAAGCTTTGACGAAAGCTGGTGAACAATAAGGTAATTGTCAGGAAGCTACAATCCAAACATGTGTCCTGTGTATTAGGACTAAGGACTGGTAATGGTGCTATGTTTAGCAAGGAAGAGTCATTTTAACCCTTGCTGTGCTGACCAAAGATGTCACACCTGTTCAAAGACCAGTGCGGATGACATGGAGGATTCCAGAAATATCCAAGGCGAGCCAATGTTAGTCCAGATCTTTAAAGGTGACACTGCACAGATATTAGAGGCTGGTTTCAGAATTACGCTTTTTCCCTGCAGTGCACAGTGCCGCTAAGCCCCGCCCACTGCCCGCTCCATGCCCGCCCCATCCGGTCATCGCCTCCTACTACCGCACACGGCTGCATGCGATCTGAACACCCTATGTTTAGCATAGGGTATGCAGACCATGCGCTGGCCGTGCGCTAGTAGGATTTTGGCGTGCACTGCACACTTTTGAAGGTGCGCTGAGCGTGCCAAAATGCAACATGGTGCGTTCGGCGCACACCGGCGCGCCTTCAAAAGTGCGCAGCGCATGCCAAAATCCTTCTAGCGCACGGCCAGCGCACGGTCTGCGCACCCTATGCTAAACATAGGGTGCGCAGATCGCATGCAGCCGTGTGCGATAGTAGGAGGCGATGACCGGATGGGGCGGGCACGGAGCGGGCAGGGGGCGGGTCTTAGCGGCGCCGTGCGCTGCAGGAAAAAAGCGCAAATCTGAAACCAGCCAGAGCTACATTTCATCTATGGACCTTGTTTTCTTATCAACTTTTGAATTTATGGACTTTGTTTGACACATGACACATGGACTCTACAATATCTACACGCTATTTCAAAGGAATTATAATATAAAGACTGTGGTTTAAAAGAACTAAGAAGAAGACAGAAGACATCAAAATGAAGACCAGATGACATCAGATGATGATGACTGGACCTGATGTGCTTCAATTTAGATTTAGGGAAGTATAATTATAAATTTTATACGAATATTAATCATGGCTTACCATAACATGAATTCACATCATTATGTTATTCAGTATTTATAGCAATAATCTGTTATGATTTTTATGGATATTAAATTATTTTGTCAAAGAAGATGAAAAGAAGATTTTATTATATCTGCTTTGAGCGTTCCAATTAATGTCTGTCACCCTCAAAAAGGGGAAATGTTAAATATTAATTATTGGTTAAGAATTTATTATTATTCTAAATTCTGTACCAAGCACATTGCCTTTCACTGACATTACATATGTTATTTCTGTATTTAGTTCATGGTAAAATGTCAACACTAGAGATGAGTGACTTTGCCTTTTTTCGGGTCTAGTCGGGTTTCATGAAACCCGACATTCTTAAAAGTTGGGTCGAATGAAATCGGCCGACTATAGGGAAAAGTCGGGGTCCGACTGAAACTCGAAGCCCAATGCAAGTCAATGGGGAAGAAAAGTCGGCAGGGAGTGGAGGACAGTAAACACACCTACAGTGCCCATTTCAATGCCAAAAACATCAATTCTTATTACTTAAGCTTGTCAATCTTAATTTACTTTATAATAATAGTTACGCATTGAAAACTGGGGGTTATTTGGCTAAAGGTGTGGGGGGTAGGGCTGGTGCCAGGTTTTCGTGTGCCCTGGGCCAAAGAGTGTCAGTGCGCCCTTTTAACACATATCACAATTCATAATGCTCCGATACGACACAGAAATATAGGCATAGTACAATGAAAAATACTTCACTGCCTACATGACATGACTGATATTATCTACTTTAAATTCTACGATAGCTCAAAAAACGGACAGTATAGTACTCCATACAGTATTATGGCCCCCACCTAGTGCACCATACAGACTAATGAGTCCCATATATTTCTCCATACAGAATAATTGGTCCCATATAATGTTCCATACAGTATATCATGAGCTCCACATAATGCTACAGTATGTGTTGGTCCCCATGGATGATGCTCCACTGTCTTATGGGCCCAAATAATGCTCCATATATAATGGGCCCCATTTCTAATGCTCCAGTGTATAATGGGCCCCATAAATGCTACTCCAGTGCCTGATGTCCCCCATTTGGAATGCTCCAGTATATGTTGGTCCCCATGGACGATGCTCCAGTGTTTTATGGGCCCAAATAATTCTCCATATATAATGGGCCCCATTTCTAATCATCCAGTGTATAATGGGCCCCATAAATGCTGCTCCAGTGTCTGATGTCCCCCATTTGGAATGCTCCAGTATATGATGGGCCAAATGGATGATGCTCCAGTGTATGATGGGCCCCATATATCATTCTCCAGTGTATATTGCTCCCCAAAAAATGCTCCCAACATTTAAAAAAATTAAATACCTCTCCTCGCTGGGCACTGCTGTACTCCGGACTTCTCAGCATTGCCATCTTCAAGCTGTCTGCACTTGTACTGTTTCGGTAGAGGGCATACATACGTGATGTAAACGCACTCTCTAACCTGAATGTCACTGTCAGGAAACGCGGAAGACGTTACGGTGGTGGAGCAGGGAGATGTAAGTATTGCAAGTGCTGTGGCCCTGAGCAAGCATGGGGGGGCCACTCATGGGCGACGGCACTGGCACAAGGCCCCTCATATTACGACAGTATATCTGATGGTGAGTGGGCCCTCCCACCGGCAGAGACACTTTTGCGTGCTATGAGGGGCCCTGTGCCACTGCCGTTGCCCACGTGTAGGACCCCCCCACCTGCTCAGGGAACCGGCACTTTTATCTGCACCTTCCTCTGTGTCACCGTGTAAAGTGGTATAATATGCGGGAAGGGGCACCTGAGTTTCATCAGTGTCACATTCTGGCTCTATAGAGTGCGAGGGGAATGTAGCGCTGTGGGTGAATGTACCAGCGAAATCATCTAGCAGTGGCTGTGCATCGGTGCACTCCTTCTCCGATTCACGTTGGACAGGGAAATTCAGGATTTAACTTGATAAAACAGGCATGGCATGTGAAAAGATCTCCATGGACTAATCTGAATTGTGGGCTGCCACATCCTGCACTTTGGGTGGGGGGGAAGGAGACAAGGAAAGGGGTGGTTCCTGACCAGAAGCCTGCACTGATGACTCGGTGCTTGCATTTTTGTAAACTTCAGAAGAGGAGGCGATAGAGCTAGAGGCTGTTTCGGCAATGTAAGGCAAAACCAGTTCCTGATGCTCCGGCTTTAAAAGCAGTTTACCTACTCCCATAAAAGGGAGCCTTAAAGGCCTTCTTGTGCCAGACGATGACGCAGGCTCAACACCTCCTGCCTTAGCTGCTATTGTGCTTTTCGCACTACCAGCAGATGCACCACCACCACCATCAGTACCAGCTGGCCCCTCACACCCACGTCAGTGGCCTCTTCCACCATACTTAATATTTTTTGTGAAAATGGACTCAAAATACAAGCAGATATATGGTACTGTATCAGAAGCGGACAGCTCTATACAGTCTAGGGATAATTGAAAATCTCCGTATATATTTCAGGAGTCAGACACAGACGGTCACAGGCTCAGTATGGATTAGACAATATAAAAATTTGCAAAAGGGTACAGTATCACTAGATGCAACGTATATATAGTATAGTTTAAACATACTGAATATCCGTATACATTTCAGGAGGAAAACACACACTCTCAGGCCCAGTATGGCTCAGACATGGATCAGTCAGCAATATAGAAAGTTGAGAAAGGGTACTTTGGTGCCCCTGAGGGTACGGTCGCCACAGAGGTACTGCACCTCATCCAAAGGTGTGGTATCCCACCCTCAGGTAAGGAGGGATCACATCTCAGGACTCCTAACCTTGCACTCAACACACACACACTAGTTAGTCATCTTGGTGTACCCAGCGGGAGTATGGCCTCATCCCAGACTGACTAGGAAAGGGTGTTGGGGGTTAGTGTGGAAGGTAAGTACCGTGGGAGGAGCTTAAGTAGTGGAGTGATTGTGGCCATCCAATGAAAGAGAGCAAGGTGATAGTTGGTGGGTGTAACTAGTCTGAGGTAAATGGATCTTTCTAGAGAGTTGTCAGTCGGTGACAGGACAGGGTAAGAGCAGGATTGCTGTGAGAGGGCTGAGGGTCAGAGAAGAGAGAAACATCTTGTCCAAGCTCCGAGACTGGAAGGAAGGGTTCCTTGGGGCATGGGAAGTGCAATAAGCCACCTGTGAAGCCCGTTTCTGGAGAAGGAAGGACCAGGCCTCATTTGGGAAGGTGGCTCCTGAAGGTAGTGGAGAAATACAGGGCTCAGATAGAAAGACGGAGGCTGAGGTAACTTAAAGTGCCTCAGTCGCAGCCGCATTCAATACTCAAAAAGGCAGCTGTTGGAATAAAGGACCCCGGGGCCTGACCCATGTCGCCCGGTGTGATCCGTGACTGCCGGCTTGGGAAACTGTTTGCGAAGGCGCACAGCAGGATGGAAGGGAGAGATCAGCGCAGAGACACGGCCTAGAAAGGATACACAAGGAAGAGTCTTGAACAGGTGTTCCTGATCTACCTTGGAGTTTGCAGGACCCCTCCCTCGGTGGACACAGTACCAAGCGGGTCATCTTGTGCACAAAACTTTTGAGGAAAAACTCAGAAACTGCACCCAACTGTGTCCTTGGTGTCTTTTTCAACTCACCTGCTACACGCTCTACACTCACCATCACCGTCAACAGCTCACAAGCACAATCTCAACTGCCCTGGGATACAGCTGTGCCCGTGGAGAGCTTCATCATCTTGGATGCTTTAACACTGTCCCAGAGGATATGCATTGCAGCGTCGGCTACCCTAGCCGAGTACCACGGGTGGCGTCACGATCCCCCTTTTCCAAATGAATTATCATACCACCTTCCCCCTCATCTGAACTGTCATCTTCTTTATTGGACACCCTTGGCCATGGACCAGGTCCCAATCACCAACGTGACACACTTCCTGTTATATACAATGTCTGTGAAGTATGAGGTTTTGTCTGTAAAAGATGTTTCTAGAAATCCTCCATTCTATGACAATGTAGACTGCCAGCTTTGCAGCAGCACCCGCAACCCCCCTTCTCTGCACACACACCAGTGTCTTCTTGTGCTAGCTGTGAAACCTGAACCCGGCTACTTCGTATCAAAGCCTCTTCATCCCCCCTCGCTGGACAGCTAAGTGTAACAGATGTTCCTTTGTTTAAGACTATATTGCTGAATAAAACTATCAGAGACTGCACTGCAAAAACCATACATGACAGAGAAATAATAATCATATTCCCGTGATATGCGCGAACCCGCCTTCGCTACGGTACCTCTTGCGTAGTTCTAGGACCTACAGAAACTGATAGATGGATTGCTCCCAAACAGAGCATCCTGCGTACGGCATGCTTGGTGTCTTCGGATTCTATTCGGTGAATCACAAACAATGATGCCCTATGTGTGTTGTTACGGGTTTTTATCGCTTAGATATAGTTATTCTAAGTTTTGTAGTTTGATTCTAAATCCAAGAGTAGGGGGCAGACCCTCTCCAGACTGCCCCTTCCGTGATGTCACACAGCAGAGGCTATAAGGCATTCCCTTGGCAAAACCAGCTCAGAGCAGCTCAAGTCCTCGTGCCAGAGAGACGTGCAGATGAGTGGAGACGTGTTGCTCCGCCTTCTCCTCCCAGCCACATGGTTTGCCTGATACCAACTGACCACATGTGAGTGTACTTTCTTCTTTCATCCACTTTGCGTTATATGTGTATTGTACATATGTAATGTCTCAATTTTATAGCAACTTTTATCTGTATAATCACTGCCCGACTTTTTTGGGGAATAAATGATAAAATTATTCAGTTTGTCTCCATGCTCTAAGAAATGAACTAAGCGCCTTTGTTAGATAATTACGCTACTGTTCGGGTTGGCTTCGAGCCCCTCCCTTGAGTCTATAACTTAAGCGGAGAAACCAGGAGCTGGTGGCAGCGTGTTGTGTATGGTTGTTGCAGCTAATTGGCAGTCCAGAAGGGTCTTAAATTGCTGAATGAGGGGCTGCAGCCACAGCATTGATAATTCCCTCACTGCAGTAGCCTAACCGCCGGTTCACAACAAGCAGCCCGTCCGGTGACTAATTATCTTAGGTGCAGTTCCCTGACTGACCTGAGGGTAAGGGGGGTGCCGGAGAGCTGCGAGTTCCAAAGTGGAACTGAGAAAGTGGGATATACATAAATCTCCGCAGTTCTTGGAAGGTTGTTAGCAGTAGGGGGGCATCCAAAATACCCCCCTGCAATAAATTGTTAGAGCAAGGGTAGCTTGCTGCATTTTTTGTCACATGGTACCAGTGGTGGGATAACTAAGATAAGCCCCCACTGTGCCTGTGATAGCTGTGTGCCAGCAGTGTGTCGCGTCCCTCTGTCCGCTGATACACCCGTGTCAGTGGTGGGATCGTGACATATTTGTGACACAGGGTTCGCTGTCCGTCACATTTTGGTGGCAGTGGACCCGCGTTTATCAAATATTGGTGGCAGCGATGGACTGTTCATCACACTTCCCCCTTAAAAGAGCCTGAAAGGCCCGGTATTGAGTAACCCCTGGCCCTGCATGGCGTTTCATTTTAACACCAGATACCACGTATATATAGTATAGTTTCAACATTCTAAATCTAAGTATGTATTTCAGGAGGCAGACACAGACGCTGTCATGGCCAGTATGGATTCGAAAACAATCTAAAAAGTAGAAAAAGGGTACAGTATCACCAGATACAAGGTATATATAGTATAGTTTAAACATTCTAAATCTCCATAGACATTTCAGGAGGCAGACACAGACACTCTCAGTCCCAGTATGCATTAGCCAAGAATATAAAAAGTAGAAAAAGGGTACTGCTTCACCAGATACAAGGTAGATATAGTATTGTTTAAACATTGTAAATCTCCCTATTTATTTCAGGTGGCAGACACAGACGCTCTCAGGGTCAGTATGGATTGCACAATATAAAAAGCAGTAAAAGGGTAATGGATCAGAAGCATACAGCTGTATACAGTGTAGGGGGCATTGTAAATCTCAGTATATATTTCCAGAGTCAGAAACAGACTCTCACTGGCTCAGTATGGATTAGACCACAATATAAAAAGCAGTAAATGGGTAAGGTATCACAAGCGTACAGCTGTATACAGTGTTGGGGTAATCTTAAATATACAAATATATTTCTGGAGTTACAGACAGACCTTCACAGGCTCAATATGGATTACACCAGAATATAAAAATTAGAAAAAGGGAAATGTATTCGAAATGTACACCATTATACAGTGTTGGGGTACTTTGAAATCATCATATATATTTCAATCTCAGTAAGCCAGTTCAGACTCTCCGCTGCAGGAAGCTAGATGGATAAAAGTACAGAAAGTCGAGTGATTTCAGAAAAGTTTGAATTAATAATCACGGGAAAACCTACCGGGAGAATTAGCAGAGGTGATGCTAACCCTCAATTACTTTTACTGTGGATATTGCTAAAATGGAAATTAGTGATGAAAGGGTTGCTGTATCGCGGTAGCGTCGATTTCATCACTGTTACTCGTCTCCATCAAATTGTGATCATAGGGAGAGCTGTAGACATGGTCCTCACTGCCTATCATGATCTGTCTGGTCACTTTGGAATGCAAACCACAGAAGCCACAGGCCATAGGGGATTCTATTGGATTGCCATGAGAGGAGACATTGAAAAATGGTGGCAGGAATGTCACACGTCTATGACTATGAAAACTGTGAAAGGTGATCATAAAGCACCACTGCATCTGATTGTGAGTTGACGTCCATTACAAATGGTAGCCATTGATCATCTGAAGGTAGAGGCCAGCAGGATAGGACATAGCTACATCTTAACCATCATTGATCAGTAGACCAAATTTGTAGTTGCCATCCCTGTGAAGGATTTAACTGGCCAGACTTCACAGCGGTGGAGCAGGGAGAGGTAAGTATTGCAAGTGCTGTGTCCCTGAGCAAGCAGGGTGGTCCCACTCATGGGCACTGGAACTGGCACAGGGCCTCTCATAGTACGGCAGTGTGTCTGATGGCGAGTGGGCCCCCCCACCATCAGAGACACTTTATTGTACTACAAGAGGTCCTGTGCCAGTCCCTTCACCCAAGGGTGGGCCCACACACCTGTTCAGGGCAACAGCACTTGCCCGTGTGCGCCAGGTGGTGACCCCGGTCCTGGGGTGGGCAGCACAGTTAGGGAGGTTTAAAAAATGGCATATGTTGATGTGTATGCTGTACTTTCAGCAGCTGTAAATGGAGGAATTGGAGAAGTCCAAGAAGAGGACAAACAAGCCTTTTTTCTGCCAACCTATGTGTTATCAGGGGAAGGTGGGACAAAATCCTTGGAAACCCATGCATGGTTCATTTTAATTGAGGTTAGATCATCAACATTTTGTGTCAACAGACAGGACCTTTTTTCTGTCAGGATTGATCCAGCAGCACTGAAGACTCTTTCAGATAGTACACTACCAGCAGGGCAAGCGAGCTCCTGTAAGGCATATTGTGCCAATTCAGGGCATGTGTCCAGATTTGAGGCCCAATAATCAAAGGGGAATGACCTGTGAGGGAGAACCTCGATATGGGAGAAGTTTGTAACCATAGTTGACAACTGCTGTCTCCTGTCACTTGCAATCGATTCTGTATTAGCTGTCATGTGCGCGGTACTTGAGAAATCAGACCACAACATGGTCAGGAAACCCCTGTCTCCAACGCCAGTTCGGCTGTGTGCACCACGAACACCTCTTCCATTTTGCCCACTACTACTCGTGGGAGAATCAGCTCCGCTGCTGTGTGTTGGGAATGCCTCAAACAAACGGTTTAAAGAGTTGCTTGTTTGTTAGCCAATATTAGCTCTAGGTTGTCCTGTGCCATGATGTTGTGTAGTTTGCCTTTATAGCATGGATCGTGGATGCTGGCCAACCAGTATTCGTCATCCCTCATCATTTTGGCAATGCGGGGGTCTGTTATGATTGGGTCACCGAGGAGGAGAGCAAGCCCAGCTAAGCCACAGAAAACCAGAGAGGTTGGTAACTAAGCGGATTGCAGACCCCTGATCCTATCCACACAACTAGCAGTAGCCGTGGAGCGTGCCTACGATGATCCTTGACTCCTTGGCACAGCCGGAGAGCTAACTAAGCCTAAAGCAAGAAAGGGGAAATCTAAACTGCCCCAGAGCAGATCCCAAAGGAATATATAGCCCACAAACATATATTGTCGGTGAGACAAGATGAAAGTTCAAACGCAGGTGGGAAAATAGACTGAGCAAATGATGGGGCCCACACTGACAAGACAGGACAGGAAAGGAAAGACACTGTCTGCAATCACGCAAAAAACCCTGCAAAAAAAGCCAACACGTCTGATGCAAAAAATACTGAAGTCACATGATTCGCCCACTATATCAGCACTCTGGTATATTCTGAAAGCAGAACAAAAAGAGGCCAATCTAATAAGGGACAAAACAAACTGGTACAAGCAGTAACATATGGAAGGTGATTCAGCACAGCCCCAGCTGGAGTTGGCTGACCCACACAAAACTGAAATAGACAAAACCAGATCAAAGGTGAACAAAATAGCAATAGAACACAGTGGAGCATGCAAGGATTGAGCTGGAAACTAAGACCTCAGGAGGCAGGAAAAAATCACCAGCAGGGATAGAGGGAGTCGGCTGTCTTAAATCCAGTCTGAAACACCAGATCTCCAATCGTCATCCTCATTATCAGGTGGAAAGCCTCTGTTAATCAGATCAGCTCCATTACCTCCAGTAACCACCAGAGGGAGCCAAGAAAGAGAACTCGCAACCCCTCTGTCAATACGACCAGCTCCTCTACCTTCAGTAGTAACCTGAGTTAGGCCAGAAAGTGAATTCACAACAGGGGTCCCTTTTTAAGATCCGCAAGACATAGTCACACATGTGGGCCAATGTTCCAGGTGTCAATGCTGCACTGACAGTGGTGGGTGGAAGAGCACTTTCTGGCAAATCCACATCCCTCCAGTCACGCATAAACCCTGTACCTGACCTTGGCACGCCCACATTTTCTCTTGCCCCCTGAGAAGCATCCTCATCCCCAAAATAATCATCCCCATTATCCTCCTCTTCATCTTCCTCTTCTTCTTACACCTCATCCACAACAGTTCCCTGACAAGACAATGGCTGACAGTCATCAAGGCTTCCCTCCTCATCCTTCTCCTGTTGCTCCTCCGCTGCAGACGCCTTATCCTTAACCCTCCGTCAGGCGCAATATAGATTCTCCTCAGTTCATGCGCAATGTGCCTGACAAGCACAGGTCAGAAAACCACCTATAGTAGCTACATATTTCAATTTCAGGACTATAGAAGTAGTCAGTGACCTTCATAGGAATGTATTAAAAGAGATTACACCAAATCAGATGCAAAAAAAACATTTATTAACCATAAACTTATTAAAACTAAAAGTACCACTTTTCGGTAGTACCGCCAAATAGGCTCCAGTTATCTTTACTTAACTATTGCTTAAATATAAAATTATGGAAAAAAACTTAAAGGATATTGCACTTAGATGTTACTTAATTATTTTCTACTCATCTTCAGTGGTTTCAATTGCAGCAGAAGCAGCACAGGTACACTTAGAAAAGCAAGGCTGGCAGACGAAAGTTGCATGGGAAAGGCAGATTGATTCTTTACATATTTTGCAGTCATATTTAGAAAGCCTTCTGAAACCAGATACAAATGAGCAGGTAGTACAACTGCGTCTTTTAGAAGGTGGTAGAGTCGGTGTTTGTTCTGGAACGTCCTTGGGACGTCCTTTGTATTTTTATCTTTGCCCAAATAATAAGCTAGATCTGTGTCTGTTTCCTCTGTATCAGTGTCATCACCATCCTGCTCTGTTCCAGAATCAGTGTTACATTCTGCTACCTCATCTTCAGATGAAATGTCACTAGATTCCTCTAAATCCTCAGTTACTGCTGGTTCTTCCTCATCATCTTCTAACAAAAAAATCTTCATTTCTTCTAAATGAAGGGGTTTAGATGAATCATACTGTTTTCTGGCCATTGCAGCAGAAAATCTGAAGCAAGAGAGAAAGAGTATGTGTTAGGGCGCAATGTGCCTTAGAAGCCACCCTCCTTTTGTCTAAGAAAACAGTACTTATGTACACTAACTTAGCATTAATCCTTCATAAAACAAGCTAAATACACAATCGTGATGAATAAAAAAAGAAAATACTAACCTTTCAATTTGTGTTGAAATCAGGCGCAATGTGCCTGAGAAGCCAAAGTGTTGATATCTGCTCACTAGAAGGTCTGCTGAGTCACTGTGATATCAGGTTTCACAGAGCCTGTAGAGTCAGGAGATAACTAGGAGGGGTGGGGTTTTCTGATAAGTGGGCAAGGAGAGAGAAGTGAAACTAATTACTGTGTGCCTGTCAGATCTATTGCGCCTGACGGAGGGTTAATGTGCATCAAACTTTGCATGAGCAGATGCATAAGTGGGATGCTCATGCTTATGATGGCATCGTCTGTGCTTACCAGCCATGTGCATTCCTCAAAACACTGAAGGACTTTACAGAGGTCTTTCAGCTTTGACCACTGCACACCCGACAACTCCATGTCTGCCCTCAAACAGCCTGCCCGTGTATCCTCCCACAAATGCATTACAGCCTGCCTCTGTTCGCACAGCCTCTCAACCTTGTGCATGGTGTAGTTCCATCTTGAAGCAACGTCTATGATTAGGCAGTGCTTGGGGAGCTGGAGTGATCGCTGCAGCTTCTGCACACAACTGGAGTGTACGGACGAGCGACGGATGTGCGAGCACAGTCTTCACATCTTATGGAGCAGGGCAGTTAACTCAGGATAATTATTTACGAAGCAATGAACCACAAGGTTCAAGGTGTGAGCCAGGCAAGGTATGTGTGTGAGTTTTGCAAGGGCTATGGCTGCCACAAAATTCCGCCCATTATCACTGACTACCTTGCCTGGCTCAAGATGTAGACTGCCCAGCCATGACTCAGTTTGTCGATGCAAGTAGTCGGCCAGTACCTCCACGGTGTGTCTGCTGTCGCCCAAAGGCATCATTTTTAAAACAGCCTGCTGCCGCTTACCACTAGCTGTTCGATAGTGGGACACCTCATGTGCAACACTGACAGATGTGGAAGGAAAGCTTGTGCAACTGCGGTCTGTCGACAAGCTTTCGCTTCTGGAGGAGGAGGGTCGAACGCCCACAGCCAACTGTTTCCTATACCGTGGGCTAGGCAGCACTGTTCCACCGCCGCTGTCCCCTGTGGAGCCTGCATCCACCACATTAACCCAGTGCGCAGTGATGGACACGTAACGGCCCTGGCCATGCCTACTGGATCATGCATCTGTTGTGAGGTGCACCTTTCCACTCACTGATTGTTTTAGTGCATGGATAATGTGGTCTTTCACATGCCGGTGGAGGGCAGGGATGGCTTTTCGAGAAAAGAAGTGCAGACTAGGTTGGTCATAGCGTGGGCCAGTGTAGGCCATGAGCTCTTGGAAAGCTTCGCTTTCAGCCAAACAGAAGGGCATCATCTCTAATGAGATCAGTTTGGCAAAGTAGGCGTTCAAACCAGTGTACGCGGATGAGAGGATGAGTACTTTCCTGTCCTGCTCAGAGTGTCTGGTAGGGTGAGCTGGACTTCAAAGCTGCATATGGGGGGACTAGCATTGGACCGGATGGACTGATAAGGGGTTGGTGATGGTGAGGGTGTTGATGGCCTAGATTCAGTGTTTCCTCGCGAAAATATTCTGATTCCCTGACTGCTTTGGCCTAGCGATGACACCTCAACATTTCTTGATGGTGGTGTGCTTAGCGGTGGCCTTACAGTGGGGGAAGCGATGGAGCGTTGCCGGCTATCTTCAGTCGGAGCAGGTGAACATGAGATACCTGAGGTTTTGTAGTCTGTCCATGCTTGAAAGTGCATGTTGGTTAAATGTCTAAGCATGCAACTGGCATTCAAATTTCTTAGATTTTTCACTCTGCTAAAGGTCCTTCGGCACTTCTTACAGATAACCTTTGCGTCATCAGTAGGATTTTGTTCAAAAAAGTGCCACACTTCACTCTTCCTACTATGGTACAAATTTTCAGGGCTTGCATGCTGTGCTAATTTGACTGTCTGGCCAAGCTGTCCTGCAACTCTTTTAGTTTTCTTACCAAGTTTTTTGACAGCTACGGGCCTGCCGGATAACCACTGCTGTGATGACGATGCCTGCTGCAGATCCTTCTCCTGTTCTGACCTATTTTCACCGGCACCCTCTTCCCCCAATGGATGCTAATCCGGGTCAACAACTGGGTCATCCATGACCTCGTCTTCAATGTCATCTGCACCTTCCTCTGTACCTTCCTCTGTGTCACCGTGTAAGGTGGTATAGTATGCGGGAAGGGGCAGCTGAGTTTCATCAGGGTCTGATTCGGGCTCAGTAGACGGTGAGGGCAATGTAGTGCTGTGGGTGAATGTACCAGCATAATCATCTAGCAGTGGCTGTGCATCAGTGCACTCCATGTCAGATTCATCTTGGACTGGGGAATTCAGGGTTTGACTTGATAACCCAGGCATGGTATGTGAAAAGAGCTCCATGGAGTAATCTAAAGTGTGTGCTGCAGCATCTTTCACTTTTGGTGTGGGTGAAGGACACAAGAAAGGTGTTGTTCCTGACCAGAAGCCTGCACTGACGACTCTGTGCTTGCAGTAGTTGTAACTTCAGAAGATGAGGCAATAGAGCTGGAGGCTGTTTCGGCAATGTAAGCCAAAACCTGTTCCTGATGCTCCGGCTTTAAAAGCGGTTGACCTACTCCCAGAAAAGGGAAACTTAAAGGGATTCTTGTGCCAGACGATGATGCAGGCTCAACACCTCCTGCCTTAGCTGCTATTGTGCTTTTGGCAGAAACAGCCAATGAATCACCAATGTAGTGCTGTGGGTGAATGCACCAGCATAATCATCTAGCAGTGGCTGTGCATCAGTGCACTCCATTTCAGATTCATCTTGGACTGGGGAATTCAGGGTTTGACTTGATAACCCAGGCATGGTATGAAAAGAGCTCCATGGAGTAATCTGAAGTGTGTGCTGCAGCATCTTTCACTTTTTGTGTGGGGGGGAAGGAGACAAGGAAAGGGGTGGTTCCTGACCAGAAGCCTGCACTGATGACTCCGTGCTTGCATTTTTGTAAACTTCAGAAGAGGAGGCGATAGAGCTAGAGGCTGTTTCGGCAATGTAAGGCAAAACCAGTTCCTGATGCTCCGGCTTTAAAAGCAGTTTACGTACTCCCATAAAAGGGAGCCTTAAAGGCCTTCTTGTGCCAGACGATGATGCAGGCTCAACACCTCCTGCCTTAGCTGCTATTGTGCTTTTGGCAGAAACAGCCGATGCATCACCACCACCACCATCAGTACCAGCTGCGCCCCCCTGCCTACGTCCGCAGCCTCTTCCACCATACTTCCTCATGTTTGGGAAAATGTACCAAAAATACCAGCAGAGAAATGATACTGTATGAGGAGCGTACAGCTGTGTATGGTGAATGTAAAAAGTGAAATCTCTGTATATATTTTGTGAGTCACAGACGCTCATCCAGTATGTATTTCACCTTAATCCAACAAGCAGATATTTGGTACTGTATTAGAAGTGTACAGCTTTATATGTTGTTGGTGAAAATGTCAATCTCTGTATATGTATTTACGGAGTGTCACTCACACACACTGACTCTGTGTAGATGTGACCATAATAAGAACACCAGATATCCAATACTGTTTGAGAATCGGACAGCTCAATACGGTGTATGGAGAAATGTCAATGTCCGTATATGTATTTATAGAGTGTCACACACACACGCTGACTCTGTGTAGATGTGACTGTAATAAGAACACCAGATATTCGATACTGTTTGAGAATCAGACAGCAGTCAATACGGTGTATGGAGAAATGGCAATGTCCGTATATGTATTTATAGAGTGTCACACACACACGCTGACTCTGTGTAGATGTGACTGTAATAAGAACACCAGATATTCGATACTGTTTGAGAATCAGACAGCAGTCAATACGGTGTATGGAGAAATGGAAATGTCCGTATATGAATTTGCGGAGTGTCACACACACACGCTGACTCTGTGTAGATGTTACCGTAATAAGAACACCAGATATCTGATACTGTTTGAGAATCGGACAGCAGTCAATACGGTGTATGGAGAAATGGAAATGTCCATATATAGCCTAATCACCTACAGAGCTGCTGCACAAAAAAGGGTGAAAAAATCAACGCTTGCTAACTGTGCAGAGAAAAGGAAAAAAAATATTTTTGCTTTTAAAAAAGCACTCTGCACAGCAGTGTGCAAACAGCAATGCAGCTATCAGGGAGCCTTAAATATATCCTCCCCTGTCACTGCACACTATACAGTTGTGTTTTACAGTGACATTCGCTATCAGCACAAGCAATTTTTTTAACTTTTTCCCTGCCTAAACACTCACCCTATTGAGAATGATCAGGAGCAACCTCTCCCTATGCTAAGATCGGCAGAAGTAAGATGGCGGTCGGCGGTCATGGCCTTTTATAGGCACTGTGACGCCACACAAAGCCAGCCAATCACTTGCATGCTGTTAACGTCGCCTAGGCAAGGTGGAAGTCCCAGAGTGGACCCTCTGGACCGCGGCACCGAGGGGCCCCGGACGAGCAACCCAGTGGAACCGACCCCTATACAGGGATCGTTAGGAGCAGGTCCAGGGGTTCGAATGCCACGGTAGCTGGAACCAAGAGGGGCAGCTCGGAGTGCGCTACGGAGATAGGCACGGGTAGGCAGGACTGGAGCAGGAACAGACACAGGTTGGCAGGACCGGAGCAGGAACAAGCACAGGGAGGCAGGTCCGGAGCAGGAACAAGCACAGGTAGGCAGGAGTGGAGCTGGAGCAGACACGGTTAGGCTGGACTGGAGTAGGACTGCGGAAACGGACCACGGACAGCAGGACTGAGCAAGGACACGGAGGGCAGGACCAGAGTAGTAAGGCAGGACTGAACCACAGACAGCAGGACGGGGACTGGAGCACGGACAACAGGATGGAGCAGGACCGGAGTAGGACTGCAGGAACAGACACGGGTAGACAGAACCGGAGCAGGAACAGACAGGGTCAGGCAGGGCTGCAAGGAAGCACAAGGCAGAGTGAGGTAAGCCACATACAGGGCAAAACCATGGGGACTCAGAGTGCTAATGAAACATTAACGATCAGGCGCCTCCACTAAGGGAGGGCGGCCTGATATAGGTAAGGATCCGCCCCCATTGGTCCGGCAATGCTACCGAGTTAAGGCACCGCCGGAGTATAAGATCCAGCAGGGAGAGCCGGCCGTGGCCTAGGACGCATGCGCAGGAGTCACAGTGACGTCACAGGCCGCGGGCCAGACAGAGAAGGACGCCGCCACCGACGCTGGAGTGAGGGGAGCTGCGGTGCTGGTAAGTGAGTATGAAAGCGTGTGGCCGGGTGCGTGGTGGGGGCCGTGGCAGGGCGTGCGGTGGTGGGGGCCATGACAGTACCCTCCCCCTTAAGCCGCCCCCTACTGCGATTGGCAAAAAATCTCCTGAGAATGTGGGGAGCGTTAATGTTGTCCCGGGCTCCCAGGATCTCTCCTCAGGACCAAAACCCTTCCAGTCAATAAGAAAAAAGGTCCTTCCTCTAATTTTTCTCATTGCAAGGATGTCTCTTACCTCGAAGGTGTTGTCAGAACCCACCGGCCGAGGAGCAGGACATGGTGAGGGTTGGAACTGATTCAGCACCACAGGTTTCAGGAGAGAGACGTGGAAGGTGTTCGGGATACGGAGCGAAGCAGGCAACCTCAGCTTGTAGGCGACTTCGTTGACACGTTCCAGAATCTCAAAAGGGCCAATGTACCGGGGGCCCAGCTTATAAGAAGGTAATTTTAACCGGATATACCTGGATGAGAGCCAGACCTTGTCTCCGATGTGAAATGGTGGAGGATCTAAACTCCTCTTGTGTGCGTGTCTCTTCATCCGTTCACTGGCCCTTTTGAATGCCGTGTTGGTCTCAGCCCAGACCTCCGAAAATTCTTGAGACAAGACGTTGGCTGCAGGTACCTCGGAAACCGGGACTACTGGAAGAGGAATGCTAGGATGCTTGTCAAATACGACGAAGAACGGGGACTTGGTAGTGGCCTCGCCGGCATGGTTGTTGTAGGCGAACCCTGCCCAGGGAAGCAGGTCCACCCAGTCATTCTGGTGGACATTGGAAAAATGACGAAGAAATGCAATCAACGTCTGGTTTGTTCGCTCTACTTGCCCATTAGTCTGTGGATGGTAGGTTGAAGAGAAGTCCAGGGATATATCCAGAAGCCTGCACAGCGCTCTCCAAAACTTGGACGTAAACTGGACTCCATGGTCCGACACAATACGACGGGGTAGGCCGTGAAGCCTAAAAATTTGATGGACGAAGATCTTGGCTAATTTCGGCGCAGAAGGAAGGCCGCTCAGAGGAATAAAATGCGCCATCTTGGAAAAGCGGTCCACTACCACTAGAATCACCGTACAGCTGGAGGAGCGGGGCAAATCGGTGATAAAGTCCATCGCGATGCTTTTCCAAGGAGACATAGGCGCCGGCAAAGGAAGCAGCAGACCAAGCGGAGGCCAACGTGGTATTTTATTCCTAGCGCAGGAGGAACAGGAGGCAACGAAGTCTGCTACATCTTGGCGGAGAGTTGGCCACCAATAGTGCCGGGAAATGAGAGCAAGGGTCTTCTGTATTCCGGCATGGCCAGCCAATTTGGAGGAATGTCCCCACTGCAGAACTCTACTTTTGGCACTCTCCGGCACGAGAGTCTTGCCCGGCGGTGGAGAGAACAAACTTAACGGAGCCATGGTGATCATCTTCGTAGGCTCGATGATGTGAGACGGTTCCTCCCTAGCCTCGGACGGTTGAAAGGCTCGGGACAGGGCATCGACTTTGGTATTTTTGTCTCCAGGGCAAAAATGGAGCTCAAAGTCAAAGCGAGTGAAAAACAAGGACCACCTGGCCTGTCGGGGATTAAGTCTCTGAGCGGTCTGCAGGTAAGCCAGGGTCTTGTGGTCCGAGTAAATAATAAACGGGTGGACAGCTCCCTCCAGAAGATGATGCCACTCCTGCAATGCCAACTTGATGGCCAAGAGCTCATGGTCGCTAATCGAGTAATTGCACTCTGCTGCGGAGAAGGCTTTGGAAAAGAATCCACAGGGATGTAGGCGACCAGAGGGGGTCTTTTGGGACAGAACCGCCCCGGCACCTGTTGAAGATGCATCCACTTCCAACATGAAGGGTTTGCTACTTTCCGGACGAGACAACACTGGAGCTATGGAAAAAGTCCGTTTTAGCGAGTGGAAGGCCTCTTCAGCCTCCGATGGCCAGGAATGAGAACTGACCCCCTTACGAGTAAGGGCAGAGATCGGCTTGGAGAGTGACGAGAAGTGCGGAATAAACTGTCTGTAATAGTTGGCGAAACCGAGGAATCGCTGGATAGCCTTTATGCCAACGGGGCGGGGCCATTTGAGAATGGCAGACAATTTCTCAGGATCCATCTGCAGCCCAGCGTCGGAGACGATATAGCCCAGAAATGGTAGTGAGGTCTGCTCGAACAGGCATTTCTCCATCTTGGCATACAAACGATTCTCCCGGAGACGCTGCAGAACCAGGCGGACAGTCCTCCTATGAGACGGAAGATCTGAGAAGAAGACAAGGATGTCATCCAAGTACACCACGACACTGGAGTACAAAAGGTCCCGGAAGATTTCATTAACGAATTCCTGAAACACAGCTGGAGCGTTGCACAGACCAAAGGGCATCACCAGGTACGCATAGTGACCGTCACGAGTGTTAAAGGCGGTCTTCCATTCATCGCCGGCCCGGATGCGGATAAGATTGTAAGCTCCTCTGAGATCCAACTTGGAGAAGATCCGTGCCCCTCTGAGGCGGTCAAACAGCTCCGGGATGAGAGGAAAGGGGTACCGATTTTTGATAGTGATGTTGTTTAGGCCCCTGTAGTCGATGCATGGGTGCAGCGAACCGTCCTTCTTCTTAACGAAGAAAAAAACTGCTCCTGCCGGAGAGGAAGACTTCCGAATAAAACCTTTGGCGAGGTTCTCCTGGACGTACTCTGACATAGCTGTGGTCTCCGTGGGAGACAGTGGGTAAATCCTACCCCTAGAAGGGGTGGAACCAGGGATTAGCTCAATTGGACAATCGAAAGACCGGTGCGGTGGAAGGATCTCCGCCTCCTTTTTGTCAAAGACATCAGCATAGGGCCAATAGGCCGCAGGAAGCCCCGAGAGTTCTAGAGGTGGGCGTGCAGAGACGACAGGATGAATAGAGCTCAGACACCGACCTTGACACGAGTCCCCCCAGCTCAGAACCTCCCCGGATGACCAGTTGAGGACCGGCTAATGAGTCCGTAGCCACGGAAGACCGAGCAAAATAGCGTGAGACAAATCGGGCAACACGTAGAAGGCCACCCTCTCCCGATGGAGAGCGCCGACTTGCAAGACAACCTCCTCTGTGACCATGGAAATGGGTTCCCGTAGCGGTCTGCCGTCAACGGAGTCAATCCACCAAGCATTCCTCAGCGCCACCATGGGAATCCGATATTTGTCCACCACTTCACGCCGGATAAAGTTGCCTGCCGAGCCCGAATCCACGTAGGCCACCTCGGACCCACGCCTCTCCCCTGAAAGCAAAAGAACAGATAACGTGAGGGCTTGAGAGGAGTCATAATCACCTAGGTAGGCCTCTCTTACCTGGCCTAGGCAGAGGAGTTTCCCGTCCTCTCAGGGCAAGAACGGATGAAGTGCGATGCTCCTCCACAATAAAGACATAAACCTTGCGCCCGTCTCTGTCTCTGACATGTCTCAGCCATCCGTACCCGGTCCACCTGCATGGGCTCGGGAGGAGGAGCGTGGGCAGAACCTGCTGGTCGTGGAGTAAAGGACCTATCAGAAGATGAGGCTGGCCTGGTGGATCTCCTATCCCTAGCAGACTCCCGCGCGCGCTCCTGAAAACGGAGGTCAATGCGAGTAGCCAGGGAGATGAGGTCCTCAAGAGTGGAGGGAGTATCCCGACCCACCAATTCATCCTTTATTCTGCCCTACAGCCCACGCCAAAATGCTCCTACCAAAGCCGCATTATTCCAACCCAATTCAGATGACATTGTGCGGAACCGGATGGCATACTGACCGACCGTCAGGGTGCCCTGGTGGAGGTTGAAAAGGGACTCGGTAAGAGAGGCTACCCGTCCTGGCTCATCAAATACCTTATGAAAGGTATCCAAAAAGACCTGGATATTTAACACCATGGGATCATTCCTCTCCCAAAGAGGATTGACCCAAGACAGAGCCTTCCCCTCCAGATTGGAGATGATAAAGGCCACCTTGGCCCTATCGGAGGGGTACTGGTGAGGCAGAAGCTTGAAGTGTAGGCTACATTGGTTTAAGAAGCCTCTACACTGTTTGGGATCACCACTGTATCGGGGAGGTTTGGCAAGGCGAGGAGAGGGAAACGAAGCAGACCGGGGGAGCGACAGCGGCCGCAGCGGCGGACTGGAGAGCCACCAGACAATTTTCCACAGAAGCCATATATGACAGAATATGGGACTGAGCATCCCGCTGCTGGCCTAGCTCCTGCTGGAGACTGGCCAGTTGGGCAGCATTTCCCGGATCGGCGGCCTGAAGGGTGACAGACGTGACTCCATAGACTTCATTACGGACATGATTCGTCCCTGGTTCTCCCGTAAGAAGAGCAAATCCTTTTCAGCGGGAGCAGAGGTACCAGCGGGATCCATGGCTTGATCGTACTGTTAGCGCCGCCTAGGCAAGGTGGAAGTCCCGGAGTGGACCCTCTGGACCGCGGCACCGAGGGGCCCCGGATGAGCAACCAAGTGGGACCGACCCCTATACAGGGATCATTAGGAGCAGGTCCAGGGGTTCGAATGCCACGGTAGCCAGAACCAAGAGGGGCGGCTCGGAGTGCGCTACGGAGATAGGCACGGGTAGGCAGGACCGGAGCAGGAACAGACACAGGTAGGCAGGACCGGAGCAGGAACAAGCACATGTAGGCAGGACCGGAGCAGGAACAAGCACAGGTAGGCAGGACCGGAGCTGGAGCAGACACGGTTAGGCTGGACTGGAGTAGGACTGCGGGAACGGACCACGGACAGCAGGACTGAGCAAGGATACGGAGGGCAGGACCGGAGTAGTAAGGCAGGACGGGACCACAGACAGCAGGACGGGGACTGGAGCACGGACAACAGGACGGAGCAGGACCAGAGTAGGACTGCAGGAACAGACATGGGTAGACAGAACCGGAGCAGGAACAGACAGGGTCAGGCAGGGCTGCAAGGAAGCACAAGGCAGAGTGAGGTAAGCCACATACAGGGCAAAACCACAGGGACCCAGAGTGCGAATGAAACATTAACGATCAGGCGCCTCCACTAAGGGAGGGCGGCCTGATATAGGTAAGGATCCACCCCCATTGGTCCAGCGGTGCTACCGGGTTAAGGCACCGCCGGAGTATAAGATCCAGCAGAGAGAGCCGGCCACGGCCTAGGACGCTTGCGCAGGAGTCGCAGTGACGTCACAGACCGAGGCCGGACAGAGAAGGAGGCCACCGCCGATGCTGGAGTGAGGGGAGCTGCGGTGCTGGCAGGTGAGTATGAAAGCGTGCGGCCAGGTGCGCGGTGGGGGCCGTGGCAGGGCGTGTGGCGTGGGGGCCGTGACACATGCCCTTCTCTAACATGGTGGGGGCCGCTGCCGATGTAATCACGTTGCCCACAGTGTGCGTCCTTCATGATTGGCTGAGAATAAGCGCTAGAAAGATTGTGGAAATGCGACTTTGGCGCTCAAGTCGACGACCTCATGGCCGACCTCACGCTATGGTCAGGTTTCGATCGCCGAAACCTGACTTTAGCAAATGTCGGCGGATTCTGAATTTGGCCAACCCGTTTCACTCAACTCTACTTCATATACTTCGGACTCCGGATATATGATAGCTGTAATTGTGTAGGGTTCTGTTTCCCAGAGTGAATCGAGTTTCCCTGTACTGTGGCACTTCTTTAGCCAGACTTTGTCTCCAAGGTGAAGTGGGGAAGCTTTAGCTCTTTGATTGTAGCTCTCTTCCTGTTGATGGTGAGCTTCTCCCATGTGGTGATCATCGATCTTCTGGGCTTCATGTATTCTTCGCTGATGCTCTGAGACCCAATCAGTTTTAGGCAGGGGATTGATCACATCGGGAACCTGGATTCCCAAAGCATGATCTTTTGGGAGTTGACCTTGTCTTCCAAACATCAAGTAATATGGCGAGTAGCCGGTAGAACAATGGACAGTATTGTAGGTTTTCACAAGCTCATCAAGTAGTTGAGGCCATTCAGCTTGTTTGGTAACAGATGCTGTTCGAAGCATATTAATGAAAGTCTGGTAGACTTTCTCACAAAGGCCATTCCCTTGTGGTTGATAGGCAATGATTTTTAGCTTCTTGCACTCATGGAATTGGCAGAGTTCTTGAAATAGTTGAGACTCAAAGGCAGGTCCATGGTCTGTGAGGACTTCTTCAGGGCGGTTGTAATATCTCACATATTTGTGGTAGAAGGTGATAGCTGTAGTCTGAGCTGTAAGGTCTTTCACTGGTATAATGGCAACCCACTTAGTATAGTGGTCCACCATGGTAAGGGCATAAGTGTAGCCCGAACGAATTGGAGCTAGCTTCACGTGATCAAGAGCAACTAGTTCATTCAGTTTCTGAAAATGGATTGGATGAAGAGGAGCTCTGGCATCTTTCTTACCAGCTTTAGTGAGATTGCAAGCTGATCATGCACTACACCAATTCTCTATATCTGAACACATCCCAATCCAATAGAAGCATTGGCGTATGGTAGCTTCAGTTTTGTGTACGCCAAAGTGCCCAGACTGGTCATGGTAGGCATCGAGAACAATTCTGGCATCTTGCCGTGGGATTAGAATCTGATGTAATCTTTCACCTGAAACAGGGTCCAGAGAATTGCGCAAGATCAAGCACTTTTGAATGAAGAGTCTTTTGCGCTGTCTCCATATATGATTAAGCTCAACATCAGGACATCGCCTGCATTGTTGGGCAGGTATTCTCCCAGTAGTCAGGTATTCATACATCTCTCCTAGGACATGAGACTCCTTTTGAAGGGTTTGCCATCTCAATGGATCTTGGGACAAATCCGGTTTTGGTTGAGAGACTGCATCAGTTTGTGTAGCAGCAGTGGCGTTCTGTATAGCAAATCTTAGATAGAAAGGAGGCATCTCGACATCTTCCCACTGATCTTCCTCAGGAGGCTCTTCTCCTATGGGCAAACGAGATAACACATCTGCATTGATGTTGATCTTGCCACTGCGATACTTAATGTCAAAGCAGAAACTCGCCAATCTTGAAGCGCATCTCTGCTCCAGAGCACCTAGCCATGCAGTATTAAGGTGAGCGAGAGGATTATTGTCCGTGTAAACGGTGAAGGGGGTAGCCGCGAGGTAATCTTTGAACCTCTAGGTGACGGCCCACACAAGAGCTAGCAGCTCTAACTTGAATGAGCTGTAATTGTTATCATTCCTCTCAGCGCCTCTCAAGCTTCGACTGGCATAGGTAATGACTCTCTCTTTGCCATTCTGGACTTGTGATAGTACGGCCCTGAGGCCTTGATAGCTGGCATCCATGTAGAGACTGAAAGGGTAGCAGTAGTCAGGATATGCCAGAATTGGAGGGGAAGTTAGTAAGCTTTTCAGCATCTGAAAGGCAGTTTCTTGTCGTTCAGACCAATCAATTGCAAGTCTTCTGTCGTAGTGTTCTCTAGGGCAACCTCGTAGCAGTTCTGTAAGTCGTTCTGCTATCTGTGCAAAATGAGGGATGAAGCGGTGGTAGTAGCCTGCCAATCATAGGAAACTCTTGACTTCTTTCACAGTTCTTGGCGTATCCCAGTCATTCACAGCTGATATTTTGTCAGGATCAGGCTGGATACCTTCGGTAGTTACAACATGACCCAGGTATTTGACCTTCGGCTTGAGCAGATGGCACTTTGATGGTTCGTTGAACAGCTTTCCTGTAAGGGGGAGAAGCAGAAGGGAGAGAAGCATGCAAGGCAGGGAGCAATTCAGGAAACACATGACGCATAACATTCATGCCTAGCCACTACTGCTGTTGCATCTCCCTTAGCCTCAGTAACAATTACACCTTGACCTGGTAACTTACGATCCCCAATTTGGATGACGGGTTCCCAGTAGCTTAGCTGGGGAACAGATTGACCATTACTTGCAATCACACATAACTTCGCTTTGCCCACTGGATTCAGAATATCATAGTCCCAATTCTTCTCAAAAGTTTGGCGGTCAATAGTGGTAACATGTGAACCAGTGTCTAACAAAGCTTCTAAGGGTACACCATCAATCCATATGGTTATATACGGGCATTTGGAGACAAACCGGGAGACCCATTGTGATGGTCCCTCTGGTCCTTTGGATTCACCTCCCGAGGGGTGGCTCTCGGCCTCAGGGGTGACCCATTTAACATATAGCCTTGATACCTATAGTTCCCAGGATGCTCACAATAAGTACAGTAGACACTATCTCCAGATGGAAGCCCTCCAGCACCTGGGCGACTAGAACGTGGTTTTGGGGACACTGCCCGACTTACGGATGACTTGCGTGGTGCAGAGGATTGGCTTTTTAGTTCCTTTAAGGCTTGGCATACAGAGTCAAGTCAAGGACTATGACTAGTGCATCTGTGGTAATAGGAGTATAACCGAGAGTAGGGGCTGGGTCATACTGTGTGGCCTGCATAAATTGAGCAGATGAATGTGGAGATACAGTGGATATTCTGGCAGCCAGGTCTAGAGAACAAGGAGCAGGAGCATAGCTGGGACAAGGTGAGTCATTTCCCACTACCCGCAAGGCTAGAGCTTTAAAGTCTAAGAAAGTCATGCTGGTGTTTTGTGCTGCTAGCATGCGAAGTTGGCTTTGTACAAGTCTAGAATCCACACTTTCTATGAATCTGTCAGTGATTATGTTTTCTGTAACAGCAGGATCTAGTTTGTCTATTTGCTGTAAAGCCCTGTATGCAGACTGAAGGGCTAATGCATAGTCCCGGAGGGTCTCACCTGGTTCCTGACGTCAGTTGTAAAAATTTAGACAAACCTCGGTAGGCGACTGGCGCTCAAATTCTTTTCTCAGGCAGGTGAGGATCTGTTCTACACTGGTCTTTTCAGTAAATGGCCACCAATGGACTTCTTCAGCAGCTGGACCTTCAAGCTGACCCAGGAGAAGTTGTACCCGCTGATGGGGAGAAAGTAGAAGAGTTCAAAAGTGTACATTAGTTTTTCTTTGAACTCAGCAAGTGTATGGGGATCTCCTCTGTAGACTGGGAGACTAGAGGTTCCTATGAAAAATGGCATGCCAGTGGCCATGACAGGGGCTGGAACCGGGTTGTCGGCATCAGCCTGTGAAACTGGAACAGTAGCTGATGACGAAGATGGTGTAGAGTTAGTGGACCCTTCCTGGTCATTATGAAGAGGGTCAGACATTTTAGTGTTAATACCGGTACTGTCTCTTTAAGAATAAGGACAACACTGTAACTTGAAGAAATGCACAATTATACAGCAACACAGTTTGCCAAATGGAAGGCTCCCCCTCTTGAATATATAACTGCTGGAAACGAGAATTTGCACTTATCTGTATAACTTGAGAGGCAGGAGAGGAGAGCAGCTGTTGCAGAAGTCGGTCACAGTGTGTGCAAAACAGGCAGGCATCGTCCAACCGTAAGAAACACAAGAATCACAGTTCTTGGCTTCACACAAAAATACAAGCAGCAGCAGCAGAAAGACAGTCTTTAGCAGTAATTACTAGTAAGATAGAGGTTAATGAGCAGTGCTGGGAATTGTAGTGCATTAGCAGTAAACAGGAACAGAGGAATAAATCCTGTCCGTGACGCCATTTTTTCAGCCGTGCAATGATCAGGCCGAATGTTCCCTGGTATCCACCTCCACACGGTGTCCGCAGCCGAAGTAATTATGACACACACCAGTCTCGGGGATAACAGTTGCTTTTATTTCAGCAGGAACGGGAATTATAACTTGCAACAAATAAGGAACAGTCTCTCATGGGTAGTCCACGGTAATTACAGTTCACACTTAGATGCTGAGATGTGATTAGGGTCTGGAGCTTTAAGAGCGCTGGACAGTGTCTTTTGGTATTTTACAGAGGGAGGAAGACGCAGCAATTAGAGATTACAGACCTGTACTTGGGGCTATCTCCACAGTGTGTCACGGCACCTGCGTAAGTACTTATAGGTGAATGTAGAAACTGTGGTGAATCCTGTCATAAAGACTTTAGATGTTGTGAACCCAGTCAGCATTTCTGTAGATGTGGTGAATCCTGTCAGCAATACTTTAAATGTGGTGAATCCTGTCAGAAATAGAATGATGTCTGTACAGGTTAGAGGGAACTTAGGCTTTTACACCTGAAGGAGATCTTGAGGTAAAAACCTTCTCCACGTGTGTTCTGCTCTCCCTGAAGGCATCCCTCAGACTAAAGAACATTCTAGACTTGCAGGGAAAAACACCTCCTCCTATTGACCATGTGACTAGGAGCTGGCCAATAGGAGACTGAATTCACATCTCAGATCCTTACAAAGCAATAATTGAGTCATTGTACACTTTCATCATTAGATGGTGACAGAACACAGCAAACGAGAAATGCATTGCATCTAAAATGAAGGTGACTAGAAATAGAGAATTACAGCTCACAAATAATGTAGAGGGCCAGTTAGAGAGTGCGCAGTAGTGTACAGAAGCTACTCACAATTCAGTATTATTAACGATACAGACACACTCTGGACGGGGTCACTACATATGTGCTTCCGGCGTGGGCTGACCGGGTGGCATGTGTCACGCATCTGGTGGTGGCTGGGGCGCTATGCGCTTGTGTGCCCTAATTATTTCCGGCCATAATCCTATTTAATGCCAGGATGTTTTCACTTAAGACAAATGCCCCTGAGGAAGGAGTAATCTCCAAAACGTGCATCGGGGTGGCTGGTGGACCACATGTGACCCCGCTGATGCACTGTGCAAGGCATATATAAATATGTATAATCTGTAATCTTGCATCTATTATCTATGTTCTCTACCTATGCAGCAATTATGGTGCATGTGCAGCACTGCTATTGCCATGATGTAGGGGGTCTTGTCCTGCTTGGATATTGTCAGTGCAGGCTTAACTTTGCATATGTGCATTAGTATCTTTATTGTTATGGGTCCCCCAGCCTTTTTGGATGGGTGCTGATGTTGTTTCCATATTTGTTCCCTGCTTTTATTTTTGTCCTGGTATATTTAATAAAGACTTTGATAATTTTCTTCTACTTCTTGGAGTCCATGACTGCTTGGTTGTGGTTTTGTTTCTCTAGTACAGTTTTTGCAGTTGATCCATATGTATACCATGAGTGATATATACTATTATTATTCTTTTACTGGTTGATTTTCTATCATTCGGTGGGTATACCATGCTTGCCTTCTATTTATGTCACTCCTGTGTGATGTAGTATGTAGAGTATCTGTCAGTTCTCCTGTGTGGTGTAGTATATAGAGGATCTGTCGACTTTCCTGTGTGGTGTAGTATATAGAGGATCTGTCAGCCCTCCTGTGTGGTGTAGTAGATAGAGGATCTGTCGGCTTTCCTGTGTGGTGCAGTATACAGAGGATCTGTCAGCTGTCCTGTGTGGTGTAGTATATAGAGGATCTGTCGGCACTCCTGTGTGGTGTAGTATATAGAGGATCTGTCAGCCCTCCTGTGTGGTGTAGTATATAGAGGATCTCTCAGCTCTGCTGTGTGGTGTAGTATATAGAGGATCTCTCAGCTCTCCTGTGTGGTGTAGTATATAGAGGATCTGTCAGCTGTCCTGTGTGGTGTACAACCCCTGGCAAAAATTATGGCATCGCTGGCCTTGGAGGATGTTCCTTCAGTTGTTTAATTTTGCAGAAAAAAAGCAGATCACAGACATGGCACAAAACGTAAGTCATTTCAAATGGGAAATTTCTGGCTTTAAGAAACACTAAAAGAAATCAAGAACAAAAAATGTAGTACTCAGTAATGGTTATTTTTTTAAACCAAGCAGAGGGCAAAATTATGGAATCACTCAATTCTGTGGGAAAAAAATATGGATTCATGAAAAACAAACAAAAAAACACTCCAACACATCACTTGTATTTTGTTGCACCATCTCTGGCTTTTTATAACAGCTTGCAGTCTCTGAGGCATGGACTTATTGAGTGTCAAACAGTACTCTTCATCAATCTGGCTCCAACTTTCTCTGATTGCTGTTGCCAGATCAGCTTTGCAGGTTGGAGCCTTGTCGTGGACCATTTTCTTCAACTTCCACCAAAGATTTTCAATTGGATTGAGATCGGGACTATTTGCAGGCCATGACATTGACCATATGTGTCTTTTTTCAAGGAATGTTTGCTGTTCTGAGTTCATTCTCTGGTCCACCAGTAGTGAGTTCTCTTTCCAGACTCCCTCTGGTGGTGACAGGAGGTGGTGAGGCTGATTTAATCAGTAGAGATCTACCACCTGATAATGATGATGACGATTGGACCTCAGGAATCTTAGACTGGATTTAAGACAGCCGACGCCCTAAGTCAGTGCTGGTGATTGCTTCTGGCTACTCAGGTCTTGGTTTTCAGCTCTGTTCCAGCCTTCTCAAAGCCAAGTGTTTTTGCTAATGTTTGCACTTGATTTTGTTGGTCTATTCAGTTTTTTGTGTGTTCAGCCGGCTGGGGCTGTGCTGAATTTCCACTCTTATTTATCTGTATTTGCCAATTTGTTTTTTAGTCCCTTATTAGATTGGCCTCTTTTTGCTCTGTCTCAGAATATTTCAGAGTGCTGATATAGTGGGAGAAGTCTAGTGACTTCAGGGTTAATTTTGTTATCAGAAGTGTTGGTCATTATTTTGTAGGGTTTTTGGCAGATTGCAGACAGTGTCTTTCCTTTCCTGTTCTTTATAGTTAGTTGGGCCCCATCATTTGCTCAGCCTATTTTCCTGCCTGTGCTTGTGTTTTCATCTTTTTTCACCGTCAATACATGTGTGGGGGCTGTCTATTCCTTTGGGGTCTGCTCTGGGGCAGTTAGTTTTCCCTTTTCTGGCTTTAGGCTTATGTAGTCCTCCGGCGGTGACGAGGCATCTAGATCATCGTAGGCACGCTCCACTGCTACTGCTAGTTGTGTGGTTAAGATCAGGTATGTGCAATCTGCATAGTTACCAACCTATCTGGTTTTCTGGGACTTAGCTTTCTGTTGTCCTCCTCGGTGACCCATTCATAACAGTTTGCGCAGATTTCATGTACACATAACAAAATAGTCCAAAACTAATAGCCACCTCAATTCAGCATATTATATCTCAATTTCTGCCACAAATTTGTGCAGACAAAACAAAGGCAAATAGGCAAAAATAAATGAATCAATAAAACCAATCATTTATTAATAAATTTCATAAAATTCTTTTTACAAGGAAATTTCTAAAAAAAGGAGTACAAATGTAATGATAGATGCTCACAGAATTAAGCTTTATGCAACATAATCACAGAATGTTTTTTCTTTTCTTTTTTAATTTTTTTTTACATACAAATTATCTCCAAATAGTGTTCATTACTTAAGCATAAATTCATTAGCTATATTTATTTAAACTTCTGTCTAAATATTTTTAGGAAAAGGCCCGATAGTTCTAAAAGCAGAAGAAACACATCTTTGATTAAATAGTGTAAAATACACACTGCTGAAGGTAAATAACAATTGGGTTTAGCTCCCTATACTATGTGTATACCATGATAATCAAAGACAAGGCTAACTAATCCTTAATGGAGTAATCACAATGCACAAATGCTCAGATAGTAGCGACTTTTGTTCTCAATGTTTCTATGATTAATTACAAATACTTATAAACAAAAATGCATAAGCTTACTTGATTGTATAAATATTTATCTAATTGTTGTAACAAAGGAACAACCTAACTGTGTGTGCGGCAAAGAAAATTTCTCCTTAATGTGAACATATCGGGTATCGGAATTCCGATACTGAGTTCCGATACTTTTTGCATATCGAATACCAGAATCAGAAGTTCCCATAATGCAATGAGCCATTTTGATTTGATTCAGCCAATGAGGAATCCTAAGAAGTGTGGGCACATCCTGTTAGGCATGTAGGCATGTTAACTAATGGCATGGCTGTGATTGGCTGAGAGCAGACCACCCAGCTGCTCCTCCCCCAGACACATGCTGAACAGTGATCTATGGAAAGTGAAACTAGTGAGGGAGGAGGAAACGACCAGTTCTCATTTCAATGCCAGAACACCCCCCCCCGGACGTTTATCTTAGAAGCAAGAGATGATATCTTGGAAACCGTGCAGACTAGCCACAGAAGGTAAATTACTTATTGTCAGCATTCTGCAGCCTAGATATGCACTGAGATTATGTGAAAAGCCCGGACAACCTGTTCTGTTATGTATTTCCGCCAAGTTGGATCGCCCGCCAGGGCTGGTGGGGTACTCGGTACCGGGCCCGTTGGTTTCAATGGGAGATGTCACGATAGCTGTGACCCGGTCCGTGGCCCTGGTCGTCCATTGTCAAAGGGAAATGTTGAACGTGTGGAGGATGATTAAAGATTATGAGTGAATGATTCGTGACGCCACCTGTGGTGTTCGGCAATGAAGATGTTAAGCCGACGCTGCAGACAGATCCTCTGGGACAGATGTTGTGGTGCAGCAATGATGTTGTGGCCCTCCACAGGTAGGGCTGTAGTCCCAGGGCAGTGTAGATGGAGAGGTAGTGAAGAGACGTAGATGGTGCAGTGCTAGGCACAGAGATGTACCAGTGCTGAGTGTGTTGGCGCAGGAATAACTGGAGGACACCAGGGCATGTAGTTCCAAAGCTTAACTCACAGTCTGTTGTGCATACAGGTGCCCGCATCCGTGCCATGTCCTCCGGGCCAGGGGCTCAGTCAACCTCCAAGCTAGATGAAGCACTCCATTCAGAGGTCGCATTAACGCCTGTCTGGGCGTCTATGACGCACAGGCAGGTGAAAAAACGCCTTCAGATTAGTACGATACGTCCACGGGGCGGAGGCGGAGCGACTCATGTCATCGCGGCGCGCCCTCTGTGCTTGTCTCTGAGCTGAGCCGTGAAGTGGCGGCCGGACAAAGCCAGCGGCGGCCGCAGCCTCCCATCACCCTCCGCAGTGCTGCCGCCGCCATGTATGTGAGCAGCGCGTCCTCCTCCACACCCCGCCTCCTCTCCCACCGCTCAGGCGACAGCCCCAGCCGGAGCCATCTTTGTTCGTTATGGTAGTCTCCCCTTCCCCCTCAGAGGTTTCTCCAGCTGCGCGGAAGTTACTGTGCCTCCTGGCTCCGCCCCCGGCCTCTGGCCTCACCACTCGGCGTATCCGGTCGGGCAGGGCAGCGTGTTCTGTGGTGTCTGCTGCACTCTCACACCGTGCTGCCTGCTGGAAGTGCCGGGGACAGGAGGCGACACAGCAGCATCAGCCATAGACATACACCTTCTGACCGCACACCCCCCTTCAAGGGTCAGTGGTTTCATCCTCAGCGCCATAGTTCTGCGTTCTAATCCCTTCAGTACAAGAAGGGCAGGGGTCCGGCGAGGTAGAAGGGCACGAGCCCGCAATGTAGGGCAGGGGTCCGTCCCGGCGAGGTGGAAGGGCAGGGGTCCGTCTCCGGCAAGGTGAAAGGGCAGGGGTCCGTCCCCGGCGAGGTGGAAGGGCAGGGGTCCGTCCCCGGCAAGGTGGAAGGGCAGGGGTCCGTCCCGGCGAGGTAGAAGGGAACAGGTTGGACCTTCTAGCTCGCAGGCTGGCCTGTCCCCTTCTCGTACTGAAGGGATTAGAACGCAGAACTCTGGCGATGAGGACGAAGCCAGCTAGAAGGGCACGGGTCGGGGTCTAGCTGTCTGTGAAGCTGCTGTGGACATGTCATCACTGCAGCTAAAACGCTCTGTCCAGCGCATCTGTAGAGTAACGGACACGTGACCCACACGACTGACGTCATTGCGGCGCGCTCTCTCTGTGCATCTCAGCGTGTGTAGTGCAGCGGCGGCTGTACGGACACGTGACCCCCGCGCCCTCTCTCTGCTTCCCAGCATGTGTAGTGCAGCCAGCACGGCTTCAGGACACGTGACCCCCCGCTCCGTGCTCCATAGTACCGGCCATGTTCTCAGGGTGAGTGTGCTCAGCTCGCTGTATGACAGAAGTGCCGACTGAGTATGCCGTATGACAGAAGTGCCATCTGCCAAACAAACCCTACTGACAATTATAGGATTTGTTTGGCTTCTGTTCTGCTGCCTGCCTCGGACTTTTGGATGGATCTCTGCTGGCCACCCTTTTTTTAATAGCACGGCAATGTATACCCCTGTATGGCCAATTTTAATTCATACAAATTGCGTACTCCTCCGTGGTGAAAAATACTCCTCAAAAATATTGGGAGGAGTATTTTTACTCCTCTGAAAAATATGTAGCGCGACCTCTGACTCCGTTCCAACACTCCGCCAACATGTGCCTTTTCTGAACATCTCCCTCTATTGCTACACAACCCCTTTAACATAGTCAATATCTTTGTAACTCCGAACGTCTTAAAAAAAAAAATAATTCCTGCTATTCCATTTGATTGGGCTAAACCTCTATGCCTTTAATATCTCCTCCACCTCCCCCAATACATTCTACATTATTCTTAGTTGTTTTCCTTCATGTAGCATTAACCTACAAGGAAAGAAAGGGTTTATTTTAATTCCTATATTTCTGTCCCATTGACTTGCATTGGTTTCCGGTATCGGAATCGGCGATATCCGATACTTTTTGGGAATTGGTCCGATCCAATCCGATCCGATATTTCCCGATATCGGAAGGTATCGCTCAACACTAGTCATGTACCTCTTCATTAATCAGGAATATCTGAACAATGCCTTCTTGATGGATGGTACCCATTGTGTTTTATATAAAGGGAAGCTATCAGCACGTTTAACCATAAAATTGGTGGTCTTGTCTTACAGTATTTATATATTGCGGACATAGCAGCATGTTGGGCTCCAAGAATGATTGTCTCTGGTGGGCCCAAGGTATTCAATTCTGATTTCGGTAAGTGGTTCATATAAGCTTTTATTTTGAAGACACATTTGCTTCATATGGTTGAAAAAAGACTGCAGAGTCCAAAGACGTGTGGGGAGTGCAGAATCCAACTTTTGTTTCTTTGTAAGTTTGCTTTCCATTTCATTTGGTTTAATATGATTCTCATCTTCCCTCCGCCTAATAAAACATTAATAAATTTATTTGCTTGATAAAGGATCCTCATTTCATGATAGCACCGGTCTTCAAGAACAGAACGATGAGCTCCCTGATTGGAATCCTCAGTTTATTCTTGACCCTCACAGCAACAAGTAAGTTTTCTGATACAATTTAATGTGAAAATCATATGGTATTTTTATTCTTTATTATTTATTGAGTATGTGATTGAAGATTTTTCTTGAATGCCACTGATCTCAGTGACGTTGTAGCCAAATATTGTTTCGACAGACAAGAATGTAATGAATGATTAATCCACTGACTGATGTGCTGTTCTCTATAGGTGACGCGCTCTCGTGTATAAAGTGCATTTCCCAATCCTCCACATGCTCGGGCAGTAGAGTGACTTGTCGATCAGGCAACGTATGTGGATCTGAATATGCTGAAGCCATTGTTGGTGAGTGATAGGATTATCTCCATTTATTAGCGTTTCTTACATTATGCATAAAGTTATTCTCCCTTACTCAATTTCTCACCATTTTTGATAAGTGAATGCACACATTCTTGTACACAGGGCAGCCATATTTTTCCAAGTGCAGAGTTCATTATTTTTTTGTGTGTGTAAAAACCTGTAGTTGCTATTTGTACAATATTGTGGTTCATACATCTTTACAATAATTTTTTATTTCATTCTCAGTGAAGCGGAATGTACATGGGTCGCCCTCCCAGGGCTGTGGGGTACTCGGTACCGGGCCCGATGAGCATCAATAGGAGATGTCACGGCAGCTGTGACCCGTCCCGTGGCCCTGGGCGCCCATTGTAAAAGGGGTTGTTTCAGTGTGCTTGTGGTGATGAAAGTTTATAAGTGATTTGTGACGCCACCTGTGGTGTTCGGCAATGAAGATATAAGCCGACGCTGCAGACTGATCCTCTGGGACAGATGGCGTGGTGCAGCAGTGATGGTATAGCCCTCCACAGGCAGGACCGTAGTCCCAGGGCAGAGCAAATGGAGTGACACGTAGATGGTGCAGTGTCAGGTATAAGGGATGTAGGAGTGCTGGGCAGGTTGGTGCAGGAATAAGTGGAGGACACCAGGGCATGTAGTCCCAAAGCTTTACTCACAGTCTGTTGTACAAACAGGTGCCTGCCTCTGTGCTGTGTCCTCCGGGTCAGGGACTCAGTCAACCTCCAGGCCAGATGGAATACTCCTTTCCAACACTCCGCCAATATGTACCTTTCTGAACGTCTCCTCTTATAGCGCCTTTAGGTGAAGTACTCCTAGTACTGAGTTACACTGGAGTTCCTCCTGTCCGATGTTCTTATGATCCCTACTTGCACGGCAGACAGCTGTAGCCTGCTTCGGGGACTCCTTGCTACCAAGTCCCGGCTCACTATTATGTTGCTGTTGTGCCCCCAAGTCTTGTGTGGGAATAAAGTGGTCACTACTTCTATTCCTCCGGTGTCTGCTGCAGTACCATTAGTATCCATACAACCTCGGGGACCTGGCCCTGGCCTTGCGCTTAGAACTTCTAGGAAGGGTTCTCTTCTAACCCACATCCTCTGTTCTCTTTTACTCCTCACGTTCCACACTGATCTTCCTCTCTATGGAGAGTCAGGCTTCCTGTCTACGTTGCTCTCTCTTCCTTTCCCTTGCCAGCAGACCCAGGTCACTGGGATCTGCTGCAGCACTTCCATCCATCTATCCCTCTCTCCGGGGATCTTCTTCTCTCCAACTCTCTAACCAACTGACTGACTAATCTAAACTCTTCCCATTCTTTGTAATGTCATCTAACTCCACCCACCTCCCAGCAGGTTTCGTGTTCCAAGCAGGGAGCCACCAATGGGTGATTTGCTATACTGCAAGCAGGGAGCCGCCAAAGGTGCTTTGCTACACTACTTTGTGGTGTGGAGTGCAGGTGTTGGAGCGTGGTCAGGAGTCTCCACCTTACCTGGATGGTGGGATACCACACCTCAGGAGGAGGTGCAGTACCTCTGTGGCGACTGAGCCTCAGGGGTGCCACATACCCCCCGTTAAACATAGCACGTCCGCGGGCTGCAAGGTAAACAAAATTGACATTACAGGAACATACAAAATTTTTATATTGCATAATAAACACGTCTTATCTAATCTTCTCAATATGAGAGGCAATCATTCTTGAACGTTACAAACAATTTAACTGTCTTTCTATATTTAAAGTTATGCTACCTAATTTAAAGTGCTATGGAAGCAAATTCACCATCAGAACACATTTTCTAGTGACTCATTTCTTTTTTGTTATCTGTTACACTTTCCACTTTCTTAATGAGTGACAACCGTCAACACCTGGTTCGTCACCTACATACTTTTACTCAATTTTCACATCTTTATTCATGTATTATAAAACATTCTCTATATCTCTTTCTCAATTGGACCCTATAAAACCTGTCATTAATACTGTTACTACATATTATCATTTTCTAGTTTCCTGTTCAAAAATACTAAGCATTATTCATAAGTGCAAAGAATAGACATTGGTCCAGCCATTATGTCTTGAAATGTCCTTATAACGAGGTAGTCCTTGTTCAAGGGAAGGTTCCTATGTAAAACCAAGAGAAAGCACCTAAAGAGGTGCAAACTATTTACAATGGCAGTTCCGGATCACTCAGCATCCATGATCTCCACTGTTCCAGTATGCAAAACGCTGCCAATAAAACTGGGCAACAACGGGATCAACAAATAAACATCATAATCAAAAATAGAAAAATATTCGAGAAAACTGAAAAAACAGGCACAATGGTGCAAATACCCTCATGGGCAACAAAGTTAGTTTACTTTAAGTTACTAGTGGTGGTCCCCTCCTGGGGTGAAAAACGAGTTGGCAGACCGCAGGTACTTTTCCTCCCAAGGGGTGAAATTGGTGACCTCCTGTACTCTTGGCTGCGGGACTGGTGCTGATGCAGCTTGGCTTATGGGGGCAGGTACCCGCACGGCTTTGGTGAGGACTGTGGGCGGAGGAGCAGCAGGTTGCTTCTGCCTGTAACTTTCGATGAATTCCTCCGGAATACTGTGTACATTTAGGGCATACCACCCCCTTAACCCCTCATGCCGGGTGAAAGTCACGTAGTCCCCTGGGTATAGGTTCCGGGCAGGGTGTCCCTTTTTCAGATGGAACTCCACATCTCTCCGACTAAAGAACAGGTCGGAGATCTGTTTGGGGTCAGAAATAAAGCCAAACCCCCGTTCATGGTTCACATTGAGAACCTGGCCCCATCCTGCCGAATCCCGGGGACCGTAGTGACCAGCACGGGTTTTTTCTTTGCGGGCTAGGTCAGGGCCCAGCACAGACAACCTTCTCTGTTCACTCTCCCGCTGCTCGGCTGCCAGTTGTCGGATGGTCTCCTGGCAGTGAGCCTTCACCACTTCCTCCTCTTCCCGGGACTGATCTCTGCCCACCCTAGCCCATGGTACTATGGCTAGGGGCTCCGGTCCTCTCCCCGGGGGACTGGTATCCCGGTCCCAGACCAAATCTAGCACGACCTGGCCAGCCGCTGCGACCACGGTACACCCCAAGATCTTCCCAGGGGTAGGGACGCCAGACGTACCTGGAGCCTCCTGGCGGCACTCCGGTGCAGATTGGAGATAGCCAGCGGCAGCGGGGATATCCACCGGGATGGGCCGGTGAGGCGGCAGAGGTGCCGGCGGAACAGGTGGCGGCTCCGGGTCCGCGGGGGTCTCTGGTGGGCTCTGCGCAGCCGCGTCAGGTCCAGGCGGAAGCTCTTCTTCCTCTGCTTCGGCCCCCTTGGCAACATGGAGCGGCAGGGAGATGCCCGCAGACGCTGCCAGGGTCATTGCAGGTGCTACCGGGTCTTCCTGGGGGAGATCCGGTTCAGCGGTGACAGGTACTGGTGATGCGGGTACCGCAGGTGCAGGCCCCTCCTGGGCGTGCTGCAGGTTCAGTGTCCATAATGCTTCCTGCCTCAGTCGCAGGTGGCCCATCAGCTGGGTTATCTTGTCCTCCAGCTGTTGGCGGTTCATCCCGGAGACGGGGTCGGAGCCTTCAGCCATAACGCCGGGGAGATCCAACTCATCCTCCATGCACTCCACAGGCCTCCACCCTTCTCCTTCCAAGATGGTGTTCTGGCATTCTTCCTCCTTCCTTGGCTCTTTTCCCGCCACTGGCATCCGCTCCTCCTTCTGGGGGCGGCGTCTTCTTCCTACTCCTCCATACCAAGCCAGTATACGAACCCCTCGGGGGGTGGGCCATGTTGCTGTCGCATAGAAGTTCAGACAGGGGAGGCCCAGGACAGTCCGCGCTCTTTTCTTAGGACCACCCATATTACCACGCCCTTCTTCACCGCACCGGTGGCCATTTTAAACATTCATTTCACAGTCTATTAAATTGGGTCTTCTGCACATTTTCAAAAGATTCGAGTATTAGGCACACAGAACCCGATGGCATCGGGTCTCGTTGTCCTATTCGTGACGCCAAATAATGGGTCGCCCTCCCAGGGCTGTAGGGTACTCGGTACCGAGCCCGATGAGCTTCAATAGGAGATGTCACGGCAGCTGTGACCCAGTCCGTAGCCCTGGGAGCCCATTGTAAAAGGGGTTGTTTCAGTGTGCTTGTGGTGATGAAAGTTTATAAGTGATTTGTGACGCCACCTGTGGTGTTCGGCAATGAAGATATAAGTCGACGCTGCAGACAGATCCTCTGGGACAGATGGTGTGGTGCAGCAGTGATGGTATAGCCCTCCACAGGCAGGGCTGTAGTCCCAGGGCAGAGTAAATGGAGTGACACGTAGATGGTGCAGTGTCAGGTACAAGAGATGTAGGAGTACTGGGCAGTTTGGCACAGGAATAAGTGGAGGACACCAGGGCATGTAGTTCCAAACCTTTACTCACAGTCTGTTGTACAAACAGGTGCCTGCCTCCGTGCCGTGTCCTCCGGGTCAGGGACTCAGTCAACCTCCAGGCCAGATGGAATACTCCTTTCCAACACTCTGCCAATATGTACCTTTCTGAACGTCTCCTCTTATAGCGCCTATAGATAAAGTACTCCTAGTACTGAGTTACACTGGAGTTCCTCCTGTCCAATGTTCTTATGAACTCTACTTGAACGGCAGACAGCTGTAGCCTGCTTTGGGGACTCCTTGCTACCAAGTCCCAGCTCACTATTATGTTGTTGTTGTGCCCCCAAGTCTTGTGTGGGAATAAAGTGGTCACTACTTTATTCCTCCGGTGTCTGCTGCAGGACCATTAGTATCCCTATAACCTCGGGGACCGGGCCCTGGCCTTGCGCTTAGAACTTCTAGGACGGGTTCTCTTCTAACCCACGTCCTCTGTTCTCTTTTACTCCTCACGTTCCGCACTGATCTTCCTCTCTATGGAGAGTCAGGCTTCCTGTCTACGTTGCTCTCTCTTCCTTTCCCGTGCCAGCAGACCCAAGTCACTGGGATCTGCTGCAGCACTTCCATCCATCTTTCCCTCTCTCCAGGGATCTTCTTCTCTCCAACTCTCTAACCAACTGACTGAATGACTAATCTTCCCGCTCTTTATAATGTCATCTAACTCCACCCACCTCCCAGCACGTTTCGTGTTCCAAGCAGGGAGCCACCAATGGGTGCTTTGCTATGCTCCAAGCAGGGAGCCACTGAAGGTGCTTTGCTACACTACTTTGTGGTGTGGGGTGCGGCGCTTAGAAACCCACTGTTTACCTTGGTTACCAGCTCCAGCTCGCTGATGGCTGGTCTCCCGCCTGCCACACGCAGCGATGCGTGCTGGCCCGCGGGAGACCAACGATCAAGAAAATGTCCAGGGCTTTCCACAACGATCAGCGATACCCGGCAGGGAGGCCGGTCACTGATAGGTGTCACACACAGCGATCTTGCTGGTGAGATCGCTGTTGCGTCACAAAACTTGTGACTCAGCAGTGATCTCACTAGTGAGATCGCTGTGTGTGACGGGGGCTTAACGCTATACTCTCTGTGATCACTTTGTTCATGGCAAGTAACGAGTTAAATAAGCTTTGCAAACACTCAATTCCCTCTGCTACAGCTCTTTTAGCAGGGATGTTGCTGAAGATCATCATCTCCGGTCAAAAAGCTATAAAGATGTGAACGGACAGTGCAAAGATGAGAAGCGGTTAATGCACACTAGGGTGACCGGATCTCATATGGGGGGAAAAAATGTCGGAATCTTGTTCGTCTGGACCCCACAAAATGATTCCCCTTTCCAGATATTGAGATAGCCAAAATTTGAGCTCGATCAAACGACGTTAACCCGTGCCGCTCGTCGCTACCAAATTGAGGTATTTTAAGATTTAGGTATTTTGCATAGTCTGTTAGACTATAAAGAATGTGCCAACAACATTGCAGAAATAGCCCTGACCAAATTTTCGAACCATTTGTGGTATTTGAATGCAGAGTTGGTGGGATTATCGTTTTTTGATCCCACCATTACAGACAATGAAAAGTTGTTAATGGTTAATAAATTGCCCAGTAGCACAGATGAACCATCAGAGCACGCTAACCTACATGAGTTGATAATTTTACATAGTTATCTAATCTATTCTAGAGCTTTTGTTAAAGTAGTTTTTGAAACGTCAGAATATAATGCTCGGCATTTGCTTACAACTTGCAGGACATATTGCTTTTGTTCTTCATCTTTTGTCAGAAGGTCGTTAACGTCGGTTACTTCCTACCTCTTTTAATTTTTCTTTCCTAACTTTTGGATTTACAACCCTAGCGTGCTCTGATGGTTCATCTGTGCTACTGAGCAATTTATTAGCCATTAACAACTTTTCATTGTCTGTAATGGTGGGATCAAAAAACGATAATCCCACCAACTCTGCATTCAAATACCACAAATGGTTCGAAAATTTGGTCAGGGCTATTTCTGCAATGTTGTTGGCACATTCTTTATAGTCTAACAGACTATGCAAAATATTTAAATCTTAAAATACCTCAATTTGGATTTTTTCAAACTTTGAGCGACGAGCGGCACGGGTTAACGTCGTTTGATCGAGCTCAAATTTTGGCTATCTCAATATCTGGAAAGGGGAATCGTTTTGTGGGGTCCAGACGGACAAAATTCCGACATCGATTTTTTGTGGTCACCCTAATGCACACTCTATTGGCAAGCAGCAAACCACAAATCAGAATTGACCCCTATTAACCCCTATATTTTGAAAAATATTTGCTTATTTTCATCTATTTGTTTCTTAACCCCTTTCTTGACTAAAAAAAATAAATAAAGGGAGTAAAAAAACCCATAATTTCTCCACCATGATTTGAGCGTCAAAACTGTGCTGAGTAAGGCTGGTTTCACATTAGCGCTTTTAAAGCGCACGCACGGCCGGGGGTAGCTCCGCCCCCGAGCCGGCTCTCTGCCCGGCGTGCCCGCCCCTTGCTTGTAGCGCCGCCTCCTAGCGGACAGCGGCGCCTGCGATCGGCGCACCCTATCTTTAGCATAGGGTGCGCAGATCGTGCGCAGGCCGTGCGCTAGTTGCGCTTTGACCTGCGCTGCGCACTTTTGACGGTGCGCCGTGCGCGCCAAAATCGAACTTTTCGGATTTTGGCATGCACGGCGCACTGTCAAAAGTGCGCAGCGCAGGTCAAAGCGCAACTAGCGCACGGCCTGCGCACGATCTGCGCACCCTATGCTAAAGATAGGGTGCGCCAATCGCAGGCGCCGCTGTCCGCTAGGAGGCGGCGCTACAAGCAAGGGGCGGGCACGCCGGGCAGAGAGCCGGCTCGGGGGCGGAGCTACCCCCGGCCGTGCGTGCGCTTAAAAAGCGCTAATGTGAAACCAGCCTTATACATGCGCCTCTAACAGAACAGGTCAGAGCCAACTTTATAAGGGGATTGGAATATGAAGAATAAAGCTAAAAAAAGAGTTTAAAAAGAATGAAGAATAAACATTCAAATAAACTGTGTAAAAGTAAGGCTAAGTTCACACTGGGTGTTTTTGCTGCATTCTTTATGATTTTTCAGCTGCGTTTTACAATACCAGCAAAGCCTATGAGATCTCAGAAATCTCATGCAACACATATTGTTTTTTTGGCACCAGAATTTTGTGTGTTGCATGTTTTTTTTGGAACAATAGAGCATGTCACTTCTCTCAGCATTTTTTCAGCATTTTCATTCATTGAAATTTTTTTCAATAATAAACTTTATCAACATGCACAAGAGACAAATCTAGCATGCCAAAACCGCAGCAAAAAACACCTAGAAAAATGCTAGAACTAAAAGAAAGAAGGAAAACACGCAGCAAAAACGCCCAGTGTGAACTTAGTCTAAAATTCCAAGCTATCAAAATGCAAAAATTATTTAAATTATATAGTCAACGCCTTAAAAAAATTTTTTTTTGAAACACCATAATTGCTATTTTGGTCAGCACAACTCATCCACAAAAAGTAATAAAAGACGATCAACATGTCATATGAACATACCAGGATTAGGAATGTTTGGTGTTTGAGAAGCGTAGGTTTCACGAAGGTTTCCACCTTAATTTTTTATTTTACAAATGTGTATATCTTTTTAATGGATTAACATTGAATTCACAATTTTATCTCTAATTGGATCTGGAACCTGGACCTTTTTTCAGTACCCCTGCAGGAAGTGTCACGCAGGGAAAAAAGTAAGCACTCCTAAAGATGGTCAAATGTAACTTTCCCTGTGTGATATGGTAAGACTCATGTCTAACCAGGTCAAAGAGATTTAACTGCCAGTGAGTACTGTGAAGAAAAGCAGAGCAAAGCATGTGCCATTACAACAACCTCTTGCTGCTCTCCTCTCACAGCACTGTCAGCTCTGCTTTGCTCCCCTTATGTTAAAAAATAGAGTGGCAATCTATTTTAAACAGCCAAATTAATAATAAAAGCATATCAGTTTGGAATTAGCATTTTTGAACTGACCTGAAAAGTCACGTGTGAAGAGCATCATATTTTTGGGGGGCTGTGGGAGCATAACACTGTGTCGGAGTTGTTGGGGCATCATACTGTGTGTAGGGGAATGTGTGCGCATAATATTGTGAGGGGGCATTGTATTGTTGGGGAAGCTGTAGACGGATCATTCACTGTGTGATATTGGGTGTCATACTGTTGTGGCATGATATTGTGTGGGGGCATCATGCTATGGGGATATTTTATAGTGTGGGGGATCTGTGGTATCTTCATATTGTGGGGAAGATTGTGGGGGTAATTTGGGACACCATACTGTGTAGGAGTGTGACTACTGGGGTATGATATTGTGTTGGGGGGTCACTGTGAAGTTGGGGGATACTATTGGAAAAAAACTGTGTAATGGGAATTCACTATGAAACTAGATGTGTATTTCCTGAAGGAAGTACAGATAGTGGTTTGAAATGGTGCCCGGGCTGCACCTTTAAGAGAGACTTGCCTGCTGCCCCTGCAAGACTTTCAACTCAGGATCCGTTTTAACTGTGGGTGCCTCTCAGGGGCCACTTTGGCCTGTGGAGCCCCTCAGGGTCTGATTAGGTGGGTGGGGCCCCTCAGGATCCAATTTGGTTGGCGGGGCCACTCTGGGCCCGATTTGGTGGGCGGAGCCACCCTGGGTCCGATTTGGAGGCCAAGGTGGCTCAGCCTCCGATTTGTAGGCCAGGGTCGATCAGCCTCCGATTTGGAGCCTGGGGTCACTCAGCTTTCGATTTGGCACGCCGGCCCTTTAAGACTCATTTCGGTGCGCCGGCCCTTTAAGAATCACTTAGGCGCGTCGGCCCTTTAAGAGCCAGTTTGGCACACTGGGCTTCTAAATCCACTTTGGCGCACATTATCTTTCAGGGGCATGCGTCATGTGATGAAGCTAGATTTGCATTTGTGCTTTGGGTTTCGCTTTAAGAGCTGATATTATCTGGCAGAAACTGTGTCCTGCTGGGGTCATGTAAAGTTCGTATTCGTCGGCATAGTAACTGGGTGTGCCTGCGCCAGGGCCGGCTCCAGGTTTTTGAGGGCCCCGGGCGAAAAAGTCTCTGTGGGCCTCCCCTTAACACATACCACGACTCATGCCGTGTGACATCCGTGGTGATGGCCAAAAACGGACTTGTCTCCGTGTGGATCACACGGACACGCATGTGATCCACACGGACACTCGCTCTGTGGCAAAACACGTTCATGTGAAGGACGCTACAGATTAGTAGTGTACGCATGAAAGAAAGAAGAGAGAGAGAGAAAGAACAGAGAGAGAACAGAAAGAAATAGGGGAATAAAGAACAGAGAAAGAAAGAGAAAGAATGGAAGGAAGAACAGAGAGAGAAAGATACAGAGAGAGAGAAAGAAAGAAGATAGAAATAACGAACAGAGAGAGAAAGAAAGAAGGAAAGAAAGAAAATAAAGAACAGAGAGAAAGAAAGAAAGAACAGAGAGAAAGAAAGGAAGAACAGAGAGAGAAAGAGAAAGAAAAGAACAGAGAAAGAAAGAGGGTAAAGAAAGAAAGAACAGATAGAGAAAGAAAGAGGGGAAAGAAAGAACACAGAGAAAGAAAAAAGAAAGAAAAAGAACAAAGAGAAAGAAAGAGTGGACAGAAAAAAAGAACAGAGAGAAAGAAAGAAAGAAAGAAAGAAAGAGGGAAAAAAGAACTTAGGGAGAGAAAAAAAGAGGGGAAAGAAAGAACGGAGAGAGAAAGAACAGAGAGAGAAAAAGAGTCGACAGAAAAAAGAACACGGAGAGAGAAAAAGAAGGAGGGGAAAGAAAGAAAGAACAGAGAGGTAGAGAGAAAAAGAGGGGAAAGAGCACAGAGAAAGAAAGAGGGGAAAGAAAGAACAGAGAGAGAGAAAGAGAGGGAAGAGAGAACAGACAGAGAGAGAGAGAAAGAACAGAGACAGAAAGAAAGAGAACAGAGAGAGAGAAAAAAAAGATTAGAGAGAAAGAGCAGAGAGAGAGAAAGAACAGAGAGAGAGAAAAAAAGATTAGAGAGAAAGAACAGAGAGAGAAAGAAACAGAAAGAAAAATTCTATAAAGATACTATAGCAGCCCAGCTCCCATTGTAGTTCCTACCTGAGCCTCCTGGTGCAGGATATATCATTATCCGCTCACATGGCCGACATCCCCGATTCCAAGGCGATCCCGCTGTCCGCGCTGTCAGAGGAGGACACGGTGATGGATATGAAGCATTCCCTGAAGTGCCTCCATGGTTCCGTCACAATCTCCTCCTGAAATTACCTAATTTCTGGTCAGCTTCCAGCACGTCACTTCCGGTAGAACGTTACGTGCAAGTTTTAAATTGCTCCTTGGGGCTCCGCTGTGTACTCCTGTGTCCCGCGGGGAAAGTATCTCTCTCAAAACCGGGATTGTCTCGCTGGATCCGGGACGGTTGGGACTCGGGAGGTATAAATGCTCCCCACCATACACCTCGTACACGCACGGCTCCGCTTTGTATGCCTCGTACACACACGGCTCCGCTCCATAAACACACGGCTCAGCTCCGTACACACAGGGCTCCGTTCCGTACATCTCATACACACACGGCTCTGCTCCATACACCTCGTACACACATGGCTTCACTCAGTACACCTCGTACACACACGGCTTCACTCCGTACACCTCGTACACACACGGCTCTGCTCCGTACACCTCGTACACACACGGCTCTGCTCCGTACACCTCGTACACACACGGCTCTGCTCCGTACACCTTGTAAACCCCTCCTGACCCCACCCAAGAACAGACACGGCTCTGCTACATCCACCTTGTAAACCCCTCCTGACCCCACAGAAGTACACACATGGCTCTGCTACATACACCTTGTTAAACCCCTCCTGACCCCACACATGTACACACACGGCTCTGCTACATACACCTTGTTAAACCCCTCCTGACCCCACACAAGTACACACATAGCTCTGCTACATCCACCTTGTAAACCCCTCCTGACCTCACACAAGTACACACACGGCTCTGCTACATCCACCTTGTAAACCCCTCCTAACCCCACACAAGTACGCACACGGCTCTGCTACATCCACCTTGTAAACCCCTCCTGACCCCACACAAGTACACACACGGATCTGCTACATCCACCTTGTAAAACCCCTCCTGACCCACACAAGTACACACGGCTCTGCTACATCCACCTTGTTAAACCCCTCCCTGACCCAACACAAAGTACATACACAGCTCTGCTACATCCACCTTGTTAAACCCCTCCCTGACCCCACTGTCCCACACATAAACGTTACCTCATCCATCCAGACCAGCACCATAATGACAAGCGACCAGCACAGCAGAGTCCTGCAGCCACCCTGATCATGTGACCCCTGACTCCTCCCCTCCTGTGACCTCATCACAGGTCCTGTGTCAACACCGCACACAAGATTACAGCCGAAGGAAGCGATGATCATTGCTGGCAGTAAGGCTGTGTGCACACGATGCAGATTTGCAGCGGATTTTACCGCGCAGAAACGTTGCATATCCACATTGTGATGTACAGTAGCCTTAAAATCAATGAAAAAAAAAACCGCTGTGCAGACGCTGCGGATTTTTCCACGCGGTTTTCCTGCGGTACAAAATCCGCAGCATGTTACTTCTTTTGTGCGGTTTTCCATCTCCCCTGTCACCAAATCTGCAGGGGGAAAACCGCAGTGGAAAACCACAGGAAAAATGGAAGAAATCCACAGGAAAAATGCAGGTCATTTGACCTGCGGATTTCTTCCATTCGGAGCGGAAAAATCCACAGGGCTAAAAAGCCTAAGGGGCTGCGTCACTGCGTGGGTCCCTCGCAGAGGGCGCAGGATGGGGTCAGTACATGGGGGGCTTGGCGGCAGCCGGCGGGTATCCCAGACAGCGTGAGTGGGACCTCCCATCTCGCCAGGGCCCCGGCACTTGCCGGGGCGCTGCCGCCGGCCCTGGCCTACGCATATCAATGAGCATAACTGCCACCTCACGACTGCCCCATGTTTTCCCTATGGCAACATTTTCCCATTAAAATGCATTGAGACAATGCATTCCAATGACAGGAAAACAAACGCAAATTGCGCAAAAACTACAAATCAGATCGACACAAAAAATACTTAGCACACCTCTCGTGGACGCTGGCTTCGAAACGACACCTCAACAGAGTCTGTGCGTGCAGCGGTTCGGGTCGCATTAATTGCGGAAATCAACTGAATAGTAATAATAATACTAGATGTGTATTTCCTAAAGGAAGTACAGATAGTGGTTTGAAATGGTGCCCGGGCTGCCCCTTTAAGAGAGACTTGCCTGCTGCCCCTGCAAGACTTTCAACTCAGGATCCGTTTTAAGTGTGGGTGCCTCTCAGGGGCCACTTTGGCCTCAGGGTCTGATTTGGTGGGTAGGGCCCTTCAGGATCCGATTCGGTGGCCTGGCTCCTCAGGGTTTTTATTGGTGGCCGGGATGACTCAGGGTCCAGTTTTGTGGGTGGGGCCCCTCATGGTCTGATTTTGTGGGTGAGGCCCCTCAGGGTCCGATTTTGTGGGTGGGGCCCCTTATGGTCCAATTTTGTGGGTGGGGCCTCTCAGGGTCCAATTTTGTGGCTGGGGCCCCTCAGGGTCCGATTTTGTGGCCGGGGCCCCTCAAGGTCAGATTTTGTGGCTGGGGCCCCTCAGGGTCCGATTTTGCGGGTGGGGCCCCTTAGGGTTCGATTTTGTGGGTGGGGCCCCTCAGGGTCCGATTTTGCGGGTGGGGCCCCTCAGGGTCCGATTTTGTGGCCGGGGCCCCTCAGGGTCCGATTTTGTGGCCGGGGCCCCTCTGGGTCCGATTTTGTGGCCGGGGCCCCTCAGGGTCCGATTTTGTGGCCGGGGTCCCTCAGGGTCCGATTTTGAGGGTGAGGCCCCTCAGGGTCCAATTTGGTGGGCGGGTCCCCTCAGGGTCCGATTTTGTGGGTGGGGCCCCTCAGGGTCCGATTTTGTGGCTGGGGCCCCTCAGGGTCTGATTTTGTGGCTGGGGTCCCTCAGGGTCTGATTTTGTGGGTGGGGCCCCTCAGGGTCTGATTTTGTGGGTGGGGCCCCTCAGGGTCTGATTTTGTGGTTGGGGCCCCTCAGGGTCCGATTTTGTGGCCGGGTCTCTCAGGGTCCGATTTTGTGGCCAGGCCCCCTCAGGGTCTGGATTTGTGGGTGGGACCCTCAGGGTCCGATTTTGTGGGTGGGGCCCCTCAGGGTCCGATTTTGTGGCTGGGGCCCCTCAGGGTCCGATTTTGTGGCTGGGGCCCCTCAGGGTCTGATTTTGTGGCTGGGGCCCCTCAGGGTCTGATTTTGTGGCTGGGGCCCCTCAGGGTCCGATTTTGAGGGCGGGGCCCCTCAGGGTCTGATTTTGTGGCTGGGGCCCCTCAGGGTCCGATTTTGAGGGCGGGGCCCCTCAGGGTCTAATTTGGTGGGCGGGGCCCCTCAGGGTCCGATTTTGTGGACGGGGTCCCTCAGGGTCCGATTTTGTGGGTGGGGCCCCTCAGGGTTCGATTTTGTGGCTTGGGCCCCTCAAGGTCTGATTTTGTGGCTGGGGCCCCTCAGGGTCTGATTTTGTGGGTGGGGCCCCTCAGGGTCCGATTTTGTGACCAGGGCCCCTCAGGGTCTGATTTTGTGGTTGGGGCCCCTCAGGGTCCGATTTTGTGGCCGGGGTCTCTCAGGGTCTGATTTTGTGGCCGGGCCCCCTCAGGGTCTGGATTTGTGGGTGGGGCCCCTCAGGGTCCGATTTTGTGGGTGGGGCCCCTCAGGGTCCAATTTTGTGGCTGGGGCCCCTCAGGGTCTGATTTTGTGGCTGGGGCCCCTCAGGGTCTGATTTTGTGGCTGGGGCCCCTCAGGGTCCGATTTTGAGGGCGGGGCCCCTCAGGGTCTAATTTGGTGGGTGGGTCCCCTCAGGGTCCGATTTTGTGGGTGGGGCCCCTCAGGGTCCGATTTTGTGGCTGGGGCCCCTCAGGGTCTGATTTTGTGGCTGGGGTCCCTCAGGGTCCGATTTTGTGGGTGGGGCCCCTCAGGGTCCAATTTTGTGGCTGGGGCCCCTCAGGGTCTGATTTTGTGGCTGGGGCCCCTCAGGGTCTGATTTTGTGGCTGGGGCCCCTCAGGGTCCGATTTTGAGGGCGGGGCCCCTCAGGGTCTAATTTGGTGGGCGGGGCCCCTCAGGGTCCGATTTTGTGGACGGGGCCCCTCAGGGTCCGATTTTGTGGCTGGGGCCCCTCAGGGTCTGATTTTGTGGCTGGGGCCCCTCAGGGTCTGATTTTGTGGGTGGGGCCCCTCAGGGTCCGATTTTGTGACCGGGGACCCTCAGGGTCTGATTTTGTGGTTGGGGCCCCTCAGGGTCCGATTTTGTGGCCGGGGTCTCTCAGGGTCCGATTTTGTTGCTGGGGTCCCTCAGGGTCTGATTTTGTGGGTGGGGCCCCTCAGGGTCCAATTTTGTGACCGGGGCACCTTAGGGTCTGATTTTGTGACTGGGGCCCCTTTGGGTTTGATTTTGTGGGTGGGTCCCCTCAGGGTCCGATTTTGTGACAGGTGCACCTCAGGGTCTGATTTTGTGGTTGGGGCCCCTCAGGGTCCGATTTTGTGGCTGGGGCCCCTCAGGGTCTGATTTTGTGGGTGGGGCCCCTCAGTGTCCGATTTTGTGACCGGGGACCCTCAGGGTCTGATTTTGTGGTTGGGGCCCCTCAGGGTCCGATTTTGTGGCCGGGGTCTCTCAGGGTCTGATTTTGTGACTGGGGCCCCTCTGGGTTTGATTTTGTGGGTGGGGCCCCTCAGGGTCCGATTTTGTGACCGGGGCACCTCAGGGTCTGATTTTGTGGTTGGGGCCCCTAAGGGTCCGATTTTGTGGCTGGGGCCCCTCAGGGTCTGATTTTGTGGTTGGGGCCCCTCAGGGTCCGATTTTGTTGCTGGGGTCCCTCAGGGTCTGATTTTGTGGGTGGGGCCCCTCAGGGTCCGATTTTGTGACCGGGGACCCTCAGGGTCTGATTTTGTGGTTGGGGCCCCTCAGGGTCCGATTTTGTGGCCGGGGTCTCTCAGGGTCCGATTTTGTTGCTGGGGTCCCTCAGGGTCTGATTTTGTGGGTGGGGCCCCTCAGGGTCCGATTTTGTGACCGGGGCACCTTAGGGTCTGATTTTGTGACTGGGGCCCCTTTGGGTTTGATTTTGTGGGTGGGTCCCCTCAGGGTCCGATTTTGTGACAGGTGCACCTCAGGGTCTGATTTTGTGGTTGGGGCCCCTCAGGGTCCGATTTTGTGACAGGTGCACCTCAGGGTCTGATTTTGTGGTTGGGGCCCCTCAGGGTCTGATTTTGTGGCCGGGGCCCCTCAGGGTCTGATTTGGTGGGTGGGGCCCATCAGGGTCCGATTTGGTGACCGGGGCCCCTCAGGGTCTGATTTGGTGGGCAGGGCCCCTCATGGTCTGATTTGGTGGGTGGGGCCCCTCAGGGTTCGAATTGGTGGGCTGGGCCTCTCAGGGTCTGATTTGTTGGGCGGGGCCCCTCAGGGTTTCAAATTGGTGGGCGTGACCCCTCAGGGTCCGATTTGGTGGGAGGAGCCCATGTGGGTCCAATTTGGTGGGCGGAGCCCATCTGGGTCCGATTTGGTGGACGGGGCTACTCTGGGTCCGATTTGGTGGACGGGGCTACTCTGGGTCCGATTTTGTGGGCGGGGCCACACTGGGTCCGATTTGGTGGGCGGGGCCACACTGGGTCCGATTTGGTGGGCGGGGCCACACTGGGTCCGATTTGGTGGGCGGGGCCACACTGTGTCCAGTTTGGTGGGCGGGGCCACACTGGGTCTGGTTTGGTGGGAGGGGCCACTCTGAGTCCGATTTGGGGGGTGGGGCCACTCTGAGTCCGATTTGGGGGGTGGGGCTCAGCCTCCGATTTGTTGGCCAGGGTCGATCAGCCTCCGATTTGGAGCCTGGGGTCACTCAGCTTTCGATTTGGCGCGCCGACCCTTTAAGACTCATTTTGGTGCATTGGCCCTTTAAGAATCACTTAGGCGCGTCGGCCGTTTAAAATCAAGTTTGGTGCACTGGGCTTCTGAATCCACTTTGGCGCATATTCTCTCTCAGGGGCATGCGTCATGTGATGAAGCTAGATTTGCATTAGTGCTGTGGGTTTTGCTTTAAGAGCTGATATTATGTGGCAGAAGCTCTGTCCTGGGGGTCATGTGAAGTTCATAGGCGTTGGCATAGTAACTGGGTGTGCCTGCGCATATCAATTAGCTTAACTGCTATTTCAATCGCCTCAGCACTGTGGCAACATTTTCCCATTGAAAAGCATTGAGGAAAAAGTTTTTTCAAACGCAAATTGCGCAAAAACTACAAATCCGATTGACACGAAAAATACTTAGCACACCTCTCGTAGACGCTGGCTTCGAAACGACACCTCAACGGAGTCTGTGCGTGTAGTGGTTCGGGCCCCATTAATTGCGGAAATCAACTGGAAAATAATAATAATAAGAAGAATAAGTTAGCAGCGTTCGGATTACAATATAGTGGTTTTTTCAAACCACTATAACTAGATGTGTATTTCCTGAAGGAAGTACAGATAGTGGTTTGAAATGGTGCCCGAGCTGCCCCTTTAAGAGAGACTTGTCTGCTGCCCCTGCAAGACTTTCAACTCAGTATCCATTTTAACTGTGGGTGCCTCTCAGGGGCCACTTTGGCCTCAGGGTCCGATTTTGTGGGTGGGGCCCCTCAGGGTCCGATTTGGTGGGTGGGGCCCATCAGGGTCCGATTTGGTGACCGGGGCCCCTCAGGGTCTGATTTGGTGGGCAGGGCCCCTCATGGTCTGATTTGGTGGGTGGGGCCCCTCAGGGTTCGAATTGGTGGGCTGGGCCTCTCAGGGTCTGATTTGTTGGGCGGGGCCCCTCAGGGTTTCAAATTGGTGGGCGTGACCCCTCAGGGTCCGATTTGGTGGGCGGAGCCCATGTGTGTCCAATTTGGTGGGCGGGGCTACTCTGGGTCCGATTTGGTGGGCGGGGCTACTCTGGGTCCGATTTGGTGGACGGGGCTACTCTGGGTCCGATTTGGTGGGCGGGGCCACTCTGGGTCCAATTTTGTGGGCGGGGCCACACTGGGTCCGATTTGGTGGGCGGGGCCACACTGGGTCCGATTTGGTGGGCGGGGCCACACTGGGTCCGATTTGGTGGGCGGGGCCACACTGGGTCCGATTTGGTGGGCGGGGCCACACTGTGTCCGGTTTGGTGGGTGGGGCCACACTGGGTCTGGTTTGGTGGGAGGGGCCACTCTGAGTCCGATTTGGGGGGTGGGGCCACTCTGAGTCCGATTTGGGGGGTGGGGCTCAGCCTCCGATTTGTTGGCCAGGGTCGATCAGCCTCCGATTTGGAGCCTGGGGTCACTCAGCTTTCGATTTGGCGCGCCGACCCTTTAAGACTCATTTTGGTGCGTTGGCCCTTTAAGAATCACTTAGGCGCGTCGGCCGTTTAAAATCAAGTTTGGCGCACTGGGCTTCTGAATCCACTTTGGCGCATATTCTCTCTCAGGGGCATGCGTCATGCGATGAAGCTAGATTTGCATTAGTGCTGTGGGTTTTGCTTTAAGAGCTGATATTATGTGGCAGAAGCTCTGTCCTGGGGGTCATGTGAAGTTCATAGGCGTTGGCATAGTAACTGGGTGTGCCTGCGCATATCAATTAGCTTAACTGCTATTTCAATCGCCTCAGCACTGTGGCAACATTTTCCCATTGAAAAGCATTGAGGAAAAAGTTTTTTCAAACGCAAATTGAGCAAAAACTACAAATCCGATTGACACGAAAAATACTTAGCACACCTCTCGTAGACGCTGGCTTCGAAACGACACCTCAACGGAGTCTGCTCGTGTAGTGGTTCGGGCCCCATTAATTGCGGAAAATCGACTGAATAATAATAATAATACTAGATGTGTATTTCCTGAAGGAAGTACAGATAGTGGTTTGAAATGGTGCCCGGGCTGCCCCTTTAAGAGAGACTTGCCTGCTGCCCCTGCAAGACTTTCAACTCAGGATTCGTTTTAACTGTGGGTGCCTCTCAGCGGCCACTTTGGCCTCAGGGTCTGATTTTGTGGGTGGGGCCCATCAGGGCCTGATTTTGTGGGTGGGGCCCCTCAGGGTCCGATTTTGTGGCCGGGGCCCCTCAGGGTCCGATTTGGTGGCCGGGGCCCCTCAGGGTCCGATTTGGTGGCCGGGGCCCCTCAGGGTCGGATTTGGTGGCTGGGGCCCCTCAGGGTCTGATTTTGTGGCTGGGGCCCCTCAGGGTCCGATTTGGTGGTTGGGGCCCCTCAGGGTCCGATTTTGTGGCCGGGGCCCCTCAGGATCCGATTTTTGTGGCCGGAACCCCTCAGGGTCCAATTTTGTGGGTGGGGCCCCTCAGGGTCCGATTTTATGGCTGGGGCCCCTCAGGGTCTGATTTTGTGGGTGGGGCCTCTCAGGGTCCGATTTGGTGGGTGGGGCCCCTCAGGGTCTGATTTTGTGGGTGGGGCCTCTCAGGGTCCGATTTGGTGGGTGGGGCCCCTCAGGGTCCGATTTGGTGGGTGGGGCCTCTCAGGGTCCGAAGTGGTGGGAAGGCCCCGCAGGGTCCGATTGGTGGCCGTGGCCCCTCAAGGTCCAATTTTGTGGTCGGGGCCCCTCAGGGTCTGATTTTGTGGCTGGGATTTGGTGGTTGGGGCCCCTCAGGGTCCGATTTTGTGGCCGGGGCCCCTCAGGATCTGATTTTTGTGGCCGGAACCCCTCAGGGTCCAATTTTGTGGGTGGGGCCCCTCAGGGTCCGATTTTATGGCTGGGGCCCCTCAGGGTCTGATTTTGTGGGTGGGGCCTCTCAGGGTCCGATTTTATGGCTGGGGCCCCTCAGGGTCTGATTTTGTGGGTGGGGCCTCTCAGGGTCTGATTTGGTGGGTGGGGCCCCTCAGGGTCCGATTTGGTGGGTGGGGCCTCTCAGGGTCCGAAGTGGTGGGAAGGCCCCGCAGGGTCCGATTGGTGGCCGTGGCCCCTCAAGGTCCAATTTTGTGGTCGGGGCCCCTCAGGGTCTAATTTGGTGGCCGGGGCCCCTCAGGGTCTAATTTGGTGGGTGGGGCCATCTGGGTCTGATTTGGTGGGCGGGGCCACTCTGGGTCCAATTTGGTGGGGGCCCATCAGGGTCCAAGTTGGTGGGCGGGGCCCCTCAGGGTCTGATTTGGTGGGCGGGGCCTCTCAGGGTCCGATTTTGTGGTTGGGTCCCCTCAGGGTCCGATTTTGTGGTTGGGGCCCCTCAGGGTCCGATCAGGGTCCAATTTTGTGACTGGGGCCCATCAGGGTCCGATTTTGTGGCTGCGGCCCCTCAGGGTCTGATTTTGTGGCAGGGGCCCCTCTGGGTCTGATTTTGTGGGCGGAGCCCCTCTGGGTCCGATTTGGTGGGAGGGGCCACTCTGGGTAAGATTTGGAGGCTGGGGTCGCTCAGCCTCCAATTTGGAGGCCGGGGTCATTGAGCTTCCGATTTGGAGGCCGAGGTCAAAGAGCCTCTGATTTGGAGGCCGGGGTCGATGAGCTTCCGATTTGGAGGCCCGGGGTGGATCAGCCTCCGATTTGGAGGCCGGGGTGGATCAGCCTCCGATTTGGAGGCCGGGGTGGATCAGCCTCCGATTTGGAGGCCGGGGTGGATCAGCCTCCGATTTGGAGGCCGGGGTGGCTCAGCCTCCGATTTGGAGGCCGGGGTGGCTCAGCCTCCGATTTGGAGGCCGGGGTCGATCAGCCTCCGATTTGGAGGCCGGGGTCGATCAGCCTCCGATTTGGAGGCCGGGGTCGATCAGCCTCCGATTTGGAGGCTGTGGTGGCTCAGCCTCCGATTTGGAGGCCGGGGTGGCTAAGCCTCCGATTTGGAGGCCGGGGTCGATCAGCCTCCGATTTGGAGGCCGGGGTGGCTCAGCCTCCGATTTGGAGGCCGGGGTGGCTCAGCCTCCTATTTGGAGGCTGGGGTGGATCAGCCTCCGATTTGGAGGCCGGGGTGGCTCAGCCTCCGATTTGGAGGCCGGGGTGCCTCAGCCTCTGATTTGGAGGCCTGGGTCGATCAGCCTCCGATTTGGAGGCCGGGGTGGATCAGGCTCCGATTTGGAGGCCAGGGTGGCTCATTGTCCGATTTGGAGGCCGGGGTGGCTCAGCCTCCGATTTGGAGGCCGGGGTGGCTCAGTCTCCGATTTGGTGTGTCGGCCCTTTAAGACTCATTTGGGTGCGCTGGCCCTTTAACAATCACTTTGGCGCGTTGGCCCTTTAAGAGCTAGTTTGGCTGACTGGGCTTCTTTTAAATCCACTTTGGCGCACACATTCTCTCTCAGGGGCATGTGTCATGTGATGAAGCTAGATTTGCATTTGTGCTGTGGGTTTCGCTTTAAGAGCTGATATTATGTGGCAGAGGCTCTGTGCTGGGGTTCAAGTGAAGTTCGTAGGCGTTGGCATAGTAACTGGGTCTGCCTGCGCATATCAATGAGCTCAACTGTCATTTCAATCGCCTCAGGGCACGTTTTGCCATTTCCTATTGAAAAGCATTGGAGACAGTGCATTCCAATGACGGGAAAAAAAATTTTCAAACGCAAATTGCGCAAAAACTACAAATCCGGTCGACACGAAAAATACTTAGCACACCTCTCATGGACACTGGCTTCGAAACGACACCTCAACGGAGTCTGTGCGTGTAGTGGTTCGGGCCGCATTAATTGCGGAAATCAACTTAATAATAATAACTAGATGTGTATTTCCTGAAGGAATTACAAATAGTGGTTTGAAATGGTGCCCGGGCTGCCCCTTTAAGAGAGACTTGCCTGCTGCCCCTGCAAGACTTTCAACTCAGGATCCGTTTTAACTGTGGGTGCCTCTCAGGGGCCACTTTGACCTCAGGGTCCGATTTTGTAGGTGGGGCCCCTCAGGTCCCGATTTTGTGGGTGGGGCCCCTCAGGGACCGATTTTGTAGCCGGGGCCCCTCAGGGTCCGATTTGGTGGGCCGGCCACTCGGGGTCAGATTTGGTGAGCGGGGCACCTCACAGTTCCAATTGGTTTGCGGGGCCCCTCAGGGTCCGATTTGGTGAGCAGGGACCCTCAGGGTCCAATTTGGTGGGCGTGGCCCCTCAGGGTCCGATTTAGTGAGCGGGGCCCCTCAGGGTCTGATTTGGTGGGTGGGGCCCTTCAGGGTCCAATTTGGTGGGTGGGGCCCCTCTGGGTCTGATTTGGTGGACGGGGCCCCTTAGGGTTCGATTTTGTGAACGGGCCCCCTCAGGGTCTGATTTGGAGAGCTGGGCCCCTCAGGGTACGATTTGGTGGGCGGGGACCCTCAGGGTCCGATTTGGTGAGTGGGGCCCCTCAGGGTCCGATTTGGTGGGCGAGTCCCCTAAGGGTCCGATTTGGTGGGCGGGGCCACTCAGGGTCTGATTTGGTGAGCGGGGCACCTCAGAGTTCCATTTGGTGAGCAGGGCCCCTCAGGGTCCGATTTGGAAGGCGGGGCCACTCAGAATCCGATTTGGTGGGCGGGGCCCCTCAGGGTCTGATTTGGTGAGCGGGGCCACTCAGGGTCTGATTTGGTGAGCGGGGCACCTCAGAGTTCCATTTGGTGAGCGGGGCCCCTCAGGGTCCGATTTGGAAGGCGGGGCCACTCAGAATCCAATTTGGTGGGCGGGGCCCCTCAGGGTCTGATTTGGTGAGCGGGGCCCCTTAGGGTCCAATTTGGTCAGCGGGGCCCCTCAGGTTCCGATTTGGTGGGCGGGGCCCATCAGGGTCAGATTTGGTTGGTGGGGCCCTTCAGGGTCCGATTTTGTGATTGGGGCCCCTCAGGGTCTGATTTTGTGTCTGGGGCCCCTCAGGGTCCGATTTTGTGGCTGGGGCCTTTCAGAATCCGATTTGGTGGGCGGGGCCCCTCAGAGTTCAATTTGGTGAGCAGGGCCCCTCAGGGTCTGATTTGGTAAGCGGGGCCCCTCAGAGTTCAATTTGGTGAGCAGGGCCCCTCAGGGTCTGATTTGGTGAGCGGGGCCCCTCAGAGTTCAATTTGGTGAGCAGGGCCCCTCAGGGTCTGATTTGGTGAGTGGGGCCACTCAGGGTCCAATTTGGTGAGCGGGGCACCTCAGAGTTCCTTTTGGTGAGCGGGGCCCCACAGGGTCCGATTTGGTGGGCGGGGCCCCTCAGGGACCGATTTGGTGGGCAGGGCCTCTCTGGGTCTGATTTGGTGGGTGGGGTCACTCTGGGTATGATTTGGAGGCTGGGGTCGCTCAGACTCCAATTTGGAGGCGGGGTCGTTGAGCTTCCGATTTGGAGGCCGAGGTCAAAGAGCCTCCGATTTGGAGGCAGGGGTCGATGAGCTTCCGATTTGGAGGCCGGGGTCGATGAGCCTCTGATTTGGAGGCCGGGGTGGCTCAGCCTCCGATTTGGAGGCCGGGGTGGCTCAGCCTCCGATTTGGAGGCCGGGGTGGCTCAGCCTCCGATTTGGAGGCCGGGGTGGCTCAGCCTCCGATTTGGAGGCCGGGGTGGATCAGCCTCCGATTTGGAGGCCGGGGTGGATCAGCCTCCGATTTGGAGGCCGGGGTGGCTCAGCCTCCGATTTGGAGGCCGGGGTGTATCAGCCTCCGATTTGGAGCCCGGGGTGGATCAGCCTCCGATTTGGAGGCCGGGGTCGCTCAGCCTCCGATTTGGAGGCCGGGGTCGCTCAGCCTCCGATTTGGAGGCCGGGGTGGCTCAGCCTCCGATTTGGAGGCCGGGGTGGCTCAGCCTCCGATTTGGAGGCCGGGGTCGATCAGCCTCCGATTTGGAGGCCGGGGTGGCTCAGCCTCCGATTTGGAGGCCGGGGTGGCTCAGCCTCCGATTTGGAGGCCGGGGTGGCTCAGCCTCCGATTTGGAGGCCGGGGTGGCTCAGTCTCCGATTTGGTGTGTCGGCCCTTTAAGACTCATTTGGGTGCGCTGGGCCTTTAACAATCACTTTGGCGCATTGGCCCTTTAAGAGCTAGTTTGGCTCACTGGGCTTCTTTTAAATCCACTTTGGCGCACACATTCTCTCTCAGGGGCATGTGTCATGTGATGAAGCTAGATTTGCATTTGTGCTGTGGGTTTCGCTTTAAGAGCTGATATTATGTGGCAGAGGCTCTGTGCTGGGGTTCAAGTGAAGTTCGTAGGCGTTGGCATAGTAACTGGGTCTGCCTGCGCATATCAATGAGCTCAACTGTCATTTCAATCGCCTCAGGGCACATTTTGCCATTTCCTATTGAAAAGCTTTGGAGACAGTGCATTCCAATGACGGGAAAAAAAATTTTCAAACGCAAATTGCGCAAAAACTACAAATCCGATCGACACGAAAAATACTTAGCACACCTCTCATGGACGCTGGCTTCGAAACGACACCTCAACGGAGTCTGTGCGTGTAGCGGTTCGGGCCGCATTAATTGCGGAAATCAACTTAATAATAATAAGAAGAATAAGTTAGCAGCGTTCGGATTACAATATAGTGGTTTTTTCAAACCACTATAAATATATACCATATATAGGGGGCATTTTGGAGGCATCATACTCTATTTTGAAAATTAAAGGGGTATAGTAGTGGGTGACTATAGTAGGGGTAAAATTGCTGTGAATGTGATGCAAAACATGTCCTTCTCCCTGACTTTAAAAAGTTGGCAGGTATGCCATTTTAGCTTTCTGTCACTACAGCTATGTGCTGTAACCCCTCTTATTACACCATTTTTTGTCTGTTTGTTTTTCTTGGAGGGGGGGAATGGAAGAGGGGGAGAGGCAAGTTAGAACTTTTGCAATGGGTCTTTATCATTTCTTTGTACACCTCTGTGTACTATACTCTATGGTGGTGAGAAGGAGTAGCAGAAAGATTGTTCTGAGCTTTCTAGTAAGTCTTTAATTCACTCTAGAGCTGAATACACAGCTACACTGCTCATTACTGCTGAATAAAGTCTTCCATGCTGAGGCTTCTGCCTGTGTACTAACTATATAATGAAGAGCAGGTTTGTGTACTGTGTACCACTGTGCTGTGTATGGGAGACACCATAGTAGCCAGTCTCAGAGACAGTTGCAAATTAAGAGATGGAGCATGGATGTGGAAACCGGTGAAAACACCGGAAACAAGTCCTATAATGGATGAAAATTTTATGTACATGCACAGGACAGCTTATTCTGAAAATATACAATTACTCTTCAAAGAAACCATTCTAAACAATAGACCCAAATCACCTTTAAGGTATATATTTATTTTTAAAAATGTTAGAAAACCTTATTCTTTGTTATGTTTTCTTCTAGGTGGAATGAGGACTGAAGCTTTAATGAGATCATGCGTACCGTCATCTCAATGTAACGCTAAGGGCACCATAAGCACATCAGAACTACAAATAAGGATGGCCATGTCATGTTGCAGCACTGATGACTGTACTCCTAATATTTCAGAATGTAAGTCATCAATTTCTGATTTTTTCTATTTGAACCTTTAATTTGCAAAAGGAAATCATCCACTGACTCTAGTACTCCACTAAAAACTATCATCAGCAGAGAAGACCAGCAAGGGGAAGATTGAAATAGTAGCACCTGTAATGAGATAGGACAGTCTAGATAACAAATGAAAAACATCTGCTGTCCAAAAGCAATGGACAAAGGCAAAAGGTTAGCAGCACCTGAACAGCAACAGAACCTGCTATGGCTCTGCGGACAGAGATGCCGGTCAAGTGATCACAAGTTTGTGATTGGCATGTATGCGATCGTGAACCAGCTAGACATGAGTGACCTCGTACAATACACTTTCTTGTATTGAGCAAGATCGGTCAAGTCTTGTTGTAATGTGGCTGGAAGTATGCAAATCGCATAATTGAGGTCAATTAACAAGGAACCTGGAGAATCCTGACGGCATGCAGTACCAATCTCAGGATTGGTAGAGATCCCAATGGTTGGATCTCCAGTGACTAGAAAGTTACCCTCTATCCTATGAATAAGAAATAACTTGATTTTATGGGAATATCCCTTTAATGGAGTATTCCTATCTCATACATTTATGGCGTATTTAGAGGGTATGAGCATTCTACCCATCTTTCCACTGACATTGTCTCGTCAGAGCTTTTGAAATCGATGCAAGACTCAATAGTTGAAAGTAATATGTACTATATCACTTGATAAGTTATATGTACTGGATCATTGAGAGTGATAGTCATTTATCCAGAAATGTATTTATAGTAGAGAAAGCAAACATTTTTAATTATTTTTTAAATTTTTATTTTTTGCTATAATGAAAAAAACGCAGAGTTGAGTGACTCTCTCGAATTTCTATTTGGGCAGATTTGTAAAATTCAGAGAGGAGATTCGATTTGCATTGAATACATAAGGTTGGAATAGAATCTGTCTCTTCTTGGGCCACACCTGTCCCACTACTGCTGTTTCCTGCCAAGATCTCCAAACAGCTCTTCTTCTTCTTCCTTTACCTCTCTGTCTTGTGACAGTCAAAACCACCAACTAAGCAATACAAGTCAAATGGAGTGTGATGCACATCAATGTGGGGCTTGGTTGGTGTTGGCATTCTCTAGAAGACCCAATGGAAAATGAAGAATGAGTAGAAGCCAAAAAATAGTTACATAGTTAATACAGCTGAAAAATACGCAAAATGTCCATCATGTTCAACCAAGGAATGAGAGAAGATAAAGGGAAGGTGCACACGCACAGGGATTTGGATGTTTCGCCCCCAGCAGTTCGCCCCCGGGTACATTTCGCCCCGCACATTTCGTCCCCAGCATTTGGCCCCCAGGAGGTTTCACCCCCACACACTTCACCCCCGCACATTTCGCCCCCAGCAGTTCACCCCCGGATGTTTCGCCCCCAGCAGTTCGCCCCCGGATGTTTCGCCCCCAGCAGTTCGCCCCCGGCAGTTCGCCTCCGGATGTTTCGCCCCCAGCAGTTCGACACCGGATGTTTTGCCCCTGGATTTTTCGCTCCCGGCAGTTTGCCCCCGGATGTTTCACCCCCAGCAGTTCGCCCCCCCCGATGTTTCGCTCCCGGATGCTTCACGCCTGGATTTTTCACCTCCAGCAGTTTGCCCCCGGATGTTTCACCTACATCATTTTGTCCCTGCAAGTGTCACCATCTGATCTTTTGCCCGTAGCATTTTGACCCCAGATGTTTCACCCTCAGCATTTGGGGTCAACATACAGGGAACAAAACATCTAGGGCTGAACATACCTGGGGGTAAAATATACAGGACCCCAATTGCTGGTGATTCTTGTGGCTGCCTTTTCAGCAGCTCTGTTGGCTGGCCTTAAAGGAGTATTATCACCCTAGAACACAAAAAAATTGACATACTTACCTGTTGCAGCTGCAGCTCTTGGGTCCCGGAGTGCAGTCTAGTGGTTCCCCGTGACGTCTTCTCCTACTTCTGGCTGTCTTTTCATCTTGCCTGGATCACTGATCCATGAAGCTTGAAGAATGCCGCGGAAGTGAGGCCGAATGTCTCCTGGCCGCTCACTGACATGACGTCACTCCTGCCCCATTCATCAGTCAATCCAGGGGGCAGGATGCCTCTCCGGTCACCAAAACACTGCTTCGCATGCGCAGTGCCGCAATGAGATCAAGCAGAAGAAGAGGACAGCTGGGAAGAAGGAGAGGACTCGTGGTGGCCTCCGGATCCAGCATGGCTATCTCCAGCCCACACAGTCAGGAGAAGATCAGGCAAACATGAGCAGAAGACCTCTAGGTAAGTACCGGGAGGGGAAGATCGGCAGCATGCTTACCGCAACATGATTGCTGAAAGCATGCTGCCTTATTTTGCTGTTCGGCATGAGAATACCCCTTTAATGCAGGCTATGTATGGAAGCAGGGGGACTGTTGACTGACTACAGGGTTAATCCCACCAACCATCTCTGCAGAACTGAGATATTGGCTTTGCTGAACTAAAGTGGTGGTTAACCAGCTTTTACAGAACCTCTTTATCAGGTCTTCAGAAGGGGGGTTTTGGGATTAGCCCTCACAGAACACTCTGCCAGTACACCAAAGAATGGAGCAGCAGATAATAGTGGTATTCTCACTTCAGGATCCCTTTTTCTGTTGAAGCCCATTCCTCAGATTAGGCCAAGAATAGGGTCCAGTTGTATACTGCATTGAACCAGCTGTTTATCAGAAGCCTTCAGCACCAACGACAAGGACAAATGACTGGAAGCTGCAGCCATAGCTCTCGATGATTTCAGTGAGATCCAGGGAAGATATGACAGCGCTTGGTAAAGAGCTGATCCACCGTGACATGCCTTATACAGGGGCATGCACTGCTCTGTGCAGAGAAATGCATGTTCTGGATGGGACTCGGTTGTGTGTATCCGGTCTTTCATTAACAAACGACCCTTTGGGGACAACCATTAAATTGGTGTGGCCCTTGGTGAATATGAGTTTGACACCCCTGATCTAAGACAAGTGACCATCATTTTACTGTCATGTACTAGTGGTGTTACACTTAATGGCTTCTTTTTGTCATCCATACTATATCTAGTGATGAGCATACCCGATCTGGAAAGTTCAGGTTTCGTATCGAACATTGCCTGCTCGGGTTCAACCACACTGACCCAAAACAGGCAATGTTTGGAGTTTGCTCATCAGAAAATAAAAATCACTTCTCTCCCCTTTGCCGAGGTCCCTACCTGTGTGGAGAGTCTTCTTGATCAAGGGAATCCCTAGCTAGGAATCCGGAAAGGGATTCCCTCGGGAACAATGACATTCACACAATGTGGAAGTGCATGGAAGAGGATTTAAGAGGAAACTCCGCGTCTGTCGGTACCTCATAGAACCATAGGAAAAAGGATGACCACAAGGCAATTATTTGTGTGTATAAAAATATAATTTTTATTGAAACAAATTCATTAAAACCATACTGCCAAAACTGAGGAAGTAGGAGAGTACAGATACACTCATTGCTCACAGTCACTCATTAAACGCGCAAATCCAGGAAGAGACAGCTACCACGAAAACGGATAGACACAGGGACTGCCAGCAATATATTGCAGCTACAAGGGGCAGAACTGAAAAAGCCCTAATAATAAACTACTACAAATATTAATATAGCCATAATTATATCGTAAGCTTTATAGGCCACATCACAGATTATGATCTAGATGTCAACCATAAAACATAGCCGCTTGCCTGGCAATAACCCTCATACCCATAATTACAATAATACTCCGCAAATATAATCAGATAACCGTGGTCACTACTGGTCCGCGCGACAGGAAGTAACGCTCACCACCCGGATGTGACGTGCCTTGAAAAAGCAAATGCGAAACGCGCGATGGGCTACCGTCAGTACTTAAGGTAATGTAGCAACACTTTTTCTTTTATATATCTTCCTTATACCTTAGCTTTCAAATCTCTAATATGTACTCTGGTCATTTCTGCCACGTGTATTAACTTTTCTCTACCTGGAGTTGCATATTTTTTCTTGGACACTTAGGCTAGTTTCACATTAGCATTACTGGGCGCAGCGCAGGGTCGCCGCTAAGCTCCGCCCCCAGCCGTGCCTCCTCTGGTCAGCTCCTTCGATCGCATGACGCTGCATGCGATCAGCATACCCTATACTTAACTTTGGGTACGCTGGTCGTGCGCTGGTACACTTTTGCCCCCCGCATCCGCCCTTTTTGCGCTGCGCCGACGTGCACCAAACGCACTGTGTTGCATTTTTGTGCGCTCGGTGCAGCGCAAAATGGGCGGATGCGCGACAGAGAATTTTGGGATGAATTCACAATAAATTTTCCTAATCAGAAGCATCCATTGTTCATATCTCACATTAAAAACTCACATTTTGCTTCAGATTTTCTGATTTTATAGCAGGAACATTAAATTGAAGCAAAATCTGGTGTGAAGGAGCTAAACAATAGTTTTTTCTACGACATATATTGTCCCAGTGGAAAATGATATATTCCTGTTTAAAAATGCTTCCAAGCTTCAAAAATGTCACATTTTCAAAGTCATGAAAGGAATAACGGCAGCAGAAACTAGCAAAATGCAGAATTCCATGATAATAAAAGTTTTACATCAGGAAAAACGAGCAAACATGTAAGAAGTACTTTATTTGTGAAAAAAAGCATACTAACTCAACGGTTCATTATGTCGGGGTCATATGCAGCATAAATGTCTAAATCTCATCCACATGCTCATGAAAAAATGCACAGTTAAAAAAAATGACATGCAGTGCAGCAGGGGCGTACCTACCATGTAGGCAGGGGACGCCACTGCCCCCGGGCCATCAGGGGGCCTGCCGCCAAGGGGTGTAATGCGCCCATGAACAGTGGGCCCCCTGGATCTATCATGCTCTAGTAGGTGCCTGTCTCCTCCTGGAGCATGGTAAGGATAAATTAATACTCACCGCCTGCTGCTGTGCTGCTTTCCTCACTCCGATGCAGATCCTGAGTGATCACATGATTGCATACATCATTCCAGGTCCTGTATCAAAGCAGCGTGTGGCAGCAGGTGGTGAATATTAATTAACCCCCTGCCATGCTCTAGTAAGTGACCGGCACCTACTGGGGCATGGTGTACCCTCTTCCCAACACTAATTCAGCATTGGAACTTAATTTCAGGCTGTTGGCAGGGGGCATGGCTAAAGGGGCAGGGCAAAGGTTAGGAGACATGTTAATGAATCCTTAAGGTCCATTCACATGCACTAAGTATTTGCAGAAGACAATCTGCAGCTAATTTATAGCAGAAAATTCTACACTAAAATTGACATCTAGTGATGCGGGTTCGATACAACAACCTTGTCCTCTGGCTGTGATTGACAATGACTGGATACCGGCAAATCATGGTTGGTGGACAAGGTTACCACTCTGCTTATGAACATGGCAGACCACTGTATCTCAAAGGCAGGACTTCTACTTTGAAGCTGAGCAGAGAATCAGACTGCAACTAAACAAGTGAGGCATAGTTGGAATCAGTAGACCTCACCCTACATTATACTATCATCAAAGTTTCCCTGTAAGCTAAAATAATCACATAGTATTCTAGGTCAGCACTTTGCAATAGATAATTTTTCACATTTGTGCAACATAAACTTTGCAATAATTCTATATAATGGAAATGTTAAATGCTTTCCAGAGTCATGCAGAAGGAACTGCTGCTGGACACCACCAATATTGATCCCCTAGAACTCTTGGGGAATAACAAGTTGATCAAGGGTTTGGGACAACCTTTGAATATTGCCAAGTTGCCTTGATAATCGTATTGTTCTCTTCAGTGATGCTTTTGTGGCGCCCCTGAGGGTTCAGTCGCCACAGAGGTACTGCACCTCCTCCTGAGGTGTGGTACCCCACCATCCAGGTAAGGTGGGGACACCTGACCACACTCCAACACCTGCATTCCACACAACATAGTAGTGTAGCAAAGCACCCTTTGGTGGCTCCCTGCTTGGAACACGAAGAGTGCTGGGAGGTGGGTGGAGATAGTCTGCACCAAAAGATTGGGAAGAGTTTAGGATTTAGTCAGTCTGACGGGGTCAGAAGGAAAGAGAAGATCCCCAGAGTGGGATGGATGAGGGAAGTGCTGCAGCGGAACTCAGTGACCTGGGTCTGCTGGCACAGGAAAGAGACATTGATGGAAAGCCTGACTCTTTATAAGAAAGATAGATTTGAACAGAACGAAAGAAGAGGAGGACTGAGGATTAGGGTTAGAGCAGAACCCTTCCCAAGTTCACAGCGCAAGGCCAGGGTCCGGTCCCCGAGGTTGTATGGATACTAATGGTCCTGCAGCAGACACCGGAGTGTTATGAATGAGTCACCGGAGGAGGAAAAAACAAAAATGCAAGCTAAGTCCAGAAAACCGGAGAGGTTGGTAACTAGCGGATTGCAGACCCCTGATCCTATTCACAACAACTAACAGTAGCCGTGGAGCGTTCCTATGGTGGTCCTAGACGCCTCTTCACAGCTGGAGAACTAAATAAGCCTAAAGAAAGAAAGGGAAAATCTAAACTGCCCCAGAGCAGACCCCAAAGCAATAGACAGCCCACAACATGTATTGTTGGTGAAAACATATGAAAACACAAGCACAGACAGAAAGACAGGCAGAGCAAACGATGGGGCCCAACTAACTAGATAGGAAAGGACAGAATAGATGCTGGCTGCAATCCGCAAAAACCCTACCAAAAATGTCCCAACACGTCTGATAGGAAAAACGGCCCTGAAGTCACTAGACTTCAAAATCCCTATATCAGCACTCCGATATATTCTGAAGACAGAGCAAAAGAGATTTAACCGATCAGGGACAAAAATGGAAATTCAGCAGAGCCCCAGCCGGGGCTGGCAGAACACAAAACTAAGCAAATCAGACAAAATCTCATGGAACAATAACAGAGCAAAACTTAGCTTTAGAAGACAGGAACTGAGCTAGAGGCCAGAGCTCAGAGCAGAGAAATCACCAGCAGAAGATTGATAACATCAGAGACAGTTTTGGTCAACAACACCCAGAGACCCTCCTCCCGACTTCCCAGCCCTCCACCTCCAAAACCAACATCTCCACCATTACATTAGATTGACTCTCCACTCTACTCTCAAGATCACATCTCACCACTTGTGCACTTGACCCGATCCCTTCCCACTTCATCCCAAACCTCACGACAGTCTACATCCCAACCCTAACCTATCTCTTCAACCTATCACTAACAACTGGTGTTTTCCCCTCAAGCTTTAAACATGCCTCCATCACACCTATCCTCAAAAAGCCCTCTCTTGACCCATCCTCTGTATCTAGCTATCACCCTATATCACTTCTCCCCTATGCCTCCAAGCTACGGGAACGACATGTCTACCTTGAACTGTCCTCCCATCTCTCTTCTTGCTCCCTCTTCGACCGCTTACAATCTGGCTTCCGGTCACACTACTCCACTGAAACTGCCCTTACTGAGGTCACCAATGACCTTTTAATCGCCAAGAGCAAGCGACACTACTCTGTCCTCCTCCTCCTGGACCTGTCGGCTGCCTTTGACACAGTGGACCATTCCCTTTTATTACAGACCCTCTCATGCCTTGGCATCACAGACTTGGCCCTATCCTGGATCTCATCATACCTAACAGACATTCAGCGTCTCCCACTCACACACCACCTCCTCACCTCGCCCCCTATCTGTCGGAGTCCCACAAGGTTCAGTCCTAGGACCCCTGCTCTTCTCCATTTACACCTTTGGCCTGGGACAGCTCATAGAATCTCATGGATTTCAGTATCATCTCTATGCTGATGACACACAGATCTACATCTCTGGACCAGATATCACCTCCTGACTAAGCAGAATCCCTCAATGTCTGTCCACTATTTCATCCTTCTTCTCTGCTAGATTTCTGAAACTTAACATGGACAAAACAGAATTCATCATCTTTCCCCCATCTCACATGACCCCCCCAACAAACCTATCCATTACAGTAAATGGCTGCCCTGTTGTGAGTTCATTTTCCCCTTCACCGTTGATGTCTGATGAACTCCTTCTGCTGGGGTAGAGAGGTAGTGAAATTGATTGGGATGGGAAAAACCTGTCATCTGAACAGGCGGAGCGTGATTGGACACCCGGAATCACTGAGTGGATATAAGGCAGCTGATGCCCTGCAGGGTTGCTGGTGATCCTTTCTGCTCTGAGCTCTTGCAAACCAGTTCAGTACCTGTCTTCTGAAAGCTAAGTTTTTGCTCTCTTATTTTTCCATGAGATTGTGTCTGTTTACTTAGTGTTTGTGGTCTGCCTGCCCTTGTTGGTACAGGCTGAGCTCCATTTTTGTCTCTGATCAAGTTGATTATTTGCTCATTCTTCAGAATATACTGATATAGTCATTTTCAGGGCTTTTTTCCCTATCAGACAGTTGGGACATTTCTGGTAGGGTTTTTTGCGGATTGCAGCCAGCATCTTTTCTGTCCTTTCCTATTTAGTTAGATGGGCCCCATCGTTTGCTCAACCTGTCTTTCTGTCTGTGTTTGTGTTTTCATCTGCTTTTCACCGACAATACATGTTGGGGGCTGTCTATTGCTTTGGGGTCTGCTCTGGGGCAGTTTAGATTTCCCCTTTCTTTCTTTAGGCTTATTTAGTTCTCCGGCTGTGAACGAGGAGTCTAGGGTACCGTAGAAACTCCCCACGGCTACTGTTAGTTGTGTGAATAGGATCAGGGGTCTGCAATCCAATAGCTACCAACCTCTCAGGTTTTCTGGACTTAGCTTGCATTTCTGTTTTTTCCTCCTCCGGTGACTCATTCTTAACAGAATCACCAGCCATACCGCAGATTTTAGGGTACTCAAAAGCAGGAAAGAATTGTAAAAAAAAAAAAGTGTCAGAATTTTTTTTTGTGTGTATACTCTTTCCTCTATGTCTTTGAGGCCGTAGGGGGAATTTTTTTTTTCTTCTCAATGGTGATGTAGCAATTGTCTGATCGTGTGGAGCAGCTCGCTGATGAAGTGCGGGGAATTTCCGCCTATCTTGCTCATTCACATGTTGCTGAACCAAAGATCCCTACTCCTGATGTGTTTTTTGGGGATCGGTCTAAATTTTTGAACTTTAAGAATAATTGTAAATTATTTTTTGCCTTGAAGCCTAACTCATCAGGGAGCTCCGCGCAGCAGGTTAAAATTGTCATCTCTTTGCTGCGCGGCGATCCTCAGGATTAGGCGTTTTCTTTGAAACCTGATGATCCTATTCTAGCTAATGTGAACGCATTTTTTCAAGCCTTAGGGCTGTTGTATGATGAACCTAATGCTATTGATCAGGCTGAAAAGGCTCTGTTGGCATTGAGCCAGGGTCAGGATTCTGCAGAGTTGTACTGTCAAAAATTCCGAAAGTGGGCGGTCCTTACTACTTGGAATGATGGTGCATTGGCAGCTCTCTTTCGGAAGGGTTTGTCAGAAACCGTAAAAGATACTATGGTGGGATTTCTTGTTCCCTCTGGTCTTGACAATTCTATGTCATTAGCCATTCAGGTTGATCGGCGTTTGCGCAAACGCAAAACTGCATGAGAGGTGTTGCCACCTGTTGAACAAATGTCTGAACCTATGCAATGTGATAGAGTTTTGTCTAGGGCGCAACGTCAGGAGTTCAGAAGGCATAATAAGCTGTGTTTTTTTCTGTGGAGATGCCTCGCATATTATTTCTGTCTGCCCTAAACGAGAGAAACATTTGCACACACATTTGCTGTGGGTGGTGTTCAACCTAAGTTTCTTCTGGCAATTACTCTGATCTGCTCCCTGTCCACATTTTCCGCTAAGGCTTTCGTGGATTCGGGAGCAGCTCTGAACCTGATGGACTTGGATTTTGCTAAATGTTGTGGATTTCCTATGACACCTCTGCGGATGCCTATCCCTTTGAGGGGTATTGATGCTACTCCTTTGGCGAAGAATAAACCTCAGTTTTGGACCCAGGTGGTAATGCGGGTCGCCCCAGATCATCAAGAAAATTGCAGATTTTTGGTGTTGCATAATTTGCATGATACCATTGTTCTGGGGTTTCCCTGGTTGCAAATCCATAATCCAGTTTTGGATTGGAAATCTGTGTCTGTGATGAGTTGGGGTTGTCGGTGTGCCCTTAGTGACACTCCTGTTTTCTCCACCTCTCCCCAGTCGCATGATGTTCCTGACTATTTGGCTGATTTTTATGATGTATTTAGTGAGAATGAGTCTGCGTCTTTGCCTCCTCATAGGAGTTATGACTGTGCAATTGAGCTGAGCCCTGGGTGTAAGTTTCCCAAGGGTCGACTTTTCAATTTATCTGTACCCAAGCACGAGGCTATGCGATCCTATATTAAGGAGTCGTTGGAGAAGGGTCATATTAGACCATCCTCTTCACCCTTAGGTGCTGGGTTTTTTTTTGTGGCCAAGAAGGATGGTTCATTAAGGCCTTGTATTGACTATCGTTCCCTCAACAAAATTACTGTTAAATATCAGTATCCGTTACCCCTGATTTCTGATCTATTCTCTAGAGTTAAGGGTGCTTGCTGGTTTACCAAGCTTGACCTCAGGGGGGCGTATAATCTTATTCGCATTAAGCATGGGGATGAATGGAAGACGGCGTTTAATACTCTGGAGGGACATTTTGAGTACCTGGTGATGCCTTTTGGGCTCACTAATGCCCCTTCTGTCTTCCAGTGCTTCATGAATTATATTTTCCGAGACTTTGTGGATAAATTTTTGATCATCTATCTGGATCATATTTTGATCTTTTCCAAGGATTGGGACTCTCATGTGGAACATGTTCGGACTGTGTTCCGGATTTTGAGGGAGAATTCCCTGTATGTCAAGGGATCGAAATGCCTTTTTGGGGTACAGAGGATTTCATTTTTGGGATTTATTTTGTCTCCGTCAACTATTGAAATGGACCCGGCCAAGGTACAGGCCATTTATGATTGGGTTCAGCCCACTTCTTTGAAGGCCCTCCAGAAGTTTTTGGGTTTTGCTAATTTTTATCGTAAATTTATAGCTAATTTCTCTGGTATTGCCAAACCATTGACTGATTTGACTAAGAAAGGTGCTGATGTGCTGAATTGGTCTCCGGAGGCTGTTTCTTCCTTTCAGGAGCTGAAGCGAAGGTTCCCTTCTGCTCCGGTTTTGCGGCAACCTGATGTCTCACTCCCGTTTCAGGTAGAGGTGGACGCTTCTGAGATTGGTGCAGGAGCTGTTTTGTCCCAAAAAGATCCGGTAACATCTAAAATGAATCCCTGTGCTTTCTTTTCCTGAAAGTTCTCCCCATCTGAACGTAACTATGATGTGGGGAATCGGGAACTGTTAGTCATGAAATGGGCATTTGAGGAGTGGAGACATTGGTTGGAGGGAGCTAAACATCAAGTCGTGGTCCTTACTGACCACAAGAATTTGATTTACCTGGAGTCGGCCAAATGCTTGAATCCTAGACAGGCTAGGTGGGCCTTGTTTTTCACACGTTTTGATTTTGTGGTCTCTTTTCGTCCGGGCACTAAGAATGTCAAGGCAGACGCCCTATCTAGGAGTTCCTTTGCTGATTCTCCTGTTGTGACCAAACCTGCTACCATCTTAGGTGAGGGGGTAGTTCTTTCTGCCATCTCGCCTGATTTGAGACGTGCTCTGGAAGAGTTTCAGGAGGACAAACCTGAGCGTTGTCCCAGTGGAAAGTTGTATGTTCCTGACCAGTGGAGGAAGAGAGTGATGTCTGAAGTTCATTGCTCTGCATTGGCTGGTCATCCAGGTATTTTTGGTACTAGAGATTTGGTGAGTCGGTCTTTTTGGTGGCCCGCCTTGTCTCGTGATGTCAGGAGTTTTGTGCAGTCCTGTGGGACTTGCTCCCGGTCTAAACCTTGTTCTCGCTCTAGTGGGTTGTTGATGCCTTTGCCGGTGCCCAGGAGGCCATGGACCCAAATTTCAATGGATTTTATCTCTGATATGCCTGTCACTTAGAGAATGACTGTTATTTGGGTGATTTGTGATAGATTCTCTAAGATGGTCCATCTTGTACCACTCCCTAAGTTGCCATCTTCCTCAGAGTTGGTGCCCTTGTTTTTGCAACAGGTGGTTCGCTTGCACGGGATTCCTGAGAACATTGTATCTGACAGAGGAGTTCAGTTTATTTCTAGATTTTGCAGGACTTTCTGTTCCAAGCTGGGAATTCAGTTGTCCTTCTCTGCGTTTCACCCTCAGACCAATGGGCAGACGGAGAGAACAAACCAGACTTTGGAGTCGTATTTGAGATGTTTTATTTCTGCTGATCAGGATGATTGGGTTTCATTTTTGCCCTTGGCCGAATTTGCTTTAAATAATAGAGCTAGTTCTGCCACTTTGATGTCACCTTTTTTTTGTAACTTTGGGTTTCACCCTCGATTCTCTTCAGGGCAGGTTGAGTCTTCTGCCTGCCCAGGTGTTGACACTGTGGTGGAGATAATGCACCAGATCTGGGACCAAGTGGTGGATAGGTTGTCTCTCTCCCAGGAAAAAGCCCAGCGGTTTTCCAACCGTCATAGGACCATTGGTCCCCAGTTTAAGGTGCGTGATATGGTTTGGTTGTCATCAAAGAATATCTCTATGAAGGTGGCTTCTCCAAAGCTTAAACCTAGATTTATCGGACCTTACAAGATTTTGGAGATTCTTAATCCTGTCTCTTTTCGATTGGCTCTTCCTGTTACATTTAAGATCCATAACGTGTTTCATAAGTCTCTGTTAAAGAGGTTTGTTGAGCCAGTAGTTCCTGTGGTGGCACCTCCTGACCCGGTATTGGTTGAAGGTAATGTGGAATATGAGGTTGAGAAGATACTGGATTCTCGCCTGGCTAGACGGAGACTCCAGTATTTGGTTAAATGGAAGGGTTATGGCCAGGAGGATAATTCTTGGGTCCCTGCATCCGATATTCATGCCGAATGATTGGTTCGTGCCTTCATCGGGCCCATCCTGATCGCCCTGGTGGCGTGGATGAGGGTTCGGTGACCCCTCCTCAAGGGGGAGGTACTGTTGTGAGTTCATTTTCCCCTTCACCGTTGATGTCTGATGAACTCCCTCTACTGGGGAAGAGAGGTAGTGAAATTGATTGGGAAGGGAAAAACCTGTCATCTGAACAGGCGGAGCGTGATTGGACACCCAAAATCACTGAGTGGATATAAGGCAGCTGATGCCCTGCAGGGTTGCTGGTGATCCTTTCTGCTCTGAGCTCTTGCAAACCAGTTCAGTACCTGTCTTCTGAAAGCTAAGTTTTTGCTCTCTTATTTTTCCATGAGATTGTGTCTGTTTACTTAGTGTTTGTGTTCTGCCTGCCCTTGTTGGTACAGGCTGAGCTCCATTTTTGTCTCTGGTCAAGTTGATCATTTGCTCAGTCTTCAGAATATACCTGAGTGCTGATATAGTGATTTTGAAGTCTAGCGACTTCAGGGCTTTTTTCCCTATCAGACGGTTGGGACATTTTTGGTAGGGTTTTTTGCGGATTGCAGCCAGCATCTTTTCTGTCCTTTCCTATTTAGTTAGTTGGGCCCCATCGTTTGCTCAACCTGTCTTTCTGTCTGTGTTTGTGTTTTCATCTGCTTTTCACCGACAATACATGTTGGGGGCTGTCTATTGCTTTGGGGTCTGCTCTGGGGCAGTTTAGATTTCCCCTTTCTTTCTTTAGGCTTATTTAGTTCTCCGGCTGTGAACGAGGGGTCTAGGGCACCGTAGGAACCCCCACGGCTACTCTTAGTTGTGTGAATAGGATCAGGGGTCTGCAATCCGATGGCTACCAACCTCTCAGGTTTTCTGGACTTAGCTTGTATTTCTGTTTTTTCCTACTCCGGTGACTCATTCATAACACTGCCCACTTTCCCAAGTCCCACAAGCTCGCTGCCTCGGGGTAATCCTTGACGCTGATCTCTCCTTCAAACCACATATCCAAGCCCTTTCCACTTCCTGCCGACTTCAACTCAAAAATATTTCACGAATCCGTTCATTCCTCAACCAAAAATCTGCAAAAACCCAAGTCCATGCCCTCATAATCTCTCGCCTTGACTACTGCAACCTCCTGCTCTGTGGCCTCCCCTCGAACACTCTCGCACCCCTCCAATCTATTCTAAACTCTGCTGCCCGACTAATCCACCTGTCCCCCCGCTATTCCCCAGCTTCTCCCCTCTGTCAATCCCTTCACTGGCTCCCCATTGCCCAGAGACTCCAGTACAAAACCCTAACCATGACATACAAAGCCATCCACAACCTTTCTCCTCTATACATCTGTGACCCTGTCTCCCGGTACTTTCCTGCACGCAACCTCTGATCTTCACAAGATCTCCTTCTCTACTCCCCTCTTATCTCCTCTTCCCACAATCGCATACAAGATTTCTCTCGCGCATCACCCCTACTCTGGAACTCTCTACCACAACATATCAGACTCTCACCTACCATCGAAACCTTCAAAAAGAGCCTGAAGACCCACCTCTTCCGACAAGCCTATAACTTGCAGTAACCACCGATCGACCAAACCGCTGCATGACCAGCTCTACCCTCGCCTACTGTATTTTCATCCCTTGTAGATTGTGAGCCTTCGCGGGCAGGGTCCTCTCTCCTCCTGTACCTGTTATGACTTGTATTGTTTAACATTATTGTACTTGTTTTTATGTATACCCCTCCTTACATGTAAAGCGCCATGGAATAAATGGCGCTATAACAATTAAATAATAATAATAACTCTACAGGGCATCGGCTGCCTTATATCCACTCAGAGATTCTGGATGTCCAATCGCAATCCACCTGTTCAGATGACAGGTTTCTCCCATCCAAATCAGTTTCACCTCCTCCTTTCACCAGCAGAGGGAGTTCATCGGACATCAAAGGTGAACGAGAAAATGAGCTCACAACACCGGAGGAATAGAAGTTGTCACCACTTTATTCCCACACAAGACTTGGGGGCACAACAGCAACGTGAGTGAGCCGGGACTTAGTAGCAAGGAGTCCCCGAAGCAGGCTACAGCTGTCTGCCGTACAAGTAGAGTTCATAGGAACATCTGACAGGAGGAACTCCAGTGTAACTCAGTACTGGGAGTACTTCACTATAGGCGCAAAAAGGGAGATGCTCAGAAAAGGCACATGTTGGTGGAGTGTTGAAAGGGAGTACTTTATCTTGCCTGGAGGTTGGCTGAGCCCCTGACCCGGAGGACATGGCACAGATGCGGGCACCTGTATGCACAACAGACTGTGAGTAAAGCTTTGGAACTACATGCCCTGGTGTCCTCCGCTTCCTGCGGTCACACACTCCGCACTGCTACATCTCTGTGCCTGGCACTGCACCATCTATTTCTCCTTTCTATCTCCTCACCTACACTGCCCTGGGACTACTGCCCTACCTGTGGAGGGCCACAACATCATTGCTGCACTACACCATCTGTCCCAGAGGATCTGTTCGCAGCGCCGGCTTAACACCTCTCTTGGCTAACACTACAGGTGGCGTCACGAATCATTCCTATACCAACTTTCAACCATTGCCCACATGAGCAATGAACATTTCCGCTGTCTACAATGGACGCCCAGGGCCATGGACCGGTCATAGCTGCCGTGACAAAACCCCCTCTTGGAGATCCGTGGGCCCGGTACCGAGTACCCCACCAGCCCTGGGAGGGTGACCCACTTTCCTTGGGACAAGTGATACAACATTAGAATGGGCTCCTGAAATGACTTCTAGTAGAATCTGTTGTGGTGTCTCCTGTGTTGTCCTTGCCCTGGTAACCACCTCATTGACAAGTCGGATTGCTTCAGGTCTTGCTGCTTGTGCTGCGTGGTTGTGGGGATTGGTTACTTTCACCACTTCACCAGATGCTTCATTGGTCCAAACACGTCCCTCGCAAGTCAACCGTTCTTCACACACCCAGATGGAATGGACATCATCAGCGTTCGTTTGGAAAATATGTAAATGTGATTCTCGTAGACCAACTTCTTCTTCCCACGTTTGGATAGAACTGAATTCATACTTGTAGAAAGTGAATTGCTGTGGAAGCTGACTGATTTTTTGTGCTAGTACACCTCTCTCTTTGTAGAGATTTTAGACACTGCTATATTCTGATGTAAAGATGGCATAAAATCTAGTCTAATGTAACTTGCAGGACACCTGACATGAAAATTGTTACATCTGCAACAAAACTTGCAAAAAAGCAGGTAAGTGCTGGGTCAGGTAAAAGTTCACAAAATGTTTTGAGTTTAGAGTGGTTTACATTCCCCACCTAAATCAGGCCTCATTCACACTGCATTTTTTGAATCCGTTTATTTTTTTGTGGTATGAAACCCATTTTAGAAACGTTTTGGAAAATGTCTTGTTAAAATTGCGAGCAAAATGCTCTGACACTATAATGCTCTGACACTATAATGCAATCAGTTGTGAGGTTTACAGATGGAAACAGTTGATTTAAAATGTCACAAAAGTGCAGCACTCTGTACAGTACTTTTGTGACATGTGTATTGATGACGGACGGGAATTCATGAACCACAAGGACAAACTGGCAAAACATCCAAACACAAAATTCTGGGGGCAAAACAGGGTACACACATCCGGGGGCAAACTACCGGGGACGAACTGCTGGGGCAAAACATCCGGGGGTGAACTGCCGGTGGTGAAAAATCTGGGGGCAAAAAATCTGGGGGCCAACTGCTGGGGGCGAAACATCCGGGGGGCAAACTGCTGGGGGCGAAACATCCGGGGCGAACTGCTGGGGGTGAAACATCCGGGGGCAAAAAATCAGGGGGCGAAATATCTGGGGACGAACTGCTGGGGCGAAACATCCGGAGGTGAACTGCCGGGGGTGAAAAATCTGGGGGCAAAAAATCCGGGGGCGAACTGCTGGGGGTGAAACATCTGGGGGTGAAAAATTCGGGGGCGAAACATCCGGGGATGAACTGCTGGGGTGAAACATCCAGGGGTGAACTGCTGGGGATGAAAAATCTGGGGGCAAAAAAACCGGGGGGCGAACTGCTGGGGGCGAAACATCCAGGGGCGAACTGCTGGGGGCAAAAAATCGAGGGGCGAAACATCCGGGGGCGAACTGCTGGGGGTGAAACATCCAGGGGCGAACTGCTGGGGCGAAAAATCCGGGGGCGAAACATCCGGGGTGAACTGATGGGGTCGTAACATCCGGGGGCGAACTGCTGGGGGCGAAAAATCCGGGGGCGAACTGCTGGGGGCGAAATGTACGGGGACGAATCCTCCTGGGGGCGAAATGATAGGGGTGAAATGTGTGGAGGCGAAATGTACCTGGGGGCAAACTGCTGGGGGCGAAACTTCCTAAAACCACATGCACAATACATGATTCAGACTGCCCCCTAGTGATGAGCGAATGTGCTCGTCACTGCTAGTTACTCGCCTGAATATCACGGTACTTGGTGTACTCGGCGAGCACCGAGCATTTCCGGGATTACTCTGCGGGAATTCGAGTCTTTAAAGACCACCCAGCAATTTTGGCGGTCTTTAAAGACCCAATCACCATGCAGGAATTGTCTGCCAGGCACTGATATGCCGCAGCCATCTTTGTTGTGGTCTTGCAGTGATTGGCTGGCCGCACAGCATCATCAGGGGTATAATAGACTGGACGCCGCCCTGCTCGGCACATTCAGCTACGGATTTAGATAGTGTAGGGAGAACTGCTGCCGAGATAGGGTCAGATTTGGGGATTTATTAGTCAGTGTGGGGTCTATCATCCTAAACTACTCAAATCCAGCTAAACTAACAGTCCTTCTAAGGACTAGTTCCGGAGTATATAGGTTGCAGTACTAGGTAGGCAGGGGATTGTACGTCACTCTATACATATCAGTGCAAGGCCTGCAGGCACTGTATGTGTGTATATAGATATCATTGCATACATCAAGAGGGTCCATTCCATTACTGTCTGGTGCTACCTATAGGATATATTGACCGTATGTACTTAGCCCCAGGTCTAATTAGCTTAGAAATTTTTTTTTGCCAGGTTAATAGAGATTATTTTATTGCAAAGCAATCCAGAGCCCTTTTTTTCTCCATTTGCTTTTAGACACTGCACAATACAGTCAGATCCTTTTCCTAGCACAGCGTGAAAATCCAGCAATTTTAAAGGGGTCCCAAAAATCACTTTTGAGTGCGCCGAGAAATCTTTCATTTTTATGTGGTATGGTAGAGTAGAATATTTTTGAGTGTCTTGCACAATTTCTTGACACCATTTTGCTGAACCCAACAAAAAAACATACAGTGTGGTGTATCTGTGACACGCCTCATCCAGCCGTCTGCTAAAAAATGTGGGCATTTTAGGCCTAAATTCCATTTTTTTGCTGTCTGTCACTCTAGTTATACACAGCACAGCACTATTTTGCATAAAAAAAATACATGTCACATATTTTCTCCATGCCAGGCCTCATATATCTGCATATTCCAAATTTGGCCATTTTAGGCCGGTATTCCAGTGTTTTTCTGTCTGTCACTCTAGTTATATACAGCACTATTTAGCATAAAAAAAGAAGAAAATACAGGCCACATATTTGGCAGTGAGGTATCTCCATGCCAGCTCATATATCTTTGTGCTCTAATTTTGGGCATTTTAGGCCGGTATTCCATTTTTTTTGCTGTCTGTCACTCTTGTTATATACAGCACTATTTTGCTTTTCATTTTTAAAAAAGGCCACATATTTGGCAGTGTGGTATCTCCGTGCCAGCCCTCATATATCTGTGTGCCCCAAGTTTCACCATTTTAGGCTGGTATTCCAGTGTTTTCCTGTATGTCACTCTAGTTATATACAGCACGTTTGAGCATAAAAAAGAAAAAACTGCAGGCCACATTTTTGGCAGTGTGGTAGCTCCGTGAAAGGCCTCATATATCTTTGTGCTGTTATTTTGGGCATTTTAGGCCAGTATTCCATTTTTTTTGCTGTCTGTCACACTAGATACTAGACTTTTGGATATGGGACGGACCCCTACTCCATCTTAAAACCACCATAACTACAGTAAACCAAGGCACTAGAATAAATACACAACACATTATTTTGGTTGTCAAAATGGCAACAGCTTTATTTAAATCACAGGATTAAAACAATCACAGTTGGAGTCAGGTGAAGTGCTAGTACATTGGGATTCACAAGTACTGTGATATCCCCAGCTGTCTGACATACAGCACCAGGACAGACAGCCATAAAGGGGCGGCACGCACTGGCTTGCCATTCAAGCAGTGCCAGTAAACTTTCAGGGCACCAATGACCCTATTATCCTCACTCCTGTGCTTCACCACTGTGCCCGCCCCTGATTGACATTACCATTACAACGTCCTTGAGGCTGGCCACCAAAGCCGAGCCTGTTCACCACCATGAGGTTTTACATCCTCTATTAGTTAATATGAGTCCACCTTAACTTATCTGCAACTTCCACCTGACTCCTAAACCGCCACCAGAGAGGCCATTTGACACCTTAAATGGACTCGACCCCCATCAACCATGCCTAATAAAGCCATCAACCATTTCTACATGCTATGGAAAGATAGTGCACACAAGTAATAAAAAATAAAATTCCAGAGCTCCGACAGATTAATTTTAGCAATGCCATGCTACCAAGTTATGATCGATAATACGGTAACTACAGCACAATAACAGTTGCTAAACATCCTGCAATGAGGATCCCATAATGGGGAATGTGGAAAGTAAACCATAATTAAGGTCGTAGCTACAATCTGAATACCTGTATAATGACATCTGTCATGCCTCAAAAACTATTATACTGCATGTATTGTAGCCAGCTCTAATAATTCACCAATTCACAGATTTTAGTTCTAGAAATAACCATCATTTACAGTAGCTGTGCAGTAAAATTTCTTAAACCCACTTAATATCACTACCCGAAAAGTGATGAGCATATCAATAGAAAGATATTATAACAAGGAAGTAATTAACGCAATATAACATCAACATTATAACCGACCATGAAATAACGTTCAGAATATCTGGAAGTAGTAATTTAAATAAACCTAAAGCAGAAAAAGTCTACAAAGGCATTATTAATAACCCTGCCACGCCATTGTTAATTGTTTTTCATGCACTTGATAACATTTACTGTTGACCTCTCCAATTGGTTCAAAGGCATCGGGAATAGGCATATTGCCCTTCATGTTAATGCACTTGATTACTTTACCCTTAGCCGCTCCCACTGGCTCAAGGGCACTGGGAGTAGGCATACTGCCCTTTGTGTTAATGCACTTGATTATACCCTTAGTCGTTCCCATTGGCTCAAGGGCATCAGGAATTGGCATATTGCCCTTTGAGTTAATGCACTTGATTATACCCTTAGCTGCTCCCACCATCTCAAGGGCATCGGGAATAGGCATATTGCCCTTCCTGTTAATGCACTTGATTACTTTACCCTTAGTCACTCCCACTGACTCAAGGGAACACAGATTAGGTACATTGCTCTTCAGTTTCATGCACTAGATAACTGCATTGTCCAGACGACAACCTTGAAAGAAACATGGTTTGGTCAATATAAACAGTGAAAATCGTGCCTCGGCATTCTCAAGTCACATGAAAAAATAAGAGAGGGTCCTTGAAGCTATAGATTGTATAGAAAAGCATGCCTAGCTTGTTCTCTTATCCCCTCCAGCCGCTGTTCCTGGCTCAGAGGAGCCAATTTATTCTGTAGGCATGCAAAATATGATTGCCATGACCCCAGGGACTTTACCCTAACAGGGTCCTATAAAATATAAATGCTTCTGGAGACCAGGGGGCCATACCGTGATGGTGACCCCTCCATACCAGGGGGCTATACCCGAGATGGTTACCCCTCCACACCAGGGGGCCATACACGAGATGGTTACCCTCCACACCAGGGGGCCATACACAAGATGGTTACCCTTCCAAACCCAGGGGGTCATACTGTGATGAACACCCCCCAAACCAGAGGTCCATACCTGATATGGTTACCCCTGCTGACCAATTTATAAATAACTTCAAGGACCCACTAAAAGGAAAACAAATAACTGTTTTTTTGTTTGTTTTTTAAATTTTATTTCATGTTCTTATTAAAATAAACATAAATTAACCATCAAAGTATAAATAACATTAACACACTGGGGGGAGTCCTTGAAGCTCCCAAATCTGTTGATTACCAAACATAAAATGTACCAACAATTACTCCCAGCCATTACTCCACTAGCTCGGGAGCACCATAGTCACAAGGGTTCCAATGTTCACTTGAATTTCCTGGGGATCCAAAAAACCCTTGCCGAAATTCCCCTCCACCTTTCACCAGGTCCAGAACCATATTAACTTCCAAAAAGAGGAATCCATATCCCAATGGATTCCCGAGACCAATTTCTAACCAACTTCAAGGACCCCCCAACCACTAGGCTCCAGGTAATCCACTCAGGCCTGTGCTATCTGCCATCTTAAGTAATATAAAATAAGCACTTGGTGGGTATACAGCGATCCCTCTTTTTTTTTATTCACGCCTTTATTAAAACAAACATACAAAAAAACATCAAAGCATAAATAATATTAACACGCTGGTAGGAGTCCTTGAAGCTCCCAAAATCTGGTGATTACCAAGCATAAAATGAACATAAAATGTACCAACAATTACTCCCAGCCGTTACCCCACTAGCTCGGGGATCCTGGGGATCCGACAAACCCTTGCCAAAACTCCCCTCCACCTTTCACCAGATCCAGAACCATATTAAATTCCAAAAGGAGGAAACCATATCCTATTGGATGCCCAAGACCATATTTAACCAACTTCAAGGACCCCCCCAACCACACATGATGTGGGATAAGTGAGAATGAAAACACCATGCAGGTTTACAACCAAGGTATACAACAGGTTAATAATGGAAAATATCCCATTGTAAGGTCCAGAAATAGACAGAGATGGGCAACTCTGTGTTATATGCTGTAACAATAAATGAGAAGCCGCCTGCTCCTCTACAGCAGTTCCAGACAGACTCTAATCACCAGCTGTGCATAAATGGTAAGATATATAATATGTAGGTCTAATATAAGCTGCCTGTAGCCATAGGTGTGTGAGCAGAAAACTGCAAGTTCTGTATCCCAGTCAGTCACTCTACTACATACAATAGATGAGAGACAGGGCTGAAACTGGGCCCATGGTGTTTTCCAGAGCAATGTGCAGCATCACACTAGGAGTGCCCACTCACTGCCCGCCATGTGCTGAGTTATTAGTGCCCACTCAAATGTGCCGAGTTACTCCCCGATTATTTTACACATGGTAAAGCATAATCCATTCAGGCCTGTGCTATCCACCATCTTAGGTAATATAAAATAAGCTCTTGGTGGGTATACACCGATCCTGCAACATACGAGGGAGACAATATACAGAAACAGGATGGATATATCCGGCAGGACAGCATGTAATATAAGAGGACTGTCATGTCCAGATTATATGTACAGCCAGGAAAATGACCTGGAGACACAGGATGTCTATACCCAGCATGATCCGTATATAGCAGAGTGAGGAGTGATATCATGTATACAGACCTGTGGTACAGGTTAAGTATACAGCACAGGAATAGAGCCTTTACACATATACCACATATAGTGAGTAACCTGGTTACACTGGATCTGCACACCCAGCATCACAGTATGTAACAGATGAGGTCACATACAGATCATCAGACTCCATAACTGGGAAGGGGGGGGATAATCAGAACACAGCTGAGTCAGTATACAGTGCACTGACATGAAGTGCAGCCTCTCATCATCATACATATACCATCCCCCGACTGCTCCTCTCTCACTCTCACCAGTGTCTCTAATACATGTGACTGCCCGGCTCCACCATAGTAATGGCAGACACTGCTCTGTCCTATCATACATATACCATAGCTCCCAAGTGTCCCAATTCCCGCGGAACAGTCCCGTTTTTGACACCCCCCTCCCGCGTCCCGCCCAGCACGGTATTTTTCCCACATTGCACTGAGCCACCACGCCCCCTCATCCACCGACGCCATGCTCGCCATCCCAGATAGACACACCGCAGCCTGCAATGATGTGGCTGGGCTGTGTGTGTTCAGTCTGTGCGCAGAGGACCTGTGAGAGGGGAGGAGTCAGGGGTCACATGATCAGGGCCCTCCATTGCTATGTGGCTGGGCTGTGTGTGTTCTGTGCGCACAGGACCTGTGAGAGGGGAGGAGTCAGGGGTTACATGATCAGGGACTGTGTCTGCCTCCATGTCTGTTTGCACTCTGCAGGAGTCTGGTCTGCTGTGCTGGTTGTCATACTGGATGAGGTAAAGTTCCTGTGTGGGGTCAGGAGAGGTTTACAGTGTGGATGTAGCAGAGCCGTGTGTGTACGAGGTGTACGGAGCAGAGCCACGTGTGTACAAGGTGTATGGAGCAGAGCTGTGTGTGTAGGAGGTGTAGGAGCAGAGCCATGCGTGTACAAGGTTTACGGAGCGGAGCCGCGAGTGTACGAGGTGTACGGAGCGGAGCCGCGCGTGTACGAGGTGTACGGAGCGGAGCCGCGCGTGTACGAGGTGTACGGAGCGGAGCCGCGCGTGTACGAGGTGTACGGAGCGGAGCCGCACATGTACGAGGTGTACGGAGTGGAGCCGCACGTGTACGAGGTGTATGAAGTGAAGTCGCTTGTGTGCGAGGTGTACGGAGCGGAGCCACATGTGTACAGAGCGGAGACGCGCGTGTACAAGGTGTACGGAGCCACGTATGTACAAGGTGTGAGGAGCAGCGCTGCATGTGTACGAGGTGTACGGAGCGGAGCCGCATGTGTACGAGGTGTACAGAATGGAGCCGCATGTCTACAAGGTGTACAGAGCGGAACAGTGCATGTATGGGGCATACGGAGTGGAGCCGCGTGTGTACTGGGCATACGGAGCAGAGTCGCGTGTGTATGGAGCGGAGCCGCGCGTGTACGAGGTGTACGGAGCAGAGTCGTGTGTGTACTTGGTGTACGGAGCGGAGCTGCGTGTGTATGGGGTATGTGGAGCCGTGTGTGTGCGGAGTGGAGCCATATGTGTACTGGATGTATGGAGCAGAGCCAAGTGTGAACGAGGCATACAAAGTGGGCGTTTCCCATGGACACAGGAATACACGGCGGAGCCCCAAGGAGCACTTTAAGACTCGCACATGACGTTCCACTGGAAGTGATGTGCTGGAAGCTGACCGGAATGAGGTAATTTCATGAGGGGATTGTGACGGAACCAGGAATGCTTCAGATCCATCACCATGTCCTCCTCTGACAGCGCGGACAGAAGGATCACCTTGGAATCAGGGATGCCGGCCATGTGAGCGGATCATGATATGTCCTGCACCGGGAGGCTCAGGTGGGCACTTCAATGGGAGTCAGACTGCTATAGTATCTTTATAGAATCTTTTTTTCTCTCTGTTTCTTTATTTCTCTGTTCTTTCTTTCTCTGTTTCTTTCTCATTCTTTGTTCCGTCTTTCCCTCTCTTTTTCTTTCTCTCTCTCTGTTCTTTCTTTCTCTCTCTAATCTTTCTTTTTTTTCTTTCTCTCTCTGTTCTTTCTTTCTTTGCCTTTCCTCTTTCTTTTATTCTCTGTATTTTCTTTACTTCTTTCTTTCTCTCCCTCTGTTCTTTCTCAGTCTCTCTCTGTGTTCTTTCTTCCCCTCTTTCTTTCTTTCTCTCTATTCTTTCTTTCATTTTTTTCTCTCTTTCTTTCTCTTTCTTTCTCTGTCTGCTCTTTCTTCCCCTCTTTCATTCTCTCTCGCTCTGTTCTTTCTTTCCCCCTCTTTTTCTTTTTTTTCTCTTTCTTTCTCTTTCTCTCTCTCTATTCTTTCTTTCTCTCTCTAATCTTTCTTTTTTTTCTTTCTCTGTTCTTTCTTTCTTTCTGTCTTTCCTCTCTTTCTTTTTTCTCTCTGTACTTTCTTTACTTCTTTCTTTCTCTCCCTCTGTTCTTTCTCAGTCTCTCTCTGTGTTCTTTCTTTCCCCTCTTTCTTTCTTTCTTTCTCTCTATCTCTCTCTTCTTTCTTTCTTTCCCCTCTTTCTTTCTTTCTCTCTATTCTTTCTTTCATTTTTTTCTCTATTTCTTTCTCTCTCTTTCTCTCTCTGTTCTTTCTTTCCCCCTCTATCTTTCTTTTTTCGCTTTCTTTCTCTTTTGCTCTCTCTATTCTTTCTTTCCCCTCTTTCTTTCGCTCTCCCTCTGTTATTTTTTCTGTCCCCTCTTTCTCTGTTCTTTCTTTCCCCTCTTTCTTTCTCTCTCTGTTCTTTCTTTTTCTTTCCCATCTTACGTTCTCTCTGTTCTTTCTCTCTCTCTCTCTGTTCTTTTTTTCTCTCTGTGTTGTCTTTCTTTCTCTCTTTTTCTCTGTTATTTCTTTATTTCCCCACTTTGTTTTTCTCTGTTCTTTCTTTCTCCTTTCTTTCTCTCTCTGTTCTTTCTTTCACGCTCTGTTCTTTCTTTCCCCTCTTTCTCTCTGTTCTTTCTTCTTTCTCTCTCTGTTCTTCTCTCTGTTCTTTCTCTCTCTGTTCTTTATTTCTCTCTTGCGCTCCTTTCTTTCTCTCTCTATTATCTTTTTTCTCTCTCTCTGTTTTCTTTATTTTCCTTAGTATCTGTCAGTGTGCCCACAGTACCAGCCACTGTGCCCATAATGCCAGCCACTATGCCCCTAATAGCAGTCAGTGTGATCAGCAGTGCTAAATGGGTGCGACTGGATGTGGACATGGGTGTGACTAGTCGTGAAATGGGTGTGGTCAGGGCGTGGCCTAAAATTTGCAGCGGCGCGCCGTGCGTGACGCAACCTTTCTCCCTCTTTCCCTTCAAAAGTTGGGAGGTATGCATATATCCAGAACTCATGAAGACTCTGTATAATACAGCAGTAATGTGGTATATCAGAAATGTCTGTAGGGAGGTCACACAAAAGCTGCTTCTGGAATAAGTGAGGGAACATGGCAGCTAAATGAATTTCTGAGGTAATCTTGATCCCATATATGATGCAGGAGCTGATACTACACTTATACACAATGTCTGAGGTGAATGCAGAGTAGTATATCAAACATGTCTGCAGGGAGGTCACACAGAAGTTGTCTCACAGTCTGTGAGGAAAATGTAGCATACACATGAGAGACATGGCAGCTACATGAATTTCTGAATTTCCCATACATAATGTAGGAGCTGATACTACACTAGTACATGATGTCTGAGGTGAATGTGCTCCTATCATCTGTAATGTGAGGTGATAGCCCCAGTATTATACTCCCTGAAACTTCAGACATGCTTCCTCCAGTTCATCCTGTGTAAGAAAGAGGGAGAGAGACAGATTTCCTGTTCTATATAAGCCCCACCATCCTCACAGTAACCCCCCAGGCACATACATACTGTGCTTCTTACTCTGAAAGCAACATCACTTTTGCTTACAATCTACACCACTATACCAAAAAAGCTGCAGGAGTAAAGGTCCACCCATCCCTAAGTCATGCCCTCCTCCGCCTATGGCTCCACTGGTTTCTGTATATACAGCACTATTTTGCCTTTTTTTTAAAAAAAACAAGCCACTTATTTGGCAGTGTGGTATCTCCGTGCCAGCCCTCATATATCTGCGTGGTCCAAGTTCGGACATTTTAGGCCGGTATTCCAGTGTTTTCTTGTGTGTCACTGTAGTTATATACAGCACTATTTTGCATAAAAAAACACAGGCCACAGATTTGGCAGTGTGGAATCTCCCTGAAAGGCCTCACATATCTTTATTCTCTAATTTTCGGCATTTTAGGCCGGTATTCCATTTTTTTCCTTGTCTGTCACTCTAGTTATATACAGCACTATTTTGCATTTTTTTTAAAAAGAGGCCACATATTTGGCAGTGTGGTATGTCCGTACCAGCCCTCATATATCTGTGTGGTCCAAGTTTGGCCATTTTAGGCTGGTATTCCAGTGTTTTCCTGTTTGTCACTGTAGTTATATACAACACTATTTTGTCTTTTTTCAAAAAAATACAGGCCACATATTTGGCAGTGTGGTATCTCCATGCCAGGCCTCATATATCTGGGTGCCCCAAGTGTTAGGCGCCAAGTTTCCCCCACTGCACAGGGGGAATTCTCAAGCCATGTCCTCTGCAGTCTCCCATTCCTCTGCAGCTGCAGAGATTCCCGCTCAGCAGAGACGTCAGTCCCGTCATCTTGCCCAGGCTGATGCTAGGCATCTAGTTGCTCCTTCTGGCTCTGCTATAACACCATGCTTGAGTCAACAGCAAGCAGATGCTCCTGGGACTAAGTCCTCTCCTTTGCTTACTGAGCATGCCCATGGGACGACCTTTCATTGGAGGTCGGAGGTCACATGCGCAGTTCCCTTTCCTGCTCGGATTGGTCCACTGGGAAGGTCCCAGAAGGACGCTGCTATAAAAGAGTCGCATGGCCGTGTACTAGTTGTGTGCTTTCTTAGCCCAACCCTGGGCCATTGCTGGCGTCTGCCAGAGTGGCACTGTGCACACATGCGCGCTATATTTGTAATAGTATTTTCTGCTGGCTTCGCAGTTTGTGGCCCCGAGCACTAGAGATCTAGAGGGACTCCTGTCTGGTGTCCTAAGGGCAGAGTCTCGAGACTCTACACTAGCGCTCCATTTGCCGAGTCCTGTGGAGTTAACAGGCTCCGGCATTTGCGCCAGCGTACCCTGTGAAGTAACAGAGTTTGCTCCTGTATACACCGGGTCAGTGGTTACCCGCCGGTGTTTAGTTTGCACTCCGCCATTACCAAGCAGCAGTTTACCATCTCTGCACGGTGGACCCCGGGTTGCGATTGCACTTTTTTATATTTTATATTTAGTGCGATCCGCAACCCTAACACCAAGTTTGGCCATCTTAGGTCGGTATTTCAGTGTTTTCCTGTGTGTCACTATAGTTATATACAGCACTATTTAGCATAAAAAAGAAAAAATACAGGCCACATATTTGGCAGTGTGGTATCTCCTTGAGAGGCCTCATATATCTTTGTGCTCTAATTTTGGGCATTTTAGGCCGGTATTACATTTTTTTTCCGTCTGACACTTTAGTTATATACAACACTATTTTGCCTTTTTAAGAAAAAAAGGCCACATATTTGGCAGTGTGGTATCTCCGTGACAGGCCTCATTTATCTGTTCAAAAAATTGGGCTATTTTAGGCCTACCTATTCTAGTGTTTTTGCAGTCTGTTACCGTACTTATTGACACAAGTTTGATAATCAAAAATAAATTTTAACTACAGTTCAGATAAGTTAAATTGTGGTTTTTCCACACACATATCACATACAAGTTTGCTCCCATTTTAGCCATTTGTAGTGAACGTGTATAATATTCTAGTCCATTTACAATGGGCAAGGCGCGTGGCAAGGGACAGGGAAGTGGACGTGATGGTGCATGCCGAGGCCGTGGGCAAGCTGAAATTGGGCTACCAATAACACCCACATCTGCTCGCTGGACCTTCGTGTCCGAAGTCCTAGGGGAATGCAGCAAGACGGCACTATTGAAGCCAGAGCAGTACAGTATGAAAAGGTTGTTGGTTGGGTAGCGGATACTTCCAGTTACTTATCCAGCACCCTGTCTTCCACACAGTCAAGTCAGAGTAGCTGTGAATCTGGACCGCATATTCCTCACCCTGATCCTCCTTTCTCCCACCATGCTGAGTGCCCTGAGACAACTGATCCCACGCTCGGACACCCTGAAGAGCTGTTCAGTTTTCCATTTGTAGATTCGTGCCTCTCGCCTTGTCCACTTGAAGCAGAGCAAGATGAGATTCCATGTAGTGATGCACAAATATTTGAGCTGCCAAGGTCACATGAGGTGGGCGATTAGACACTATTGCCGGAAAGTCAGGAGGAGGACCAGGGTGCGGAAGTGAAAGATGAGGTGATGGATGATATAGTAACTGGCCCAACCTGGCAGGAGGACATGCAGAATAAGGGCAGCAACACTCAGGGGGAGGGAAGTGTAGCACCCCTTCAGGCAGGAAGAAGCAGTGTGGTGGCTGAAGACAGAAGGTGTGCAACCGTTCCCCGTAACACCAACATGACATGAGTTGCCAGTATAACTGTTGGGTCTTCTGAGTCTGGTTATTTTTTAAAGACTCTGCCGATAACCCCAAACAGGCCATTTGCAACACCTGTCATGCCTGCATCAGCAGGGTTAGCAAAACTACCAGCCTTACCACAACCAACATGATCAGGCACATGGCAGCAAAGCACCCGACTTTGTGGGCACAACCCCAGTCTTCAGGAACAGTGTCTGTGGGTGACACCATTGATTCTTCCACTGTTTTGCGTGCAAGACAATCCCTTGTACATGATGCTTGCAAAGATGCCTCCTGCCCTGCACCTGCCGTTGCCCACAGTCAAATGGCACCATTATCAAGCACATCGTCCCAGTGCAGCCTTCAGTTGTCCATACCCCAGTCATTGGAACGTAAGCGGAAATACACAGCCAATGCCCCACAGGCCACAGTACTCAATTCTTACATTTCTCATCTGCTTGCACTTGAAATGTTGCCTTTTAGGCTTGTGGAGACAGAAGCTTTCCACAACCTGATGGCGCCGGCTGTCCCAAGGTACTCGGTCTTCAGCCGTCACTCCTGCTGTGCCATACTTGCATTACACAAGTACGTGTCCCACGACATCACCCGTGCCCTCAACAATACAGTTACAGTGATAGTACACCTAACCACCGACATGTGGACAAGTGCTTGTGGCCAGGGACGGTACATCTCGCTGACGACACACTGGGTTAACGTAGTGGAAGCCAGGACCCAGTCAGACCTTGGGAAGGAACATGTCCTCCCGATGCCAAGGATTGCGGGTCCCCAATGTGTAGAGCTCTTGCACCTCCTCCTTCTCCTCCTCTTCATTCTCCATCTCCAAAATGAGCACATCAGTCAAAAGCTGGAAGCACTGCAGCACTGCAAAAACCAAGCGGCAACAGACTGTGCTGAAGATAATTTGCTTAGATGACAAGCCACACAATGATGAAGAGTTGTTGACAGCTCTGAAAGAGCAGGCAGATGTGTGGTTGACACTGCTGAATCTCCAGCCAGGCATAGTTGTGTGTGACAATGGCTGGAACCTGGTTGCAGCTCTGAGGCGAGGGGAACTGACACACGTACCATGCCTGGCCCATGTGCTTAACCTCGTTGTTCAACAATTTCTAAAACTCTACCCAGAGCTGCCGGATGTGTTAGCGAAAGAACGCCGCCTGTGTGCCCATTTTAGAAAGTCAGCTACAGCTTCAGTCACCCTTGCCGTGCTTCAGCAGCGTTTGCAGATTCTGGCTCACCGACTGGTGTGTGATGTCTCCACGCGTTGGAACTCTACACTGCATATGTTGGAAAGGATTTGTGAGCAGAAGAGGGCAGTTGTTGAATACCAGCATCAACAAGGCCATCGTTATTCAGGTTTGATTCCACACATAAGACCTCAGGAGTGGACATGGATGTCAGACATATGAAACATCCTCCAAAACTTTGAGGAGTCCATCAAGATAGTGAGGGCGATGATGCCATAATTAGTGTCACCATCCCGTTCATCTGCTGTCATGGTTTGAACAGGGTTCTTGCCCTGCACTCACAGGGTTAAGTGTTCGTGGCCTCTTTCTGGATCTGGGAGGGGTATTTATACTCACTCTTTACCAGGGTTCTCTGTCAGCTATACTGTTGTTCTGGTGTGTCTGACCCCTGGTGTGCGTGTATTCTGCGTTGCTTGTTTGCTTCCCGTGTATGACCCGGTCCGTTCCCTCACTCTGTACTCCGTTTCTCATTTCGGCACTATTGTCTTTTCCGGTTCTGACCTCCTGGCTTGGCTTTCGTTACTCCATTACAGTTTGTCCCTATTGTACCGTCTATTGCCCGTTCTGGTTTTCTGATCTATTGCTACGTCCTGACTATCGATTCTGTCTAACCCTTTGGTACTGTATTGCTATCTCGTGCTTTGACCCGGCTTGATCTGGCTTCTGTCTCTGTCTATGCCCCTTGGTTACACTGTCCAGTAGTTACCTTTCTAGGAGTTTCCCTGCAGCTTCTAGCTCTGTGGTGCTGAGACCATGCCCCCAGCAGTCACATGCTTCAGGTCCTGTGAGCTTGGAGCATGCATTGTCACCACTGAGACCCTGCTCCACAGGTATCTTTGTGCAGTCTTTGTACTCAGGACACGCGCACTGGCTCAGTGAGCAAGTGCAGTGCAGTGTTCCTGACATTATAGCTGACCATTTCAGTTTTTTTTTTTTCCTCTGAAGGAAAAAAAAAAGAAAAAAAAAAGTGTGTTATCCTCATGGATCCCATACAAGCTATGGCTGATCAGGTCAAGCACCTGACCCAAATGTTCCACAAACTTAATGTGGAACAGCGCACGATGGCCCATACCCAGCAACAGTTGGTGGATACTGTGCAGGGGGCTGTCGCTGCAGGGGCTACTAGTAGTGGGGATAGAGATGTGTCATTGGCATCCCCTGAATCTCCAGTCAAATTGCCAGACCCTTTCTCAGGGGATAAAAGGGAGTTCAGGTCATTCAGAGAAGGATGCAAGCTTTTTTTCTCTGAGGCCCCGCTCCTCAGGGGATGAGTTCCAGAGGGTGGGGGTCGTCATTTCCCTACTTCGGGGGGCTCCACAGGCATGGGCTTTCTCTTTCTCTTCCTCTGCTCCTGAATGTATGTCTGTGAATTTGTTCTTTGAGGCTCTGGGGCACATTTATGATGAGCCTGATAGAGTGCGTCTGGTAGAGGATATGTTGATGAGTAGAGTTGAGTGACTTTTGGTTTTTAGGGTCGAGTTTCGTTTCATGAAACCCGACTTTTCCAAAAGTTGGGTCGAGCAAAATCGGCCGACTATAGGGAAAAGTCGGGGGTCCGACCGAAACACGAAACCCAATGTAAGTTAATGGGGAATTAAAGTCGGCAGTGAGAGGAGGACAGGAAACACACCTACAGTGGCCATTTGAATGCCAAAGCATCAATTCTTATTACTTAAGCTTGTCAACATTAATTTACTTCATAATACTAGTTACGTGCTGAAAAATGGGGGTTATTTGGCTACAGTTGTGGGGGGGTAGGGCTGGTTCCAGGTTTTCGTGGGCCGAGGGCCAAAGAGCGCCCCTTTAACACATACCACAACTCATGATGCTCCGATATGGCAGAGAAATAGCAGAAACAGCAGTATAGTACAATGAAAAATATTTCACTTCTTGCATCTCTTGACTGATATCCATTTTAAATTCTTCAATACCTCCAAAAACGGACAGCATATAACTCCATACAGTATTATGGCCAGCGCTTAGTGCGCTATGCAGAGTAATGAGGCCCATATATTTCTCCATATGGAATCATTGATGAGCTCCACATAATGCTATAGTATATGTTGGTCCCAATGGATGAAGCTCCACTGTCTTATGGGCCCAAATAATGCTCCTTATATAATGGGCCCCATTTCTACTGCTCTAGTGTATAATGGGCCCTGTAAATGCTGCTCCAGTGTCTGATGTCCACCTTTGGAATGCTCCAGTGTATGGCGGGCCCCATATATCATTCACCAGAGTATAGTGCTCCCCAAAAATTGCTGTCCCAACATTGAAAACAATTACATAAGTCTCCTTGTTAGGGAATCCCAGCACTAATCTGAACTCCTTGTCGTCACCATCTTCCATCTCACTGCACTTGGCTGTTTAGGCCCTCCCACCGGAAGAGACACTTTTGCGTACTATGCGGTGCCCTGTGCCAGTGCCATCGCCCATGAGTATGCCACCCCCACCTGCTCAAGGAACCTGCACTTTCATCTGCACCTTCCTCTTTGTCACCGTGTAAGGTGGTATAGTATGTGGGAAGGGGAACCTGAGTTTCCTCTGGGTCAGATTCTGGCAGTGTAGAGTGCGAGGGGAATGTAGTGGTCTGGGTCAATGTAACAGCAGCATCATCCAGCAGTGGCTGGGTCTCAGTGCACTTGTGGCATCCCCAAGAGTACAGTCGCCACTGTGGCATTACCTTCCCCCTAGGGAGTGTGTTGTCAAGCTTGGGAGCAACGAAGGATCTCTCTAGCAGTGAAACCAACACACAACACATTTCCCACTCCAGGCTAGCAGGGAGACCTCTGAACCTTACTGCTGAGGAGCTGCTCTCTGTGGTTGGGAGGAGGTAAGTTAGGGCACTCTGTGCAGGGAAGGGGAAGTGTGTGGACGTGAGAAGGGGAGCTGGAGGATGAGCAGAGTTAAGGCTCACTCCTAGCTGGAGCGCATGGTCCCAGTTCCGGTCTCCGAGTTTGTAGGGACACTGATGTTCCTGCAGCAGAAACCGGGGGAAGTAGCAGCTATAAATGCTCTGTACCCAACTAAGGCTCGGAGGCCCCAGCATCGATGTGTGGGAGCCAGAAGGAAAATGCTACAGCTGTCTGCCATACAAGTAAAGTCTGAGGAACATCTGTTAGACAGGAGGCGCTTCAGTGAACCACGGTCCTGTGAGTGCTTCCCCCACAAGCGCTAGAAAGGAGATGTTCAGGAAGGTACATGTTGGCGGAGTGTTGGAAGGGAGCTTTCCATTTTGGTCCCAGAGGTTGGCTGAGGTCCTGACCCGGAGGACACAGCACGGAGGCAGGCATCTGTGTAACCTGCAGACTGTGAGTAAAGCTTTGGAACTGCATGCTCTGGTGTCCTACAGTTATTCCAGCACCGCTGCATCTGGGTACCAGCACCTACACCGCCTGTGCCTTTCCCCATCACTACATCTACACTTCCCTGGGACTCCAGCTCCACCTGTGGGGAGCTTCACCATCTTTGCTGCACAACACCATCAGTCCCAGAGGATCTGCATGCAGCGTCGGCCTATTATCTATGTTGCCGAACACCACAGGTGGCGTCAAACTATCTATATAAACTCTTTACCATTATACCATGCCATTTACATGGGCGCCCAGGGCCACCGTCCGGGTCACCGCTGCTGTGACACATCCCACTGACAACGGCCCGGTACCGAGTACCCCACAGCCCTGGGAGGGCGACCCATATGCCGACTGCTGATCGGGCGGCGTTATTCCTACGAACCTCCAAACAGCGTCCATGAAGGCAAAGTTTTTGGTTTCCGGGGGCAGTATGATTGCAAAGCTGAACCTTATAGGAATGTCCAAAAGGGCACCACCAGGAGTGGAGCCTGTGGCTTAATTGGACTCCACCCGGGAAACCACAACCATACCACCTAAAGAAAAGATGCACACTTTGAAAGCTTTGTCGATTCTGTGTGTGGTATGTGTGTTTGTAGTTGTGCTAGCGATTTCTCAGCTTTATTCCGTTAACAACCAAGACTCCGGCATTCCCCCGCAGTACGCGTCAAGCTTACTAGAGGGATAAGCGAGGCTCTGGCACATGAGATCGAGCCATAACAGGCCTAGCATTCCCGTACATGTCAAGGGCTGCATGCACGCTACACTGAAAGGACCAGCTTTTGTCGCTTACAGGTGCAGATAACCTGCTGAACTCCGTTAGTGATGGGGATCTGGGATTCAGATTATTCCCCGCGAACGATGATTTCCCAGTAAGTTCAGGTCAACCGCAATTCCGGAGTTAGGCCTTACCGTCATTCCTGAAAAAATTACGTGTCCAAACCACAGGTGCTGTAGCTTGCTTATCAGCTCGGCAGCCGTTCTCAGGCCCAGTATGGATTCAACAACATTGTAGAAAGTTGATAAAGGGTACAGTTTCACCGGATAACACGTATATATGTAGCCTAGTTTACACATTAAAAATATATGTCTATAGATCAGGAGGCAGACTCAGATGTTCTCAGGCCCAGTATGGATTTGACCAGATTGTACAAAGTTGAGAAAGGGTACTTTATCACTGGTAGCAGGTATATATAGCATAGTTTAAACATGTAAAATCTCCGTGTTCTCAGTATGGATTACACAGCAATCTAAAAAGTGGAAAAAAGGAAATGTATTTGAGGCGTACAAAACTATATACTTTTGGTGTTATTTTTAAATCTTCATATATAGTTCTGTCTCAGTAATACAGTCCAGCCTCTCCGCAATAGGAAATGAGATGCATACAATTACTGACATAAAGGCTAGTGATTGCAGAAATCTAGGAATTACTATTCACGGGAAAAACTTCCGTCACAATTCTCATAGGCGATGCTGAACCTCAATTAATTTGTGTGTTGAGACAGTGAAAACATTTTTTTGTGAATAAAGTCTTGCTGTATCGCACTTCCGTTGATTCCATCACTGTTACTCATCTCAATCAAATTTTTATCATAGGGAGCGATGTAAACATGGTGCTCACTGGCTATCATGATCTGTCACGTAACTTTGGAGTGCAAAAGACAGAAGCCACAGGCCGTAGGCGATTCTATTTGATTGGCATGAGAGGGCACATTTTAAAATGTGCGCCGGAATGTCACACGTTTGTGAGTAGGAAAACTGTGAAAGCTGATGGTAAACCACCACTGCATGTCATTGTGAGTCGACGTCCATAAGAAATGGAAGCCATTGATCATCTGGAGCTAGAGCCCGGCCAGCAGGACAGGGCATAGCTACATCTTAACCATCACCTTTCAGTTCAATCAGTTTGTAGTGGCAGTCCCAGTGAAGGATTTGACAGCCCAGACTACACAGCGGAGGAGCAGGGAGAGGTAAACATTGCAAATGCTGGGGCCCTGCCCAAGCAAGGGGGGCACACTCGTGGGCGTCGGTACTGGCACTGGGCCCCTCATAGTATGGCGGTGTGTGTGACGGCGGGTGTGTACCACCTCCGTCAGAGACACTTGATTGCACTATGAGGGACCCTGTGCCAGTGCCCGCGCCCAAGATTCGGCCTACCCACCTGTCCAGGGCAACGGCACTCGCACAGTTTCGTGCGCTAGGTGGTGACCCCGGCCATGGGGGGGGGGCAGCCCAGTTAGGGCGGTTTACAAAGTGGCATATGTTGATATGGGACATTCAGCTGCTGCAAAAGGCGAAATAGGTCAAGTTTGCGGAATAGGAGGAGGACCAAAGCAAGCCATTTTTCTGGCAACCTTTGTGTCATCAAGGGAAGGTGGGACAAAATCCTTGGAAACCCATGCATGGTTTATTTTAATGAAGGTTGGATCATCCACATTTTGGGTTGACAGACGGGTCCTTTTTTCTGTCAGGATTGATTCAGCTGCACTGAAGACTCTTTCCGATAGCACACTTGCAGCTGGGCAAGCGAGCTCCTGTAAGGCATATTGTGCCAATTCAGGCCAGGTGTCCAGTTTAGCGGCCCAATAGTCAAAGGGGAATGACCTGTATGGGAGAACATCGATAAGGGAGGAAAAGTAGTTTGTAACCATAGTTGACAACTGCTGTCTCCTGTCACTTTCCATCGATGCAGTATTACCAGTTGTGTGAGCGGTACTTGAAAAATCAGTCCACAACATTGTCATGAAACCCCTGTCTCAATGCCACTTCTGCTGTGTGCACCACGAACACCTCTGCCAAGCTGCCCCCAGCCCGTACGGCTCGTGTGAGAACCATCACCCCTGCTGTGTGCTGGGAATGCCTCAACCAACCGGTTTACCAGAGTTGCTTGTTTATTTAGCCAATATTAGGTCAAGTTTCTCGTGTGGCATGATGCTTTGTAATTTGCCTTTATAGCGTGGATCCAGGATGCTGGCCAACCAGTAGTCGTCATCGTTCATCATTTTGGCAATGCGGGGGTCCCTTTTTAGGATCTTCAAGGCATAATCTGACATGTGGGTCAATGTTCCCGGTGTCAATTATGCACTGCGAGTGCTGGTTGGAGGAGCACTTTCTGGCAAATCCACATCCCTCCAGTCACGCACAAACCCTGTACCAGACCTTGCCACGCCAACATTTTCACTTGCCCCATGAGATGCATCCTCCTCCCCTAAGTAATCATCCCCATCATCATCCTCCTCCTCCTCCTCTTCTTCCTCCACCTCGTCCAGGAGAGGTCCCTGAGCAGACAATGGCTGAATGTCATCAAGGATTCCCTCCTCCTCTTCCTCCTCGTCAACATTGGCTGCAGACGCCTGCTCCTTAAGGTGCATCAAAGTTTGCATGAGCAGATGCATAAGTGGGATGCTCATGCTAAGGATGACGTCGTCTGCGCTTACCAGCCGTGTGCATTCCTCAAAACACTGAAGGACTTTACAGAGGTCTTTCAGCTTCGACCACTGCACACCTGTCAACTCCATGTCTGCTCTCAAAGTGCCTGGCCGTGTATCCTCCCACAAATGCATTATGGCCTGCCTCTGTTCGCACAGCTGCTCAACCATGTGCAGGGTGGAGTTCCACCTTGTTGCAATGTCGATAATGAGGCGGTGGTTGGGAAGGTGGAGCCATCGCTGCAGCTTCTGCATACGAATGGAGTGTACAGGTGACCGGCGGATGTGCGCGCACAGTCTTCGCATCTTCTGGAGCAGGGCTGTTAACTCCGGATAATTGTTGAGGAAGAACTGCACCACCAGGTTCTAGGTGTGAGCCAAGCAAGGTATGTGGAAAGGGCAATGGCTGCCACAAAATTACGGCCGTTATCACTAACTACCTTGCCTGCCTCAAGATGAATACTGCCCAGCCATGACTCAGTTTGTCACTGAAAGTACTCGGCCAGCACCTCCGCGGTGTGTCTGTCGCCCAAACACATCATCTGCAACACAGCCTGCTTTCCACTAGCTGCTCGATGGGGGACACCTCGTGTGCAACAGTGGCAGCTGCAGATGGAGTGCTCGTACGACTGCGCTCTGTGGACGAGCTTTCGCTTCTGGAGGAGGAGGAGGGTCGAACGCCTACAGCCAACTGTTTCCTATACCGTGGGCTAGGCAGCACTGTCCCACCACCGCTGTCCCCTGTGGACCCTGCATCCACCACATTAACCCAGTGCGCAGTGATGGACACGTAACGGCCCTGGCCATGCTGACTGGACCATGCATCTGTTGTGAGGTGCACCTTTCCACTCACTGACTGCTTGAGTGCATGGACAATGCGGTCTTTCACATGATGGTGGAGGGCTGGGATGGCTTTGCGAGAGAAGAAGTGGCGACTGGGTAGGTCATAGTGTGGTACTGCATAGGCCATGAGTTCGTTGATATAACAGTGGGATTCCCTGACTGCTTTGGCCTTGCGACGACACCTCAACATTTGCTGCTGTGCTAACCGGTGGGCTTACAGTGGGGGAAACAATGTAGTGTTGCTGACTACCTTCTTTGTGATCAGTTGCACATGTGGTACTTGAGGTTTGGTGTTGTGTCCACGCTTGCAAGTGCATGCTGGTTAAATGTCTAAGCATGCAACTGGTATTCAAATTTTTCAGATTTTTCCCTCGGCTAAAGGTCTTTGCGCACTTCTTACAGATAACCTTGGCCTGATCATGAGGATTTTGTTCAAAAAAGTGCCACACTGCACTCTTCCTACTTTGGAAGACATTTTGCGGCCTAGCACGCTGTGCTATTTTGACCGTCTGGACAAGCTGTCCAGCATCTCTTTTGATTTTTGGAACCTGTCTTTGGAGTGCTCCGGGCCTGCCAGATAACAGCTGTTGCGATGTCGATGTCTGCTGTGGATGCTCCTCCTCCTCATCTGAGCTATTGGAAGCAGCACCCTCTTTCCCCAATGGATGCCAATCTGGGTCAACAACTGGGTCATCCATCACCTCCTCTTCAATGTCATATGCACCTTCCTCTGTGTTACCGTGTATGGTGGTATAGTATGCGGGAAGGGGCACCTGAGTCTCATCAGGGTCAGTATCTGGCTCATTACACTGCGAGGACAATGTAGTGCTCTGAGTGAATGTACCAGCAGAATCATCTATCAGTGGCTGTGCATCAGTGCACTCCATGTCAGATTCATCTTGGCCTGGATAATTCACCATTTCACTTGATAACCCATGCATGGTATGTGAAAACAGCTCCATGGAGTAATCAGCTGTATGGCCTGCGTCATCCTTCAATCTTGGTTGGGGTGAAGGACACAAGGAATGGTGTAGTTCATGAACATGAGCCTCCAATGACGACTCAGTGCTTTTATTTTTTACAACTTCAGAAGAGGAGGCGATAGAGCTGGAGGATGAGTCAGCAATGTAAGCCAAAACTTTTTCCTGAAGCTCTGGCTTTAAAAGCGGTTTGCCAACTCCTAGAAAACTAAGCCTTCGAGGCCTTGTGTAGCCAGACGATGACGCAGGCTCAACACCTCCTGCATTCGGTCCTATTTTGCTTTTGCCACTACCATCAGATCCACCACCAACACCATCATTACCAGCTGGCAACCCCCGCCCACTTCCAAGGCCTCTTCCAGCAGCCTTCCTCATTTTTGGTAAAAATGTACACAAAATCCCACAAACTATATAGTAATGTAAAACAAGGTACAAGGTGTATATAGGACAGGGGAGATGTAGAATTTCTTAACACACTTGTGGACACTGTTGGATTGTGTGTGGCCCAGTGAATATCACACCGCTATGTCACAGTCTCAATGTCGCAGGTGTGAAAATGTCACTATAAGACAGGGGAGATGTAGAATTTCTGAACACACTTGTGGACACTGTTGGATTGTGTGAGGCCCAGTGAATATCACACCACTATGTCACAGGCTCAATGTCGCAAGTGTGAAAAATGTCACTATAGGACAGGGGAGATGTAGAATTTCTGAACACACTTGTGGACACTGTTGGATTGTGTGAGGCCCAGTGAATATCACACCGCTATGTCACAGGCTCAATGTCGCAGGTGTGAAAAATGTCACTATAGGACAGGGGAGATGTAGAATTTCTGAACACACTTGTGGACACTGTTGGATTGTGTGAGGCCCAGTGAATATCACACCGCTATGTCACAGGCTCAATGTCGCAGGTGTGAAAAATGTCACTATAGGACAGGGGAGATGTAGAATTTCTGAACACACTTGTGGACACTGTTGGATTGTGTGAGGCCCAGTGAATATCACACCGCTATGTCACAGGCTCAATGTCGCAGGTGTGAAAAATGTCATTATAGGACAGGGGAGATGTAGAATTTCTGAACACACTTGTGGACACTGTTGGATTGTGTGAGGCCCAGTGAATATCACACCGCTATGTCACAGGCTCAATGTCGCAGGTGTGAAAAATGTCACTATAGGACAGGGGAGATGTAGAATTTCTGAACACACTTGTGGACACTGTTGGATTGTGTGAGGCCCAGTGAATATCACACCGCTATGTCACAGGCTCAATGTCGCAGGTGTGAAAAATGTCATTATAGGACAGGGGAGATGTAGAATTTCTGAACACACTTGTTGACACTGTTGGATTGTGTGAGGCCCAGTGAATATCACACCGCTATGTCACAGGCTCAATGTCGCAGGTGTGAAAAATGTCACTATAGGACAGGGGAGATGTAGAATTTCTGAACACACTTGTGGACACTGTTGGATTGTGTGAGGCCCAGTGAATATCACACCGCTATGTCACAGGCAGAAATTGGCTAGTGCATAACAAACTACAAGGTGTATATAGAATTGGGCAGAATAGGAATCTCCCTAGAGTGGAGGTCTGTAAGAACAGAACATGTCCTCGACTTATTCTTACAGAGTCACACACAGATAGCTTCACTGTGGCCGTGATAACAGCCGTTACACGGTAGTGAGAGAGGAGCGTGCACGTACACCGCTGTCCGGTGTCCGTAAAATTGTCAAGCTCCGTGTTTTTTAAGTATGCGGACTGACACACGCTGTCTCTATAGTTTTGAATGTGATCAAACAGCAAATATACTTAACTGTTTGAAAAACAGACAAAACTAGAAGGTGGAGGTCTGTAAGAACGGAACATGTCCTCGACTTATTCTTACAGAGTCACACACAGATAGCTTCACTGTGGCCGTGATAACAGCCGTTACACGGTACTGTGTGAGGAGCGTACACCGCTGTATGGTGTGAAAAAATGCACGCTCAGTACCTCACCAGGACAAAAAAAAAATTTGGATTGCTTTTAAAAAAGCAGTTTGCAGAGCAGTGGGAAAACAGCTATGCAGCTATCAGGAAGCCTTATAAGGCAGCCTAACAACCAACACAGCTGATCCAGCAAAATATAGCCTCCACTTGCACTGCACACACAGTGACTGGTGTGTTGTACAGGCAAAATCGCTAGCAGCAGAAGCAGTTTTTGGTGTCTTCTTCCCTGCCTAACGCTCTCCCTACAGAATCAGCAGCAGCAGCAGCAGCTCTCCCTATTCTGAGATCAGCATGAGTAACATGGCGGTCGGCGTGCATGCGCTTTTATACCCCCTGTGACGCCCCCCAAAGCAAGCCAATCACTTGCATGCCCTTCTCAAAGATGGTGGTGACCCCTGCCTATGTCATCACGTTGCCCACAATGTCCGTGGATCCTGATTGGCTGAAAAAGGGCAGAAAACAAACTTTTGAAACGCGACTTTGGCGCTAAAGTCGCCGAGCTCGTGGCTGACCTCACCCTAGGGTCGGGTTTCGTTTCATGAAACCCGACTTTACCAAAAGTCGGCGACTTTTGAAATTTTTCGACCCGTTTCGCTCAACTCTATTGATGAGTGTGACACAGGGGAGGCATTCTACTGAATGGTTCTGCTCTGAGTTCAGACGCTGGGCAGCAGAGGTCTCCTGTGATGATGCTGCCCTCCGGGGTTTGTTCTGTAGAGGCCTGTCCGAACGTTTGAAAGATGCCCAGCCCTTCATCCTCCACCGGATTCTTTGGAGGACGCTATGATCCAGGCTGTCCGCATGGACCGTAGGCTGCGGGCAAGAGGGATCATGCTGCAGGAGACCCCTTTATTCTCCAATCTGAGAGACTCTGCATCTAGTCCTGAGCCCATGGAGGTTGGTGCCACGTCATTGGAGGAAAAAGAGAGGAGACGCCGTAGAAACAACCAATTGTGCTTTTACTGTGGATCCGCTGGACATTGGAGAAGGAACTGTCTTTCTTGCCCTTCTTTAGTGAAGCCATCAGGAAAACGACTGAGTCTGGGTAACAATCGAGGAGGCTGCCCAGACTCCCAGGTACCCTTTTCCTCACTTACTAAAATTCTGATTCCGGTGGAACTAGAACTTACAGGCGGTCCGGTTGGGACTACCGCCTTTGTTGACTGTGGTTCTTCTATTAATCTGATCGATGCCAAAGTTGTGACTTTTCAAAAGATAGGGACAGTCAGGTTAAAAGATACTGCTAAAATTGTGGCAATTGATTCTTCTCCTATTACCCAGGAGGGAGTTTGTTTCATGACTGATACCTTTTCGCTGAAAGTGGGTTCCACTCACGTGGAAAAATTAAGGTGTTTTGTTCTAAATAATCTGCCAGCTGGACTGGTACCGGGTATGCCTTGGCTTCAACGTCACAATCTTACTATTGACTGGGTCACGGGGAAGATCATTCAGTGGGGTTGTATGGCTAACGGTCTATGTTGTAACTTGACAACTCTTGTCACCCCAGTAAAATCTGTGTCAGTGTCGTCTGTCGATCTGGAAGATACCTGAAAGATTTTGAAGACGTATTTTCTGAAAGTGAGGCTGAGGCGCTACCACCACATAGACCCTTTGATTGTGCCATTAATCTAGTCCCTGGAGCCAAGTTACCCAAGGCTCGCCTGTTCAATTTGTCTGGGCCCGAACGTCTAGCCATGAAGGAGTACATTACCGAGACTCTCCGCAAAGGGCATATTAGGCCTTCTGTTTCACCTGTGGCGGCGGGCTTCTTTTTTGTTAAGAAAAAAGATGGTGGTTTGCGGCCGTGCCTCGACTTTCGGGAATTAAACAAAATTACTGTGAAAAATACATACACTCTCCCCCTAATTCCTGATCTATGTAACCAACTCACCGAGGCCAAGTGGTTCTCTAAACTGGATTTACGTGGGGCATACAACCGTATAAGAGGCCGGGAAGGGGATGAATGGAAATTAACATTCCTGTCGACTGAAGAGCTGTTCGAAAACTTGGTTATGCCCTTTGGTCTCACCAACGCTCCTGCTGTTTTTCAGAATTGTATTAATGTAATTTTCTCTGATTTAATTGGTCGTTTTGTGGTCATCTATTTGGATGACATTCTGGTGTACTCGGTGGACAGTCAATCTCACTTGCACCGTTTGCGGATGGTTCTCCTGAGACTGAGGGAGAATCATTTGTATGCCAAGTTGGAAAAATGCTCATTTTTCATGCAAGAAGTATCCTTTCTGGGGTTGATTGTGTCAGGGGAGGGATTCCGCATGGATCCTAAGAAGTCCAGGCTGTTACAGATTGGGTGCGGCCTCATGACTTGGAAGGGTTGCAGCGATTTTTAGGCATTGCTAACTTTTATAGGAAATTTATTAAGGGCTTCTCACAGGTGGTAAAGCCTCTAACGGACCTCACTCTCAAGGGAGCTGATGTAAAAAATTGGCCTGTAGCTGCAAAAAATTCTTTCATGACATTAAAAAAGTGCTTTTCTTCAGCCCCTGTATTGGTACAACCCGACCCGTCAAGACCTTTTATCATGGAGGTTGACGCCTCGGAAGTAGGGGTGGGGGCAGTTTTGTCTTAGGGCCCTCCTACCATTACTAATCTGAGGCCTTGCGCCTTCTTCTCTAAAAAATTTTCCTCTGCCGAGAGAAATTACGATGTCGGCAATAGAGAGTTGTTGGTGGTAAAGTTGGCTTTTGAAGAATGGAGGCATTTCCTGAATGGGGCTATTCATCCCATTGCAGTCATCACTGATCACAAAAATTTGGCCTATATCGAGTCTGACAAGAGATTGACCCCCAGACAGGCTCGGTGGGTGCTTTTTTTTTCTCGATTTCAGTTTACCATCACATTCCACCCGGGATCTAAAAACATCAAGGCTGATGCCTTATCCCGAAGCTTTGATTCGGTGTCCCCTCCAGAACCTCCCTCTTCCATTCTTCAGCCAGGAGTAGTGGTGACCGAAATCTCATCTGAGTTACAGAGAGAGATTTTGGAGGCCCAGGCTCGGGCTCCGGGTGGTAAACCCCCGGGTAAATAGTTTGTACCGGAACGTTTCCGTCTCGGACTTATGCAGGAATTTCACGATTCTATGTTGAGTGCTCACCCTGGGATTGAAGCTACCCAGGGGGCAATTGCGAGGGGTTTCTGGTGGCCCTCTATAGTAACAGATATTAAAAAGTTTGTGACTGCATGTGGGGTGTACGCTCATTCTAAAAGTTCTCAGGTCCGGCCAGCCGGGGAGTTGGTGCCTTTGCCAATTCCGGATAGACCATGGACACATTTGTCCATGGATTTTATCGCAAATCTTCCTCCTTCCAGGGGCAACTCGGTGATATGGGTGGTGGTGGATAGGTTTTCAAAACAAGCCCACTTTGTACCTCTCCCCACGTTACCATCTTCTGAAACCCTGGCCCGTTTATTTATGCAGCATATAATTCGGTTGTATGGAGTGCCTATGAATGTGGTGTCAGACAGAGGGGTACAGTTTGTAGCCAGGTTCTGGAGGGCTTTTTGCAAAAAGCTGGGGATTTCGTTGTCCTTCTCCTCTGCCTACCACCCAGAGTCTAATGGACAGATGGAGCGCACGAACCAATCGTTGGAGCAGATTCTGAGATGCTTGGCCTCTTCCAGGCAGGAGGACTGGTGTGCGGTATTGCCCATGGCAGAGTTTGCATTCAACGATCGTGTGAGTCAATCTACTGGGAAGTCTCCCTTTCAGATCAACTATGGGTTTAACCCACATTTTGGAGAGTTTTCCCGCAATGGATTCAGGTTGTCCTGGAGCTGAGGGTGCGACACAACGTCTTAGAGTTCCTTGGAGGGAGGTTCAGAGGAATATTTCCAAGGCCCAGGAAAACTATAAGCGGTTTGCTGACAGGAGGAGGGGGTCAGGTCCAGCATTTGCAGTAGGGGAGAAGGTGTGGCTATCCACCCGCAATATCAAGCTTAAGATACCATCTATAAAGCTGGGCCCCAAGTTTATTGGCCCATACAAAGTTGTGGAGGTTGTTAACCCAGTAGTCTACCAACTGCAGCTGCCCACCTCCTTTAAAATTTCTGATGTCTTCCACAGGTCCCAGTTAAAGCCTGTGGGGATGGTGAGAGAGGATCCCTCATCAAATGCTCCACCAGTGCTGGTAGAGGGGCAGCTGGAGTATGAAGTAGGGCGCATTGTGCGCCGGAGACTCCAGTATCTGATACACTGGAAGGGGTACTCTCTGGAGGATTGGTCATGGGTTCTGGCCAGTTCGGTGCATGCCGATTGTCTGGTGCGGGCTTTCCACACCAGATACCCTGACAAGCCTGGGGGTCCAGTGGCCCCCCGTTAAGAGGGGGTTACTGTCATGGTTTGAACAGGGTTCTTGCCCTGCACTCACAGGGTTAAGTGTTCGTGGCCTCTTTCTGGATCTGGGAGGGGTATTTATACTCACTCTTTACCAGGGTTCTCTGTCAGCTATACTGTTGTTCTGGTGTGTCTGACCCCTGGTGTGCGTGTATTCTGCGTTGCTTGTTTGCTTCCCGTGTATGACCCGGTCCGTTCCCTCACTCTGTACTTCCTTTCTCATTTCGCCACTATTGTCTTTTCTGGTTCTGACCTCCTGGCTTGGCTATCGTTACTCCATTACAGTTTGTCCCTATTGTACCGTCTATTGCCCGTTCTGGTTTTCTGATCTATTGCTATGTCCTGACTATCCATTCTGTCTAACCCTTTGGTACTGTATTGCTATCTTGTGCTTTGACCCGGCTTGATCTGGTTTCTGTCTCTCTCTCTATGCCCCTTGGTTACACTGTCCAGTAGTTACCTTTCTAGGAGTTTCCCTGCAGTTCCTGGCTCTGTGGCGCTAAGGCCACACCCCCAGCAGTCACATGCTTCAGGTCCTGTGAGCTTGGAGCATGCATTGTCACCAATGAGACCCCGCTCCGCAGGTATCTTTGTGCACAGTCTTTGTACTCAGGACCCGCGCACTGGCTCAGTGAGCAAGTGCAGTGCGGTGTTCCTGACATCTGCATTCTGAAAAGTGCTCTGCTCACAATGAAAGAGGATACATTGCAGGCAGAGCACGAGGACATGGAGCAAGGAACCATACAGGGTGATTACACACAGCTCAGCCTCATGTCATCCCAACGTGAATTGGTTGACAATGAGGAAGAGGATTAAGAGGGAGAACAGGAGCTACTTTCGTGCGCTATACTGTAGATGGTACTATAACCACAACTTTTATACCGTCTGTTCAACATGGATGGCCTGAGGACCGGGAGGAAGAGGAGGACACCTTGGTCAGTTGTCCTGTTGTTGAGGACACGGAAGGCTTGCCTGTTACCTGTCTGGCATGCATGGCTGACTTTATGTTGCGCTGCCTTTCCTGTGACCCTCATATTTTAAAAATATTGGGTAACAATCATTACTGGGTAGTGACACTTTTGGACCCACGTTAAAAGGAGAACTTTCAATCTCTTGTTCCAGAGGCAGACAGGTGTACTAAAATGGGGCAGTACCAGAGGGCCATTGTTGCAGAATTATTAAAAAAATTTCCATCTCAAAACGCTTGCGGCAGACATAACAGTTCATAGGACAACCAAGGAGTACAGGCGAGAGAGACACAACTCCAATTCAGCAGAGGCAGGGGAACACTGGCAAAGTTCTGGAACAGTTTTCTCAGACGTTCCCATCACCCTGTCCCTGAGGCGTGGGGTAATGTCACAAGGAATGGAATGTTTTCTAAGGTGATGGAGTACCTTGCTGACCGTACCAACCTCCTCTGTGATTCCTCTGTGCCTTTTAATTATTGAGAATCCAAGCTGGACACGTGGCATGAGCTGGCTCTCTATGCCTTGGAGGTCCTAGCCTGCCGCTAGCGTTTTATCAAAGCAGGTTTTTAGTGCCGCTGGTGGAATTATCAAAGATAAGCGCATTTGCCTGTCAACTCAAATGCAGACAGGCTGACTCGTATAAAAATGAGCAAAGAATGGATTGGGCCAGACTTCTCGACACCACCAAATGATGACAGCGAAACATAACTTCCAATGTAGTGTCTTTTTGGGAGTTGTATTCCCATGCACCTCTTCACATTCACACATGGGCATACACTTGCTGATTTTGGCAATTTGGTGTCCTCCTCCTTCTTCTCCTTACTCTCACCTTCCACCATCTCTCGAACACCAGGGTGAATGGATTCCGTCATGCTCCAGGCACTCTATTTTTTGGCAAGAGTGCTATGATGGCCGTCACCAAATTTAAAAAAATATATACATCTCAAAGGGTAAATGTTTGTCAACCCATGCACTTAGTTTATGGGCATTACCTGTTTAGGAGACCTGCTCCTTTAAATTGGGCCTATTTTTTAATGAGGCTTTCATCCACATCTCATCATTCACTGTCACTAGATCACCAGGGTTAACGTCTTCCATGCTGCTACAGCCAGTGTCGAATTCTTAACAAGAGTGGGTGGTTATGCTGGACATAAAATACTTGTTATGAAAATGGTTGAGGTGTACCCCACAGGGGAAATGTTTGCCAGACCATACAAATAGTGTATGGGCATTACAAGTCTTGGAAACCTGCTCTTTTAAATTGGGCTTATTTTTTTTTAACGTCTCATCATCCACTGCCACTAGATCACCAGGGTTAGTGTGTTCCATGCTGCTCCAGCCAGTGTCGATTTCTTAACAAGGTGGGTGGTTATGCTGAAAAAGGTTGAAAAGATTTTCCTGTACCCATCCAGTACCTGGGTTCAAAGGCTTATTGGGGTGCATATGACTTGGCAGCAGGGCAGGCCTTGCAGTCAATGCATAAGAAAAGAGTATGGAAGTACACAATGAATAATGTGAAGTGGTTTTACCTGTACCCTTCCAGTATGTGGCTTGAAAAGCTTATTGGGGCTCAAGTAACTTTGGGGCAGGCCAGGCCTTGCATTCAATGCAACATTTTTTCAGAAAGCCCTCCTGTACCTCTCGTGAAAGGGGTATTGGTGTGCCTCGTAATTCTTGGCAGCCCATCTACTCACTGCATAGGCAATAACAGAATAGGAGGCCCACTGTTTAATAATGGCCCTTTAAGAAGTTTAATGCTGCCTGATGCCCTGTAAAAATAGGCTCTGTGACTTAAGAGTCACTCCTTCATAAATGAAACAATATGTGTCGGCTTATGTGTCACACACCACATGGCCAGCTGGGATTGTTAAATGTTACAATGACATTTCCCAGTGAATGCATTTGTATTGGTTGAAAGGAGAGTTGAGCGAAACGGGTTGGCCAAATTCAGAATCTGCCGACTTTTGCTAAAGTTGGGTTTCGCAGATCGAAACCTGACCATAGCGTGAGGTCGGCCATGAGGTCGTCGAGTTTAGCGCCAAAGTCGCGTTTCAAATAATGCTTCCAGTGCATTTTCTCTGCCAATCATCAAGGACGCACACTGTGGGCAACGCGATTACGTCGGCAGCGGCCCCCATCATGTTAGAGAAGGGCATGCAAGTGATTGGCTGGCTTTGTGTGGCGTTACAGTGCCTATAAAAGGCCGTGACCACCGACCGCCATCTTACTTCTCCCGATCTTAGAATAGGGAGAGGTGCTGCTGCTGATTCTGAATAGGGAGAGTGGGTCGCCCTCCCAGGGCTGTGGGGTACTCGGTACTGGGCCGGTCTCTCAAAGGGGAATGTCACAGCAGCGGTGACCCGGTCCGTGGCCCTGGGTGCCCATGTAAAAGGGATAAATGATGGAATAAAGTTTGAGTGAATGATTCGTGACGCCACCTGTGGTGTTCGGCAATGAAGATGTTAAGCCGATGCTGCAGACAGATCCTCTGGGACAGATGGTGTAGTGCAGCAATGATGTGGCCCTCCACAGGTAGGGCAGTAGTCCCAGGGCAGTGAGGATAGGTGTTGAGGAAGAGGGTGTAGTGTCTGGCACAGAGATGTAGCAGTGCTGACGGGGTTGCAGAAAGAAGGCAAGGACACAACAGGGTGCAGTTTCTTTACCTTTACTTTGCTTGGCAAATGCAGTCCAGGGTCCAGATTACAGATGGCACAGGAGCTGGCTAGCCTGGCAGCAACTTAGGAATCTCTCTAGGCAGATGGGTTGTGTAGTCTCCTTCCTTCCTAGCGCTTAGTTTTAGGTACTTGCAGTACTGTGTTACACTGAAGTTCCACTTGCTTGTTCTCTCTAGAACTCCCTCGTATGGCAGACAGCTGTAGCCTTCCTCTTCTGGCTCACACGTTGCTGTGGTGCCTCCGAGTCTTATGTGGGAATAGAGCATTTTTTCACACACTGTATAGCGGTGTACGCTCCTCACACACTACCGTGTACCGGCTGGTATCTTGGACAAATACAAGCCATCTGTGTGCGACTCTGGAAAAACAAAAAGGAGGAGATTGTCCATTTTTCCAGTCCTACACCGTATAGAGCTATCCACTTTTCAAACAGTGAAGCTATCTGTGTGTGACTCTGGAAAAACAAAAAGAGGAGATTTTCCATTTTTCCAGACCTACACCGTATAGAGCTGTGTTATGAATGGGTCACCGAGGAGGAAACAAACAACAAGCTAGACGCCAACCAAACCATATTACCCACTTTAAACCAGGGACCAATGGTCCTATGCCGGTTGGAAAAATGCTGGGCCTTGTCCTGAGAGAGTGACAACTTATCCACCACTTGGTCCCATATCTGCTGCATTCTCACAACCACAGTGTCCACACCTGGGCAGGATGAAGATTCCACTTGCCCTGAAGAGAATCGAGGATGAAACCCAAAATTACCGAAAAAGGGTGACATCAAAGTGGCAGAACTAGCTCTATTGTTCAGCACAAATTCAGCCAAGGGCAAGAATAAGACCCAATCATCTTGATCAGCAGATATAAAACATCTTAAATAAGACTCCAGGGTCTGGTTTGTTCTCTCTGTCTGCCCATTGGTCTGAGGATGAAACGCGGAGGAGAAGGATAACTGAATTCCCAGATTGGAACAAAAGACTTTCCAGAATCTGGAAACAAACTGGACCCCTCTATCGGACACAATGTTCTCAGGAATCCCGTGTAACCGAACCACCTGTTGTAAAAACAAGGGTACCAATTCAGCGGAAGATGGCAACTTTGAGAGTGGTACAAGATGGACCATCTTCGAAAATCTATCACAAATCACCCAGATAACAGTCATTCTCTGAGAGACAGGAAGATCAGAAATAAAATCCATTGAGATATGGGACCATGGCCTCTTGGGCACCGGCAGGGGCATCAGCAACCCACTAGAACGAGAACAGGGTTTAGACCGAGAACAAATCCCACAGGACTGTACAAAATTCCTGACATCACGAGATAAGGCAGGCCACCAAAACGACCGACTCACCAAATCTCTGGTACCAAAAATACCCGGAAGACCAGCCAATGCTGAGCAATAGACTTCAGACATCACTCTCTTTCTCCACTGGTCAGGAACATACAATTTTCCCATAAGGCAATGCTCAGGTTTATCCTCCTGAAATTCCTCCAGGGTGCGTCTCAAATCAGGCGAAATGGCAGAAAGAACTACCCCCTCACCTAGGATAGTAGTAGGCTCGGTCACATTAAGAGAATCAGCAAAGAAACTCCTAGAAAGGGCATCTGCCTTAACATTCTTAGTGCCCGGAAGAAAAGAGACCACAAAATTAAAACGTGAAAAACAAGGCCCATCTAGCCTGTCTAGGATTCAAGCGTTTGGCCGACTCCAGATAAATCAGATTCTTGTGATCGGTGAGGACCACAAATTGATGTCTAGCTCCCTCCAACCAATGTCTCCACTCCTCAAATGCCCATTTCATGGCCAACAATTCCCAATTCCCCACGTCATAGTTGCGTTCAGATGGGGAAGACTTTCGAGAAAAGAAGGCACAGGGATTCATCTTAGAAGTCACAGGGTCTTTTTGGGACAAAACAGCTCCTGCACCAATCTCAGAAGCGTCTACCTCCACTTGAAATGGAAGTGAGACATCAGGTTGCCGTAAAACTGGAGCTGAAGTAAATCTCCGCTTAAGCTCGTGAAATGCTGAGACAGCCTCAGGAGGCCAATTCAGCATATCAGCTCCCTTCTTGGTCAGATCAGTCAGTGGTTTGACAATACTAGAAAAATTACCTATAAATTTACGATAGAAATTAGAAAAACCCAAAAACTTCTGGAGATCCTTCAAAGAAGTAGGCTGAACCCAATCTTAAATGGCCTGTACCTTGGCCGGGGCCATTTCAATAGTCGATGGAGACAAGATAAATCCTAAAAATGAAATCCTCTGTACACCAAAGAGGCACTTCAATCCGTTAACAAACAGGGAATTCTTCCTCAAAATCCGGAACACAGTCCGGACATGTTCCACATGGGAATCCCAATCACTAGAAAAGATCAAAATATCATCCAGATAGATGATCAAAAACTTATCCACAAAGTCTCGGAAAACATCATTCATAAAGGACTGGAAGACAGAAGGGGCATTAGAGAGCCCAAAAGGCATCACCAGGTACTCAAAATGTCCCTCCGGAGTATTAAACGCCGTCTTCCATTCATCCCGGTGCTTGATGCGAATAAGATTATACGCCCCCCTGAGGTCAAGCTTAGTAAACCAGCAGGCACTCTTAACTCTGGAGAATAAATCAGACATCACAGGTAAGGGGTACTGATATTTAACCGTCATCTTGTTAAGGTAACGATAATCAATACACGGTCTTAATGAACCATCTTTCTTGGCCACAAAAAAAAACCCAGCACCTAAAGGTGACGAGGATGGTCTAATATGACCCTTCTCCAACGACTCCTTAATATAGGACCGCATAGCTTCATGCTCGGGTACTGATAAGTTGAAAAGCCGACCCTTAGGAAATTTACACCCAGTCACCAACTCAATTGCACAGTCATAACTCCTATGAGGAGGCAAAGTCACAGACTTACTCTCACTAAATACATCAGGGAAATCAGCCAGATAATCAGGAATATCATGAGACTGAGGAGAGGTGGAGAAAACAGGAGCGTCCCTAAGAACAAACTGACAACCCCAACTCACCACAGACACAGATTTCCAATTCAAAACTGGGTTTTGAGTTTGCAACCAGGGGAACCCCAGAACTATAGTATCGTGCGAATAATGCAGCACCAAAAATTTACAATTTTCTTGGTGGTCTAGGGCAACTCGCATTATCACCTGGGTCCAAAACTGAGGTTTATTCTCCGCCAAAGGAGTGGCATCATTACCCCTCAAAGGAAGAGGCATCTGCAGAGGCATCATGGACAAACCACAAGGTTTAGCAAAGTCCAAATCCATCACATTCAGAGCTGCTCCTGAATCCACAAAAGCCTTAGTGGAAAATGTGGATAAGGAGCAGATCAGAGTAATTGCCAAAAGGAACTTAGGTTGTATACTGCCCACAGCAAATGTGTGTGCAAAACGTTTCTCTTGTTTAGGGCAGACAGAAATAGTATGAGAGGCGTCTCCACAGAAAAAACACAGCTTATTACGCCTTCTAAACTCCCGACGTTGAGCCCTAGACAAAACCCCATCACATTGCATAGGTTCAGACATGTGTTCAAAAGTTGGCAGCGCCTCCCGTGTAGTTTTACATTCACATAAACCGCCGATCAACTTGAATGGCTAATGACATAGAACCATCCAGACCAGAAGGAACAGGAAATCCCACCATAACATCTTTTACGGTCTCTGACAAACCTTTCCGAAAGAAAGCTGCCAATCCATGTAGTAAGGACCGCCCACTTTCAGAATTTTTGACAGTACAACTCTGCAGGATCCTGACCTTGGTCTAATGCCAACAGGGTTCTCTCAGCTTGATCAACGGCATTAGGTTCATCATACAACAACCCCAAGGCCTGAAAAAATGCATCCACATTAGTCAGAATAGGATTTTCAGGTGGTAGTGTGCTATCTGAGAGAGTCTTCAGTGCTGCTGTTTCAATCCTGACAGAATGACAGAAAAAAGGACCCGTCTGTTGACCCAAAATGTTGATGATCTGTTAGAGAAAAAGAGTCCTGATTGGGAGAGTCCCTAATGGAGAGTTGGAAGAGACGGGAAGAAGGTCTGAGACGATCTTTTATCAAGCTGAGGTCGAAGTTTATTCAGAGATACACGGCAAAACAGAACAGATAGTCAGAGAAGTTGAAATATGCGGGCAAAAACAGGAATTCAGACGGGCAGAGATTCGCTAGGAAGTCTGGCGATGATAAGGCTCTGTGCCCTGGCCATGGCGAGGCACAGCAGCATGATGGCGATGGAATGGCCCCGAACAACAGTAACAGGGGCTTTTTATACATTATGCAAACAAGCTGTATACATATTATAGCAAAGGGCGTATATGGTTACATCATATCTTTTTGGACAAAGGAAAAAGTGGCACAACATTACATCAGTAATTAACTTTTTACCAGACCACATTAAGAAACACATAAATCCAATATTATCTCTAACTACTGTCATTAATCTTATTACTGCTTTTAGACTAAACCCATAAATTCATAAATTTGACAATTGGAGAAGTCTGTTTTCTAACACTATCATGAATACACATATTTCCCATATATTCGTTGGTTTTAGTTTCTCATTGCCCTAAGGCTGATCCAATTTACCTGTAGGCACATCTACTAAATTGGTTAATGGGCATGATCTCATTTTATATCCTCCATCTGCTTTTACAGAGTACATCATATTATTTCTATTGTAAAAGTTGAATATATTCTTTCCTAACTTTCCTAAGATGGCTGCCTCGTTGCTCATGGCAGCTCAGCGTATTATGGCTGACCATTCTCTTACAAATCCCCCTCTTGTACTCTGTCCAGAGTACAACATACAGTACTGTAATATTCATGGGTGAATGATTGAAAATAAGAATTTTGAGGTAATTCAGCGCTTTATGCACGTGTATGTGTAAGGGCAAAACTCCCTAAAAATAGCACAAACACATAATAAAAAAATAATTCAAATAGTCCCGAAAAAAATAAGTTGCACAATAGTCAAGTCTTTTGGTCTTTTTCTTCTCATTCTTTGGCTTCTGGATTTTCCTGATCTTCTCCCCCTCTCACACTATCAGAGTCCCACTGTATAGTGTGAAGCATCTACTCCCGATCATCCAATAAATCCATGGTCCTAGGAGTCGAATATGAAAATCTTCGGCTGACCTGGAGAAAATAGAAAAAAAAAGTGGAGTATCAGTCCTTACCAGAAATCTCAGTAAGATAATTAAGAAGTCTACACTGATCAATATGAACAATTGTAACAACTTTGCAGCTTGAAATTTGAGCAAAGACTTAATCATTATTGTTGGGATGAAATTAAAGGAGCAAACCCCACTATATATCTCACTTGATTCATAATCCAGTGCACGCCCAGTAGGTGCTTCATGCACAAAGTGAATCCTTTCTCCACGGGTGTAAGCAGCCTAGAGTAGTAACCTAGGGCATACAACTGACTAGACACTTCTGGGCTTTCTTTGGGCCATTTTTGTAGAAGCACAGAAGAAATAGAGACATCACCGGTATGAGTCTGAATGTAAAAAGGCTGGGAAGGGTCAGGGTTAACCAATGCAGTAGCTGCCGTAAGGGCACGCTTCAATCCCTCAAAAGCCTGTAAGGCGGCACCCTTTACATCAATAGGGGCATAGTCAATGTCATTATCAACATTTTTCAATAAATCATACAGTGGTTTAGCCAGATAAGCGAAATCTTCAATAAATTCTCTGGAAAAATTGATAAGACCCAAAAATTTTCTGAGCTCAGTGATATTAGTTGGTATGGGGACAGCCTGAATAGCTTTAACCCTGTCATGCATGGGCTTCTTTCCTTCTGCCGAGACAGACACACCCAGATTTCATCAATTGTACTTTGTCTACTGTAGACTCATTTTGAGTCCTGCATCTTGTAAAGCCTGACAAACATTTTCAAGGGTCTCTTTGTGTTCACATTCATCGACAGTTTGAATCAATAAATCATCCACATACTGTAAGACTTTGTCTCCGTAGCCAAGGGGTTCTAACACTTGACCCAATGCCTGATGGAAATACACAGGAGAACTGTGACATCCCATGGGCAGCCGCGTGAACAAGTATTGCACATTCTCAAAAGTGAATGCGAAGCAGAGGGCAGATTCAGGTGAGAGGGGTACTGAGAAAAAGCCATTTGCAGTGTCCAAGCAAGAAAACACTTTACAATCACTCCTCATCTGTGACATAACTTCAGGGACAGATGCAACAAGGTGAGCTGCTAAGGGAGTGTACTTATTTACAAGTCTCAGGTCTACTACCATTGGAAACCGCCATCTTCCTTTTTTACAGGTAGAATATGACTGTTACATGGGGAATTACCTTTCACAACAACACCTTGCTTTTCCAACTCACTGACTGCAACCCTTATGTAAGGGATTGCGTCCTCATGAATACGGTACTGGCACTGGAACGGTGGCAGTTTTTCACCATCAATTTTAACCTGAGTTTGCATTAACCCACAATTAGTTTTCTTTGAGATCCACAATTCAGGGAACGTTTGCTTCAATTCATTTTTCAGAGCATCATTGTCAGTATTTTCAACATTTTCATTAGCACCTAATCCGAAGCTAGCAATGGGTAATTTGTGACTCCCCTCATACTCCTCCACAGGTACAATTACAGAACAGATAGTGGCTTCTTTGTTCCTCCACAAGACTTTGTTACATAAATCAACAACAATTCCCATTGCTCCCAAAATAGTGGACCGTAACTGTGGGTTTAACCAAAAAGCGCATCGAAGACCCCTTTGTTTCGATCCCCCGTGTCCTGAAATCTCAGGTTCACTGGACGACTTTTTACTGCTTGAATACAGGAGCCCCCCAAATTCTACCAAAATGGTAGTCTCAGGCAGTCCAGGGGGTGACTGCAATTTGTGTCGTGTTACTGAAACTGAGGCTCCTGTATCAATGAGGATGTCTTCCCAAGGCAGCCCCTCTATTCTCCCTCTGACATAAGGTCTACCGTCCCTGCCCAGGGAAAGGGGGGCAAGGAGGGTAAGGAGAACAGGGGGAGCACTCCATCAATCAGTGTTACCGGCCATGGGAAGCCCGAAAAATCCATCATCCCCATCTGAACACGGCTTCCGTCCAACAGCTGCCACCTCCGCCCCAAAGAGATCCTTAGTCAGGGTCCGGTCCTCATGTTCCCGTAGCTCCTTGATCAGGGGAGCGTAGGGACAAGGAGGAGTGACCCCTCCCTGAATAGCATGGACCTCCGGGCGCGGATGAGTGAAAGCCGTTGGGGAAGGAACAGGAGCAGAAGGCTCCTGTGAGACTGGGTTAACCATTTGAAGACAGTTGTACTGCTGATACTGCCTAGGGTCATTCACTGCTAGGTACGGAGGTTTAACTCCGAAAGGTGGTCTAGAGAACTCCTGGGGCTGTTGGGGGTTAAATGGTGCCCGGGGTTCTCGGGGTACAATCCCTGGCGCCAGGTTGGGACAAAAACGTCTAACATGTCCTAGATGTCCACAAAAATAACACAAGGGGGACCTCTCATGGGATCCAGTGGGGGCTCTGTCGAACGGGACCTGCGGTCCCATTCTCGGCAGCTGCGCATACCCCCCGGAACTCCTGGCCCCCCTAAATCAGCAGATACACCCCGAGGTGAATGGTACGCAAAGACATTAGACTCATCACCCTTCACCTCGGATTGCATCGTCCTAACAAAACACTCCCTTACTTTCCTCCCAATTAGGCAACATTTTTTTAATAAATTTAAGATGGACCAGGAACATTTGGCCAGGGATATTTTTCTTGGGATTGAAGCAGCATCACAACTAACCTAGTGTCTGCATGTGCTGGAGCTGTCTGGACAATATATCTTTCCTCAACTGTGTCTGCATAAGCTGGAGCTGTTGGGACACTATATCTTGTTATGTACTACTTCACTCATTCTCCTAACTCTCTTCTCCAGTCTACAACAGTATTTACATCAGCACTGTGTCTCGAAGCTGCAGTGTCCATCTATGACATAACTGCTCTCAGCTGCTGCTGCTGCTCACTCCACTCCTCTCTGTGCTTACGTGCTAGCTCCAGCATCTCACTCAGCTTTTCTAATCTCTCCCTATACACTGCCCCTCCCCGGGTGATCATGTTAACATATTGTTGTGTAAGCTGCCTATCAAGAGCCTGATCAAAAGTTATGACTGTCTTACACAAAGCTGCTACTTGACTATAAGCTTACCCTAGCAAATTTTTTTCTATCTAGTTCCCTGTTCTCTGTGGTAAACCAACGCATACAATTTAACCACGTGGTTTCCACATTAACCCCCTCCAGCTGGGGTGTGCCAGCACATTTCTCTGCCTGCTTCCGTAACCACTCCATATTTACAGTGGTCTACAAGGACGAATTTTACTCTGTTCTAGTATCAACAAATGCAATTTAAGCAAAGTTAGATACTCTCGAATGGAAGACCTCCTGCCGGCTGTTTGAGGTTGACCAGATATCAAAAGAGGTGCAGCCGTGATTCCAGCCTCACTCGTTAGCTTGCCAGGCGTCTCCCCACGCCCTTTTAAAGCTTCTTGCTCCGGGCACAAAAAAATTCTCATGTCCTTGTAGATAGCTTCTTCTTAGTTACTCATCTTTTTATAGTCTTTTTCTTTGTCCGTGGTTTTCTTATAAAAAATCGGGCAGGCGGTCTCAGAGCGATCACGAGAGGTTCTCCTTCAGGCTGGCTTCCTTTGACCGGTTTCACGTGTGGCCACACGTGTTTCTTTTATTTTTTCTTCACTCTTCCAACCTCAAACTCTCATCTGCAACTTTTTCCAAAGGTTCTTCTGGAGGCCGCTCTCCGGAGCCGCTCCTCCTGGCTGGCAATCGCCACTTGTTAGAAAAAGAGAGTCCTGATTGGGAGAGTCCCTAATGGAGAGTTGGAAAAGCCGGGAAGAAGGTCTGAGACGATCTCTTATCAAGCTGAGGTCGAAGTTTATTCAGAGATACACGGCAAAACAGAACAGATAGTCAGAGAAGTTGAAATATGCAGGCAAAAACAGGAATTCAGACGGGCAGAGATTCGCTAGGAAGTCTGGCGATGATAAGGCTCTGTGCCCTGGCCATGGCGAGGCACAGCGGCATGATGGCGATGGAATGGCCCCGAACAACAGTAACAGGGGCTTTTTATACATTATGCAAACAAGCTGTATACATATTATAGCAAAGGGCTTATATGGTTACATCATATCTTTTTGGACAAAGGAAAAAGTGGCACAACATTAATCAGTAATTAACTTTTTACCAGACCACATTAAGAAACACATAAATCCAATATTATCTCTAACTACTGTCATTAATCTTATTACTGCTTTTAGACTAAACCCATAAATTCATAAATTTGACAATTGGAGAAGTCTGTTTTCTACTAACACTATCATGAATACACATATTTCCCATATATTCGTTGGTTTTAGTTTCTCATTGCCCTAAGACTGACCCAATTTACCTGTAGGCACATCTACTAAATTGATTAATGGGCATGATCTCATTTTATATCCTCCATCTGCTTTTACAGAGTACATCATATTATTTCTATTGTAAAAGTTGAATATATTCTTTCCTAACTTTGCCTCGTTGCTCATGGCAGCTCAGCGTATTATGGCTGACCATTCTCTTAGATGATCTACCCTTCATTAAAATGAACCATGCATGGGTTTCAAAAGATTTTGTCCCACCTTCCCCTGATAGCACATAGGTTGGCAGAAAAATGGCTCACTTTTGTCCTCCTCTTCTTCTGACTTCTCCAATTCCTCCATTTGCAGCAGCTGAAAGTCTAGCCTACACATCAACATATGCCATTTTTAAACCACCCGAAATGGGCTGCCCTCCCCACCCCAGGCCCAGGGTCAGCACCTGCTGCACCCGGGCAAGTGCTATTGCCTTGAACAGGTGGGTGGCCCCACCCTTGGGTGACAGCACTGGCACAGGGCCTCTCATAGTACAATAAAGTGTCTCTGATGGTGAGGGGGCCCACTCGCCGTCAGACACACTGGCGTACTATGAGGGGCCCTGTGCCAGTACCGGCACCCACGAGTGGGTCCCCTCTGCTTGCTCAGGGACACAGCACTTGCAATACTTACCTCTCCATGCTCCAACTCTGTGTCGTCAGGCCAGTTAAATCCGTCACAGGGACGGCCACTACAAATTTGGTGTACTGATCGATGATGGTTAAGATGTAGCTATGTCCTGTGCTGCTGGCCTCTACCTTCAGATTGCCAATGGCTACCATTTGTAATGGACGTCAACTCCCAATCAGATGCAGTGGTGCTTTATGATCACCTTTCACATTTTTCATAGTCACAGATGTGTGACATTCCTGCCACCATTCTTCATGTCTCCTCTTATGGCAATCCCATAGAATCCCCTATGGCCTGTGGCTTGTGTGTTTAGCACTCCAAAGTGACCAGACAGATCATGATAGGCAGTGAGGACCATGTCTACAGCATTCCCTGTGATCACAATTTGATGGAGACGAGTTACTCTGATGGGATCGATGCTACTGCGATACAGCAACCCTTTGTTCACCAATTTGTGTTTTAGCTGTATCCACAGTTAAAGTTATTGAGGGTCAGCATTGCCTCTGCGAATTCTCCCGGGAGGTTGTCCCGTGATTACTAATTCAAAAACATCTAAAATCACTCGACTTTACGTCTGTACTTTTATCCATCTATCTTCCTCTAGCAGAGAGTCTGGACTGGCAAACTGACACTGAAATATAAACGAAGATTTCAAAGTACTCCAACACTGTGTACTGGTGTATGTTTCAAATACATTTCCCTTTTTCTCATTTTTATATTCTGGTGTAATCCATACAGAGCCTTTGAGAGTTTTTGTCTTACTATGGTAAAATATAAGGGATTTTAAATGACACCAACACTGTATGCAGCAGAACGCTTGTAAAACATTACCCTTTTTCAAGTTTTTATATTCTTGTGTAATCCATACTGAGCCTGTGAGAGGTTGTGTGTTACTCTTGAAATATATATATATATATATATGTAGATCGCCAAATGACCCCAACACTGTATACAGCAGTACGCTTGGGATCCATTCCCATTTTACTGCTTTTTATATTGTTGTGTAATCCATACTGGGCCTCAGAGCGTCTGTGTCTGCCTGCTGAAATAAATACGGAGATTTTGAATGTTGAAACTGTACTATATATACCTTGGATCTGGTGATACTGTACCCTATTTTGACTTTTTAGATTGTTGTCGAATCCATACTGGCCATGACAGCGTCTGTATCTGCCTCCTCAAACATATACGTAGATTTATAATGTTGAAACTATACAATATATCCCTGTTATCTGGTGTTAAAATGAAACGCCACGCATGGTCAGGGGTTACTCAGTACTGGGCCTTTCAGGCTCTTTTAAGGGGGAAGTATGTCACGGTGGTGATTGGGACCCGGTCCGTGGCCCTGGGTGTCCAATAAAGAAGATGACAGTTCAGATGAGGGGGACGATGGTATGATAATTAATTTGGTAAAGGTGGATCGTGATGCCACCCGTGGTAATTGGCTAGGGTAGCCGATGCTGCAAAGCAGATCCTCTGGGCCGGTGTTAATGCAGCCAAGATGATGAAGCTCTCCATGGGCAGAGCTGTATCCCAGGGCAGTTGAGATGGTGTGAGCCATTGACGGTGATGGTGAGTGTAGCGTGTGTAGCAGGTGAGTTGTAAAAGCCACCAAGGACACAGTTGGGTGCAGTTTCTGAGTTTTTCCTCTAAAGTTTTGTGCACAAGATGACCCAATTGGTACTGTGTCATTCGAGGGAGGGGTCCGGCAAACTCCAAGCTAGATCAGGAACACCTACTCCTTGTGTATCCTTTCTAGGCCGTGTCTCTGCGCTGATATCTCCCTTCCTTCCTGCTGTGCGCCTTTGCAAACAGTGTCCCAAGCCAGCAGCCACGGATCACACCGGGCGACGTGGGTCAGGCTCCGGGGTCCTTTATTCCAACAGCTGCCTTTTTGAGTATTGAATGCGGCTGCGACTGAGGCACTTAAAGTTACCTCAGCCTCCGTCTTGCTAGCTGAGCCCTGTATTTCACCACTACCTTCAGGAGCTACCTTCCCCAACGAGGCCTGCTCCTTCTCCAGAAACGGGCTTCACAGGTGGCTTATTGCACTTCCAGTCTATGAGCTCGGACAAGATTTTTCTCTCTTCTCTGACCCTCAGCCCTCTCACAGCAATCCTGCTCTTACTCTGTCCTGTCACCGACTGACAACTCTCTGGAAAGATCCATTTACCTCAGACTAGCTGCGCCCATCAACTGTCAGCTTGCTCTCTCTGATTAGATGCCCACAATCACTAAACTACCTAAGCTCCTCCCACTGTACCTACCTTCCACACTAACCCCGACACCCTTTCCTAGTCAGTCTGGAATGAGGTCATCCTCCCGCCGTGTACACCCAGAAAGCACTGACTAACTAATGTGTTTGTTTAGTGCAGGGTTAGGAGTCCTGAGTGGTGATCCCTCCTTACCTGAGGGTGGGATACCACACCTTTGGATGAGGTGCAGTACCTCTGTGGCAACCGTACCCTCATGGGCGCCATAGTACCCTTTCTCAACTTTCGATATTGTTGTCAGATCCATATTGGGCCTGAGAGCGTCTGTGTTTGCCTCTTGAAATCTATACAGAGATTCAGTATCTTTAAACTATACTATATATACCTTGTATCTAGTGATACTGTACCATTTCGCAAATTTTTAGATTATTGTCTAATCAATACTGATCCTGTGACCATCTGTGTCTGACTCATGAAATATATACGGAGATTTGCAATTATCCCTAGACTGTATAGAGCTGTCCGCTTCTGAAACAGTACCATATATCTGCTGGTATTTTTAGTCCATTTTCACAAAAATTATTACGTATGATGGAAGAGGCCGCAGACGTGGGTGTGGGAGGGCCAGCTGGTACTGATGGTGGTGGTGGTGCTTCTGGTATTGCCAAAAGCACTATAGCAGCTAAGGCAGGAGGTATTGAGCCTGGGTCATCAGCTGGCACAAGAAGGCCTTTAAGCCTTTAAGAATCCCTTTTTTAGGATTAGGTAAACTGCTTTTAAAGCCGGAGCATCAGGAACAGGTTTTGGCTTACATTGCCGAAACAGCTTCCAGCTCTATTGCCTCCTCTTTTGGTGTTACAAAAACTGCAATCACAGAGTCATCAGTGCTGGCTTCTGGTCAGGAACCACCCCTTTCCTTGTCTCCTTCACCCCCACTAAAAGTGAAGGATGTGGCAGCCCACACTTGAGATTACTCAATGGAGCTCTTTTCACAGGCCATGCCTGTGTTATCAAGTGAAATTCTGAATTTCCCAGTCCAACATGAATTGGAGATGGAGTGCACTGATGCACAGCCACTGCTAGATGATTCCGCTGGTACATTCACCAACAGCACTACATTCCTCTCGCACTCTATAGAGCCAGAATGTGACACTGATGAAACTCAGGTGCCCCTTCCCGCATACTATACCTCCTTACACGGTGACACAGAGGAAGGTGCAGATGAAAATGCCGATTCCCTGAGCAGGTGGGGGGGTCCTACTCGTGGGCGACAGCAGTGGCCCTCATAGTATGCAAAAGTGTCTCTGCTGGTGGGAGCACCCACTCACCATCAGACATACCGTCACACTATGAGGGGCCCTGTGCCAGTGCCGTCGCCCACGAATGGGCCCCCCATGCTTGCTCAGGGCCACAGCACTTGCAATACTTACCTCTCCCTGCTCCACCGCTGTGACGTCTTCCGCCTTTCCTGACAGTGACATTCAGGTTACAGAGCACGATGACATCACGTCTTTATGCCCTCTACTGAAACAGTACAAGTGCAGAGATCTTTAAAATGGCAATGCTGAAGAGTCCAGAGTAGAGCAGTGTCCAGCGAGGAGAGGTATTTAACTTTTTTAAAATGTTGGGAGCATTTTTTGGGGAGCAATATACACTGGAGAATGATATATGGGGCCCATCATACACTGGAGCATCATCCATTTGGCCCATCATATACTGGAGCATTCCAAATGGGGGACATCAGACACTGGAGGAGAATTTATGGGGCCCATTATACACTGGATGATTAGAAATGGGGCCCATTATATATGGAGCATAATTTGGGCCCATAACACACTGGAGCATCGTCCATGGGGGCCAACAATTACTGGAGCATTCCAAATGGGGGACATCAGACACTGGAGCAGCATTTACGGGGCCCATTATACGTACACTGGAGCATTAGAAATGGGGCCCATTATATATGGACTATATGGAGCATTATTTGGGCCCATATGACAGTGGAGCATCAACCATGGGGACCAACATATACTGTAGCATTATGTGGAGCTCATCATATACTGTATGGAACATTAAATGGGACCAATTATTCTGTATGGCGAAATATATTGTGCTCATTATTCTGTATGGCGCACTAGGTGGTGGCCATAATACTGTATGGAGTAATATACACTGTGTTCCAAATTATTATGCAAATGATATTTTTCTATGATTTTCCTAAATAGTCAGTACAAATGACAGTCAGTCTAATAAAAGTCATCACCCGTTAGAGTATACATCAAATTTTATTGAAGAAACCTCCCAATGATAACAGTATAATCTCCAAAATGAATAAAAACTCAAATTGCACTGTTCCAAATTTTTAGGCACAGTAGAATTTCTAAACATTTGATCTGTTTTAAAGAACTGAAAATGTTCATTTGAGGAATTTGCAGCATTAGGAGGTCACATTCACTGAACAAAAAAGCTATTTAACTCCAAAACATCCTAACAGGCCAAGTTACATGCTATCATTGGAACCCTTCTGTGACATCACCTTCACAATTCTTGCATCCATTGAACTTGGGAGTTTTTGGAGAGTTTCTGCTTGGATTTCTTTGCATGAAGTCGGAATAGCCTCCCAGAGTTGCTGTATTGATGTGAACTGCCTCCCTCATAGATCTTTTGCTTGATGATACTCCAAAGGTTCTCTACAGGGTTGAGGTCAGGGGAAGATGGTGGCCACACCATGAGTTTATCTCCTTTTATGCCTATAGCAGTCAATGACTCAGAGGTATTCTTTGCAGCATGAGATGGTGCATTGTCATGCATGAAGAGGATTTTGCTCCTGAAGGCACATTTCTGCTTTTTATACCATGGAAGACAGCTGTCAGTCAGAAACTCTATATACAGTACTTTGCAGAGGTCATTTTCACACCTTCAGGAACCTTAAAGAGCCCTACCAGCTGTTTCCCCATGATTCCGGCCCAAAACATGACTCCTCGTCCTCCTTGCTGAAGTCGCAGCCTTGTTGGGACAAAGTGGCCATCCACCAACAATCCATCTGGACCATCCAGGGTTGCTCGACACTCATCAGTAAACAAGACTGTATGAAAAATAGTCTTCATGTATGTCTGGACCCACTGCTACAATTTCTGCTTGTGAACACTTTTTAGGGGTGGCCGAATAGTAGGTTTATGCACCACAGCAAGCCTTTGAAGGATCCTACACCATGAGGTTCGAGGGACTCCAGAGGCACCAGCAGCTTTAAATATCTGTTTGCTGGTTTGTAATGGCTTTTTAGCAGCTGCTCTCTTAATCCGATGAACTTGCCTGGCAGAAACCTTCCTCATTCTGCCTTTATCAGCACAAACATGTCTGTGCTCAGAATCAGCCACAAATCTCTTAACAGTACGATGGTCACGTTTAAATTTTTGGGAAATATCTAATGTTTTCATCTCTTGACCAAGGCATTGCACTATTTGATGCTTTTCAGCAGCAGAGAGGTCCTTTTTCTTTCCTAAATTCCTTGAAACCTGTGCCCTGCTTAATAATGTGGAACATCATTCTTAAGTAGTTTTCCTTTAATTGGGCTCACCTGGTAAACTAATTATCACAGGAATTTGAGATTGATTTCAGTGATCCAAAGAGCCCTGATACACAATACCATCTATAAGTTTATTTGAAGAACAAAAAATTACATCTTTATGACACTTAAATCCAATTTGCATAATAATTTGGAACGCAGTGTACTGTCCGTTTTTTGAGCTATTGTAGAATTTAAAATAGATAATATCAGTCATGTCATGTAAGCAGTGAAGTATTTTTCATTATACTATACCTATAATTCTGTGCCGTATCGGAGCATTATGAATTGTGGTATGTGTTAAAAGGGCGCACTAACACTCTTTGGCCCAGGGCACACGATAACCTGGAGCCAGCCCTACCCCCCCACAACTTTAGCCAAATAACCCCCAGTTTTCCATGTGTAAACTATTATTATAAAGTAAATTAAGGTTGCCAAGCTTAAGTAATAAGAATTGATGTCGTTGGCATTGAAATGGGCACTGTAGGCGTGTTTACTGTCCTCCACTCCCTGCCGACTTTGCTTCCCCATTGACTTGCATTGGGTTTCGTGTTTCAGTTTGACCGCGACTTTTCCCTATAGTCGGTCGATTTCGTTCGACCCAACTTTTTAGACTTTTTTCATGAAACCCGACACGACCCGAAAAAAGGCAAAGTCGCTCATTTCTAGTTGAAAGCAAAGTTAAAGTAGCAAAATGCATCAAAAATGCTGTGTGTGAACATAGCCCAAGTGGTCTAGGAACATTTTTGTTTTGGGTTAATTATTTTGGCTTAGATAAAAGTCATTAACCTGGAAATGATGTTCCTTAACATATTTCCCAGCAAAATCCATCTTGGTTTCGTTTATGTATGTTTTTTGGTGCTCCTGTAAAAAGGGCGTGAAAGTTTGACAAAATTGTTTAGAGCTGTCACCTATGAGTGAGAAATGCTTCTAGGAACAGTTGCCATGATGTTCCCGTGTCATTTTAGGATTGTTTTCAACATTTTCTGATGTTTTAGACCTTGAAAGGACCCCCAGGGGAATAGCGGCAAAAATGCTCGAATCTCCCATAGACTTACATTGGGCTCGTTGTTCTGTCCGAGTACCCGATTATTCCAATTTGCTCGACCCGAGCTATGAGCACCCGAACATTTTAGTGCGCGCTCATCACTACTGCCCCCCAAAAACCTGATCTTTTCCACATAATAATATTGATCTCAATAAAGTTTGGATACAAATGGGATTTTACCTTGGACAACACAATTTTATGCTCTCTGATAGGGTATGAATAGGAAATACCAAGGCATCTCTCTCTTTTAATAAGTAGATGTCACTATGACATATGATCTGACCAATCTGTGTGTTTCTTGGAAGTTCGATGTTCATTGAGTAGGCCCGACTTGTAATGTTCCCACAGATGTGTTCACTCTTAACTTTTCTTCAGTTAGGTTAAGGATTCCATTTTTTTTAAATAAAAAAACAAAATCAATGCAATATTTCAGCATATTAGCAAAACTCTTGACATGCTGCAATCCACATCACGTCTATTAGGGCTAGCGGAATCCACCAAGTAATAATGGATGACAGCAAGGTGCGTTGGCTGCTCAGGGTCCACCGTGCAGAGATGTTACCTGCTGCTCGGTAATGGCAGAGGCAATATGGCACAATAATTGAAGAACACACGCGGGTTACCGTCACCTGGTGTGTAAGGGAGCGAGTTCTGTTGCTTCACAGACCCGCCTTGCCGCTAGGTATAAATAACGAAGCCTGTTAACTTCACAGGGCTCGGCCGGATGGACGCTAGTAAAGCAGTCACAGGACTCTGTCCCAGAGGCAAAGGGTTAGAGTCCCTCTAGACCACCAGTGCTCGGCGCCGCAGCTGCACTGCCAGTGTGGCGCCCCTGAGGGTTCAGTTGCCACAGAGGTACTGCACCTCCTCCTGAGGTGTGGTACCCCACCATCCAGGTAAGGTGGAGACACCTGACCACGCTCCAACACCTGCACCCCACACCACAAAGTAGTGTAGCAAAGCACCTTCGGAGGCTCCCTGCTTGGAGTATAGCATAGCACCCCTTAGTGGCTCCCTGCTTGGAACACGAAACGTGCTGGGAGGTGGGTGGAGTTTAGTTGACACAAAAGAGCGGGAAGAGTTGAGTTAGTCAGTCAGTCCTTGCATTCAGTCAGAGACTGAGGATGTAGACGGATGGAGTGTGAGACAGAGAAGATCCCCGGGAGAGGGATGGAAGGAGGAAGTGCTGCAGCAGGCCACAATGATCTGGGTCTGCTGGCACAGGAAGGAGACAGAGAAAGGAAGCTTGATTCTCCATTGGGAAGAAGGATTAGCACGGAATGTAAGGAGAATAAGAGAACAAGGACCAGGGTTAGAGGAGAACCCTTTTCAAGTTCTAAGCGCAAGGCCGGGGTCCGGTCCCTGAGGTTGTATGGATACTAATGGTCCTGCAGCAGACACCGGAGGAATAGAAGTAGTGACCACTTTATTCCCACCTGAGACTTGGGGGCACAACAGCAACATAATAGTGAGCCGGGACTTAGTAGCAAGGAGTCCCCGAAGCAGGCTACAGCTGTCTGCCATACAAGTAGAGTTCATAGGAACATCTGATAGGAGGAACTCCAGTGTAACTCAGTACTAGGAGTACTTCATTCAAAGGCGCTATAAGAGGCGACGTTCAGAAAAGGCGCATATGTTGGTGGAGTGTTGGAAAGGAGTACTTCATCTTGCCTGGAAGTTGGCTGAGCTCCTGACCCGGAGGACACGGCACAGATGCGGGCACCCGTACCTGCAACAGACTGTGAGTAAAGCTTTGGAACTACATGCCCTGGTGTCCTCCACTTATTCCGGTGCCAACCTGCCCAGTACTGCTACATCCCTTGCGCCTGACACTACACCATCTAAGTGTCACTTCACCTACACTGCCCTGAGACAACAGCCCTGCCTGTGGAGGGCTATAACATCACTGCTGCACCACACCATCTGTCCCAGAGGATCTGTCTGCAGCATCAGCTTACATCTCTATTGCCGAACACCACAGGTGGCGTCACGAATCACTTATAAACTTTCACCACTGAAACAACCCCCTTTCACGGGGGATATAGATGGATATAGATGGACACCAAATACAATAAGTAAGGAGAGGGAATAAACCAAAGATCATACAAGTCTAAATACTTAATCATAGAAATCCCATACATGAATGCCGAATGGCAGAGGGCAAAAAGTCAGAGGTATATAAGCTTGTCAAACCCTCTCACCATCCCCCACAGATTACACCTCATACAATACCACTATGTTAGAACCACCATAATAGGCATGCTCATAAACAGTCGAACCATAATACAGGTAAACAGCAGGGCATAAGCATGGCTCCTGTAAGCCCAAGGCGTGTTGCCACTGCTGTGACTTCATCAGGGGCAGAAGAGTGAGTGAAGAGGTTCTGTGAGTCTTACCATTATATATACGGCTAGATAATTACTAACACCACACAGCTGCAGGGCTTACCACCAGGGGTCAGGCGTGTGGGTAACTGCTAGTACCAAGTTCCGGCAAGTGAAACCATAATGTTATGTAGTATAGCAACGTGCATTTAAAGTTGAATATGCAAGTGCAGCCATTTATCATGGCGACCAGACAAACTGTACACTCTCTGGTGTAAACATTAATTATTATTTGGTTCCGGCTTACCAGAATACAGTGTCATTTAGTATATCAGCACCCATGAATTTTAACTGCACTTGTGCAACTGTCGTCATGGCGACCGGACAAGCCTAATGTCCGCCGGCCACCAGAAATAGAGTTCTCAAGTCAATAACATCGCGTGCACAGATAATAAACCATTAACAGAGCAGTCAAATATACAGACCAATGCGTTCACATCGCAAGACCTGCTGGGCCTTTTATCAAAGATGCGTAATTGTATAGTATAACTTAAAAAGCACATGCATCTATCTAAATCATGTGACCCGCAGGTCCTTTGCATTAAAGCAACAGTGTTTGCCATTCACAAAAAAAGAAAAACAAAAAAGTTCTCAGGTCAACAGCAGCGCGTACGCACATGATAAATCAATAATGGAGCAGTCAAACATGAAGATTAAGGCGCTCACATTGAATGGAATCATATGACCCATGGGTCCTTTCATCAGTAGTATAGTTTGACTATTAGGACAGATGAGTCCACCTAGATCATGTGACCCACAGGTCCTTTAACAACCATGATATACCCATTGAATCAACACAAAAAGAGGGAGCTTCTAGTGTTACTGAACTCAAAGCTCAGCACTATTTTAAAACTTACCATCAGGGATAATACCTATGGTAAAAAGCACTAGTCCCTATCGTGTTGACCGAGCAAACAGTATGCTCGTCAGTCACTATGGCTAAAGTTCTCAACCATTAGTATCAAATATCGGAGATCAGAGCACAGTGTCATTTGGTATATCAGCGCGCAATAGTCATAGCTGTGCATGTACAACTGTCGTCATGGCGACTGGACAAGCCAAATTTCCCCCGGCCACCGAAAATAAAGTTCTCAGCTCAGCAACATCGCGTGCGCCAATGATAAGTCAATAGCAGAGCAATCAGATATGCAAACTAGTGCGTTCACATTGAATAAAATCACATGACCCACAGGACCTTTTCATCAATAATGCATGATTGTATAGTATAACTTGCAAAGCACATGCATCCACCTGAATCATATGAACCGCAGGTCCTTTGCAATGAAGCAATCACCAGAAGTAAAATCCTCAGGTCAACAACAGCTCGAGCGTACATAGTAATAAGTCAATACTTAAGCAATCAAATATGCAGACAAGTGCGCTCCCATTAAATAGAATCCCATGACCCGCAGGTCCTTTTGTCAAAAAAATTAAATAGTATCGCTCACAAAGCGCATATGTCCACCTAAACCATTTGACCCCCCCAGGTCCTTTACAATAAAGCAATCATGTTTGTCAGTTACCAAAAATAACGTTCTCAGATCTGCAGCAACGTGTGCGTACATAATAAATCACTAGAAGAGCAAGGCACTTGCATTGAATAGAATCATATGTCCCACCGGTCCTTTTCTCAATAGTACATAGTTGTATAGTTTGACTCACAGGACGGATGCGTCCACCCAGATCATGTGACTCACAGGTCCTTTACAGTAGAACAATAATGTGCCTATTGATTCAACGCAAAAAGGGAACATCTAGTGCTACTGAACTAAAGGCTCAGTGCAATTTCAAAGCTTATCATCAGGAATAATACATATGATAGAAGGCACTAATCCCTGGAAGTACAGTTTCGATAGCATATAAGATGTCACCATAAATGCAGCCGTTAAATCTTATACTTGAAATAACAGCAATATCCATTGCTGCATAGCATAACCAATGTTGTTGCACTACAATCACAAATAAATTTGTATGTCCTCCAATAAAAGATTCATGGCTGCCAAATCCTTAATGTAATTGTGTCAAAAAACTATATATATATATCTTAAACGTTGACACCTGAGTATATATTTATTTTACAACCAGCGGATACATGTCTGAATCAGACCAGTTGGTAACGTCTAAAGAACTATAACCCATGATCCGCAAATATAGAGTAGGCCAGGCCGCAAAATATAATTGATTACATTTGTCTATTTGTAGACCAATAGGAGAAGATAGGCTCAAATAAGAGCAAGTGGTATGTACTTCAAAAGATCAACCAATGAGGTTCCTTATATACTGGGCGATTAAAATTACAGGATGCACTAAGAAGGTATAAGGAGACCACAAGGACCATACTCATTGCATTTGGTGTCAAAAGGAAAACAAGATCAAACAATATAAAGAGACTTCATTATAACATAATTAGAAAGATGCAGAAAAAACATGAGCTTATTGTATTTGATTTCCAAGGCGTCAAGTGGGAAACAAGAAATGGAACTAGAAATTCCCCAATTGCAATAAGAGAAATGCAATAATATAAGATAATCAGCGACAAAAGAGTATTAGATTTACAGTTTGCCGACTCTGTAAGTTATTAAGCAGACAGTAGCATCCATCAATTTAATATCATTATCAAGGTGAAGTCCATATGAAATATGAAGAGTCCTCAGAGTTGCTTATAAAAGCCAGTAAAAAGAAGATCTTCATTTAAACCGATGGGTGCGAGAGTCCGCAGATTGTAGATCCATTTGGACTCACATCTCAATAACTTGAGGGTGATGTTGCCTACTCTGATATTTGAGTTTACACTCTCAAGGCCCATGATTTTCAATCCATTGGTGTTACTGCCATATGCATCGAGGAAATATGAAGTGACCGTTGACACCGTTTTGCCCTTCTCACGATCCTTTTTTGCAGTAGAAATATTGGACAAATGCTGTTGAACCCTTCTTCTCAATTCTTGTGTAGTTTGGCCCACATATAATGTAGAACATTTGCAGATAAGCAAATAAACCAAATTCCTCAACCTGCAATTGAAACACCAATTAGGTCTAATTGGTGTGGGTAAGGTGTTAACAGAAAAGCCATCTTGAGCAATCATTAGATGGCACACATTACAGCTTCCGCATGGATAGGTCCCATAGATCTTAGTGCCCCTGCCAGTACTGGTTTTAGGGCGTTGATAGTGGCTGTGGCACAATCGATCTTTTACATTTTGTGCTCTTCTTGCTGCCACAACAGAATAATAAATTTGTTAATATTTTTCAGGTGATCCCCGCTACTAGTATGTTTCTTGTCTCTCGTTAATAAAAAGACTTGCACATGGTGCCGCACTGGCAGATGCAGCCGCTTAATGCGGTACTGAGGTACCCTGAGCAGGACGGCACCGTATGGGGATGAGTGAGGTGCTGTGAATTGGTAGCACAGTGGTGCAAGACAAAGCCACTAGTAGGTGCTGACTCTAACTCTAATAGCCCTATAACATACATATCCAATATCCAAGGGAGGGGAGTTATAATAAGTCAGTCACCAGTTTCATGCATCCATCATCACTCACACAAAATATAATAAGAGTCTATACTAGTGTATGGCTAAGCGGCCATGCAAACCTTTTATAGCAGCGTCCTTCTGGGACCTTCCTGATGGTCCAATCCGAGCCGCTTGAAGACCTGAGCATGTGATCTCCGCCCTCCAATGAGAAGTCATCCCACGGGCATGCACAGTAGGCTTTAAAAAGGACTTAGACTCTGGAGCTGCTTGCTGCTGGCTAGTGCAGATTGCTAAAGCTGAACCAGAGGTGGCAGCAGTAACCAACCTAACAGCACTAGCTTGAGAAAGATGCTGGGAACGACGTCTTTGCTGAGCAGCCTCCTCTGCAGTCGGGACTGAATGGGAGACCGCAGAAGGCAAGGCGCAAGATTCCTCCTGTGCAGAGGCAGGAACCCGACGCCTAACATTACCCCCCTCCTACTGCCCCCTTCTCCTTGAGCCTCGCTACGCTCAAAGGCTGCAATGTGCAGAGGAGCATAGATGTTCTCCACAGGTTCCCAGGTCCGATCCTCTGGGCCATGACCCTTCCAGTCCCCCAGACAATATTTTTTGCCACGTACCACCTGACACCCCACAATGACATTCACCTCGTATTCGTCCGAGGACAAGCCTGATGTCCCAGCAGATGACTCAGAGAACCGGGACATGTGAACGGGCTTAAGGAGGGAAACGTTGATGGTGTCAGTGATACCCAGGCGTGGAGGAAGGGCCAGCTGGTAGACAACAGGGCTACCCTGTTCAAGGATCTTGAAGGGACCTATGTAGCGAGGCGCGAACTTAGTGGACTCGACCCGCAGTCTGATGTTATGGGCAGAGAGCCACACTAAGTCGCCAGGGGCGAAGTTCGGAGCAGGACGCCGGTGTGCGTCCGCGGAGACCCTCATTCTCTCCTTGGAGGCCCGAATGGCATCCTGGGTGCAGTCCCAAATATCACGTGCCTCCATTGCCCAGTCTGCCACCCTAGAGTTGGTGGATGACACGGGCATGGGCACAGGGATGCGTGGATGCTGGCCGTAGTTGAGGAGGAATGGGGTCAGACCTGTGGAGTTGGCCACAGCGTTGTTCAAAGCAAACTCCACCCACGGTAGCAAGGATGCCCAGTCATCCTGCCTGGCCAAGACAAAATGTCATAGGTATGTGACCAGGGTCTAGTTGGCCCTCTCTACCAGCCCGTTCATCTCGTGATGATAGGCCGAGGAGAGATTCAGCTCAATGCTGAGCAAGCAACAGAGCTCTCTCCAAAACTGAGACCCAAACTGGGGATCCCGGTCACTGACAATTTTGTCCGGCATGCCGTGTAGGCGGAAGACGTGCTTGATGAACAGTGCTGCCAGGCCTCGTGCAGAAGGTAGCCGAGAGAGAGGCACCAGGTGCACCATTTTAGAGAAATGGTTGGTGATGACCCAAATAACCGTGCTGCCACTGGACTTGGGTAGACCCACCACAAAGTCCATACCAACCACCTCCCAGGGCCTGTCCGCCACCAGCAGGGGTAAAGTAACCCAGCGGGTCGCTGCCGAGGAGACCTATTCTTGGCGCAGGAGACTCACTCCCGAATATAGTCTTCGATGTCATGGGCCATATGCGGCCACAAGTACGTCCTCACCAGGAGCTGAGATGTCCGCTTTGTCCCAAAGTGTGCACCCACCCTAGATGCGTGAGCCCAAGAGAGAACCTCTGGTCGCAGGGACAAAAGTCTTGCCCGGAGGTACCGACTCGAGGGCGACAGGAGCCATGGTCCTCAGACTCTCAGATGGGACAATAAGTCGAGGCTCCGCCTCCTCCTCTGATCACAACACAGAGCAAGAAAGGGCATCGGTTTAGACGTTCTTCTACCCAGAAAGAAAATGGAGGGTGAAATGAAACTGGGAGAAGAATAGGGACCATCTGGCCTGGCGTAAATTTAACCGCTGGGCAATCTGTAGGTAAACCAAGTTTTTGTGGTCGGTGAATACCTGGAAGTGAAACCGAGCCCCCTCCAGGAGATGTTTCCACTCCGAGAAGGCCAACTTCATTGCTAGCAACTCTATGTCCCCTATAGAATAGTTCCTCTCCGCCGATGAAATAGTCTTGGAGAAGAAGAAGCAAGGCTGCTTCTGACCCTGAGTGTCCTTCTGGAAGATGACCGCTCCAGCACCAACGGAGCAGGCATCCACCTCCAGGATGAAGGGCTTATCCACATCGGGACAGTGTAGGATGGGAACGCTAGCAAAGTGGGATTTGATGGAGAAGATGGCCTTGGAGACCTGTTCCGACCACTCCTTGGGAATTGCTCCCTTCTTGGTTATGGCTACCAAGGGAGCTACCAGGGTGGAGAAGTGGGGAATGAACTGTCGATAGTAGTTCACAAACCCCAGAAAGCGCTTAACCGCTTTGAGGGAGTGGGGTTTCTGTCAGTCCATTACCGCCTGCAGTTTGGCAGGATCCATAGCCAAGCCCTGGGCAGAGATAATATAGCCATGGAAAAGCAGGGAATCCTGCTCCAACAGGCACTTCTCTAACTTGGCGTAGAGGGAGTTGGCCCGTAAGCGGTCGAAGACATTACAAACCAATATCTGGTGAGAAGATGAGAATATCATCTCCAGAGAGACCACCACCGAGGGGGAGAGCATATCTCGAAAGATATCATTTACAAAGTCTTGGAAGATGGCTGGGGCATTACAGAACCCAAAGGGCATGACTAGGTACTAGTAATGGCCATCCCTGGTGTTAACTAGAGTTGAGCGAAACGGGTCGGTCAAATTCATAAGTCGCCGACTTTCGCTGAAGTCGGGTTTCATGAAACGAAACCCGACCATAGCATGAGGTCGGCCACGAGGTCGGCGACCAGGGCGCCAAAGTCGTGTTTCAAATTATGCTTCCAGTGAGCTCTTTCAGCCAATGATGGCGGATGCACACTGTGGGCAACGCGATGACATGGGCATCGGTCACCACCATCTTTGAGAAGGGCATGCATGTGGCGTTACAGGGGCTATAAAAGGGCATGCACGCCGACCGCCATCTTACTTCTGCTGATCTTGGCATTAGGGAGAGCTGCTGCTGCTGATTCTGAATAAGGGAGAGCATTAACTGGTAGCGATTTCCACTGTACAACACAACAGTTTGTGTGCAGTGACAGGGGAGGCTATATTTTTGTGCATCAACTCTGTTGATTATTAGGCTGTCTTATAAGGCTCCCTGATAGCTGCATTGCTGTTTGCACACTGCTGGGCAAACTGCTTTTTTAAAAGCAAAAATACTTTTTTTCCTCTTTTCTGTTACCAAGCGTTCATTTTTCCACACTTTTGTGTGCAGCAGTCCTGCTTATTAGGCTGCCTGCTGCCATAATTGGACTGAGAGCATCATTGTCAGCCTCCTAAAATCTCTAGGGAGCTTCCAATTCTCCCCAATACTATATACACCTTGTACCTGGTCATACACCTGCATATTTCAGCCTGTTAAATTGAGGTGTAATCTGTAGTGGGCCTGAGATAATAGTTCAGCCTCCTTAAATCTCTAGGGAGCTTCCAATTCTCCCCAATACTATATACACACCTTGTGCCTGGTGATACACCTGCCTATTTCAGCCTGTTAAATTAAGGTGTAATCTGTAGTGGGCCTGAGATAATAGTTCAGCCTCCTTAAATCTCTAGGGAGCTTCCAATTCTCCCCAATACTATATACACACCTTGTGCCTGGTCATACACCTACCTATTTCAGCCTGTTAAATTGTGGTGTAATCTATAGTGGGCCTGCGATAATAGTTCAACCTCCTAATATCTATAGGGAGCTTCCATTCTCCCCAATACTATATACACACCTTGTGCCTGGTGATACACCTGCCTATTTCAGCCTGTTAAATTGAGGTGTATGGTGGAATGTAGTTAGATGAATGGTTTGTGACGCCACCTGTGGTGTTCGGCAAGTGAAATATTAGGCCGACGCTGCTTGCAGATCCTCTTGGGATGATGATGTGTTGCAGCCAAGATGGTGAAGCTCACCACAGGTGGAGCTGTAGCCCCAGGGCAGTGTAGATGTAGGGGAAGAGGAGAGGCGCAGGCAGTGTAGATGCTGGTACCCAGATGTAGCGGTGCTGGGTGTGTTGGCGTAAGAATCAGTGGAGGACACCAGGGCTTGTAGTTCCAAAGCTTTACTCACAGTCTGTAGTACACACAGGTGCCTGCCTCCGTGCCGTGTCCTCCGGGTCAGGGACTCAGCCAACCTCCAGGCAAGATGGAATGCTCCCTTCCCATGCTCCGCCAACATGTGCCTTTCTGAACGTCTCCTCTTATAGTGCCTTTTAGTGTGAAGATCTCCTAGTACTGAGTTACACTGGAGTTCCTCCTAACACATGTTCCCAAGAACTCTACTTGTACGGCAGACAGCTGCAGCCTGCTTCGGGGACTCCTTACTCCTGAGTCCCGACTATCCGTGTTGCTGTTGTGCCCCCAAGTCTTAGATGGGATTAGTGCATTTACAGCCCACTACTCCACCGGTGTCTGCTGCAGAACCATTAGTGTCCATACAACCTCAGGGACTGGGCCCTGGCCTTGCGCTTAGAACTTCTAGGCAGGGTTCTTCCTCTAACCCACGTCCTCTGTGTTCCCTTTTTCTCCAACGTTCCGTACTTGTCTTTCTTTCCAATGGAAGCTCAGGTTTCAGTTCAATGTCTTTCTCCTTCTTTCCTTTCCCATGCCAGCAGATCCGGGTCACTCAGGTCTGCTGCAGCACTCCTTCCTCCATCCCTCTCTCAGGGATCTTCTTTCCCCACTCCACTCTGAATGGCTTCCCGACTCACTGATCTACTGACTGACCTAAATCCTAAACCTTCCCACTCTTTTATATATTCTCAACTCCACCCACCTCCCAGCACGTTTCGTGTTCCAAGCAGGGAGCCACCAAAGGTGCTCTGCTACACTCTAAGCAAAGAGCCGCAATGTGGCTTTGCTGAACTACCCTGTTGTGTGGGGTGGGAGTGTTGGAGCGTGGTCAGGAGTTCTCACCTTACCTGGATGGTGGGGCACCACACCTCAGGAGGAGGTGCAGTACCTCTGTGGCGACTGAGCCTCAGGGGCACCACATACCCCCCCGTTAAACACAGCATGTCCACGGGCTGCAAGGCAAACAAAGTTGACAACACAGGAACATACACATTTTTGTAATGCTGAATAAACATTTCTTATACTAAACTTCCCAATGTGGGAGGTACTCATTCTTGAACGTTGAAAACAATTCCTAATTAACTATCTAAACTCTTAATTCAAAAGTGCAATTTTTCAATAAATTCAAAGTGCTATTATCTATTACTCACTAGCACGTCAGTATTCCTCATCAACACATTTCTTAATCATCTTTCCTTTTTCACACTTTCTACTTTTCTATATCATTAGCTCAAAGTGACAACCGTTAATACTTGGTTCACCATCTACATTTTCTAAGTCCTCATTCTTTATTCAAATCTCTCATCTCTTTATTAAAACATTCCTACATCCTATATAACAGTTATCATAAGACACATTATCAAATACTTCACATTAAACGTTCAATAATTCTTGTAAATGCTGGACACCGCTCCCAGCCGGGATCTCTTGCAGTGTCCTTTGATTGGAGTCACGCTCCACATGATGTAGACTTTATCTTCGAAAAGTGTCGATGTAAAACTAAGAGAGGGCACCTAAAGAGGTGCAAACTATAGACAATAACAGTTCTGGACCATTCAATGTTCATGATCTCCACAGTTCAATATCAAAAAGGCTGCCAATAAAACTGGGCAAACTGAAGAAAACATGAACAAAATTAGAAAAAGGCACAACGGAGCAAATACCCTCCTGGGCAACGAGAGTTATTAATGGTTGTTGTTCCCTCCTGGAGTTCTGGAAGCTGACAACTGGGAACTGCCACCAGATGAAATACTTTGGGTGTCTTCATCCTGCAGCTGATTGCTTGCCAAACGCATGTACTCTGCCTCCCACAAGGAAAGATAGGGACTGGTCGGGGTAATTGAAAGGGCCATGGAAATGTTGACTGCCTGCGGAGACGGCATATCCGCTACCACCGATGGCACTTCTGCTGCTGTTGGTGACTCAGCCGGCGCTGTCGCTGGTTCCTCGGAATCTGATTCTTCAGTGTCCATCGGGACCTCGGCTGGCAGCACTGCAGTCTGGGGTTGCCGGCGGAGGCCAATTGGGCCATTTCTATTTGTGGGTTCCGCTCCCAAGACTAGGGCCAGGTCGGGGGCGGTGGACATACCTTGTGCTCCCAGGCGAGGTTCCAGTTCCGGTACCTGGTAGTGGACGGCGGCAGCCGCAACTCCCAGAGTTGTTGATGGGGTGGACCGCGGTTGGATTCGGGCAGGGGCAAGGCTGGTTTCGGCCGGGGTCGTCTGTGTAGGCCAGTGCAACCGCGCCCAGTCCAGACGGGGACATGGGCCCGGCCCTCCGTTCTGCTCCAGAGCCCTCATATATCTCCTCCGGACGGGACTCATCCAATGGCAATATCGGTTGTAAGGTGGTGGCGGACGCTGCAGCGGATGTATCAGCGGTCGCAGCCTCCGCATGGGCGGCCTGGGGGTGAGTGACTTCTCCCCCCATTCTTCTGACTTCTTTTCTCTTTCCATCATAGCGTTCTGGCGTTCTTCCTACCTCAGCCCCTTTCCCGCCACTGGCTTCTGCCCCTCCTTCTTGGGGAGGCGTCTTCTTCCAGCGCCTCCATACCAAGCCAGTATACGAACCCCTCGTGGGGTGGGCCATGTTGCTGTCACATAGTAATTCAGGCAGGGAAGGCCCAAGACTGTTCGCGGTCTTTTCCTAGGACCTCCCATATCATCACGCCCTTCTCCACGCCAGTGGCCATTTTTAATGTTCATTTCACAGTCTATTAAATTGGGTCTTCTGCACATTCTCAAAAGTTTTAAGTCCAACAATCTTAGGAACACAGAACCCGATGGCATCAGGTCTCGGCATCCTGTTCGTGATGCCAAAGTTGGGTCACCCTCCCAGGGCCGTGGGGTACTCGGTACCGGGCCAGTATCAGTGGGATGTGTCACAGCAGCAGTGACCCGGACCGTGGCCCTGGGCGCCCAATTAATGGGGGGGAAAATTGTGAATAGTGGAATATAGTTAGATGAATAGTTTGTGACTCCACCTGTAGTGTTCGGCAAGTGAGATGTTAGGCAGACGCTGCTTGCAGATCCTCTGGGGCTGGTGATGTGTTGCAGCCAAGATGGTGAAGCTCCCCACAGGTGGAGCTGTAGCCCCAGGGCAGTGTAGATGTAGGGGAAGAGGAGAGGTGCTGGCAGTGTAGATGCTGGTACCCAGATGTAGCGGTGCTGGGTGTGTTGGCGCAAGAATCAATGGAGGACACCAGGGCTTGTAGTTCCAAAGCTTTACTCACAGTCTGTAGTACACACAGGTGCCTGCCTCCGTGCCATATAAAAGAGCGTGGAGGTTTAGAATTAGAGGTCAGTCTGCGAGGACAGTCAGAAAGGGAGTCTGAGGAGGAGAGCCACTCGGAGAGGAGTGGGGATCCCTGGAAGAAGGGATGGAGGAAGGAGTGCTGCAGCTGCCTCAGTGATCTGAGCCAGCTGGCACAGGAAAGGAAGGAAGGAAGAAGGAGATTGAGCTGTAACCTAAGCATCCATAAGAGAGAGAGAATAGAACGGAACGAAGGAGTATAAGAGAACAGAGAGGACGTGGGTTGGAAGGAAGCACCCTGCCTATAGGTTCTAAGCGCAAGACCGGGGCCCAGTCCCCGAGGTTGTATGAACACTTATGGTTCTGCAGCAGACACCGGTGGAGTAGTTGGCTGTAAATGCACTGCTCCCATCTAAGACTTGGGGCACAACAGCACTTGAATAGAGAGCCGGGATTCAGGAGAAGGGAGTCCCCAAAGCAGGCTACAGCTGTCTGCCATACAAGTAGAGTTCTTGGGAACATCTGACAGGAGGAACTCCAGTGTAACTCAGTACTAGGAGATCTTCACACTTAAAGGCGCTATAGAGTAGACGTTCAGAAAGGTACATGTTGGCAGAGTGTTGGGAGAGGAGCATCCTATCTTGCCTGGAGGTTGACTGAGTCTCTGACCCGGAGGACACGGCCCAGAGGCAGGCACCTGTGTGCGGTACAGACTGTGAGTAAAGCTTTGGAACTACAAGCCCCAGAGTCCTCCATTCATTATTGCACCTCTCATCCATTACACCTACACTGCCCTGGGGCTACAGCTCCACCTGTGGGGAGCTTCACCATCTTGGCTGCACCACACCACCAGCCCCAGAGGATCTGCATGCAGCGTCGGCCTAACATCCTACTTGCCGAGCACCACAGGTGGCGTCACAAACTATTCATCTATGTTCTACAATTCACCAATTCAATTCCCCGCCACTACTTGGGCACCCAGGGCCACAGTCCGGGTCACCGCTGCTGTAACACATCCCCGCTGACACCGGCCCGGTACCGAGTACCCCACAGCCCTGGGAGGGCGACCCAACTTGGCGTCACGAACAGGATGACGAGACCCGATGCCATCGGGTTCTGTGTGCCTGAGATTTGTTGGACTTTGAGCTTTTGAAAATGTGCAGAAGACCCAATTTAATAGACTGTGACATGAACATTGAAAATGGCCGCTGGTGTGGAGAAGAAGGGCATGAAGAGATGGGAGGTCCTAGGAAAAGACTGAGAAGAGTCTTGGGCCTCCCCTGCCTGAATTACTATGTGACAGCAACATGGCCCACCCCCCGAGGGGTTCATATACTGGCTTGGTATGGAGGCACTGGAAGAAGACGCCGCCCCCGGAAGGAGGGGCAGAAGAAGTCAGTGGCGGGAAAGGGGCCGAAGCAGGAAGAAGAATGCGAGAATGCCATTTTGGAGAGAAGGAAGGAGGCCTGGAGAGCGCGCGGAGGTTGAGTCGGATCTCCCCAGCGCCATGGCTGAAGGCTCCGACCACATCTCCGGGATGAACCGCCAGCAGCTGGAGGATGACATCGCCCAGTTGACGTGCCGTCTGCGACTGAGGCAGGAGGCCTTATGGAGGTTGAGCAGGCCGCACGCCCAGGAGGGGCCTACACCACCGGTACCTCTGGACCCGGTACATGTCATCGCTGAGCCAGGCGGTCCTCATGCAGCGCCAGTCTACACTTCCACGCTGTCCATACAGCTGGCTGTGACCTGCCCAGAGGAGTCACCGGAGACCCCGGGAGCCGACGCGGAGGGAGAGGAGCTCCCGCCCGGACCTGACGCGGCTGTGCAGTTCCCTACAGAGACCCCGGCGGACCTGGAGCCGCTGCTAACTCCACCGCCATCCCCGGTATCCCACCGGGCAGCACCCACCGCCATGACACCTGCACCGGAGCAGAGACCACACTGCCAGGAGGCCCCAGGTACGTCTGATGCCCCTACACCTGGGAGGGCCCTGGGGTGTACCACAGTTGCAGCGGCTGGCCAGATCGTGCTAGATCTGGTCTGGGACCAGGATATCTGTCCCTGGGGGGAAACACCGGAACCCCTGAAGGTGGCGCCGTGGTACAAAACCAGCCTGGAGTGGTCCCGGGAGGAACAGGAGGATGAGGAGAACTGGGCTAGTTGTACGGCTACCATTCGGCAATTGGCAGCTGAACACCGGGAGAGGGAGCAGCGCTGGCAAGCGGTACTAGGCCCAGATTTGGACCGGAAGAAGGAGGTCAGAGCCGGTCATTACAGTCCCAGAGATGCAGCAGGTTGGGGCCATGTCCTAAACGTAAACCATGAGAGGGGGGTTCGGCTTCATCCATGACCCTAGCTGAATCTCCGATCTATTCTTCAACCGGCGGATGTAGAGCCACATATGAGAAAGGGGCACCCTGCAAGGAGCCTGAAACCAGGAGATAACGTGACCTTCACCAGGCATGAAGGACTGAGAGGCTGGTATGCCATGAATATTAGGCGAGTCCCGGAGGATCTCATCCAAACCCGCAGGCAGAGACCGCCCATTGCCCCTAAGTGCCAAGATGTACCCACGGTACAGAAGACTTCAGGTTTCACCCCGCTGGAAGCAGAGTACTTAAAGACTGCAAATTGGTTCTTTCACCTGGTAGCGGTTCACCAGCTTCCAGAGTCCCAGGAGGAGATCAGCATTAATAACTCTCATTACCAAGGAGGGTATTTTACACCGTTGTGAATTTTTTGTTTTTTTTTTTCATCATGGTCTAGTTTGTTTTTCCAGTGTTGCCCAGTTTTATTGGCAGAATTTCTACATTTGAACTGAGGAGATCATGGACGCTGTATGATCCAGAACTGCAATTGTAAATAGTTGCACCTCTTTAGGTGCCCTCTCTTGGTTTTACATAAGACATTTTTTGAAGATACTGTCTACCTCGGTTGGAGCGAGACTCCAATCAAAGGACACTGCAATAGATCCCGACTAGGAGCGGTGTCCAGCGTTTACAAGAATTATTGATGTTTTGATTTAAAGTATTTAATGATGTGTTTTAGGAGACTAAATAGCTTTTATACAGACTTAAGAAATGTTTTGACAGAGAAATAATAAATTGGAATAAAGAAGAGAGAATTGAAAATGTAGATGATGAATGTCATTTTGAGCTGATGACAGAAAAATAGACAATGTGAAAAAGGAAAGATAATGAAGAAAATGTGTTGATAGAGAATACTGAAGTGGTAGAGAGTAACAGGTGATAGCACTTTGAATTACGCATAATATTAAAAGATTTTGCACCTTTTGAACTTAGAATTTTAGATTGATAATTAAGAATTGTTTGCAACGTTCAAGAACAAGTGCCTCTCATATTGGGAAGTTTAGTATAAGAAATGTTTATTCAGCATTGCAAAAATTTTGTATGTTCCTGTATTGTACTCTTTTTTTTACCTTGCAGCCCGTGGACGTGTTGTGTTTAGCGGGGGGTATGTGGTGCCCCTGAGGCTCAGTCGCCACAGAGGTACTGCACCTTCTCCTAAGGTGTGGTGCCCCACCATCCAGGTAAGGTGGGAACTACTTTCCACGCTCCAACACTCGCATCCCACACAACAGGGTAGTTCAGCAAAGCCATATTGCGGCTCTTGCATAGAGTGTAGCAGAGCACCTTTAGTGGCTCCCTGCTTGGAACACTGGACATGCTGGGAGGTGGGTGGAGTTAGAACATATAAAAGAGCGGGGGGGTTTAGAATTAGAGGTCAGTCTGCGAGGACAGTCAGAAAGGGAGTCTGAGGAGGAGAGCCACTCGGAGAGGAGTGGGGATCACTGGAAGAAGGGATGGAGGAAGGAATGCTGCAGCTGCCTCAGTGATCTGAGCCAGCTGGCACAGGAAAGGAAGGAAGAAGGAGATTGAGCTGTAACCTAAGCATCCATAAGAGAGAGAGAATTGAATGGAACGAAGGAGTATATGAGAACAGAGAGGACGTGGGTTGGAAGGAAGCACCCTGCCTATAGGTTCTAGGCGCAAGGCCGGGGCCCGGTCCCCGAGGTTGTATGGACACTTATGGTTCTGCAGCAGACACCGGTGGAGTAGTTGGCTGTAAATGCACTGCTTCCATCTAAGACTTGGGGCACAACAGCACTTGAATAGAGAGCCGGGATTCAGGAGAAGGGAGTCCCCGAAGCAGGCTAGAGCTGTCTGCCATACAAGTAGAGTTCTTGGGAACATCTGACAGGAGGAACTCCAGTGTAACTCAGTACTAGGAGATCTTCACACTTAAAGGCGCTGTAGAGGAGACGTTCAGAAAGGTACATGTTGGTGGAGTGTTGGAGAGGAGCATCCTATCTTGCCTGGAGGTTGACTGAGTCTCTGACCCGGAGGACACGGCCCAGAGGCAGGCACCTGTGTGCACTACAGACTGTGAGTAAAGCTTTGGAACTACAAGCCCCTGTGTCCTACATTCATTATTGCGCCTCTCATCCATTACACCTACACTGCCCTGGGGCTACAGCTTCACCTGTGGGGAGCTTCACCATCTTGGCTGCACCACATCACCAGCCCCAGAGGATCTGCATGCAGCGTCGGCCAAACATCCTACTTGCCGAGCACCACAGGTGGCGTCACAAACTATTCATCTACATTCTACAATTCACCAATTCAGTTCCCCGCCATTACTTGGGCGCCCAGGGCCACGGTCCGGGTCACCGCTGCTGTGACACATCCCCGCTGACACCGGCCCGGTACCGAGTACCCCACAGTCCTGGGAGGGTGACCCAATTGACACCTGGAACATTTGCCCACATGTGTGATTATGCCTTGCAGATCCTAAAAAGGGACCCTCGCATTGCCAAAATGATGAACGATGACGACTACTGGTTGGCCAGCATTCTGGATCCACGCTATAAAGGCAAATTCCAAAACATCATGCCACAGGAGAACCTAGAGCTAATATTGGCTAACAAACAAGCAACTCTGGTAAATCGTTTGTTTGAGGCATTCCCAGCACAGAGCGGCGGTGATGGTTCTCCCACGAGCCATAGGGGCAACATAGAAGAGGTGTTCGTGGTGCACACAGCCGAAGTGGCGTTGGACACAGGGGTTTCATGACCATGTTGTGGACTGATTATTCAAGTACCGCTCACACGACTGGTAATACTGCATCGATTGAAAGTGACAGGAGACAGCAGTTGTCAACTATGGTTACAAACTACTTCTCCGCCCATATCGATGTTCTCCCTCACAGGTCATTCCCCTTCGACTATTGGGCCTGTAAACTGGACACCTGGCCTGAATTAGCACAATATGCCTTACAGGAGCTCGCTTGCCCTGCTGCTAGTGTGCTATCGGAAAGAGTCTTCAGTGCTGCTGGATCAATCCTGACAGAAAAAAGGACCCGTCTGTCGACCCAAAATGTTGATGATCTAACCTTCATTAAAATGAACCATGCATGGGTTTCAAAGGATTTTGACCCACCTTCCCCTGCTGACACGTAGGTTGCCAGAAAAATGGCTCGCTTTTGTCCTCCTCTTCCTCGGGCTTCTCCATTTCCTCCATTTGCAGCTGCTGAATGTCCAACATCAACATATGCCATTTTTTCAACCTCCCTAACTGGGCTGCCTCCCCCCAGGGTCGGGGTCACCACCTGGCGCACGCACCCGTGCGAGTGCCGTTGCCCTGGTCAGGTCCCTCATAGTACAATCAAGTGTCTCTGATGGTGGGTGTGCACACCCGCCGTCAGACACACCGGCGTACTATGAGGGGCCCTGTGCCAGTACCGTCGCCCACGAGTGGGCCCCCCCTGCTTGCTCAGGGCCCCAGCACTTGCAATACTTACCTTTCCCTGCTCCACCGCTATGTAGTCTGGGCTGTTAAATCCTTCACTGGGACTGCCAATACAAATTTGGTGAACTGATAGATGATGGTTAAGACGTAGCTATGCCCTGTCCTGCTGGGCTCTATCTTCAGATGATCAATGGCTTCCATTTGTTATGGACGTCGACTCACAATGAGATGCAGTGGTGGTTTATCATCAGCTTTCACGGTTTTCCTACTCTCAGACGTGTGACATTCCTGCCCACATTTTTAAATGTGTCCTCTCATGCCAATCCAATAGAATCGCCTATGGCCTGTGGCTTCTGTCTTTTGCACTCCAAAGTTACCTGACAGATCATGATAGGCAGTGAGGACAATGTCTACATCTCTCCCTGTGATCACAATTTGATGGAGATGAGTAACGGTGATGGGATCCACGGTACTGCGATACAGCAAATCTTTCTTCACATGAACTGTTTTCGCTGTCTCCACAAGCAAACTATTTGAGGGTCAGCATCGCCTCTGAGAATTCGCCCGGGAGTTTTTCCCGTGATTAGTAATTCCAAAATTTCTTCAATCACTCGACTTTCCGTGTGTACTTGTATCCATCTCGTTTCCTCTTGCGGAGAGTCTGGACTGTCTTACTGAGACTGAAATATATATGAAGATTGAAAAATACCCCAACAGTGTATACTGGTGTACGCTTCAAATACATTACCCTTTTTCTACTTTTTAGATTCTTGTCTAATCCATACTGAGGCTGTGAGTGTCTTTGTCGGACTCCGGAAATATACACGGAGATTTTTAATGTTTAAACTATGCTATATATACCTGGTATCCAGTGATACTGTACCCTTTCTCAACTTTCTACAATCTTGTCGAATCCATACTGGGCCTGAGACCGTCTGAGTCTGCCTCCTGATATATAGACATAGATTTTTAATGTGTAAACTATGCTACATATATACCTGTTATACAGTGATACTGTACCCTTTCTCAACTTTCTACAATCTTGTCGAATCCATACTGGGCCTGAGACCGTCTGAGTCTGCCTCCTGATATATAGACATAGATTTTTAATGTTTAAGCTATGCTATATATACCTGGTATCCGGTGATACTGTACCCTTTCTCAACTTTCTACAATCTTGTCGAATCCATACTGGGCCTGAGACCATCTGAGTCTGCCTCCTGATTAGAGATGAGCGGTGTTCGAGTCGACCTGTTCGCCAAGTTCAAATTCGAACTGTTTTGGGCGGTGTTTGAGCCGTTCGTCAAACTCGAACACTTAGTTTAAAATTCGTCTGTTCGAGGTTCCGTTCGAGAACGGTTCCTTCACCGAAAGCGTAACTTTATTTTCACATTAATAATGGTTATCAATGTTAATAGACAGTTTCATGGCATAGTAGCGGTGTCTGGTAGCCAGCGGTGTAGTACACCTGTCAAGGAGCTACACCGTGTGTGTTTCTAATAATTGTTTCTAATAATTTTTTACCGCATCTTGTCCAGAAAATCCTTTTGGGCCTTGTAGCACTGTCTGCTACTCAGCATAGGAGCCCACCCGTGAACCTAGCTATGCCTCCTTGTTTATGAAAGAACCAGTTTTTGACTGCATTTAGCCCAGTTAATACTTTGGGCCTAGTAACTGTGTCTGCTACTCAGCAGAGGAGCCCACCCATGAACCTAGCTATGCCGCCTGTTTATGAAAGAGCCAGTTTTTGACTGCATTTAGCCCAGTTAATACTTTGGGCCAAGTAACTGTGTCTGCTACTCAGCAGAGGAGCCCACCCGTGAACCAAGCTGTGCCGCCTGTTTATGTAAGAACCATTTTTTAACTCCATTTAGCCCAGTGAATACTTTGGGCCTAGTACCTGTGTCTACTGCTCAGCAGAGGAGCTCACCCGTGAACCTAGCTATGCCTCCTGTTTATGTAAGCACTGTATGCTACTCAGCAGAGGAACCCAGCTGTTAAGCAAGCTACAGCACCTGTGATTTGGACAATTAATTTTTTCACATTCTTTCTGGAATGCCAGAATTCCGGTTGACCTGCACTTACTGGGAAATCCTCGCTCTCGGGGAAGATTTGGAATCCCAGATCCCCATCACTAACGGGGTTCAGCGGGTTTTCCACACCTGTAAGCGAATCATGCTGGTCCTTTCAGTGTAGCGTGCATGCAGCCCCGGACATGTAAGGGCATGACAGACCTGTTATTACTCGATCTCGCATGCCAGAACCTCGCGTGTCCCTCTAGTAAGCTGGACGCGGACCGCGGGGGCATGCCGGAGTGTCGTTCGTTAACGGAATTGAGCTGATAAATCGCTAGCACAACTAAAAACAGCCATGCACCACCACCTACAGAATCGACAAAGCTTGCAATCTGTCCATCTTTTCCGTGGCTGGCATGGTTGAGGTTACCCGTGTGGAGTCCAATTAAGCCACAGGCTCCACTCCTGGTGGTGCCCTTCTGGACATTCCTTTAAGGGTCAGCTTTGCAACCATACTGCCCCCGGAAACCAAACACTTTGCCTTCATGGACGCTGTTCGGAGGGTCATGGGAATAACGCCGCCCGATCGGCAGTTGGCATAATTTATGGTGGGAAGTCTGATGGTATATGATCGTCTTCAATTTTAGAATTTTAGAATTTTTTTATTTTAGATTTTTATTCCAGCCTTTCTTGACTTTATAAGGGCATGACATGCCTATATCTGTGTCTCCTCCTCCTCCTTTTACTCCTCCACCTCTTTTCTATATGTAGTTGCCCTTTTCCATATGGTATTTGTGTCTTCTGAGCATTTTGTCTGCTTTGGGATACCTTTTAAGGTGTTTTGTAATTGCTTTCTATGTGTTTGTATGTGTTTGTGTTTGCCTGCCATTGTTTTCAGAGGGGTTCGACGGTGTTCGTCGAACGTTCGATGAACATTCAACGAACTTGCCTTCTGTTCGACGAACTGAACCAAACTCAAACACTAGCGGGGTGGCTCAGCACTACTCCTGATATATAGACGTACATTTTTAATGTTTAAACTATGCTATATATACCTGGTATCTGGTGATACTGTACTCTTTCTGCCAGGAAGTCCTCCTCCACCCACCATTCTAAGTGTATCATTGACACCTGGAACATTGGCCCACATGTGTGATTATTTCTTGCGGATTTTCTTTTTATAGTGTGGTGTGATCCATCCTGAGCATGTGAGAGTCTGTGGGTTACTCCTGCAATTTATATGTAGATTTAAAAATTACCCCAACACTGTATACAGCTCTACGCTTGTGATACATTACCCATTTACTGCTTTTTATATTCTGGTCTAATCTAAACTGACCAAATGAGAGTCTGTTTCTGACTGTGGAAATAAATACTGAGATTGACAATGACCCCTACACTGTGAACAGCTGTACGCTTCAGATCTATTACCGTTTTACGGCTTTTGATATTGTGTTGTATTCCATACTGAGCCTGAGAGCGTCTGTGTCTGCCTCCTGAAATATATACGGATATTTAGAATGTTTAAACTATACTATACATACCTGCTATCTGATGATACTGTACCCTTTTTCTACTTTTTATGTTCTTGTCTAATCCATATTGAGCCTGTGAGCGTCTTTGTGTGACTCATGAAATATATAGGGAGATTGACAGTTATCCTTTGACTGTATAGAGCTGTACGCTTGTGATACTGTACCATATAACTGATGTTATTTTGGGTACATTTTCTCCAAAATTTGGAAGTATGGTGGAAGAGGCCACGGACGTGGGCGTGGGGGGGCCAGCTGGTACTGATGGTGGTGGTGCATCTCCTGGTAGTGGCAAAAGCGCAATAGCAGCTAAGGCATCAGGTGTTGAGCCTGTATCATGGTCTGGCTCCGGAACGCCTGGAAGGCTACCTTTTCTGGGAGTAGGTTAACCGCTTTTAAAGCCGGAGCATCAGGAACTGGTTTTGGCTTACATTGCCGAAACAGACTCCAGCTAATATGCCCTCCTTTTCTGAAGTTTCAAAAAATGCAAGCACTGAGTCGTCAAGTGCTGGCTCCTGGTCAGGAAGAACGCCTTTCTTTGTGTCCTTCACCCCACCAAAAGTGAATGATGCAGCAGGCCACACTTCACATTAGTCCATGTAGCTCTTTCTCACAGACCATGCCTGGGTTATCAAGTCAAATTGTGAATTCCCCAGTCCAAGATGAATCTGACATGGAGTGTGGGTGGCCATCCAGGGCAGTGGGGTTAACCGGTACCAGGCCGGTGTCTCAGAGGGATGTGTCACAGTGGTGATGACCCGGTCCGTGGCCCTGGGCATCCATGCCAAGGGGTGAATAACGTTTATAGGTGAATGATACGTGACGCCACCTGTGGTTTCTGATCAGATTGACCAGTGCTGCAGTCTCGCTTCTCTGGGACAGATGTTGTGGTACATCTAAGATGTAGAAGCCCTGCACAGGTAGGGCCGTAGTTGCAGGGCAGATTAAAGAGTTGGTAGATGGTGTGCAGTGCAGGATGTAGAAGAGCCGCGTGCCAGGCGCAGGAGAAAGATGACAGACACAGTCATGCAGTTCCTTTACCTGTACTTGGTAAGTGCCGTCCTGGACCCAGAGTACAGATGGAGAAGGAGTTGGTCAGCCTGGAAGCAAATTAGGAATTCTCTCTCTGCAGATAGGTAGTGTGGCCTCCGTTCTAGCGCTTATCTGAAGTACTCGCAGTACTGAGTTCACTGAAGTTCTCCCTGTTGACTCTCTTTTGAAACTTTCTCGTATGGCAGGCAGCTGTAGCCTTTTACTTCTGGCTCACACAAGTCGCTGCTGGGGCCTCCGAGCCTTAGTTGGGAACAGAGCATTTACAGCTGCTACTTCCTCTGGTTTCTGCTGCAGGACCGTCAGTGTCCCTACAAACTCAGAGACTGGAATCCCGACCATGCGCTCCAGCTAGGAGTGAGCCTTAACTCTGCTCATCCTCCAGCTCCCATTCTCACGTCCACACACTTCCCCTTCCCTTCACAGACTGCCCTAAATTACCTCCTCCCGACCACAGAGAGAAGCTCCTCAGCAGTCAGGTTCAGAGCTCTCCCTACTGGCCTGGATTGGGAACTGTGTTGTGTGTTGGTTTAACTGCTAGAGAGATCCTTCGTTGCTCCCAAGCATGACATCACACTCCCTAGGAGGAAGGTAATGCCACTGTGGTGACCGTACTCCTGGGGGCGCAAGTGCACTGATGCCCAGCCACTGCTAGATGATTCTGCTGGTACATTAACCCAGAGCACTACATTCCCCTCTGACCCTGATGAAACTCAGGTTCCCCTTCCCGCATACTATACAACGTTACACGGTTACAAAGAGGAAGGTGCAGATGAAAGTGCAGGTTCCTTCAGCAGGTGGGGGGGCATACTCATGGGTGACGGCACTGGCACAGGGCCCCTCATGGTATGCAAAAGTGTCTCTGCCAGTGGGAGGGCCCACCCGTTGTCAGACACACCGCCATACTATGAGGGGCCCTGTGCCAGTGCTGTCACCAACGAGTGGGCCCCCCCTTCTTGCTCAGGATCACAGCACTTGCAAAGTTGAAATACTTACCTCACCCTGCTCCACCGCCGTGGCGTCTTCCGCGTTTCCTTACAGTGACATTCTGGTCAGAGAGTGCGGTGACATCACGTCTGTATGCCCTCTGCCTAAACAGTCCAAGTGCAGAGAGATGGAAGATGGGGACAATGAGGAGTCCAGACTAGTACAGGGATTCCCTAGTGAGGAGACATTTAATTTCTTTAAAGGTTGGGAGCAATTTTTGGGGAGCACTATACTCTGGAGAATGATATATGGGGCCCACCATACACTGGAGCATTCCAAAGGTGGACATCAGACACTGGAGCAGCATTTACAGGGCCCATTATACACTGGAGCATTAGAAATGGGGCCCATTATATATGGAGCTTTATTTGGGCCCATAAGACAGTGGAGCTTCGTCCAAGGGGACCAACATATACTGTAGCATTATGTGGAGCTCATCATATACTGTATCGAACCTTATATGGGACCAATGATTCTGTATGGAGAAATATATGGGCCTCATTACTCTGTATAGTGCACTATGCGGTTGCCATAATACTGTATGGAGTAATATACTGTCCGTTTTTGGAGCTATTAGAGAATTTAAAATGGATATCAGTCATGAGATGTAAGAAGTGAAGTATTTTTCATTGTACTATACCGCTATTTCTCTGCCGTATCAGAGGATCATGAATTGTGGCAAGACACTCTTTGGCCCTGGGCCCACGAAAATCTGGAGCCAGCCCTAAACCCCCCACAACTTTAGCCAAATAACCCCCAGTTTTCAATGCCTAACTATAATTATAAATTAAATTAAGGTTGACAAGCTTAAGTAATAAGAATTGATGTTTTTCGCATTAAAATGGGCACTGTAGGTGTGTTTCCTGTCCTCCACTCACTGCTGACTTTTCTTCCCCATTGACTTGCATTGGGTTTCGTGTGTCAGCCGACCTTCGACTTTTCACGATAATCGGACGATTTCATTCGACCCGACTTTTGTGAAAGTCGGGTTTTATGAAACCCGACTCGATCTGAAATAAGGCAAAGTCGCTCATCTCTAGTGTTAAAGGCCGTGTTCCATTCGTCTCTCACACGGATGCGTATCAGGATAGAAGCTCCCAGCAGATCCAGTTTGGAAAAAACCCTCGCTCATTGTAACTTATCGAACAGTTCAGGTATCAGGGGCAAGGGATACTTATTCTTAACGGTGATGGCGTTAAGACCCCTGTAATCGATGCAGGGATGTAATTTTCCATTCTTCTTTTGGACAAAGAAGAATCCCGCTCCCGCCGGTGACACCGACTTCCTAATGAATCCTCTTGTCAGATTCTCCCTGATATATTGAGACATGGAATCTGTCTCCGGGAGAGATAGGGGATAGACACGGCCCGAGGAGGCTCAGCACCAGGCAAGAGGTCAATAAGACAGTCGTAAGGGCAATGCGGCGGAAGACTCTCCGCCGCTTTCTTGGAGAAAACGTCTGCATACTGTCGATAGTGCTTGGGAAGCGAGGAGAGATCTGCGGTAACCTCTGTGGTAGCAACCTGTACGCAGTCTCTCAGACACTTATCCTCACAGGACTTACTCCAACTGAGAATTCTCCCTGAGGACCACTCTATGTGAGGAGAGTGAAATCGTAACCAGGGAACCCTAGGAGGACTTGATCGATGCCATCGGGCATTACAAGGAGGGATAACGCCTCCTGATGGGAAGGAGACAGTGAGAGCCTCAGTGGAACAGTCTGGTGAGTAATCTGAGAGGGTAGTGTCGCTCCATTCACCACTCTAATAGTGAGTGGATGGGGTAGCAAGACCAAGGGGATTGCGTGTCGTTGGGCAAAGGCAGATGACATGAAGTTGCCTTCCGCCCCGGAGTCCACGCAAACCTCCACGACCAGAGTGGAAGAGTTGAATTCAAGCATCTCCTTAAATGACAGCTTGAAGGAGAATGTCGCTGTGTTTAGTAGGCCCCTTCCGACAACCACTAGACGCGAGCGTTTCCCGACCGCTGTGGGCACCTGTTGGCAAGGTGACCAAGCTGCTGACAACAGAAACAGACCATGGGTGCTCGCGCAGACCGGGACTTGGAACCAGTTTGGGACACCTCCATGTCCTCTGGAGACTCGGGTGCCTGACCAGGAGACTTCTGAGGTTTAGCGAAAGTTGGCACCAACCTAAACCTCTGACTTGACAGGGAGTGCTCCAACCCTCGCTCCATGAAACTCCTCTAGAGTAACGGGGACCTCCCTGGTGGCCAGGACGTCTTTGACGTCATCAGCCAGGCCCCTCCAGAATATGGGAATAAGAACCATATCTGGCCACTCCAGCTCTGAGGCCAAAGTCCTGAAGAGCATGGCGTATTGGCTGACCAAAGACGAGCCCTGAGTTAATGCCAGTAGTTGGAGTGCAGTGTCATGTGTGACCCTTGATCCCAGAAAGACCTCCTTAAGAATGACCAGGAACTGCATGGCACTTTGTACCACGGAGAAGAATATAAGGGGTGCTCACTGAACTTCAGAGGTGGTGCTCCAAGGTATGTAAGTAGCAATCAAATAACAAAAAAGCTTGGGCACGCAAATGAAAATTTATTGTCCGATGAAGAACAATGAGGCAAATACCACCACCATACAAAAAGGCAAAAATCAATAGAAAGACAGATTATCTTCCGCAACGTTTCGGCACAAGCATGACTTCTTCAAGCAGAATCTGTATGGAGATATATACAAATAATTAAAAAGTGCATACAAACAGATTTAAACACATATCAGCCTAACAAAGTTAAGGAGCCTGTGAGACTGGTAATGTACAAAAATGAACATATATATCGCCAATAGTCATAAATGTGTAGTTCCAAAGGGGTAATGCTGTACTGTAGAGAAGCAGAGGGTTTTTTTCACTGGACCCATGATCCTATGCAAGGAAAACCTCAGAGGCGTACAAAAGACCTAGTTTTACCTGCTGTAGGAAAGGATTACAGGTAACGGGATCTAGTCTCCCTCTGCTACTGTTTACGCATTATATATACACATTTTTTAAATATATACTGTATATTTTATATACCACACAGCGAATCAATGCGCTGATATGCCCAGTTTTTATGATCTGCATGAAATAGCACTGGAGTAAATTTGGAGCGGTACTTGTTGTTAACATATTGTCTGCTTTTCTACTGTGCAGCATTACCCCTTTGGAACTACACATTTATGGCTATTGGCGATATATATATGTTCATTTTTGTACATTACCAGTTTCATAGGCTCCTTAACTTTGTTAGGCTGATATGTGTTTAAATCTGCTTGTATGCACTTTTTAATTATTTGTATATATCTCCATACAGATTCTGCTTGAAAAAGGCATGCTTGTGCCGAAACGTTGCGTAAGAGAATCTGTCTTTCTATTGATTTTTGCCTTTTTGTATGGTGGTGGTATTAGCCTCATTGTTCTTCATCGGACAATAAATTTTCATTTTAGTGCCCGAGCTTTATTGTTATTTGATTGCTACTCTGTACCATGGGATCAACGCACTCCCACAGCGGAGTGGCCCACTCCAAGGCCCTGCCCGACAGGAGGGAGATGATGAATCCCACCTTGGCCCACTAAGAGGGGAATCGTGTGGCCAGCAGCTCAAGTAGAATACCGCACTGGCTCATGAAACCCCTGCAAGAAGCACTATCACCCGAGAACTTCTCGGGCAGCGGGAGACTGGACAAAGTTGGGACAGGAATGGCAGTAGAGACACGGGAGACAGCCTCTGTGACTACCTGAACAGCGGCCGAGGTTATATCCGCAGCTGAGCTCGAACACTTTAGAGCTGCCAACCTGCCCTCCAGCTGCTGGATGTACCTTTGCAGTCGCTGGTCGTCCGCCATTACTAGCCAGACCGTGGCGCTAGTATACTGTTATGGCTAGCGGAGCGCACCAAGTAATAATGGATGACAGCAAGGTGCGTTCGCAGCCCGGGGTCCACCTGCTGTTCGGTAATGGCGAGGATGGCACCGTATGGCGCTGAGTGAGGTGCTGTGAGATGGTAGCACAGTGGCGCAAGACAAAGCCACTAGTAGGCGCTGACTCTAACTCTACACTGTGTTCCAAATTATTATGCAAATGATATTTTTCTCTGATTTTCCTAAATAGTCGGTACAAATGACAGTCAGTCTAATAAAAGTCATCACCCGTTAGAGTATGCATCAAATTTTATTGCAGAAACCTCCCAATGATAACAGTATAATCTCCAAAATGAATAAAAACTCAAATTGCACTGTTCCAAATTATTATGCACAGTAGAATTTCTAAACATTTGATATGTTTTAAAGAACTGAAAATGCTCATTTGTGGAATTTGCAGCATTAGGAGGTCACATTCACCGAACAAAAAAGCTATTTAACTCCAAAACATCCTAACAGGCCAAGTTACATGTTAACATAGGAACCCTTCTTTGATATCACCTTCACAATTCTTGCATCCATTGAACTTGTGAATTTTTTGGAGAGTTTCTGCTTGTATTTCTTTGCATGAAGTCAGAATAGCCTCCCAGAGCTGCTGTCTTGATGTGAACTGCCTTCCACCCTCATAGATCTTTTGCTTGATGATACTCCAAAGGTTCTCTATAGGGTTGAGGTCAGGGAAAGATGGTGGCCACACCATGAGTTTATCTCCTTTTATGCCCATAGCAGTCAATGACTCACAGGTATTCTTTGCAGCATGACATGGTGCAGTGTCATGCATGAAGATGATTTTGCTCCTGAAGGCACATTTCTGCTTTTTATACCATGGAAGACAGCTGTCAGTCAGAAACTCTATATACTTTGCAGAGGTCATTTTCACACCTTCAGGAACCTTAAAGAGCCCTACCAGCTGTTTCTCCATGATTCCGGCCCAAAACATGACTCCTCCACCTCCTTGCTGACGTCGCAGCCTTGTTGGGACATAGTGGCCATCCACCAACCATCCACTACTCCATCCATCTGGACTATCCAGGGTTGCTCGACACTCATCAGTAAGCAAGACTGTTTGAAAATTAGTCTTCATGTATGTCTGGGCCCACTGCAACCATTTCTGCTTGTGAACACTGTTTAGGAGTGGCCGAAGAGTAGGTTTATGCACCACAGCTTGCCTTTGAAGGATCCTACACCTTGAGGTTCGAGGGACTCCAGAGGCACCAGCAGCTTTAAATATCTGTTTGCTGGTTTGTAATGGCTTTTTAGCAGCTGCTCTCTTAATCCGATGAACTTGCCTGGGAGAAACCTTCCTCATTCTGCCTTTATCAGCACAAACATGTCTGTGCTCAGAATCAACCACAAATCTCTTAACAGTATGATGATCATGTTTAAGTTTTTGGGAAATATCTAATGTTTTCATCTCATGACCAAGGCATTGCACTATTTGATGCTTTTCAGCAGCAGAGAGATCCGTTTTCTTTCCTAAATTCCTTGAAACCTGTGCCCTGCTTAATAATGTGGAACATCATTCTTAAGTAGTTTTCCTTTAATTGGGCTCACCAGGTAAACTAATTATCACAGGCGTTTGAGATTGATTTCAGTGATCCAAAGAGCCCTGATACACAATAGCATCTATGAGTTTATTTGAAAAACAAAAAATTACATCTTTATGACACTTAAATCCAATTTGCATAATAATTTGGAACGCAGTGTAATAGTCCTATAACATGCGTATCCAAGGGAGGGGAGGTATAAAAAGTCAGTCACCAGTTTCATGCATCCATCATCACTCACACAAAATAGTGACTTGCAACTGTAATTGCAGCAAAAGGTGGCGCAACAAAGTATTGAGTTAAAGGGGCCGAATATTATTGCATGCCCCACTTTTCAGTTTTTGAATTTCCACAAAAATTTAAAATAATCAAGAAATTTCGTTCAACTTCACAATTGTGTCCCACTTGTTGATTCTTCACCAAAAATTTACATTTGGTATCTTTATGTTTGAAGCATGATATGTGGGAAAAGGTTGAAAAGTTCCAGGGGTCCGAATATTTTTGCAAGGCACTGTATATTGCAGCTGTGTTCAATAACACTTAAAATTCAAGGTACCCACCTTTCCCTCAAAACATGTCCAAATGGACATTTATCCAGTTACCAAATGTATGCAAATTCCTGTGCCCTTTCCTGTTTTAATAGTTGCTATTATGGCAGTAATTATTCACATATTGCAGCTTTTTTAAATCAGTGAATACCAGGGTATACACCTTTCCTAATTTACTGTGTCCCAATGGACATTGACCAACTACCAATTCCTAAGAAAGGAAAGGTAAGACACATATTACCTGAATCCGTGCTGTAAATAAAGATGTCAGCCAAATTGCACGCCGTTTCCCCGCACCCCGACGTGCGTTTCGCCCGTGCTTCTTCCTGGGGATGTCCACAGGATCATAGTGTTGCAGAAGGGAAAAGATTACCTTGTATATGATTAGAAATAAATTTAGTTCCTATGTTATTTTATTGTATATCTTTTTTTCATGTTGCTTTAGCTGTTCTGCTTGCTTAGGTGGTAATTGGTTTGAGGCAACCCTTTGTATATGTTAAGTGTCAAATTTTATATTTTGTTAAAATAAATTATCTTTTGATTTTATTCAAGTATGAGTAACACTCTTGATCTGTATGTCACTTAATTGTGATTTTGATCAATATGATATACATGATGAAAACCATTATGGTATAAATTTTGTGGAAAAAAAAAACTTCTTTTAAAGTTTCCCTCTTTAGTGTCATCAAAAGGCACCAACCTCAATGGTCTGGTCTGCCCATCCTGCATATCTTCTGACGCAGCCTCGTGTTACACGTCGGATACTGTACAATGCACCGGAGATGAGAATATGTGTATTCTCCAAACATCAAAGCTATCAGGTACCAAAACTTATTTTTTTTTAAATTCAGTTTAATGGGAACCAAAGATAAGGACTGATGGGTCCTCTTCATATTTTATCATCACTGAACTAGTGAGATCAAAATAATTCTTCCATGTGCCCATTATAGATCAGGAAAATTATTTACTGTCTCCGTTTAGAAAAAATCAACAACTGCATTTGTAGCATTTATTTTTCATTTGTTTTTGTTACAACAATACTGCCTATGCAATCTGCATGATGCGCCCTTTTAAATACACAGGTAAAAATGTTGTCCACTACTTTTACATTGATGACCTATCCTTACCATTTATTATATTCATTTATGTAGGAAGCATGTCATCCTTAGCAGCCATTCGAGGATGTGCAACAAAATCCGTCTGTGATCTCGGCAGGAAGACTGAAACCATTTCCGGTATATCAATGGACGTTAGTACCTTCTGCACCAGTGGCAGCAAAAGTGTCCACAAAGTCGTCCTGAATCCGGCCGTTGTGTGTCTTCTACTTCTGAAATTGTTTTTCTAATATTTTTATTTTTTAGGGATTCTTGGAAGAATGAGGCCAAAACAATTTAAAGAGTAGTATATTATGTAATATTCTTTAACATACCTTGGCTAGAAATTATACAAGAATCAACGTATATAACTTTTTTCCTCTGTTGCTTTACTCTTTGTCTCTTGTCTATATTTAACTGATCTAATAAGTTATAATCCAAAATTTCCTTAACAAACATTAACAAAATGTAAAGAATAATACATCAATACAACACCGAAGAGTTTGGGTCTTGTATGTGTTTTTTTTTTTTACTATTGAGCACATAACTAACAAGTACAAGACTAGGTTGTTATTTTTTTTCTACTATGAAGCATGTTTTGGGGTTTAAAGTATTTCATATGTTTTTTGAGAGCACAACATTTTCTTCTTGTTAAGATATTCACATAATATTTGCGTCCTTTTTTACATGGGTGGACTACGCTTTAGGTAGTGTAATTAAAGCCCAACATACAGCACAATAGAGTTTAGTGGACTATGATGAGGGAAGCAAAGTGTCAATCTGGGATTGGTGTGGAACTTGTGAAATTAAAAGAATTTTCTTTTGCCCCACCCTGCATAAAAAAATCAATAAAATAAAAACCTTGGTTAAGGACTTCCATTTCAGAATCATCATCATCATCATCATCATCATCATCATCATCATCATCTGTAGTATAGGTTGCCTGATTGGAATTTTGAGCCTCCTCTAGACTCTTGCTGCAACAGGTAAGTTTTATGGAAAAGTGTATCCTGTTTACATCCTGTTTTGTATTTCCGGTTTACATTAAGGATCTGAAAATTTATAGACACAAAAATTGTCACAGCTGAGAATGCGATCTAAAAAAGTGATGACTTACAGTGGAGAAAAAAAAGTATTAAGTCGGCCACCAATTGTGCAAGTTCTCCCACTTAAAAAGATGAGAGAGGCCTGTAATTGACATCATAGGTAGACCACAACTATGAAAGTCAAAATGAGAAAACAAACCCAGAAAATTACCTCGTCTGATTTGGCAAGATTTATATTTCAAATTATGGTGGAAAATATGTCTTTGGTCACCTAAAAACGTGCAAGATTTCTGGCTCTCACAGACTTGTAACTTCTTCCTCCACTCATTACCTGCAGTAATGGCACCTGTTTGAACTTACAGTATCAGTTTAAAAAACACCTGTCCAAAACCTCAAACAGTCACGCTCCAAACTCTACTATGGAGACAAAAGAGCTGTCGAAAGACACCAGAAACAAAAATGTAGACCTGCACCAGGCTGGCAAGACTGAATCTGCAATAGGCAAGCAGCTTGGTATCATGAAATCAATTGTGGGAGCAATAAGAAAATGGAAGACATACAAGACCACCTCAATCTGAGGCTCCACCCAAGATCTCACCCCATGTGGTCAAAATCATCACAAGAATGGTGAGTAAAAATCCCAGAACCACATGGGGCAACCTAGTGAATGACCTGCATAGAGCTGGGACCACCGTAACAAAGGCTACCATCAGTAGCACACTATGCCTCCAGGGACCAAGATTCTGCAGTGCCAGACGTTTCCCCCTGCTTAAGCCAGTACATATCCAGGCCCGTCTGACATTTGCTAGAGAGTATTTGTATTATCCAGAAAAGTATTGGGAGAATGTCATATGGTCTGATGAAACCAAAGTAGAACTGTTTGGTAGAAACAAAACTCGCCATGTTTGGAGGAGACAGAATGCTGAGTTGCATCCAAAGAACACCATACCTACTGTGAAGCATCGGGTGGCAACATTATACTTTGGGGCTGTTTCTCTGCAAAGGGACCAGAACGACTGATCTGTGTACATGAAAGAATAAATGTATCGTGAGTAGTGTTGAGCATTCCGATACCGCAAATATCAGGTATCGGCCGATATTCGCGGTATTGGAATTACGATACTGAGTTCCGATACTTTTTGCATATCGAATACCGGAATCGGAAGTTCCCATAATGCTATGAGCCAGTTTGATTTGATTCAGCCAATGAGGAATCCTCAGAAGTGTGGGCACGTCCTGTTAGGCATGTAGGCATGTTAACTAATGGCATGGCTGTGATTGGCTGCTGAAATGATGTCATGATGCACTATAAAAGCCGCCGCCGCCATTTAGGGTTCACTCTGCTGTGAATTCAGTTAGGGACAGGCTGCTGTTCAAGACTCTGAGGGACAGTTAGAGATAGCGATTTGCTATATAATATTGTGCTTTACCAAGGCTACATTATCAATCACTGTAGCTTTCTTTTGCCCTGCAGCGCTGCTCACAGCTGTCTGCAAGATCTGTGTGAGTGCAGCTCATGCTGTAGTGTGTCCTACAGCCACCTCTGGTTGTAGGCCGCTCAGCGTGCGTCACTGTCTCATACATATTTATTTTTGTTTTATTGCTGCTCATTTTTCATTAATTCTCCTATTAGTGTGCATCCATCCGTATCATCTACATTCGTTGCAAACACTACAGGAGTAGACAGCGGAGCCTTTCTGCAGCCTTTCAGTGCTAGTGCCCAGTTCTCTGCACTGTTCACGGCAGTCTGTGAGGTCTCTGTGTGTGAGTGCAGCTCACGTTGTAGTGTGTTCTGCAGCCACCTCTGGTTGTAGTCCGCTCAGCGTGCGTCACTGCCTCATACATAGTCCTTTTTTTGTTTTATTGCAGCTCACTTTTCCTTATTTTTTGTCTCCTGTTAGTGTGCTTCCATCCGTATCCATCTACATTGGTTGGTTGCAAACACTATATAGGAGTAGATAGAGGAGCCTTTTTGCTGGCTTGTGCCCTGCAGCCGCAGCCAGATTAGTATTAGCCTATTTTTTGGAGCCTCATCTATTGCATTGTAGGTTACCTTCCTGCATTGTAATAGCTCCAAAAAGTTTGTGATACTATCACTTTCACATCTTTGGTCACATCCTTTTTGTTTTTTTTTTTAAAAACTCGTAAATAAAGTTCACCAAACACTCCACTTGACAGTTATGTAGGCCACATTAGCTCATATTAAAGTGTAGTCCACACTTTATAAAATTAGTGTTTCTTATACCTGTTAGCAGCTGTTCAGGAATAAGCAAACTAAGCCCCCCTTTGTACTTTTCTGCCTATCTTTATCAGTCTACCAAGATGAAGAAGGCAGGGAGAAAAGCACGTGGTCGTGGGTGTGGAGTTTCAGCAGGGAGAGGACGTGGGGATTCTGTGCCTGCTGCGGGAACCAGTGACTCAGCATCCCCCAGTTTTACCAGGCAACAGTCCTTTATGCGCAGCTTTGTAGGACCTCGCCGTACCCCACTGCTGCGGGACGAACAAATTGAAGCCGTTGTCGGATGGATGGCAGCTAACGCATCGACTTCAATTACTTCCACATCCTCTCAGGGCCAGAGCACTGAAGAGCAACCATCTGTCTCTTCACCACCTGCCAAATTTCCCAGGCAGTCAGAGAGCCCTGGACAGGAGCCATCTCTACTTCTGTTCTCTGAATCTCTTGGCTTGGAAACAGGGGGCCAGCCAAGCAACATTCTAGAATGTGAAGAAGAGGGAGTATGCAGTGATGCGCAACTGCTTTGTCCCTCTGAATCTGAAGAGGCGGGTGGGCCAGTACCTATGGTCAGCACACCTCAGTACGCATCAGATGATGAGACTCAGGTGCCACTTTCTGGTGCGTACTGTGCTGGCGAGACTACCCAGGAGAAGCAGGTGTTTGAAGAGGGGAGTGTAGATGATGAGGTCCTTGACCCATCATGGCGTGAGGAACAGGAAGGTGGTGGGAGCAGCTCTGAGGAAGAGATTCCCCGAACGGCCAAAACCGGAGAGAGAGGGAGGGGGCAGACTTGGTTGCCTGTAGCCTCCACTTCGGCACCCGTTAGGAGCATTCCTCTTCCAAAACCCAAAACGGACGCTCCCAGGACTTGCAGTGCATGGTCCTTTTTTTTTTTTTTGAACAATAAATTTTTATTGAAAGTTTACATTTTACAAACAAGGTGATAGCAAATCTCAATACAGAGCTGTATTTGCAATGTGCATAAGAGAGCATGTAAACGGTTGACAAACAAACAGACAAACTAACAACAGGGTAGGAGGCAAGGGAAGGGAGGGGGGAAGCCCGAGGAGGGGGGTATGTTGTGTCCAATTATCGTTAATGATTCAATCAGAATCAGGGGGATCAGGGTTGGTTAGATGAAATACAGGTGTGGCAAAGGGGGTGTGGTTGGCGTACTCCGCCCAGGGAAGCCATATTTTCTCAAACTTACCGACTTTATCTGTAAGTATGGCAGATAATTTTTCGTTGATCATATACCAAGAAAGGCGTGTTTTAACCGCAGATAAATCTAAATTTGTTTTTTTCCATGTCAAAGCTATGGTTTGTTTGGCTGCCAGGAATATGAATGCAATGAGGGTTTGAGTGTGTTTAGGGATGTTGGGGATGCGTTTGTTGAGTAAGGCCTTCTAAGGGTTTTTTTTAAGGTTTATATTTGTTATAGAGGAAACCAAATGGTAGATTCTGATCCAAAATCTACGTACGGTCGGGCATAGCCACCATGTATGGAACATATCTCCTGTGGAGTTGCACCCTTTAAAGCAATTTGGAGAGTAGTTGGCGACTGCCTTAGCCACTCTGGCTGGGGTCAGGTACCATTGGGTTAACACCTTATAGTTAGTTTCCAGCATAAGGGCATTTAATATTCCTCCAGTAGAGGAGGACCAAATTTGGGACCACTCCGAATCTGTCAAGGTGGAACCAATGTCGGACTCCCAGCGAGAAGTGTATTTTAAGCAGCGCCTATGAGAGGAGGAGTTGATATGTGAGTAGAGGAGATATATAGTACCTGGAGCATGTGGATTTTGAAGGCATTTTTGTTCGAAGGGAGTAAAGGAGTAGGGAAGAGTAGAATTTTTTAGTAATGAGTTGACAAAGTTTTTAAGTTGTAGATAGCGAAATACCTCTCCAGGGGGGAAATTATATTTTTCACTCAGGACGAGAAAGGAATAATCCCGTCAACGTTAAAAAGATGGTGGACTCTGGTTATCCCTGCAGTGACCCATAAACGAAAGCTTCTAAGGGATTCCATGCCTGGGGGAAACTGGAGATTGCCCCAAGGGGGGGGTGAGGGGTAAAAATGGTGAGATTAGCTGCGAGGAATATTTCACCGAGTCCCAAATCCTAAAAGAGTGCGTTATAATAGGATTCAAGATGTGTTTTCGCTGGGCTGGGAGAATCCATAGTAGTGTGTCAAGGATACCTGAGTGAAATTCAGGGGCCTCTAGAGATAGCCACAGTGGGGGTTCGGAGTAGGCATGATATAGGGTCAGTTGACCCAATTGGGCTGCATGGTAATATTTAGAAAGATTGGGAACTCCCAAGCCTCCTTTCAAACGGTGACGGTGGAGGGTAGCTCTATTAACCATGGGGAGGCCACCTCTCCAAACAAAAGCATCCACTAATCATTGGGCTATTTAGAGGTAGTGTGAAGGGACAGGGAAATAAGTAAAGTAATTTGGGGAGAATGGTCATCTTTAGTGATCGTACCCAGCCGAGCCAGGAGAGATGTAGCTTCTCCCATGACTGAAGTAATAGACCGAGTTTGCGGAGCATGTAAGGATAATTGGCTGCATAAAGGGAGTCTAAACTGGCAGTCAGTTTCACCCCTAGGTAATCCAGATGGTTAGTGGCCCATTGAAACGGAATGTCGTGTTGGAGCTGTGAAACAATAGGTAAAGGGAGGGATATATTCATGGCATAAGATTTTGAAGGATTAACCTGTAGACCGGAGATAGATTCAAAATTACTAAGGGTTTGAAGTAGGGCCGGCAAGGATGTCTGAGGGGTTGATGGAAGAAGTAGCATGTCATCTGCGAACAAAAAGAGCTTGTGAGAAACTGACGCTATTTTTACACCCTGTATATTAGAGTTGAGGCGAAGATGAATAGCTAATGGTTCGAATGCCAAAAGGAATAATAAGGGTGAAAGAGGGCATCCTTGCCGAGTGCCTCTACTAATGGGGGAAAAGTGCAGAGGAAAAGCCATTGTAGCGTACGTAAGCGGATGGGGAGCTGTAAAGAGCGTGAATCCAAGAAAGAAAGTGGTCAGGGAACTTCCAGTTCCGCAAGACCGCAAACAGATAAGGCCAGGAAATTGAGTCAAAGGCTTTTTTAATATCCAGTGACAGTAGCATGCTTGATATGTTGCGCTGTTTGCAGAGGTGCAGCAGGTGGGAGACCCTCCATATGTTGTCTGAGGCTTGTCTACAAGGGACAAAGCCTACTTGATCACTATGTAATAGAATTCCCAAACCTGAGTTCAACCACTGAGATAGAATTTTAGCTGGTATTTTAAGGTCTACCTTAATAAGGGATATTTGTCTATAATTAGACCAGAGTAAGTGGTCTGAGTTGGGTTTTGGTATCATGGATATAGCGGCCATTATAGAGGCTCCTCCTGGATTGTTACCGTCCTTTAAAGAGTTAAAGTAGTTAGTGAGGTAGGGAATTAGTACCGATGCGTATTTTTTATAATAGAGGGCCGTAAATCCGTCGGGACCTGGTTTTTTATTAATTTTCAGGTGCTGAATAGTTAGTTCTATTTCACTAGGAGTAATGGCTTGATTTAGGAATTCGATCATGTTAGAGCTAAGGGTTGGGAAAGGGGGTAGAATCTAAAAAAGCATCTAACGTTTCTGAGTTTATAGTGGTAGAGACGTTATATAACTGCCTAAGTTTTTGTTGGAACATATGAGTAATCTTTTGTGGGTTGGATGTAATGCCCGAAGGTGTACGTAAACATATGGGGGGGCGGGGTAGGGATAGGCATTTTAAGCGACGAGCTAAGTTAGAATTATTCTTATTATTAAGGGCGTAGAAGCGTTGTTGTGACCAGCGTATGGCCCGGTCCGCATTCTCAGAAAGACAGAGGTCTAATTCTGTACGAGCGTGGGAAAGGTCTGTAGCAGGTGAGGGTGAGTTCTTCATCTGGGACTCTAAAATTGATACCTTGCTTTCTAATTCAGCTACCCTTGCACCTCTGTCTTTTTTTTGCCCGAGGCCTCTTGAACACAGAAGCCTCTTAGCACTGCCTTATGAGCTTCCCATAGGGAAATTGGTGCGGAAACTGATTGTTGATTCAAGGAGAAGTAATCATCAAGGTGGTTTTTCAGTTTTTGAGTGATATCAGGGTAAGAGAGCAGTGAATCGTTCAGAGTCCAGTTGAATGATCGGGGCCGTGGGTGGAGTGTAGAGCATGTGAGTTGAATTGGAGAGTGATCTGACCATGGAGTAGATTGAATAGAAATATTTGACACATTTGGAATAAAGGGTGGATGAACCAAGATATGGTCAATTCTAGTGTACACTAAGTGGCGTGAGGAGAAATAAGTATAGTCTTTATCTGAGGGATGCAAGTCTCTCAATAAGTCCACCCAATGATGTTGGGAGAGGAGCTTGTTAAGGGCAGCTGAGTCCGCAGAAGAATATAATGGCAAGGGAGTAGGGGATTGAGGGCTTGTAGACTTGTCAAGGCTGACTTTAAGTATACAGTTAGAGTCCCCGCAAAATAGCGTGGTCCCTTGGGCATGTTCGGAAACTAGTTCCAATAATTGGGAAAAAAAAGGCAGCTTGATGAGTGTTAGGAGCACAGTAGGAAACAATAGTCACCAATTCATCTGAAATTGAGCCCGCCACCATTAAATAACGGCCTTCTTTGTCTGCGACCGGGGATTTAAAAACGAAGGGAACCGATTTTTTGAAGCAGATAGCAACGCCTTTAGTTTTGTTTGGGGCGTTCGCTAAATAAAAACTCGGGTAAGAGGTGGACATAAACTTAGGGTAAGAGCTAGTTGAGAAGTGTGTCTCTTGGAGACATACCACGTCTGCTTGTTGAGATCTGTAGTAGCAGAAGGCCTTAGTGCGTTTATGCGGAGAATTAAGGCCTCGCACGTTGTGTGATAGGATTGTTAGTGGCATGGTGAAAAGATGTTAGACACGCCTTTGATAGCTGTTAATCGTGGCTTGTAGGTAAAAGTAGAGGTATTAATATGGAATGGACTAAATTGGTGGAATTCACTCAGGCAAGTAGTAGGAATGGGAGATTGGGTAGACGGAACAATACATGTAGTTTGAATAGGATAGGAGAAAGCTATAGGGAAAAAAGGGGTAACTTTAACATTGGCTAAGCACGACGTGCTGAGCGGCAGTGTGTAAAAACACTGTGGGGTCATGTGGAATTGTTAGGGACAACACAATATAATATAAAATAAGTAAAATTAGATGCAGGGGGTGTATAAGAGTGAGGTGGGTCAAGGTGAGCTGGATATATAAGTCAACGGACTTAGGAGTATTCAAACAATTACCAGGATTTTGGATATGTTTATAATGTAGGGAATGTGGTACGGGTAAACGAGAGAGTGGATCTAGTTATGGCCTAGTGTCCCTGGAAAAAGAATTAGACAATGCAATTGTAGAAGAGGGGTAATCCTATTGAGTAGTTACGTACCCAAAGTTGAAGGTAACATAGCATAGTATATTACTGGATTAACAAGAGAACAATAGAATTAGAACAAGTCACACAGAGCTAACAGTATTAATTACCAACATAACCAAAGTAAACTGTTATAAAGCATTGTATAATATTTGGTTTGCAACAGTATAGTAAAATATAGAACAAATCTCCGGTATACAATGGATGGAGTAAAAACCATCAACATGTAAATTGAGCATAGTCACTTAACCTTCTTGGAGATCGAGTCGAGGGGCAATCACCAGTCAGGATCGCCAGAAAAAACAAACTACTCAACTACCTCCGAAGGAATGAATGTTGGAACAGCGCGCTCTGAAGATACCTGAAAAAATAAACTGAGAAACCATATATAACGACTTTGTCAAAGAGGACATTGAGATATTTCTAAAACTCTGGTGAATGTGCACAGTCAAAGTTTCTAAGCAAAAAAGAATAGGCTGACAGTTTGTATATAAGGCCATAGAGACATCATGTAAAGTAGCCTATGTCTTAAACTCAAAGTAGAACTAATGTTTACATAGATTATCAAGGGGGAATAGGTGGATCTTGCGGTTCTTGCGGACTGGAGTGGCGATTCCTGGGCCGAGGCTGTGAAGAAGATGGTGGGGGGATGAAGGGGGATCCATGAGCTGTAGCTTAGTGAGGCAGCGGCTCGCCCCTTCAGGAGAGAGGACTGTGTGGACCATTTCGAGATGAGTGAACATCAATTTAAAGGGGAATCCCCAACGATACTTAATGTTCTTGGAGCGGAGAATGTCTAGGTATGGTTTCATAGCTCGCCTTTTGGCGATGCTAGTAGGGGCCAAGTCAGGGAAAAGTTCGTAGTGGTGGCCTTGGAATACCAAAGGTGCTGACTTTCTCGCCGCCTGTAAGAGTTGTTCTTTTGTTTTGTAGAAATGCAGCTTAAGAATTATGTCCCTTGGTGGGCCTTCTGGCTTGCGTTTGCTCAAAGCTCTGTGGATGCGGTCCACTTCCAAGCGCTCAATTGAGATACCAGGTAGAAGTTCCTGAAACAGAGCCGTCACCGTGGACTGAAGATCGGTGATTGTCTCAGGCAGTCCCCTGATTCTAATGTTACTCCTACAGGCTTGATTTTCAAAATCTTCTAATATATTATTGAGGGTGTAGATCTCGTCATGAAGCATCTCAATATCTTTGTCATGAGTGGCAAGATTTGTGAGGTTAGAGTCGATCTTGTCTTCAAGGTCGGAAGTACGGGAACCCAGCTCTCTGATCTCTTTAGTTAGGTCTTTAGTCAATTTGTCCGACATTTTGAGTAATTCGGAGTGTAAAATAGACTGGAACTGCAAAAGTAGAGCTGTTTGGTCCGAAGTTGGGGTGTTAGAGAATCTGGTTGTAGAAGCTGGAATCATCTCTGAGTCTGCTCCATTTGGTATACAAGAGTTGGAGGATTCTGATTGGGAGAGTGGTCCAGGGGACATGTTGGCGTCCAGATCCGTTAGTGCGAGAAACCTATTGCTAGAGTACTTTGAGTTGGTTTTGCGCAGTTTAGGCATGAGGGCGACTATATACTGTATGGAATCCCAGTATTATATGTCCAGCTTTAGAAAGATGAAGTCAGAGGTGAAGCATGTGACGCGTTGTCCCCTGCAAGGTGTGAGGGTGTGTGGATTAAGTCATTATGGAAGTCACAGGGTATAGTATAGAATAGATGTAGGCCGACTGATGGTATATTTTTGAATTGGCCAGCAGGTGGCGCAATTTGACTAAAAGTCTGAAAAGTGGCCAAATTAGTAGAGTAGAATGGCTTTAGAGCAAGTTATATGGAATGGACACTAGGTGTCGCTGTAGAATCATTGGAAAGAGATATGAATGCAGATGTTGCAAAACAAATAAGATGCAGATATATGGTTTTGAAAATCTTTGTATCCAAAAGGTAATATAGTCTGTCCTTCTGCAATAATAAAAGGACTTTTATATTTTACAGTTTCTGTGAGTCTCTCCTGCTCAGAGCCTGAGTAGTGTTGAGCGATACCATCCGATACCCTAAAATATCGAATCGGATGGTATCGGCCCGATACACAAAAAGTATCGGGTATCGCCGATTCCGATACCGGAAGTCCCATTCAAGTCTATGGGACTTCCGGTATCGGAATAAGAAAAACCCTTTTCTGCCCTTGTACAGCCTCTTGGGGGTGTGTACGGACCTTCCGGGGGTCTGTGCCGGCCTGCCGGGGGTCTGTGCCGACTGCCCGGGGGTCTGTGCGGACTGCCGGGGGTCTGTACCGGCCTGCTGGGGGGCTGTACCGACCTGCCGGTGGTCTGTACTGACTGTCCGGAGGTCTGTGCAGGCTGCAGGGGTCTGTGCAGGCATCATCCGATGGGACTACAAGTCCCATCGGGTGATGCCTGCTACCATGACGGTGATTGACACATTAGCCAATGATGGGACAGTAGTAGTCCCATCATCCGGCTAATGTGTTGAATGTAAAAAAAAAAATACATACTACATACATGCTACACATATACTACATGCATGCAGCATACATACATACAACATATATACTACATGCATGCAACATGCATACAACATATATACTACATGCATGCAACATACATACTACATATATACCACATGCATGCAACATGCATACTACATATATACTACATGCATGCAACATACATACTACATATATACCACATGCATGCAACATGCATACTACATATATACCACATATATACTACATGCATGCAACATACATACAACATATATACTACATGCATGCAACATGCATACTACATATATACCACATATATACTACATGCATGCACCATACATATATACTACATATATACTACATGCAACATGCATACTACATATACTGTATACTACATGCATGCAACATACATACATACTACATATAGACCACATGCATGCAACATGCATACTACATATATACTACATATATACTACATGAATGCAACATACATATATACTACATACAATACATTCATACAATACATACATATAGACATACAGTACATATAACATAGAGTACATACTCACCATCACTTGTCACTTTGTTCCCCGAAGCCAGTGTCATCTGTGGAATAAATATTAAAATAACAAACCACCAATATACTTACCCCTGATCCGCAGAAGTCCACGAGTGTCCCACTACGATCTTGTGTGGAGAACAGCAGCATCAGCTGATGCTACCGTTCTCTACACAACCGTTTCATTGTGCATTCAGTGCATATATGGGTGTGACCGCCCTCTTTCTGAGCTGGGAAAGCCATCCAGTCTGGCCTACACTGTTACTAGTGGTTCAGCCGCTCGACCCTTGTTCACATTCACGCCACTTGGCAAGTGAAAAGGTTTTAAATACTAGAGTAGGGACTGTCCCACAAGGGTTGCCGTGACGTGGCGGTATGGCTTGTACATTATTTTGATCAAAATTATGTTTACTAAATACCCTTATTATTATTGCCTTTATGCATTATTTGCAGTATACATTTTTTACTTTTTAGTTCAGGATATTTGTGTTTTTTGCTTTTTGTTTTCTCTGGTTAATGGTCATGTGTTGATATGCACTTACATTGTGCATACACATTAACTTACTTTTCTCAGTTCAGATTTGTTTTTTATTCATTTCATTGTGCATTCAGTGCATATATGGGTGTGACCGCCCTCTTTCTGAGCTGGGAAAGCCATCCAGTCTGGCCTACACTGTTACTAGTGGTTCAGCCGCTCGACCCTTGTTCACATTCACGCCACTTGGCAAGTGAAAAGGTTTTAAATACTAGAGTAGGGACTGTCCCACAAGGGTTGCCGTGACGTGGCGGGATGGCTTGTACATTATTTTGATCAAAATTATGTTTACTAAATACCCTTATTATTATTACCTTTATGCATTATTTGCAGTATACATTTTTTACTTTTTAGTTCAGGATATTTGTTTTTTGCTTTATGTTGCATGCATGTAGTATATATGTTGTATATATGTATGTTGCATGCATGTGGTATATATGTAGTATGCATGTAGTATATATGTAGTATGTATGTATGTTGCATGCATGTAGTATATGTGCATGTTGCATGCATGTAGTATATATGTAGTATGTATGTTGCATGCAGTATATATGTTGTATATATGTATGTTGCATGCATGTGGTATATATGTAGTATATATATGGTATATATGTAGTTTGTATGTATGTTGCATGCATGTAGTATATATGTAGTATGCATGTTGCATGCATGTAGTATATATGCAGTATGCATGTTGCATGTAGTATATATGTAATATATATATATATATATATATATATATATATATGTTGCATGCATGTGGTATATATGTAGTATGCATGTTCCATGCATGTAGGATATATGTTGTATATATGTATGTTGCATGCATGTGGTATATATGTAGTGTGCATGTAGTATATATGTAGTATGTATGCATGTTGCATGCATGTAGTATATATGTAGTATGTATGTTGAATGTAGTATGTATGTAGTATATATGTATGTTGCATGCATGTAGTATATATGTAGCATATATGTAGTATGTATGTTGCATGTAGTATATACATATGTTGTCGATGGTGCCGTCAGCAACGAATTGGATTTCTGGATCACGGAGTGAACTACTTATACGATGGACTACTTGCTAGAGATGGGGTGCACCTTACGAAGACTGGAAAACATGTATTTGGAAGTCGCCTTGCTACACTTGTAAGGAGAGCTTTAAACTAGAACAACATGGGAAGGGAAGCAAAAGACCAGAAAAAGCCATACACCTGACAAATGCTATTGAGAACTCTGCTATTAGAAGTGGAAAGGAAGAACAAAGACGAAAGAATCTAAATAATAAAAATATTGGAGAAAGAGAAACCAATCACAAACTAAAATGTTTCTATACTAATGCACAAAGCATGGGCAACAAACAAGGAGAATTGGAACTACTAACACAGGAAAAGAAATATGACGTCATTGGAATCACTGAAACTTGGTGGGATGATACACATGATTGGAATACAAGACTAGAAGGATACAACTTATTTGCAAGAAACAGACTTGATAAACGAGGAGGAGGTGTCGCATTGTATGTTAGAAACGCGTATATTTGCACAGAGATTGAAGCTTCAGAGACTGGGAGTTCTGTGGAAACTGTTTGGGTAAGCATACAAGGACAGAACAATGGAAAGGACACCATTGTAGGCATTTACTACCGGCCGCCTGTGCAAGCTGAAGATATGGATGAACTCTTTATGCATCAAATGGCCAAGTTCTCCAAAAAATATGACATAGTTGTCATGGGAGATTTCAACTATCCAGACATTTGTTGGGAATCTCTCTCAGGCAAAACTAACAGGTCAAGGAAATTCTTATCCTCTCTTGCTGACAACTTTATCTTCCAAAAGGTAAGGGAGAAAACAAGGGGAACTGCTACCTTGGATCTAATCCTTATAAACAGGGAGGAAATGGTTGAGGAGGTAAAAGTGGCTGGGACCCTAGGAGGTAGCGACCATGCTATTTTAGAATTTTGGATAACTAGAGGCGGAAGACCTGTGAAGACTCAGACATCAAGGTTAGATTTCAGAAAGGCAGATTTTAAGGGATTCAGAAAGAGAATTGGAGGGATCCAATGGCTGGATATCCTTAAAGACAAAAATGTCCAGGAAGGATGGGAAATCTTGAAAAATGAAATTCTCAAAGCACAGTTGTTAACAATTCCGAAAAGAGGGAAGAATAGGAAGCATTTAAGGAAACCAGGATGGATGAACACAGAACTTAAGCACATGCTAAAAAGGAAGAAAAAAATGTTTATAAAATGGAAAGAGGGAGGCATATCTAAAGAAGAACATAATGCTGTCTGCAGAACCTGCAGGGCACAAATCAGATTATCTAAAGCTGAAAATGAATTGAGGCTTGCAAGAGATGTCAAAAGCAATAATAAAGGATTTTGGGGATATGTCAAAAGTAAAAGAAAAGTCAAAGATGCTATAGGATTTTTACAGGATGGAAATGATGAAATGGTAAGACAGGATGTTGAGAAGACTGAACTTTTTGCATCTGTTTTCTCTCAGAAAGGAAATGTAACATCAACTGTTATTCACTGTCCTATTAAGGGAATAGAAGAATCCAGGATATCTATAAACAGAAAGATAGTGAGGAAACACTTAGCTAACCTAAATGAATTCAAGTCTCCAGGTCCAGATGAATTACACCCCAGAGTACTGAAGGAGATAGCAGAAGAAATTTTTGAACCCCTCTCCATAATCTTTGAAAATTCTTGGAGAACAGGAGAAGTGCCAGAAGACTGGAGAAGAGCAAATGTTGTTCCTATCTTCAAAAAGGGGAAGAAGGTGGACCCAGGCAACTATAGGCCGGTGAGTCTGACTTCTATACCAGGAAAGATCTTTGAACAAATTATTAAGCAACATGTATGTCAATACCTGGATAATAATGAAGTGATTAAACAGAGTCAGCATGGGTTTGTAACTAATAAGTCATGTCAGACTAACTTAATTTCCTTCTATGACGGTATCACTGATTGGGTGGATCAAGGAAATGCTGTAGATATAGTATATCTTGACTTCAGCAAAGCATTTGACAAAGTCTCTCATACAATCCTTATTGAAAAAATGACTAAGTATGGAATGGACAAGGCAACTGTTAGGTGGATTCATAACTGGCTTAGTGATCGGACCCAAAGAGTGGTCGTAAATGGCTGCACATCCAGTTGGAAGAATGTCTCAAGTGGGGTACCACATGGCTCTGTCCTGGGCCCTGTATTGTTCAACATCTTTATCAACGATTTAGATGAAGGAATTGAGGGTAAACTGATTAAATTTGCTGATGACACAAAGCTAGGAGGGATAGCTAATACTAGAGAAGAGAGAGAGAGGATTCAAAAAGATTTAAATAAACTGGAGAAGTGGGCAGCAACTAACAGAATGATTTTTAACAGGGAGAAATGCAAAGTACTACATCTGGGCAATAAAAATGAAAAAAGCATATATAGAATGGGAGGAATAGGGCTAAGTGACAGCACATGTGAAAAAGACTTGGGTATACTAATAGATCACAGACTGAATATGAGTCAACAGTGTAATGCAGCAGCAAAAAAGGCAAATGCAATTCTAGGATGTATTAACAGAAGCATACAGTCTAGATCACGTGAAGTCATTATTTCCCTCTACTCCTCTTTGGTCAGACCTCATCTGGAATATTGTGTCCAGTTTTGGGCACCACATTTTAAAAAAGACATCAACAAACTGGAGCAGGTTCAGAAAAAAGCGACCAGAATGGTGACCGGTCTGCAAACCCTGTCTTATGAGGAAAGGTTGCAGGATTTGGGAATGATAAGTTTGCAAAAGAGAAGACTGAGAGGAGACTTAATAGCTGTCTACAAATATCTAAAGGGCTGTCACATTGTAGAAGGATCAACTTTATTCTCATTTGCACAAGGAAAGACTAGAAGCAATGGGATGAAACTGAATGGGAGGAGACACAAATTAGATATTAGAAAAAACTTTTTGACAGTTAGAGTGATCAATGAGTGGAACAGGCTGCCACGAGAAGTGGTGAGTTCTCCTTCAATGGAAGTCTTCAAACAGAGGCTGGACAGACATCTGACTGGGATGATTTAGCGAATCCTGCTTTGAGCAGGGGGTTGGACCAGATGGCCCAGGAGGTCCCTTCCAACTCTACGATTCTATGATTCTATGATTCTATATATGTATGTTGCATGCATGTGGTATATATGTAGTATGCATGTTGCATGCATGTGGTATATATGTAGTATGTATGTATGTTGCATGCACGTAGTATATATGTAGTATGCATGTTGCATGTAGTATATATGTAGTATATATGTATGTTGCATGCATGTAGTATATATGTGGTATATATGTAGTATGTATGTATGTAGTATATATGTAGTATGTATGTATTTTGCATGAATGTAGTATATATGTGGTATATATGTAGTATGCATGTTGCATGCATGTGGTATATATGTAGTATGCATGTTGCGTGCATGTGGTATATATGTAGTATGCATGTATGCTGCATACATGTAGTATATATGTAGTATGCATGTTGCATGTAGTATATATGTAGTATGCATGTTGCATGCATGTGATATATATGTAGTATGCATGGATGTTGCATACATGTAGTATATATGTAGTATGCATGTTGCATGTAGTATATATGTGGTATACATGTAGTATACATGTTGCATGCATGTGGTATATATGTAGTATGTATGTATGTTGCATGCATGTAGTATATATGTAGTATGTATGTAGCATGTAGCATGTATGTATGTTGCATGTATGTAGCATGTATGTAGTATGTATGTAGCATGTAGTATGTTTTTTTTTTACATTCAACACATTAGTCAGATGATGGGACTACTACTGTCCCATCATTGGCTAATGTGTCAATCACCGTCAAGGTAGCAGGCATCACCTGATGCACAGACAGTCGGCACAGACCACCGGCAGGCTGGCACACACCCCCGGCAGGCCAGTACAGACCCCCGGCAGTCCGCACAGACCCCCGGGCAGTCGGCACAGACGCCCGGCAGGCCAGCACAGTCCCCCAGCAGGCCGGCACAGACCCCAGGCAGTCCGCACAGACCCCCGGGCAGTCGGTACAAACCCCCGGCAGGCCGGTTCAGACCCCCGGGCAGGCCGGTACAGACCCCCGGGCAGTCGGCACAGACCCCCCGGAAGGCCCGAACTGATGGCGCATCATGATGCGCACAGACCGCGCATCATGATGACGTCATTTCGACAGCCAATCAGAGCCACAACAGTGGCTCACTGCATTATGGGAACTTCCAATTCTGATATTGAAAAAATATCGGTACTCCGTATCGGAATTCCGATACAGCGAATATCGGCCGATACCCGATATTTGCAGTATCAGAATGCTCAACACTAAGCCTGAGGCAATATGGCTTCACAAACACTGCAGGGACTTTTTTTTGTGTGCAGGGAAAGCGCTAGTCAGCGCTTAATAATACCCCTGATTTAGCTGCGCCTCTGAGAGCAGCTTTGTGACTAATTAATAATCTTTATTTTTATATAGCGCTAACATATTCCGCAGCACTTTACAGTTTGCACACATTATCATCACTGTCCCCAATGGGGCTCACAATCTAAGTTCCCTATCAGTATGTCTTTAGAATGTGGGAGGAAACTGGAGTACCCAGAGGAGGCCCACACAAACACGGGGAGAACATACAAACTCCTTGCAGATGTTGTCCTTGGTGGTACTCAAACCCAGGACCACTGAGCCACTGTGCCACCCTAATTTAATTCAGGGGATCTTGTCTCACTGCCCTGTAGCCCTGTATGGATGGCACTACTGCTCCCTTACACCAGAGGATACAAGGAAAGAGCTTGTGATGCTGAAAACGTCCGTAACTATGTATATCCCTCCGCCTGTAGATACGATGCAGCTCACCCAGTTTTGCAGGTAATACCTTGTTTGTGCCACCCCGGTCAGTTATCAGAGGGTCTCCCGAGGTTGGGGTAAGTGCCCACAGGTACCTTAATGTGCCAGTAAGGTGGCACACCTTGTTTCTCACGTGTGGGGTGGACGCTGACCGGTGGTATCCCTCCACGTCTCCTCTGCTGTTGTACTCTTCTCCGGGTCGGTACTGCTGATGTTTCTGCCTCTGTGTCCCACAAGGAGGATGGAAGGGCTGTGGGATTAGTTTGGTAGAGTCTCCGCTGCTGTCCTCTTAAAGTATGAAAGATGTGGCACTACTTTTTTTTTTTTTCCTCCACGCCGAGTTGTTCAGGGCAGATATCCTCCCGCCTCCTTCACACTGCTGCTGCCAGCTCCGGATTAGTGTAGCAGGAAAATTTGCTGTTGTGCCTCCATAAGAAGGGCAAAGGGGAATCTCCTAGGGCTGTGGGTACAGTTTAAAAGTGTCATGAAGTGCCAATAAAGCGGCACCACTTTATTCTTCTGTGGAGAGCTCTGTGAGGGAATATCCCTCCGCCCCTCCTTCACCACTGCTGTCTGTAGCTCAGGAGCGAAAATGCTTCGTATAGAAGTCCAAAATGCCAGAAACCATTTTCAAGGTGGTCCCAATTCCCTCAGGAGGACTGTAGGGACAGTTAGGAGATGATATTCCGTATTTTGGTCCGCTTATAAGTCGCTTTATCAATTGTCCTGATGGGCGCCTAAAACATTTGCCTCTTGCCTGGCCAGCGCTCAAGCCACACCCCCTTGCGTGGTCCTTTTTTGACACAGTTGCAGATGACATTTGCTTTGTCAAATGCAAGCTGTGTAATCATAAAATCAAAAGAGGTAAAAGTGTCAGCAACCTGAATACCACAAATATGTGGAAACATGTGTGGACCAAGCACATGGGGGAGTTACAAAGACACACTGAAGACGTAGGCCAACCTACAGCACCACCTACCACCTCTTCAGCTCGTGTTGTAGCCTCTTCCTCCAGTTCTCACACAGCTGGTTCGGCTTCCTCACAGGATCGACATGGAAGAACCTCTAGCACTGTTGTCCAGAGACCCAGTGACATTCCACCCACAGCACCACGTTCCCTGTCATCCTCACACTCCCAGGCCACTCTACAGCCATTGGTAGCACAGGCATGGGAGAAAAGGCGGCCATACTCGGCAAACCATCCCCGAGCACAGGCTCTGAATGCTGGCATTGCAAAACTACTGGCCCTTGAAATGCTGTCATTCAGGCTGGTGGAGACTGACACCTTATGTAACTTCATGGCATTGGCAGTCCCACAATACACCGTGCCCAGCCACTTTTATTTCAGCAGGCAAGCCATCCCTGCCCTGCAAAAGCATGTGGAGGGAAAAATTAAACATGCGCTACTAAACGTCGTCAGTAGAAAGGTCCACCTGACCACCGATGCGTGAACCAGTAACCATGGACTGGGACGATACCTTTCCCTCACTGCCCATTGGGTCAATGTTGTGGAGCCGGGTACAGATCTTGAGAGTGGAGCTGTACGTGTTCTGCCAACTCCAAGGATTGCAGGAATCCAGTCTGTACACATTGACTCCTCCTCATACTCCAGATCCTCTGAATCAGCGCTGCAGGAGCCTGTTACGACCAATATTCGCACAGCCATGGCCAAATGTCAACAGGTTGTACTGAAATTAATTTCTTTGGGGAATCGAAGCCACACAGCGCTCTGGAATGCCATCAAGCAGGAGAGCGACGTGTGGTTTGTGCCAGCGAATCTCCAGCCAGGCTTGGTAGTGTATGACAATGGCCGAAATCTGGCGGCAGCTCTGGGCCTAGGCAACCTCACTCACATCCCATGTCTGGCACATGTGCTCGACTTGGTCATGCAGAGCTTTCTGATGGACTATCCAGATCTTGATGCACTGCTGCACAAGGTCCGCATAGAGTGCGCTCACTTGCGGCGTTCCAGCATGGCAAGATCGCGCATTGCAGCTCTGCAGCGCTGATTCCGCCTTCCGGAACTTCGCATCATATGTGACCTACCCACCAGGTGGAATTCAACGTTACATATGTTGGAGCGGTTGTGTGAACAGCAGGCAGCAGTAATGGAGTACCAGCTGCATCAGGCGCAAACAAGTCGCACTGTGCGCCGGTCACCCTTCAGCACCACTGAGTGGGCCTCTATGAAGGACATCTGCCACGTTTTGCGTGCCTTCGATGATTCCACACGGATGGCGAGTGCAGATGATGCACTAGTCAGCAGGACTGTCCACCTTATCTGCCTGCTTCAAAAAACATTGCAAGCACTAAGGGAGGAGGTTTTGGAAGAGGTGGAGGATGAGGAGTCACAAATGCCATCTGCTTCTGGACAGTCTGCGCAACGTGGTTCCTCACAAAGGCTTAGGCAGGGGACACTTTGTGAGGGGGATGAGGAGGAGTCAATGGAGGAGGAAGAAATCTCTCCAGAGGAGGGAGGTACACAATGCTCTAGTAATAAGTATGTAGAGCGAGGGTGGGGTGATGCAGAGCAGGCAGAGATGACACCTCAAGCAGGGGACAGTGTTTCTTGGGCAGTTGGGAGTCTGCAGCACATGGTTGATTTCATGCTGCAGTGCCCAAGAAATGACCGCCGCATCGCCCACATTCTCAACACGGCTGATTATTGGGTGTATGTGGCGCCCCCAGGAGTACGGTCTCCACACTGGCTTTGCCTTCCTCCAGGGGAGGGTAGTGCCAGGCTTGGAGGCAATGATGGGACTCTCTCACAGTCAATCCATGCATACAACACAGTTTCACTCCTGACCAGCAGGGAGAGCTCTGACCCTGGTTTGCGGGGAAGGGTGATTCCTGAGGGCCAGGAGGAAGTAGAGTTAGTTAGTCTGCTGAGGGTGAAGTGTGCAGATGGGAGAATACGAAGCTGGAGGTTGAGCTGCACTAGGCGAGTTCCCTCAGCTTGAGAGCGCAGAGAACTGGAGTCGGGTATCCACGGTGGTACGGGTACTACCACAGATACCCGAGGAATAGGAGGCTGTAGATGCCCTGCTCCCACCAAAGACTTGAGGCACAACAGTGAAACGGATAGAGAGCTGGGGATAAAGAGAGTGAGAGGCGTCCCAGAGAGAGAGACTACAGCTGTCTGCCATGCAAGGAGAGTTCTAGGAACATCTGATAGGAGGAACTTCAGAGTAACTAAGGACTGGAGTACTTCACACACAGTGCTATTAAGGAGACTGCACAGCCCGTCTGTGAGAGAGAATTCCTGAGTTGCTTCCAGGCTAGCTTGCTCATTACAATCTGTAATCAGGATCCTGGACTGCAGTTACCAAGTAAAGGTACTGAAATTGCACCCCGATGTGTTGTGTCTGCTTCCTAACCAGTCGGCACTGCTACCTCACCGTGCCCATCACTTATACACTGCCCTGGGGTTACAGCTTCACCTGTGGGGAGCTACTCCATCTAAGCTGCAACACACCATCAGCCCCAGAGGATCTGCACGCAGCGATGGCTAACATCTCACTTGCCAAATACCACGGGTGGCGTCACAAACTTTACATTACAAACAAACACCACCGCCATTGATATTGGGCGCCCAGGGCCACGGACCGGGTTATCGCTGCTGTGACACATTCCCCTGACACCGGCCCGGTACCGAGTACGCCACAGCCCTGGGAGGGCGACCCAATTTGGCATCACAAACAGGATTACGGAGCCTGGTATCCCCGGGTCCTGTGTGCCATAGACTGTGTTAAAAGACTGTGTGAAATTTGGCGCCAGTTGCCGCCATTACCGCGCTGCTTGGCGCGCGCGGGAAGAAAAGAGGCAGGCCGTCGGGGCAGAGCCTGCCACAGAGCGCGAAGCGGTGAAGTGCCTCGCAGGAAGAGGGAAGAGCGCGTGAGAGGCGGAGGAGCTGAGGCCTACAGCCCGGAGCATCGGGCCTGCAAAGCGGCCGCCGGTGAGCTCCTACAACCCCCCGGCCCTGGCCAACGTTCACTAGGGGGGAGAAGATGTCCGCGCCACAAGACAACGTAGCGGCAGACGCCACCGCCAACCCCGCGGTCCCGCCAGGAGATGCACCTGCCGCAGTGGTGCCCATTATGCTGCTGTCTATACCCTACATACCGGGAGCGGCTTGGCTACCGCAGTACTCGGGTGAGTCGCACACCTTGAGTGAGTTCAAAGAGAGACTGTGCAGCCTGTTTAAAGTTTACCCCCTGTCTGAAAGCCAGAAAGTAAATATCCTGATTGGACAGTTAACGGGTGCCGCGCAGAGAGAAGTGAAAGCCTGGCAGGACACGGATAAAGAGACTGTTGCAAAGGTCCTGGCCAAGCTGAAGAGCAATTTTGACACCAACACTGCTGCTGAGATTAAAATGAGGTTCTTTGGCTGCAAGCAGAAAGCACAGGACAGTATCAGAGACTACGCTCTAAACCTGCAGGAAGCGCTGCGACCAGTTAGACAAGTGGATCCTGACAGCGTAAAGGAAGAAGATAAACTGTTGAAGGAGCAGTTCATTGCAGGACTCCTGTCAAGTACCCAGAGAGGACAGTTGCGCATCATAACCCTGCAAGACCCTGATCTGGACTTTGCTGAATTTAAGGACAGGGCTATCCGGGTACTGCAGGAGTCCACTGACAGCCGTCCAGCGCCCCCTAGGCACCCAGCGATCACCTATCATCAGGAAGCAACATCTTTTCCTTCCATCCCTGTGGAGGCCGATGCACAGACTTTGGACAAGGACCCCACCGAGGAGCTGCATCTACAGGTCCAGGAGTTAACCAAGGGAATGGCTGCACTCACCAAAACCGTGCAGTCCCTACAGATGTCCTCCAAAGACAAGATCCAGCTTGCCTCCTGTCCAGAGGATGTCCCGTGGCTCCGGAGGAGGAGAGCCCCGCCACTTTGAGGAAGGATCAACGATCGCTATGACCAGGACGGACGTCCCATCTGTCGTCGCTGTCAGAAGGCAGGTCATCTTGCCAGGTACTATCCTTTAAACGAGCAACCCCTTGGGCAGAGGGCCAACCCCCAGAAGTAGGATCCCCAGGCCCCAAGCCAAGTATGTGGGAGGGAGACCAATCCTTCCTGTGGTGATTGATGGTATCCCAATGAACGCTTTGCTGGACACTTGTTCCCAGGTGACCACTATGCCGTATATTTTGTACAAGAGGTACTGGGCTGATTCTAAACTCACCCGTAGCCCAACTGGTGAACTAACAGTAGTTGCTAGTAATGGTCATACCTTACCACAGATTGGATGCAAGGAAATTACTGTTAAAGTGGGGCGGGTGTAGCTAAAATCACAAGGACTGATAATTGTTGATATTGATCAACGTGAATGTAATCCCATGATGACTCTTGGTACAAATTTAATTGAAAACTGTCTGTCCGAGGTTATTGTCTTGTTGCAACAGGTGGCTGAGACTGCTGGTTCCAGAGAGCAAAGAGTTCTGCAGAAATAGATCCGAGCCCTGATGCAAAGGCAACAAGTGGAACTCGCTGGTGGTGAGATTGGCAGCGTCAGAGTGAGTGATGCCTTCCCCATTGCTATACCCCCCAGATGTGAAATGTTGGTATGGTGTCGGGCAGCCATAGGTCTTAGAGGGAGAGATTACCAGGCACTGGTAGAACCAGTATACTCCGAGAGTAGGCCCACTGTCCTGACAGCCAGAGGGGTGGTTGATGTCAAAAAACGGAGAGTACCTGTACATCTTCTGAATTGCGGGGAAGAGGAAGCCACAATACCTCGGTACGCCACAGTTGCTAAGCTGCTCACCGTTAACAACAACTCTTTGCAGGCAGCAGAGCCTTTGGTCTTATCCGATCAAGGGGAGGACAATGGTTCTGTGAAACAGCCGGAGGAGTGGTGTCAGCAACTGCAGGTGGGAACTGACTTTACACCTTCATACCAGAGAAATGGGGTCTACAGAGTGACACAAGAGTACGAGCGGGTATTCAGCAAACACCCACTAGATTTTGGGCAGGCAAAAGCGGTTCAACATCATTTCCCCACAGGAGACTATCCACCCATCAAGGAGAGGTACAGACCAATACCCCCAACACAGTACCTGTGTGCTAAGAGTATGTTGAGGGAGATAAAGGAGGCTGGGGTTATCAGAGACAGTTGTAGCCCCTGGGCAGCTCCCATTGTGTTTGTAAAGAAAAAGGATGGTACCATGAGAATGTGTGCAGATTACAGAAAAATTAATAGCATTACACATAAAGATGCCTACCCATTACCTAGAATTGAGGAATCATTAGCTGCACTTAAAACTGCTAATTACTTTTCCACCTTGGATCTCACCAGTGGGTATTGGCAGGTTCCCGTGGCAGAGGCAGATAAAGAGAAAACCGCATTTACCACTCCAAAGGGTCTCTGTGAGTTCAATTACATGCCATTTGGGCTCTGTACTGCTCCAGGAACATTTGAATGGCTGATAGAGTGCTGCCTGGTACACATGAACTTTGAAACAGTCCTGTTGTACCTAGATGACGTCATTGTTTTCTCCAAGACCTTTGAAGAGCATCTGGAACACCTGGCTAAAGTGTTTGAAGCTTTGTCCAATTTTGGCCTGAAAGTGAAGCCCTCCAAGTGTCACCTCCTGAAGCCCAAGGTACAATACCTCGGTCATGTGGTCAGTGCAGAAGGTGTGGCACCAGATCCTGACAAGATCACAGTCATCCGGGACTGGCAGAAGCCCAGCAACCTCCACGAGGTACGCCAATTCCTTGGACTGGTAGACTACTACCGGAGATTCATCAAAAGCTTTACTGAGATAGCTACCCCGATGCATAACCTTCTGGTGGGGCAGACCAAGAAAGGCAAGCAGAAGAATTCCACGTCTGAATTGACTGAAGAATTGGAGAAGTCCTTCACCAGATTGAAGATGGCCCTCACTGGTGACGAAGTTTTGGCTTACCCAGACTATGAGAAACCCTTTGTGCTGTACACAGATGCCAGCAATGTGGGACTAGGAGCGGTACTGTCTCAGGTACAGAATGGAAGAGGAAGAGTGATCTCCTACGCCAGCAGGAAATTGCGTCCCACCGAAAGGAACCCTGATAACTACAGTTCTTTCAAGTTGGAGTTCCTTGCCATAGTCTGGGCTGTCACCGAAAGATTCAAGCATTACCTAGCCTCCGCCCAGTTTACAATCTTCATGGACAACAATCCGTTGACCCACTTGGACACTGCAAAGCTAGGTGCCCTGGATCAGCGATGGATGGCTCGGTTGTCCAATTATGAGTTCACTATCAAGTACCGAGCGGGGCACAAGAATGCCAATGCTGATGCGCTGTCCAGGATGCCGAATCTACCAGATGCAGGAGACGATCCTGAGGCTCTTGAAGAGATAGAGCTACCTCCCTTCCACAGGCCACTGGCGGCCCAACGTGCTCAAGGAGTGAGAGACAGACGGTCTGGCTTGAAGGAGGTCACCCTGAATCCTTTGCCCCACCATGACTGGGCAGAATTGCAAGATAGTGACCCATCAGTCCGCCTGGTGAAGGAGCTGTTGATGCGAGCTGACTCATGTCCAGAGTCGGATGCTCCTGAAGAAACCAAGCAGCTGTGGAAGGAGAGAGGCCGGCTGTTTATCTATGAAGGGATGCTGTGTCGGAGGAGTATTAATGCCCGCACACATGAGCTGGTCTGGCAGGTAATAGTCCCGAGGAGAGAGGTATCAATGGTCCTGGAAGCATGCCACCAAGGAGCTGGACACTTCGGATGGAAGAAGTTGGAAGCATTGCTCCGAGAGAGGTTTTACTGGGCTGGTATGAGGAAAGCCATTGAGAGGTGGTGCCGGAAGTGTGGACGATGTAACCTGCGCAGAAGGGATCGAGACAGCCAGAGAGCTCCCCTGCAACCAATCATCACCAAACAACCCCTCGAATTGGTAGCCCTGGACCATGTGAAGCTGGTACCAAGCCGGTCGGGCTACAGCTATACTCTCACCATTGTGGATCACTACTCAAGATTCCTGGTGGTTGCACCCGTCAAAGATCTCACTGCCAGAACAGCAGCCAGAGCCTTCCAACAATACTTCTGTAGGCCGCATGGGTATCTTGAAAGAGTACTCACAGATCAAGGTCCAACTTTCGAAGGCAGAAGTGTTCCATGAGTTCTGCAACTTGTATGGTTGTAAGAAGATCCGGACAACACCTTATCACCCACAGACCAATGGCATGTACGAGAAGATGAACCAGGTAGTGATTGACCTGCTGAAAACGCTGTCCTTGGAGGAGAGGAATCTGTGGCCTGAGAAGTTGCCAGATCTGGTAGACCTCTACAATCATATTCCAGTGAACTGTACCAACTGTACTCCAGCATACCTGATGAGAGCAAGGCCTGGTAAGCTGCCTATTGACTTGGACATGGGAGTCACCAGATGCTGACTGGGACAGGGAGAGGCAGCAGCAGTACAAAAGAGTACAGGAGTGTGTGGAGAAGACTCTGGCCCAGGCAAGACAAAGGCAGGAGAAGTTTTACAATCAGAATGCACCTGCTGTCCCCTTTTTGCCGGGAGAAGTAGTCCTCGAAAGGAAGAGGAGGATGCACAAGCTGGATGATCAGTGGGAGGCCGAACCTTATACCATTCTGCCCTCAAACTTTGATAACGCTAAAGTATGCCTTGTGAGTAAAGATGGAGGAAATACCTCAGCAGCGGTATCCAGGGACCATTTGAAGTTATGCCCTGACCAGTTGAAAGCAAGAGCAGAAGAGTCAGAGGACATCCAACCTGTAGAGGCAGAAGAGAAGGTCAGCACAGTGCTTGGGGAGTTCCCTGTGAATTGGACTAGAATTAATGATGCAATTGTGGTACCAGTGTTGTTATTTCCCCAAGTGGAAGCACGGGAGGACGTGACTCGAGAGAATCAGGAGAATCAGGTAGCAGAAGCCGCACCAGCAGTGGAGCCAGAGAACCCTCGCCCTGCCAGTGGTGAACCTGTTGTACCCCTGGGGAGTCCAAGAGTCACTAGACAATCACATATCCCTGTGCCATGTAGAATCATTTGTAGTGTACCCAGCACCTCACACACTGCAGCACCAGTGTTACGTAGATCTACTCGTACTACACAGGGAATACCATCAGTTAGATACCGCATATAAAGTAAATGTAAATGTTGAAACTGTTGAAATGGAAATATGTAACTGTTTTTCAAGCTTGTGTACCTACAGGTAATCTGTAAGAGTTCCTTTGATTTTTATGGACACTGAACCACTGGACTTGTGTGTGGTCAAAAACTTTATTTATAACTATTTACCATTTGCCCAGGAATGGACCGTGGAAATTGATGTTGGACTTACCATCATAGGACCATTTTTGGAAACACTTGGTTTTTGTAATTTTTCCTTTTTCAAATCTTGTACAAATATTATTGTTCAACTGTTTATATGTTATCTATGTTTTCTTTTGTTCAGACCAGGAGTGCTGACTTTCACTAGGGGGGAATGTGGCACCCCCAGAAGTACGGTCGCCACACTGGCTTTGCCTTCCTCCAGAGGAGGGTAATGCCAGGCTTGGAGGCAATGATGGAACTCTCTCACAGTCAATCCATGCATACATCACAGTTTTACTCCTGAGCAGCGGGGGGAGCTCTGACCCAGGTTTGAGGGGAAGAGTGATTCCTGAGGGCCAGGAGGAAGTAGAGTTAGTGATTCTGCAGAGGGTGAAGTGTGCAGACGGGAGAATACGAAGCTGGGGGTTGAGCTGCACTAGGCGAGCTCCCTCAGCTTGAGAGCGCAGAGAACTGGAGTCGGGTCTCCACGGTGGTACGGGTACTACCACAGATACCCGAGGAGTAGGAGGCTGTAGATGCCCTGCTCCCACCAAAGACTTGAGGCACAACAGCGAAACGGATAGAGAGCTGGGGATTCAGAGAGTGAGAGGCGTCCCAGAGAGAGAGACTACAGCTGTCTGCCATGAAAGGAGAGTTCTAGGAACATCTGATAGGAGGAACTTCAGAGTAACTAAGGACTGGAGTACTTCACACACACAGCGCTATTAAGGAGACTGCACAGCCCGTCTGTGAGAGAGAATTCCTGAGTTGCTTCCAGGCTAGCCTGCTCAATACCATCTGTAATCAGGACCCTGGACTGCAGTTACCAAGTAAAGGTACTGAAATTGCACCCCGATGTGTTGTGTCTGCTTCCTAACCTGTCGGCACTGCTACATCACCGTGCCCATCACTTATACACTGCCCTGGGGTTACAGCTTCACCTGTGGGGAGCTACACCATCTAAGCTGCAACACACCATCAGCCCCAGTGGATCTGCACGCAGCGTTGGCTAACATCTCACTTGCCAAATACCACGGGTGGCGTCACGAACTTTACATTACAAACAAACACCACCGCCATTGATATTGGGCGCCCAGGGCCACGGACCGGGTCACCGCTGCTGTGACACATTCCCCTGACACCGGCCCGGTACCGAGTACCCCACAGCCCTGGGAGGGCGACCCATGTACACCCTCCTAGACACTCGCTACCGGGACAACTTACAAAGCCTCATAACACCGATGAACAGGGAGCGTAAAATGCAGGAGTACCAAGACACACTGGTGCCTTCCATCATGTTCTCCATTCCACCCGAGAGCAGTGCTGCTAGTGCTTTACAAAGCAGCTCTGTGCGTCGAGGCAATGGAGGAAGCTCTGCACAAAGAGGGAGCAGAGGCAGTGCCTCAGCACAAGGCAAGACCAGTATGGCCCAAATGTGGCAAAGTTTTGTGTGCCCGCCACAAATGTCTACACCATCACAGACGGCTCCAGTCAGCAGGAGGCAACGTTTCCGTCAGATGGTGACAGACTACATATCTTGCCCTGTCAGTGTACTCCCAGACGGCTCTTCTCCCTTCAACTTTTTGGTCTCTAAGCTGGATACATGGCCAGAGCTCAGCCAGTATGCATTGGAGGTGCTGGCTTGCCCTGCTGCTAGTGTATTATCGGAACGCGTCTTTAGTGCCGCAGGTGGTGTACTAACAGACCGTCGCACACTACTATCCTCTGATAACGTTGACCGGCTAACTTTTCTGAAAATGAACAAGGCCTGGATCTCGCCGGAATTTGCCAGTCCTCTTCCAGAATAAATAATTGGTTGGCAACAGTATCCAGGCTCCTGTGTTAGTGGGGTTCAGTAACGCCAGCTGCTCCCCTGATGTGTGTCCGGCAATATCTCCTGCTCTCTCCACATTTAAACTACATCAGATTTTACACTTGCTCCAAGTAGGCCTCCGCCTTCTCCAAGCCTTTTCATCAAGTTTAATATCTGATGTAGGCTACTACTGATTTCAAACTTGCACCAATTAGGCCTCTGGCTCCACTCTGTCTCTAGTATTTACCCTGGCCTCCAACACCGCCAGTTGCTTCTCAGAAGTGCTGTCTGCACAATCAACACTTGTTCCTGTGTTACTGGGGTTCAGTAACATCAGCTGATCCCCTGATGTGTGTCCGGCAATGTCTCCTGCTCTGTCCACATTCCCACTAGTAGTGGGAATGTGGACAGAGCAGGAGACATTGCCGGACACACATCAGGGGATTAGCTGACGTTACTGAACCTCAGTAAAAAAGGAACAAGTGTTGACTGTGCAGACTGCACTTCTGAGAAGCAACTGGCGGTGTTGGAGGCCAGGGTAAATACTAGAGACAGAGTGGAGCCAGAGGCCTAATTGGAGCATGTTTAAAATCAGTAGTAGCCTACATCAGATATTAAACTTGATGAAAATAGGCCTCAGCCTACACCCTGATTGACCCTGGGCTCCAACATCGCCAGTTGCTGCTCAGAAGTGCCGTCTGCACAGTCAACATATGTTCCAGTGTACTTGGGGTTCAGAAATGTCATCTGATCCCCAGTTGTGTGTCCAGCAACGTCTACTGTTCTGTCCACACTCACACAACTACAGATTTTAAACTTGCTCCAACTAGGCCTCTGTCTCCACTCTGTTTGTAGTATTTTCCCTGGGTTCCAGCACCGACAGCTGTTTCCTGGCATTGTCTTTGGCACAGGTATTCCCTCCTGCCCAGCATGGTTCCAGCACGCCTGCTGTTTCTGGATAGTGTCAATGTCACTTTGCCACCAATACGTTGTCCTGTCGTGTTGCAGTCGGGTTAGCCGAGTCTATGGTGCCTGCAGTTTATGAGCCTCCTATGTGGGCTGCGGGATCGGGCAACAAAGGCTGGTTCCGTAGTGCCAATAGGACAAGCACCCCCTGTAGGACTATGGGTTTTGGTAACTGCGGCCGGCTCGCGGCTTGCAACTTTATTTTTCATGGGTACCATCTGCTACCCATCCGGGTTCCAGTACCGTCAGCTGGTTCTCGGCAGTGCCTTTGGCTTAGGTGCCTTCTTCTCGCTATCCGAGTTCCAGTAGCGTCTGCTGGTCTTTGGTAGTGCCATTGGCTCTTGTTCCTTCTGCTGCCCCTCCGGGTTCCAGCACCGTCAGCTGGTCCTCGGTAGTTCCATTGGCTCTTGCAGCTTCTGCTACCCATCTGGATTACAGCACCGTCAGCTGGTTCTTGGCAGTGCCTTTGGCTTGGTGCTTCCTTCTCGGTATCCGAGTTCCAGCAACGTCTGCTGGTCCTTGGTAATGCTTTCTAGCACAGGTACCTCCTGCTTAGTAACCAGGATCCAGCACCATCAGCTGGTCCTCGCTAGTTCCATTGGCTCTTGCAGCTTCTGCTACCCATCCGGGTTCCAGGACCATCAGCTGGTTCTCGGCAGTGTCTTTGACACGGGTACTCCCTCCTGCCCAGCCTGGTTCCAGCACGCCTGCTGTTTCCGGGTAGTGTCAATGTCACTTTGCCACCAATATGCTGTCCTGTCGTGTCGCGGTCGGGTTAGCCGAGTCTATGGTGCCTGCAGTTTATGGGCTTCCTATGTGGGCTGCGGGATGTGGCAACAAAGGCTGGTTCCGTAGTGCCAATAGGACAAGCACCCCCTGTAAGACTGTGGGTTTCGGTAACTGCGGCCGGCTCGCGGCCTTGCTACTTTGTTTTTCATGGGTACCTTCTGCTACCCATCCTGGTTCCAGTACCGTCAGCTGGTTCTCGGCAGTGCCTTTGGCTTAGGTGCCTTCTTCTCTGTATCCGAGTTCCAGCAACGTCTGCTGGTCCTTGGTAGTGCTTTCTAGCACAGGTACCTCCTGCTTAGTAAGCAGGTTCCAGCACCGTCAGCTGGTCCTCGGTAGTGCTATTGGCTCTTGTTCCTTCTGCTGCCCCTCTGGGTTCCAGCACCATCAGCTGGTCCTCGCTAGCTCCATTGGCTCTTGCAGCTGCTGCTACCCATCCGGGTTCCAGCACCGTCAGCTGGTTCTCGGCAGTGCCTTTGGCTTAGGTGCCTCCTTCTCTGTATCCGAGTTCCAGCAACGTCTGCTGGTCCTTGGTAGTGCTTTCTAGCACAGGTACCTCCTGCTTAGTAACCAGGTTCCAGCTTGTTCCTTCTGCTGCCCCTCCAGGTACCAGCACCGTCAGCTGGTCCTCGGTAGAGCCATTGGCTCTTGTTCCTTCTGCTACCCATCCAGGTTCCAATACCGTCAGATGGTTCTTGGCAGTTCCTCAGCCTTCTTGTACCTTCTGCTACATTTCCAAGTTCAAGCTTTTGAAAATGGTTTTTGGTTATCACTCTGGATCTCCCTGACAACGACCCTGAAGACGACGACACTGAAGAGCACCCCGAAGAAGGCGACGACCACGAAAACGATTACCCTGAAGATGATGACCCGGAAGACAACCCCGAAGAAGACCAAAAAAATGACCCTGAAGAAGATGTCCAAGAGGACAAAGAACATGAAGACAACCACCAAGATACAGAACAACAAGACACAGAAGACCAAGAAGCAGAAGAACAAAAATCAGAAGAACATTAAGCATAAGACTAAAAATCAGAGCAAACAATATTATCTAAATTATAAGCAGAAGAAGACTAAGCAGTGTATGGGGGTGAGTCCGTTCCTCCTCGTGGTGCCCCTGGAAAATGCCTGCTGCTGCAGGCCAAACTGAATGCAGACAAATCCTGTTGTAAATCTTTTGTGACAGGCAGAACGGAAGGTGTAATCTTCAAACTTTTATAGATAACTACAGGAATGATTGTCACAAATAAGAATATGATGAAGAAGAAGAATAGGAAGAAGATGAAGAAGTAGAATATGAAGAAGAATAATAGTTGAATAAGAAGAATATGAAGAACGTAAAAGAAAAGAATAATAGGAAGAAGGTGAAGAAGAAGAAGATGAATAAGGTGAAGAAGAAGTTGATGAAAAAGGCACTGCTGCTAAGGATCATGAAGGAGAAAGTGTGGGAGAAGTAAAAAAGAAGGTGAAGAGCATGGAAGTAGTGAAACATACATATCTGACAAAATATAAAAAAGGTTAAAATAGTCAATATCTTTGTAACTCCGAACGTCTTTAAAAAAAATTTTTATTCCTGCTATTCCATTTGATTGGGCTAAACCTCTATGCCTTTAATATCTCCACCACCTCCCCCAATACATTCTACATTATTATTAATTGTTTTTCTTCATGTAGAATTAACCTACAAGGAAAGAAAGGGTTTTCTTTAATTCCGATATTTCTGTCCCATTGACTTGCATTGGTTTCCGGTATCGGAATCGGTGATATCCGATACTTTTGGGTATCGGTCCGATCCGATCCGATATTTCACGATATCGGATGGTATCACTCAACACTAATCGTGAGATTTTGAGTGCAAATCTCCTTTCATCAGCAAGGGCATTGAAGATGAAACGTGGATGGGTTTTTCAGCATGATAATGATCCCAAGCACTCCACTAGGGCAACGAAGGAGTGGCTTCATAAGAAGCATATGAAGGTCCTGGAGTTGCCTAGCCAGTCACCAGATCTCAACCCCATAGAAAACTTTTTGAGGGATTTGAAAGTCAGGTTTGCCCAGTGACAGGCCCAAAACATCACTGCTCTATAGGACATATGCATGGAGTAATGGGCCAACATACCACCAACTGTCATTGCCAAAAAAGGATATATAACAAAATTTTGAGATGAACTTCTGTTAATGACTAGTGATGAGCGAGCACACTCGTCACTACTCGGTGCTCACCTGAGCATCGCAGTTCTCGCAATGCTCAGAGCTTGCTGAGTATTTCTGGGGTTGCTCGGTGGGAACTCGGGTCCCCGCCCTGCATGTTTGGCACTCTTTAGAGAGCCAAATAACATGCAGGGAATGTCTGACACACACTGTAATGCTGCAGCCATGTTGGTTGTGGCATTACAGTGATTGGCTGGCCCCACAGCGTCATCAGGTCTATATCAGACCGTCAGCTCCGGAATCAAGCAGTGTAGGGAGAGTTTCTGCTGAGCTAGGGAGAGATTTGTTTGCTTTGTAGCTAGTGTGGTTTATACCACATATAATGCATATCTATAACAATAAATGCCCTAAGCAACTTCCGGTTGTAACAACTTCCGTCCAGTTGTAACCGGTGACGTCACCGCACACCTCTTTCCATGTTAACCCTCAACACACGCACTCCTCTCACCTTTCACCATCTCCACTCACTCTTTCACTCCACATACGATCCTTTCTCTCACTCCGTCTGTCATACTCACGCCGTCATCGCTGCTGATCCACGATCCCCGACATCTTCTTCCGCCGGCGCCATCCTGGATCCAAACGTCCTCCACGCCGGCGACATGTTCTTGCGGCGACGCCATTTTGGATCGGCGAAATCCCGCGATAGTCAAGATGGCGTCGCCGCAAGAACATGTCGCCGGCGAGGACGACGTCGGGATCCAAAATGGCGTCGGCGAAAACTTGCGAGATTTCGCCGACGCCATTTTGGATCCCGATGTCATCCACGCCGGCGACATGTTCTTCCGGCGACGCCATCTTGACTATCGCGGGATTTCACGATACTCAAGATGGCGTCGCCGCTAGAACATGTCGCCGGCGTGGACAACGTCTGGATCCAGGATGGCGCCGGCGGAAGAAGATGTCGGGGATCGTGGAGCAGCGGCGATGACGGCGTGAGTATGAGAGACGGAGTGAGAGAAGGGGTCGTATGTGGAGTGAAAGAGTGAGTGGAGATGGTGAAAGGTGAGAGGAGTGTGTGTATTGAGGGTTAACATGGCAAGAGGTGTGATGCTATCGCATCCTCGCGATGCGATAGCATCGGGCCATAATCTAGTATGACATATTTATATAATACATATATACAGTATATATCCATCTCAACTAACAGTCTTTCTGAAGACTAATAGCTGCATAGATATCAGGGTTAGGCAGGTAGGCAGAGAACATCATTTTTTTGCTCCATTTACTTGTTGGCACTGCAGAATACAGCCAGATCCTTTCCATATTACATCGGTAAAAAAACAGATATTTTAAATTGGTTTTGTCCGCCACACGCATTGCATATCAATGCGGTCAAAATTGTGCCATTTCAGGCATCAATTTAAATTTTGTTGCAGTGTCTTAGGCAAGTTATTGACACCAGTCTGCTTAAAAAAAATAGTTACCTACAGGCCAGATATTTTACACTGGGGTTTTTCCGCCACACGGATCACATATTGTTGCAGTCAAAATTGTGCCATTTCAGGTCTCAATTTAAATTTTGTTGCAGTGTGTTAGGCAAGTTATTGACACGAGTTTGCTAAAAAAAAACAACCGTTACCTACAGGCCAGATATTTTAATCTGAGGTTTGTCGACCACATGGATCGCATATTAGTGCAGTCAAACTTATGCCATTTCAGGCCTCAATTTAAATTTTGTTAAAGTGACTTAGGCAAGTTATTGACACCAGTTTGCTGAAAAAAAATAGTTACCTACAGGCCAGATATTTGAAACGGGGGTTTGTCTGCCACACAAATCGCATATTAGTGCAGTCAAAATTGTGCCATTTCAGGCATCAATTTAAATTTTGTTGCAGTGTCTTAGGCAAGTTATTGATACCAGTTTGCTGAAAAAAATAGTTACATACAGGCTAGATATTTACACCGGGGTTTGTCCGGCACAAGGATCGCATATTAGTGCAGTCAAAATTGTGTCATTTCAGGCCTCAATTTAAATTTTGTTGCAGTGTCTTAGGCAAGTTATTGACACCAGTTTGAAAAGTTACCTACAGGCCAGATATTTGAAACTGGGGTTTTGTCCACCACACGGATCACATATCGATGTGGTCAAAATTGTGTCATTTCAGGCATCAATTTAAATTTTATTGCATTTTCTTAGGCAAGTTATTGACACCAGTTTGCTGAAAAAAGAATAGTTACCTAAAGGCCAGAAATTTAGCGATTTGAAGAGAATGTTGAAAATATTTTACTTCATTTAACCCCTTCCCGACATCCGACGGTATATCCCGTCCATGGGACCTGGGCCCCTATGCCCATGGACGGGATAGTACGTCGGGCGCGATCAGCGGCGCCCACGTGGTGAGCGCCGCTGATCGCGGCCGGGTGTCAGCTGATTATCACAGCTGACAACCCGGCACAATGTGTCAGGGGCGGTCACGGACCGCCCCAGACAGGTTAACCCCTTGCACACCGCGATCAAACATGATCACGGTGTACCGGGAGTTAAAGGGAAGCATCGGCAGGGAGGGGGCTCCCTCCGTGCTTCCCTGAGCCCCCCACGGCAGCGCAATGTGCAGCGCTGCTGCGGGGGACTCCTTTCCTCCAGGCCCCCGAATCCAAGATGGCGACGGGGGCCTTCGGGGGCCTGAGGAAGCTGGCTTCCTCAGTGCCTGCAAAGCGCAGGCATGAGGAAGCCTTCTGCAGTGCCTGTGTCAGATCGCTGATCTGTCACAGTGATCTGTGATGTGACAGATCAGCGATCTGTCACAGGACAGTGATGTCCCACCTGGGACTATTTAATAAAGTAAAAAAAAAAATAAAAAAAAGTGTAAAAATAATTTTAAAAAAATCGCCAAATAAATTAGAAAAAAAAAAAAATATTCCCCCAATAAATCCATTTTTTGGAAATAATAAAAAAAAAAACAATAAAAGTACACATATTAGGTATCGCCGCGTCCGTAACGACCCGCCCTATAAAACTGTCCCATTAGTTAACCCTTTTAGCGAACCCCTTAAAAAATAAAAATAAAAAACGAAGCAAAAAATAATGATTTATTATCATACCGCCAAACAAAAAGTGCAATAACGCGCGATCAAAAAGACGCATATAAATATCCATGGTACCGCTGAAAACGTCATCTTGTCCCGCAAAAAACGAGCCATGACACAGCATCATCAGCAAAAAAATAAAAAAGTTATACCTCGCAGAATAAAGCGATGCAAAAATAATTATTTTTTATATAAAATAGTTTTCATTGCATAAAACTGACAAAAACATAAAAAAATGACCTAAATGAGGTATCGCTGTAACCGTACTGACCCGAAGAATAAAACCGCTTTATCAATTTTACCGCATGCGGAACGGTGTAAACGCACTCCCCCAAAAGAAATTCATGAAACGCTGGTTTTTGTTCATTCTGCGTCCCAAAAATAGGAATAAAAAGCGATCAAAAAATGTCACGTGCCCGAAAATGGTACCAATAAAAACGTCAACTCGTCCCGCAAAAAATAAGACCTCACATGACTCTGTGGGTCAAAATACGGAAAAATTATAGCTCTCAAAATGTGGTGATGCAAAAACTATTTTTACAATAAAAAGCGTCTTTTAGCGTGCGACAGCCGCCAAACATAAAAACCGCCATAAATAGTAAATCAAACCCCCCCGTTATCATCCCCTTAGGTAGGGAAAAATAATAAATTAAAAAAAAAGTATTTATCTCCATTTTCCCATTAGGGTAAGGCTGTGTGCACACGCTGCGGATTAGGTGCGGATTCATCCGCGCGGATTTTGTAAAATCCGCAGGTGAAACCGCAGGTCAAAAGACCTGCGGTTTTACCTGCGGATTGCTCTGCGGTTTTGTCCTGCGGTTTTTCATCTCCTCAATAGAGGAGATGGCAAACCGCAGGAGAATCCGCAGAAAGAATTGACATGTCAATTCTTTCTGCGGATTGAAAACCGCAGATAATCCGCGCGGAAAATTCCGCACCGTCTGCACTGCGGTTTTTGATTCCCATAGGGAATCATGGTACTGTAAACCAAAACCGCTGCGGAACCGCAGAAAATCCGCAGCATGTGCACACAGCCTTAGGGTTAGGGCTAGGGTTAGGGCTAGGGTTAGGGTTAGGGCTAGGGTTAGGGCTAGGGTTAGGGATAGGATTAGGGCTAGGGTTAGGGCTCAGATTAGGGTTAGGGGTGTGTTGGGGTTAGGGTTGGAGTTATAATTGGGGGTTTCCACTGTTTGGGCACATCAGGGGCTCTCCAAATGCAACATGGCGTCTGATCTCAATTCCAGCCAATTCTGAGTTGAAAAAGTCAAATGGTGCTCCTTCCCTTCCAAGCTCTGCCATGTGCCCAAACAGTGTTTTACCCCCACATGTAGAGTATCAGCCTACTCAGGACAAATTGCAAAACAATTTTTGGGGTCCAATTTCTCCTGTTACCCTTAGGAAAATAAAAAATTGGGGGCAAAAATATCATTTTTGTGGAAAAAAATTATTTTTTTATTTTCACGTCCGAGTGTTATAAACTTCTGTGAAGCACTTGGGGGTTCACAGTGCTCACCACACATCTAGATAAGTTCCGTGGGGGTCTAGTGTCCAAAATGGGGTCACTTGTGGGGAGTTTCAATAGTTTAGGTACATCAGGGGCTCTCCAAACGCACATGACACCCGCAGACCATTCCATCAAAGTCTGCATTCCAAAACGTCACTGCTTCCCTTCCGAGCCCCGACGTGTGTCCATACAGTAGTTTTCTCCCACATATGGGGTGTCAGCGTACTCAGGCCAAATTGGACAACAAATTTGGGGGTCCAATTTCTCCTGTTACCCTTGGGAAAATGAAAAAATTGGGGACTAATTGATCATGTTTCTGGAAAAAATACGATTTTTTTATTTTCATGCCCTGGCATTATAAACTTCAGTGAAGCCCTTGGGGGTTCAAAGTGCTCACCTCACATCTAGATAAGTTCCTTAGTGGGTCTAGTTTTCAAAATGGGGTCATTTGTGGGGGGTTTCCACTGTTTAGGTACATTAGGGGCTCTCCAAAGGTAACATGACACCCGCAGACCATTCCATCAAAGTCTGCATTCCAAAACGTCACTACTTCCCTTCCGAGCCCCGACGTGTGCCCATACAGTAGTTTTCTCCCACATATGGGGTATCAGCATACTCAGGACAAATTGGACAACAACTTTTGGGGTCCAATTTCTCCTGGTACCCTTGAGAAAATAAAAAAATGGTGACTAAAAGATCATGTTTGTGGAAAAAATAAGAATTTTTTATTTTCACGCCCGGGCGTTATAAACTTCTGTGAAGCACTGTTGGGTTTAAAGTGCTCACCACACATCTAGATAAGTTCCTTGGGGGGTCTAGGTTACGAAATGGTGTCATTTGTGGGGGGTTTCCACTGTTTAGGTACATTAGGGGCTCTCCAAAGGCAACATGACACCCGCAGACCATTCCATCAAAGTCTGCATTCCAAAACGTCACTACTTCCCTTCCGAGCACCGACGTGTGCCCATACAGTAGTTTTCTCCCACATATGGGGTATAAGCATACTCAGGACAAATTGGACAACAACTTTTGGGGTCCAATTTCTCCTGTTACCCTTGGGAAAATAAAAAAATGGTGACTAAAAGATCATGTTTGTGGAAAAAATACGAATTATTTATTTTCATGCCCGGGCATTATAAACTTCTGTGAAGCACTGGGGGGGTCAAAGTGCTCACCACACATCCAGATAAGTTCCTTAGGGGGTCTAGTTTCTAAAATGGTGTCATTTGTGGGGGGTTTCCACTGTTTTGGTACATCAGGAGTTTTCCAAACGCGACATGGTGTCCGATCTCAATTCCAGCCAAAAACGTCAAATGGCACTGCTTCCCTTCCGAGCTCTGCCATGCGCCCAAATAGTGGTTTACCCCCACATGTGGGGTATCAGCGTACTCAGGACAAATTGCACAATAACTTTTACGGTCCTGTTACCCTTGGAAAAATAAGAATTGAGGGTGAAAAGATCATTTTTTTGGAAAAAATATGATTTTTTAATTGTATGGCTTTATGTTATAAACTTCTGTGAAGCCCATGGGAGTTCAAAGTTCTCACCACACATCTAGATAAGTTCCTTAGGGGGTCTAGTTTCCAAAATGGTGTCATTTGTGGGGGATTTCCACTGTTTTGGTACATCAGGGGTTTTCCAAACGCGACATGGTGTCCGATCTCAATTCCAGCCAAAAACGTCAAATGGCGCTGCTTCCCTTCCGAGCTCTGCCATGCGCCCAAATAGTGGTTTACCCCCACGTGTGGGGTATCAGCGTACTCAGGACAAATTGCACAATAACTTTTACGGTCCTGATACCCTTGGAAAAATAAGAATTGAGGGTGAAAAGATCATTTTTGTGGAAAAAATATGATTTTTTAATTGTATGGCTTTATGTTATAAACTTCTGTGAAGCCCATGGGGGTTCAAAGTTCTCACCACACATCTAGATAAGTTCCTTAGGGGGTCTAGTTTCCAAAATGGTGTCATTTGTGGGGGGTTTCCACTGTTTTGGTACATCAGGGGTTTTCCAAACGCGACATGGTGTCCGATCTCAATTCCAGCCAAAAACGTCAAATGGCACTGCTTCCCTTCCGAGCTCTGCCATGCGCCCAAATAGTAGTTTATCCCCACATGTGGGGTATCAGCGTACTCAGGACAAATTGCACAATAACTTTTAGGGTCCTGTTACCCTTGGGAAAATAAAAATTTGGGTGAAAAGATCATTTTTGTGGAAAAAATATGATTTTTTAATTGTACCGCTGTACGTTATAAACTTCTGTAAAGCCCTTGTGGGTTCAAAGTTCTCACCACATATCTAGATAAGTTCCTTGGGGGGTCTAGTTTCCAAAATGGGGTCACTTGTAGGGGGTTTCCACTGTTTAGGTACATCAGGGACTCTCCAAATGTGACATGGCGTCCAATCTGAATTCCAGCCAATTTTGCATTGAAAAAGTCAAACGGCGCTCCTTCCATTCTGAGCTCTGCCATGCACCGAAACAGTGGTTCCCCCCCACATATCAGGTATCTGCGTACTCAGGACAAATTGCACAATAACTTTTGCAGTCCAATTTCTCCTGTTACCCTTGGTAAAATAAAAAAAATTGAACCTGAAGTATTTTTTTTATGAAAAAAAGTTAGATGTTCATTTTTTTTTAAATATTCAAAAAAATTCCTGTGACGCACCTAAAGGGTTAATAAACTTCTTGAATGTGGTTTTGAACACTTTAAGGGGTGCAGTATTTAGAATGGTGTCACTTTTGGGTATTTTCTATCATATAGACCCCTCAAAGTGGCTTCAAATGTGATGTGGTCCTAAAAATAAAATGGTGTTGTAAAAATGAGAAATCGCTGGTCAACTTTGAACCCTTATAACTTCCTAACAAAAAAAAATTTTGGTTCCAAAATTGTGCTGATGTAAAGTAAACATGTGGGAAATGTTAGATATCAATTTTTTTATGTGCCGTATCTCTGTGATTTAAGGGCATAAAAATTCAAAGTTGGAAAATTGCGAAATTTTCAAAATTTTCGCCAAATTTCCGTTTTTCTCACAAATAAACGCAAGTTATTTGAATGAAATTTTACCACTAACATGAAGTACAATATGTCACGAGAAAACAATGTCAGAATCACCAGGATCCATGGAAGCTTTCCAGAGTTATGACCTCATAAAGGTACAGCGGTCAGAATTGTAAAAATTGGCCCGGTCATGAACGTGCAAACCACCCTTGGGGGTGAAGGGGCTAAAATGGGCAAAGAGCATAGCAAGGGAAGGCGAAGTGAATGTGATGGTGATGGTGTATACATAGGATGAGGCCATGGGCAAGCTGAAATTGTGCCACAACAAACACCCACATCTTCTCGCCCAACCTTCCTGTCCCAATTACTAGGGAACCTCAGCAGCACACCACTAGTGAACCCAGAGCAGGATCAAAAGGTTGTTGATTGAATCGTGGATAAAGCTTCCAGTCACTTTGTCATCACCACCACCACCACCCAGTCTTCCACAAGGTCAACTCTGAGTAGCCATGAGTCTGGACCGCATATGCCTCACCCTGATCCTCCTTTCTCCCACCATGTCGAGTGCCCGGAGACAACTGATCCCACACTTGGACACTCTGAAGAGCTGTTCACTTTTCTATTTATAGATTTGGGCCTCTTGCCTGGTCCACTTGAAGCGGGGCAAGAGGAGATCGCATATAGCGATGGCCAAATATTTGAACAGCCACGGTCACATGAAGGCGAAAGTGGGAACGTGTCACAAGAGGTGGACGATGATGAGACACAATTGCCAGAAAGTCAGGAGGAGGACCAGGGTGTGGAAGTGGAGGACGAGGTGGTGGATTATATAGTAACTGACCCAAGATGGCAGGAGGACATGCAGAGCGAGGACAGCAGCACACAGGGGGAGGGAGGCATAGCACACCAACAGGCAGGAAGAAGCAGTGTGGTGGCCACAGACAGAGGGCGGGCAACCATTTCTCGTAACACTAATACAACGGAAGGTGCCAGTCCAACTTTTAGGTCTTCCCGAGTCTGATTGTTTTTTAAAGACTCTGTCGATAACCCCAAAAAGGCCATTTTCACCACCTGCCAGGCCAGCATCAGCAAAGGTAGCAAAACAAATAGACTGACCACCACCAGTATGATCAGGCACTAGCATGATTAGGCACATGGCAGAAAAGCATCCGACTTTGTGGGTCGAACCCCAGGGTCCAGGAAAAGTGTCTGCGAGTGACACTGCTGCTTCTTCTGCTGTTGTGCATGTAAGCCAATCCCCTGTCTATGGTGCATACAAAGATGCCTTCTGCCCTGTACCTGTCATTGCACACACTCAACTAGCACCATCAGCAAGCACATCCACGTCCTTGCCCCAGCGCAGCATTCAGTTGTCCATACCCCAGTCTTTGGTACGCAAGCGCAAATATGCAGCCAACCCCCACAGGCCACACTACTATATTCACACATTTCTCGTCTGCTTGCACTCGAAATGTTGCCTTTTAGGCTCATGGAGATGGAAGCTTTCCGAAACCTGATGGCTTCCGCCATCCCTCGGTACTCAGTCCTCAGCCTCTACTATTTCTTCCAGTGTGCCGTCCCCGCATTACACAAGCATGTGTCCCACAACATTAGCCATGCCCTCAAAACTGCAGTTACAGGTAAAGTCCACCTAATCGTGGACACGTGGACAAGTGCTTGTGGGCAGGGATGGTACATCTCGCTGACGGCACACTGGGTTATTATAGTGGAAGCCGGGAGCCAGTCGGACCTTGGGATGGAGCACGTCCTCCCAATGCCGGGGATTGCGCGCCCTACGTTAATATCAGGATTGGCCTCACAGTCTGCAGCTCCTGCACCTAAGCCTCCTCCTCTTCAAACTCCATCTCCAAAATGACCACATCAGTCACAAGCTGGAAGCACTGCAGCACTGCCTCAGCCAAGCGGCAACAGGCTGTGCTGAAGCTATCATGCTTAGATGACAAAGCACACAATGCTGTAGAGTTGTGGACAGCTCTGAAAGAGGAGGCAGATCTGTGGCTGACACCGCTGACTGTTATGATTGAGTCACCGTAGGAGGCAAAAACAGAAATGCTAGCTAAGTCCAGAAAACCAGAGAGGTTGGCAACTATCGGATTGCAGACCCCTGAACCTATCAACACAACTAGCAGTAGCCGTGGGGGGTTCCTACGATGCCCTAGACCCCTCGATCACAGCCGGAGAATTAAATAGCCTAAAGACAGAAAGGGAAATCTAAACTGCCCCAGAGCAGACCCCAAAGCAAAAGGCAGCCCCCCACATATAATGACGGTGAAGCAAGAAGAAAGAACACAACACAGACAGAAAGATAGACTGAGCAAAGACGGGGCCCAAGCTAACTAGATAGGAAAGGACAGGAAGGTGTTGTGAGTTCATTTTCCCCTCCGTCACTGAGGCCTGGTGAACTCCCTATTCTAGTGAAGGAAGGTAGTGAGCCTGATTATCAGGCACCTGGGACTAATGAAGACGATTGGCTGAGTGGAGTCACTGACTGGATTTAAGGTAGCCTACGCCCTTTCTGCCCTGCGGGTGATTTCTTTGTGGACTCTTGGACACCTGTCTGATTCCTGCTCTCCTAAAGCTAAGTTTTCTGTTTTGCCTTTTTGCATCTAAGATTTGTTTTTGTTTTTCTTGCTTCTTGGATTCTGCCACTCCCTGCTGGAGTGTGCAGTGTTCCTAGAGCTCTGTCTTCTGAAAGTACCTGAGTGCTGATTTAGTTTTTGAAGCTTAGTTGCTTCAGGGCCATTTTTATATCCGCTTGTTGGCTTTTGTCTCTGATAGGGTTTTGGCAGATTGCAGACAGCAGCCTTCCTATCTGTTCCTATCTAGGTAGTTTTTGGGCCCCGGCTTTGCCCAGCCTGTCTTTCTGTCTGTGTAAGTGTTTTCATCTTGCTTCACCGTCATTATATGTGGGGGGCTGCCTATTGCTTTGGGGTCTGCTCTGGGGCAGTTAGATTTCCCCTTTCCTTCTTTAGGCCTATGTATCTTTCCGGCTGTGATCGAGGGGTCTAGGTCATCGTAGGAACCCCCCACGGCTACTGCTAGTTGTGTTGATAGGTTCAGGGGTCTGCAATCTGACAGTTGCCAACTTCTCTGGTTTTCAGGACTAGCTAGCATTTCTGTTTTTGCCTCCTACGGTGACTCAATCATAACAGAATCACCCGCCGAACCGCAGATCCTGGGGTACTCAATAGCAGGAAAGAATTGTGTTTAAAAAAAAAAAAAAAAAGGTGTGTGTATATTCTTTCCTCTATATCTCTGAGGCCGTAGGGGGAATTTTTTTTTTTCTCTCAATGGAGATAAAGCAAGTGTCTGATCGTGTGGAGCAGCTCGCTGCTGAAGTGCGAGGAATTTCTGCCTATCTTGCTCGTTCACATGCTGTTGAACCAAAGATCCCCACACCTGATGTATTTTTTGGGGATCGATCTAAATTTTTGAGTTTCAAAAATAATTGTAAATTATTTTTTGCTTTGAAGCCTAACTCGTCAGGGAGCCCCGCGCAGCAGGTTAAAATTGTCATCTCTTTGCTGCGCGGCGATCCCCAGGATTGGGCGTTTTCTTTGAATCCAGATGACCCTATTCTGACTAATGTGAACGCATTTTTTCAAGCCTTGGGGTTGCTGTACGACGAACCTAATGCTATTGATCAGGCTGAAAAGACCCTGTTAGCATTGAACCAGGGTCGAGAATCTGCAGAGTTGTACTGTCAAAAGTTCCGAAAGTGGGCGGTCCTTACTACCTGGAATGATAGTGCCTTGGCTGCTCTCTTTCGGAAGGGTTTGTCAAAAGCCGTAAAAGATACTATGGTGGGATTTCCTGTTCCCTCTGGTCTGGACGATTCTATGTCTTTAGCCATTCAGGTTGATCGGCGTTTACGTGAACGCAGGATTACACGAGAGGTGTTGCCACCGGTTGAACAGACGTCTGAACCTATGCAATGTGATAGAGTTTTGTCTAAGGCGCAATGTCAGGAATTCAGAAGGCGTAATAAGCTGTGTTTTTTCTGTGGAGATGCCTCACATGTTATTTCTGTTTGTCCTAAACGTGAGAAACGCTTTGCACACACGTTTTCTGTTGGTGGGGTTCAGCCTAAGTTTCTTTTGGCGATTACTCTGATCTGTTCCCTGTCCACATTTTCCGCCAAGGCTTTTGTGTATTCGGGATCAGCGCTAAACCTAATGGACTTGGCTTTTGCTAAACATTGTGGATTTCCGTTGACACCTCTGCAGACGCCTATCCCTTTGAGGGGGATTGATGCTACCCCTCTGGCTAAAAATAAACCTCAGTTATGGACCCAGTTGGTCATGCGGGTCGCCCCAGACCACCAAGAAAATTGCAGATTTTTGGTGTTGCATGGTCTGCATGATGCCGTTGTTCTGGGGTTTCCCTGGTTGCAGATTCATAATCCAGTTTTGGATTGGAAGTCTGCGTCTGTGGTGAGTTGGGGTTGCCGGTGTACCTTTAGTGAGGCTCCGGTTTTTTCCACCTCTCCTCAGTCGCATGAGGTTCCTGACTATTTGGCGGACTACTATGATGTATTTAGTGAGAATGAGTCTGCGTCCTTGCCTCCTCATAGGAGTTATGACTGTGCAATTGAACTAAACCCGGGGTGTAAATTTCCTAAGGGTCGGCTCTTCAATTTATCTGTACCCGAGCACGAGGCTATGCGGTCCTATATTAAGGAGGCGTTGGAGAAGGGTCATATTAGACCATCCTCTTCACCCTTAGGTGCCGGGTTTTTTTTTGTGGCCAAGAAGGATGGTTCTTTAAGGCCTTGTATTGATTATCGTGCCCTCAATAAAATTACTATTAAATATCAGTATCCGTTACCCCTGATTTCGGATCTATTCTCTAGAGTCAGAGGTGCTTGCTGGTTTACCAAGCTTGACCTCAGGGGGGCGTATAATCTTATATGCATTAAGCAGGGGGATGAATGGAAGACGGCGTTTAATACTCCGGAGGGACATTTTGAGTACCTGGTGATGCCTTTTGGGCTCACTAATGCCCCTTCTGTCTTCCAGTGCTTCATGAACGATATTTTCCGAGATTTTGTCGATAAATTTTTGATTATCTATCTGGATGATATTTTGATCTTCTCCAAGGATTGGGATTCTCATGTGGAACATATTCGGACTGTGTTCCGGATCTTGAGAGAGAATTCTCTGTATGTCAAAGGATCAAAATGCCTTTTTGGAGTACAGAGAATTTCTTTTTAGGGATTTATTTTGTCTCCGTCAACTATTGAAATGGACCCGGCCAAGGTACAGGCCATTTATGATTGGGTTCAGCCCACTTCTTTGAAGGCCCTCCAGAAGTTTTTGGGTTTTGCTAATTTTTATCGGAAATGTATAGCAAAATTTTCTAGTATTGCCAAACCATTGACTGACCTGACCAGGAAGGGTGCGGATGTGTTGAATTGGTCTCCGGAGGCGGTTGCTTCCTTTCAGGAGCTGAAGCGTAGATTTACCTCCGCCCCGGTTCTGCGGCAACCTGATGTCTCACTCCCGTTCCAGGTAGAGGTGGATGCTTCTGAGATTGGTGCAGGAGTGGTGTTGTCCCAAAAGGATCCGGTAACATCTAAAATGAATCCCTGTGCTTTCTTTTCCCGAAAGTTCTCTTCATCTGAACGTAACTATGATGTGGGGAATCGGGAACTGTTGGCCATGAAATGGGCATTTGAGGAGTGGAGACATTGGTTGGAGGGAGCCAAACATCAAGTTGTGGTCCTCACTGACCACAAAAATTTGATTTACCTAGAGTCGGCTAAACGCTTGAACCCTAGACAGGCTAGGTGGGCCTTGTTTTTTACACGTTTTGATTTTGTGGTCTCTTTCCTTCCTGACGCCCTCTCTAGGAGTTTCTTTGCTGATTCTCCTGTGGTGACCAAGCCTGCCACCATCTTAGGCGAATGGGTAGTTCTTTCTGCCATCGCGCCCGATTTGAGACTTGCTCTGCAAGAGTTCCAGGAGGACAAACCTGAGCATTGCCCCAGTGGAAAGTTGTATGTTCCTGACCAGTGGAAGAAGAGAGTGATGTCTGAAGTTCATTGCTCTGCATTGGCTGGTCATCCAGGTATTTTTGGTACTAGAGATCTGGTGAGTCGCTCTTTTTGGTGGCCCACCTTGTCTCATGATGTCAGGAATTTTGTGCAGTCCTGTGGGACTTGCTCCCGGTCTAAATCTTGTTTTCGCTCTAGTGGGTTGTTGATGCCTTTGCCGGTCCCCAGGAGGCCATGGAGAAATCACCCGCAGGGCAGAAGGGCGTCGGCAGCCTTATATCCAGTCCGTGACTCCACTCAGCCAGTCATCATCATTAGTCTCAGGTGCCTGATAATCAGGCTCATTACCTTCCTTTACCAGAATAGGGAGTTCACCAGACCTCAGTGACGAAGGGGAAAATGAACTCACAACAGCTGACCCTACTGCCAGACATAATCCTGTGTGACAATGGCCGGAACCTGGTGACAGCTCTGAAATGAGGTGAGCTCACACACGTACCATGCCTGGCCCATGTGATTAAGCTCATGTTTCAATGGTTTCTCAAAACCTACCCGGAGTCTCTGCTGCCCTTGCGTTTGCAGCTTCTGGCTCATCGACTGTTGTGTGAAGACCCCACACCATGGAATTCTACACTGCAGATGTTGGAAATGATTTGTGACCAGAAGAGGGTAATTGTTGACTACCAGCATCAACAAAGCCATTTTTATTCAGTTCAGACTCCACACATAAGACCTCAGGAGTGGACATGAATGTCAGACATATGTAGCATCCTCCAAAACTTTGAGGACTCCACCAAGATGGTGAGCGGCGATGACACCATAATTAGCGTCACCATCCCACTTCTCTGTGTTCTGAAATGCCCTCTGTTCACAATCAAAGAGGATGCATTGCAGGCAGAGCACGATGAGATGGAGCAAGGAACCATATTGGGTGATTACACACAGCTCAGACTCATCTCATCCCAATGTGGATTGGGTGACAATGAGGAAGAGTAGGAGGAGGAAGAACAGGAGGTAGTTTTATGTGCTATAGATGATACTATAAGCTCAACTGTCATGCCATCTGTTCAACGTGGATGGCCTGAGGACAGGGAGGAGGAGGAGAGCACTGTCAGTCGTCCTCTTGGTGAGGACAAGGAATTCTTGCCTATTAGAAGTCTGGCATGCATGGCTGAGTTTATGTTATGCTGCCATTCCTGTGACCCTCGCATTTTCATAATTTTGGGTGACAGTCATTACTGGCTAGTGACACTTCTAGATTAGTGATGATCGAGCACTAAAATGCTCAGGTGCTCATTGCTTGGGTCAAGCAAATTGGATTACTCGAGTACTCGACAGAACAACGAGCCCAATGTAAGTCTATGGGAGGCCCGAGCATTTTTATCACAACCCCCCGGGGGTTCTTTTAAGGTCTAAAAATGTAGAAGATGATGGAAACATTGTTCAAATGACACAGGAACATCATGGGGGTCGCCTCTGGAAGCATTCCTAGTTCACAGCTTTAAACAATGTTGTCAGAGTTTCTCGCCATTTTTATAGGTGCACCAAAAAACACACAAACATAACCAAAACGGATTTTGCTGGGAAATATATTAAGGTACATCCTTTCCTGGTTAATGACTTGTATATAAGGCTAATTAATTACCCCCACACCAAAATGTTCCTCTACCACTTGGGCTATGTTCAGACGCAGCATTTTTTAAGCGTTTTTCAACTTCAACATTGCTTTCAGCCAAAACAAATGCATTCATTGGGAAATGTCATTGTAACATTTACCAACCCTAGCTGGCCATGTGGTGTGTGACACATAAGCAGACATATCTTGTTTAATTTATGAAGGAGGGACTCTTAAAGTCACAAAGCCTATTTTTGCAGGGCCATGAGGCAGCATTAATCTGCTTAAAGGGCCATTATTAAACAGTGGGTCTCCTAAACTGTTATAGTCTATGCAGTGAGTGGATGGGCTGCCAAGAATTACAATGCACCCCAATACCCCTTTCACGAGATGTCCAGGATGGCTTCCATAAAAAATTTAGCATTGAATGCAAGGCCTGCCCTGCTACCAAGTCATATGCACCCTAATAAACCTTTGAACCCACATACTGGATGGGAAAAGGAAAGTCTACTTCACATTATTCATTTTTTACTCCCATTCTGTTTTCTTATGGATTGACTGCTAGGCCTGCCCTGCTACCAATTCATATGCACCCCAATGAGCCTTTGAACCCACATATTGGATGGGCACAGGACAATCAACTAGACATTATAAATTTTGTACTCCCATTCTGTTTTCTTATGCATTGACAGCCATGCCTGCCCTGCTGCCAAGTCATATGCACCCCAATAAGCCTTTGAACCCAGGAACTGGATGGGCATAGGAAAATCCACTTCACATTATTCATTTTGTACTCCCATTCTGTTTTCTTATGCATTGACTGCAAGGCCTGCCCTGCGACCAAGTCATATGCACCCCAATAACCCCAATCCCCCTTGGAAGAAACATGGAGGAGGGCCTCTTAACAAAAAATGTCCCATTAAAAAGGAGCGGGTCTCCTAGTCTTGTAATGCCCATATATTAAGTGTGTTGGCTGGCAACATATTCTCCTGTGGGGTACACGTCAACTTTTTCCATAACAAGTATTTTACGCCAAGCAAAACCACCCACCCTTGTTCATGTGATGACTTCTGAAGTGGATCCTCTGGGTCGTAAGACCAACCCACCCCAGGCGAGCTGACCTAGTGCGGACCACCCCCTATACAGGGAGCATCGGGGCAGGCCCAGTGGAATAAAGTACCATGACTGCTGGAACCAGGTGGCCGGCTCGAAGGAGGCACAAGAGACTGTTTAGCAGGGTGAAGATGGGGGCATGAAGGGTACAGGAATATGTAAAGCTTGTACTCAGGGCACGTTGGATACGGAAGTGCGTATAGTGTGTTCACTGGCACACGCAGGGTTCAGGATGGTGCAGGACGCATACTGGGAAGCATGCCTGGGTACAAGACAGAGCAGAGCATATGCTGGGAAGCATGTCTAGGTACAAGACAGAGCATAGCGCATGCTGGGAAGCATGCCAGAGTACAAGGTAGTGGACCTGAGTACAGAGAGCCACGATGCAGGCACCTAGAAGATCCTCCTGGACCATAGAGACACCAGAGTCAGTGCGGGCGCAGTCAGAGCTGCGGGTTGTGCGCAAGCGTGCCCAATGGGACCTTGTACTGGGCGTCCAACCGCAGAGTCAATAGCGTGTGGCACACACGTGCACCCTACGGGACCTCAGCGCCGGACGTGAGACCAGAAGTGAAGAAGTCGGGCAGCATGCACAGCTGTGGAGGTACACGGTGAGAGCGGCATAACAGATCGGGATTCGACACTGGCTGTAGCAGCACGGAACACGTTAACCCAGTTAATCTAGTGGGGGTGGATGATGAGACGTGAAGGAAGGCCTATTTTAAATCTATGCCAAATTTAAACGAGCCAGTCTCCTAGACTTGGAATGCCCATACACTAAGTGTATGGGCTGGCAAACATTTCCCCCTGGGGGTAGATATCAACATAGTGTGGTCTTTTTTGGGGGGGCATCATAAACACCTTGCAAAACTGTAACGTGGTTTCATACACAGTTGCTGCTGGGAAGGTGCAGGTTTTTAGTAAAAATATGGCGGATGAATCATTGGATGAAGTGATCTGGAAAAGGGGCATGGTGATGACAGGAATGTGAAAGTACATTATTAATAACAGCAGTGGCTATGGGAGGTATGACATCCAGGATACAGCCAACAATGATTTGTCGTTTAGCCACCATCAATTTACCAAAATCAGTTTCATGCCCGTCAGAAGATTGGTGTACCAGATGTGCGTGTGAGACTTTCTCTAAGAAATGCCCATCCCAAATATGTTGCCAAAGACGTACATTTGTATAAAGTGCAAAGTGAACATGTTCGTGAGATGCTGAATTATACAAAGCAGATCAGTGTCAGAGGAAAACCAAACAAACTGATGGATGCTCATGAAAAATAAGTTTAAAGAGGAGTGCACCATCCGTAACTATAAACACACCCATGTCACAAGCTTCTTCATCTTCACCCATACATATTACCAATAATATACCAGTGTGACAGTCTAAAATTAATTGTCCGAGTATAACCAACATTGTTAAAGGAATGCCACAAAACCTATATAACCCCGACCCTTTGTAAAAACTGATTTCCTCTTTGCAACATATGGATGATGATGGTATTGATGATGACTTAGAAAATTTCCACATCCACACCAAGATGATGAAGATCACAACTGCAAAAAATGTTCAAAAAAGGCAATGAATGTCTGGAAAATCATTTTCTCTAGGGCAAAATTTACCTCTTACTAAAGTGGTACCGAATGAGGCTTTCACAGCTCTCAGGTGTACTCAGCGTGAGGTGCTTGAAAGATGATATATTCTGATTTGTCCATGTTCACTTTTTGAAAGTGAGCAGAAAAGAAGGATGATTAGGCGGGAAGATGTGTGATTTTGGTCAGTAAGGAGGTGATGTCACGTACAGATAGGTAGATCTGCATGTCATTGGCGTCGTGATGATATTGCAAACCATGCCATTACATCATCTGGCCCAGGCCGACGGTGTAGATGAAGAAGAGTAGGTGTCCTAGAACAGGGCCTTGGAGAACAGGTGAGGAGAGGAGGTGGTGTGGTAGAGGGAGACAATGAATGTACCCCTACCAGTCTTTTTGATTTTTAAAGACTCTGCTGATAACCCCAAAAAGGACATTTGCACCACCTGCCATGGCCACATCAGCAGGGGTAGTAAAACTACCAGTCTTACCACCACCAGCATGATCGGGCACATGGCAGCAAAGCAACAGACTTTGTTGGTTGAACACCAGGCTCCATGAACAGTGTCTGCGGGTAATACCACTGCTTCTTCCACTGTTGTGCGTGCAAGCCAATCCCCTGTCTACAGTGCATGCGAAGATACCTCCTTCCCTGCTCCTGCCGTTGACCACAGTCAAATAGCACCATCATCAAACACGTCCACGTTCTTATCACAGCACAGCCTTCAGTTGGCCATACCCCAGTCATTGGGCCATAAGAAGAAAGACGCAGCCAACGCCCCACATGCCACAGTACTAAATTAACAAATTTCTCGTCTGCTTGCGCTCAAAATGTTGCATTTTAGGCTCGTGGGAAACAGATGCTTTCCACAACCTGATGACGGTGACCGTAACAAGGTACTCGATCCCCACCCGACGCTATTTCTCCCAGTCTGCCGTCATGACATTAGTCAACATTACAAGGGCCATCAACAATGCTGGTACAGGGAAATTGCACCTAACCTCAGACCCGTGGACAAGTGCTTGTGGGCAGGGATGGTACATCTTGCTGACTGCACACTGGGTTTGCGTGGAAGAAGTCATGAGCCAGTCGGACATTGGGAGACCATGTCACAGATGTATGGAGGAGACATGTTGTGGAAGGCTTTGTAGGTCATATATAGGGTTTTGAACAGTAGCATATGGGCAATAGGAAGGCAGTGAAGGGCATGGCAGATAGGAGAGGGGCAGTTGGATTACTCTGGCAGCAGAGTTTTGGATAGATTTGAGTGGGGCAAGGGTACTAGGGGGAGGCTAGAGTGTATAAGGTTGCAATAGCCGAGGAGGGAGATCATGAGGGCATGCACAAACATTTTTGAATTTTCTTGGAATGTACTGATCCAGGAAATGTTTTTGAGTTTTAATGGGCAGGAGGAGGCAAGGGCTTGGATCTTAGCTTGAAAGAGAGGGCACGAACATGCGGAAATATTTGTCCCGGTGTGCCGTCCCGGCATTACATAGGCACATGTCCCACAACTTTACCCGTGCCCTCCACAATGCTGTTACTTGGAAAGTCTACCTAACCTCAAACACGTGGACAAGTGCTTGTAGTCAGGGAAGGTATAACTCACTGAGTGCATAATGGGTTAACATAGTGGAAGCCGGGACACACTCCAACCTTGGTATGGTGCACGTCCTCCCAAACTCCGAGTATTGCAGGGCCCTACATCAATCTAGGTTGCTCCCACGGTCAACAGCTCCTGCACCTCCTCCTCCTTTGCGTCCTCTTCAGCCTCCAGCTAGAAAAGGTAGCACAAAAATCACAAGCTGGAAGCACTGCAGCACTGCCAAATGAAAGTGGGAACAGGATGTGCTGAAGCTAATATGCTTCTGTGACAAACCCCAAAATTCTGAAGAGTTTTGGACAGCTCTGAAAGAGCAGGCAGATCGGTGGCTAAGATGGGTGAACCCACAGCCAGGCATCGTTGTGTGTGACAATTGCTGGAACCTGGTGGCTGCTCTGTGGCAAGGCGGGCTCACACACGTGCCATGCCTGGCTCATGCGATTAACCAAATTTGTCAAAGTTTTTGGAAAAGCAACATGGAGCTGGCAGATCTGCTTGGAAAAGTGCAATGCTCGAAATACCCATTTTAGAAAGTCAGCTACAGCTTCATCCACCCTTGCCGTGATTCGGCAGTGCTTGCAGGTTATGGCTCAATGACTGGTGTGTGATGCCCCCCATCCTGCAGATGTTGGAAAGGATTTGTGAGCAGAAGAGGGCAGTTGGTGAATAGTCTACCATCTTCAACAAGTTTGTCGGTATTCAGTCCTGTCTACGCACATGTGAGGAGTGGACATGGATGTCTGACATACGTAACATCCTCCAAAACTTAGACGAATCCACAAAGAGGGTGAGCATCAATGAGTCAATGAGACCATAATTATCATCTCCATCCTGCTTATCTGTGTTCTAATTTGAAGATTGAGTTATTATAGAGCGAAAACATATTTACAATTTAACAGTTTCAAACACAACAGTCCTAAGTAATAAAGATAACAATAATCCAATAATTAAACCAAAACAAAACAATCCTGCTCGTGACAACTTACAGTCTTAAATGAGGTGAGGGAGATAAAAAATTCAGGGGTGTATTTACAAGAAGGTATTTACAATGATGTTTGTACAATGATATTACTGAGTGTAGTTCTAAGTGTTGGAGGCATGAGGACAAGGAGGAGGAGGAGAGCACGGTCAGTCGTCCTCTTGGTGAGGACACGGAAGTATTGATTGTTAGGAGTCTTGCACGCATGGTTGAGTTTATGTTACACTGCCTTTCCTGTCACCCTCGCATTATCAAAATTTTGGGTGATAGGAAATACTGATTGGTGACACTTCTAGACCCACGCTACAAGGAGAACTTTACATCTCTTATTCCAGAGGCAGACAGGTATACTAAAATGTTGGAGGAACAGAGGGCCCTTCTTGCAGAATTAATAAAAAAATCCACATCTGAAAACATTGGCAGCAGAGGTCAAAGTTTGTTGGCCAAGCAAGGAGTACAAGTGAGAGAGACACAACTCCAAGCCAGCAAAGGTAGTGGAACACTGGCAAAGTTTGGTTTTCTCATACCCTCCCATCACCCTGTCCCTGAGGCGCAGGGGATTCTCACATGGAGTGCAAGTTTTTGAAAATGCTGAGGGAGTACCTTGCGGACCATACCGTTTTCCTCTGTCATTCCTCTGTGCCTTCTGTCCCGGTTCCCGGTTCTGGCCCTGCACCCGGTTCTGGCGCTGCCCCCAGTTCTGGTCCCTCACCTGCTCCTGCTCTCCACACTGCCCCTGTGCCTCAGCGAGGTCCCTGTCTGGTTCCTCATGCTCTGTCTGTCTCTCGGTGTTCTGCTGTTGCTTCTTTCTCCCCCACTTCCTGGCATGCTGCCAGCAGGCCTTCAGGGAGAGTGCTTAGGACGCGAGCGTGCTTCCCTCTGGTCTCTTTAAGGTACAGCGTGCATTTTTTGAAAATAGTAATTATCCAATGGCAGCGCACTAATTACTATTTCTGGCCTGGAGCAATGAGCATCTAATCTTGCTACATCTGATTCAGTCTCTGTTCTGTCTGCGCTGCGTTAGCAATCCGTTTGCACTTGCTCATACTGTTTGTCTCCACAGAGTATCTGTGACCAGTGTTCAACTATCTCAGATGACATCAGTATCCATCTATTGTAGTGCCATCCCGTTCCGCCACTCGCCATCCGAATCTGAGGATAACGTCAAGGTTACTGCAGCCAGCTTCCTATCATATACCCGGAACCTGACCTTCCTCACCAGTGCCAGCTTCATCACTCATACCCGGTGTCTGCCTGTCAGCTCCATCAGATCTCTTATATCTGTCACACTGGGACAGCTGCCACATGTCCGGGGTCTAATTGGAGGTAGTACCTGTGTCCCCCAGGTATTCCACTCTGATCCTGTTCGAGGGACTTTACTACGGATACCTGGGGCTCGCTAGTCACGCCCCTTTCAGAGCTCCCTGGGCCGTGGTCCCGAGGTTCCACTCTAAAAATAAAAAAGTAATGTGAATTTCACCACCTGTGCCTCCACTTCCATTTGCTACACCTTCTAACTATTTGTTATCCACGCTGAACATGTGGCATGAACTAACTCTCTCTACTGCACACGTGCGCTGTACTCATGGTCAAGGAGCGCATGGCGCCTCGCACTCTGATGGTTACTGGCCAAATGGTGCCTTGGTAAATGGCAGTACCACTTTTAGTGGCGGGAGACAATGGGAACTCTTCTTTGCAGCGCCACTGCTCTAAGAATGAAGCACGCTACTCAGCCTCCTATGCACTGCTTTTTCACGACTAAAATCTTTGATGTCTTGCCCGATTTCTCTTAAGCTGGCCCCATGCCTCTAGGTCACTGTGTCTGCTGCATTTTGCCGCAGCGTCGGTGCTTTGGGTGCATAGTGCACTGCCCCCCTTTGCCTCCTCTTCAACCTCCAGCTCAAAAAGGTAGCACATCAGTCACAAGCTGGAAGCACTGCAGCACTGCCAAATCAAAGCGGGAACAGGCTGTGCTGAAGCTAATATGCTTCTGTGAAAAACGCCACAATAATAAAGAGTTGTGAACAGCTATGAAAAAGCAGGCATATCAGTGGATGATTCCGGTGAACCCACAGCCAGGCATGTTTGTGTGTGACAATGGGTGGAACCTGGTGGCTGCTCTTTGGTGAGGCGAGCTCACACACGTGCCATTCCTGGCTCATGCGCTTAACCAAATTGGTTAATGTTTTTTGAAAAGCAGCACGGAGCTCGCAGATCTTCTGGTAAAAATACAACAATCGAAATACCCATTTTAGAAAGTCAGCTACAGCTTCATCTGCCCTTGCCGTGATTAAGCAGCATTTGCTGCTTCTGGCTCACCGACTGGTGTGTGATGCCCCCAGGCCTTGGAACTCTACACTGCAGATGTAGGAAAGGATTTCTGAGCAGAAGAGGGCAGTTGGTGACTAATCTACCAGCATCAACAAGTTTGTCGGTATTCAGTTCTGTCTTCACACATTACATCTGAGGTGTGGACATTGATGTCTGACATGTGTACCATCCTCCAAAACTTTGAGAAATCCACCAAGAGGGTGAGTGTCAATGACACCATAATTAACGTCAAAATGACAAAAATCTTGGCACTCAATGTGTGAAATATTCAGATACTTTTTATTTCGTGCATCCAGACAAAAAGGGTTCTACGTTTTCGGTCCACTATAGGACCTTCATCAGAGAAATCTTGTTTACTGAAACAGATAAATCCTTTAAATGCTAGCCAAAGAGGACAAAGTAGAGAGTCTGGATAGCCTGTGGCACTCTCTATACCAGTGACCCCGGAGGTCTCTTTTCTGAAGCCATACGGTGCACAGCTGCCTGCTCTAAATTTGGACAGTTCTGTCCATATACACTTCCCAGACGCCAGCTTCTTAACACATTCACAGGCTATCCAGACACGCTCTCCAATTGACATCTCTTGAAAACGTCAAAATCTCTATTTTCAGTTCTAGACAATGCATGGACTCCTTTTAAACGTCAGCGGCCAACCAGTTAAGTATTAATTAGTAGGTGAGGGCTTGTCAGAATCCTGCCTAGGAACACCAGGCTTCAGTTGTTGCGAGTCATGTCCCCGTGAACTTCCACATAATCTTGCTCTGGCTCTTCCAGGCATGATATCATCACGAAGATTTAGCCTTCATAATACAGAGACAAGACAGAGTACAACAGTGCCTAAGCGTTCACCCTCTGCTACTCAGGCTTTCTATCTGCACAGTGACTGCCTCTAGGTGGAAGATGATGACGGTTGTAGTAGTTGGTGCATTTAACACATTTATGAAGCTGCCATAACAACTTTAAACCAAACTCTTTTTGCCAACATCCCCCACTGTAAAATGTGGCCTGTTTTTTTTAGAAAAGCAACATAGTGCTGTATATAACTGGAGTAACAGACGGGAAAACACTGGAATGCCGGCCTAAAATCCCCAAATTTTAATCACATGGATGTATGAGGCGTGTCACAGATATACCACACTGCAAAATATATAGAAAAATAAATATATTTTTCTATCTACTGGCTAACACAGTACAAAGATATACATCTTTCCTGTAAAATATATATATATATTTTATTAGATGCAAAAGAGTGCTGGATATAACGAGAGTGACAGACTGGCAAAAAATGGGAATTTAGGCCAAAAATGCCTCAATTTTTGAGACACGGATGTATTAGGCGTGTCACAGATATACCCCACTGTAAAATGTGGGCTGTTTTCTTAAAACGATGCAACGTAGTGCTGTATATAAGTCCAGTGACACCCCGGACCAAAAAAGAAAACAGCCGTAAACTGGCCAAACTTTGAGCGCACACAAATATGAGCTGGCACGCAAATACTACACCGAAAAATGTGTAGCCTGTATTTTTATAATTTTTTGGCTAAATACTGCTGTATATAAGTCCAGTGACATGCCGGACCAAAAAAGAACATGGCCATAAACTGGCCAAACTTTGAGCACACACAGATATGAGCTGGCACTAAGGTACCACACTGAAAAATGTGTTGCCTGTTTTTTTTTTTTTTTTTTGGCTAAATAGTGCTGTATATAAGTACAGTGCCAGACAGCAAAGAAAAAATGAATTTGGGGCTAAAAAGACCAACATTTTTAGCAGACGGATGGATGAGATGTGTCACAGATACTGTATACCACACTGTCAAATATGTGGCCTGTCTGTATTTTTTGGGGGGTTCAGCAAAATAGTGTCAAGAAATTGTGTAAGACACTCAAAAAAGCAAAACTACTCAACCTTACCACATAAAAAATAAATATTTCTCTGCGCACTAAAAAGTGATGTTTGGGACCCCTTTAAAATTGCTGGATTTTCACGCTATGCTAGGAAAAGGATCTGGCTGTATTGTGCAGTGTCAAAAAGCAAATGGAGGAAAAAAAAGGGCTCTGCAATAAAAAAAAAGCTCTATTAGCCCTGGCCCAAAACATTTTCAGAGCCAATTACACCTGGGGCTAGGTATATACGGCCTGGTGTCAGTCCCCAATTTCTTCCTGGGGACGATCCTGTTGAGCTGATGCCCGTTCCTACTGCTCTTTATTCTGGAACAGTTTTATCCCCCATGACTGGGGAACCCTCTGTTCTCGCTGATGTGCATGTCTCGCCCTGGCCAAGACTGCCTGGGCTTCTGTCTCCAAACAGGAAAATCCTCTCCTATATCTCCCTGCTCTGTGCTATCCTGCTCTGTGCCCCTCCTATCTACTTAACCCTTATGTTGCCTATATCTTACTAACACTCTTATCTACCCTATTCTCTATCTCTAGTGTGCCCCTTTATCCTAATCCCCCTACAGTCTTAAGCTGGAGTCACACACAGCGACTCACCAGCGATCCCAACAACGATATCAGTGTGTCAGGATCGCTGGGAAGTTGCTATGTGATCGCTGGTGAGCTGTCAAACAGACAGCTTCACCAGCGATCAGCACAGCAACGCCGAGCGCGTGGCGTCGCTTTGTACATTAGCTACCAGCGCGCTGATGCAGGGAGCTGGCAACTAAGGTACACATCGGGTATCTAAGGGACGCACGTCCCTTAGATACCCAATATGTACGTTAGTTACCAGCTGATCGCTGGTCTCCCGCCTATCACACGCAGCGATGCATGCTGAGCAGCGGGAGACCAGCGACAAAAAAAATGTCCAGGGCTTTCCTACAGCCAGCAGCGATACCGGCAGGGGGGCCGGTCGCTGATCGCTGTCACACACTGTGATCTCGCTGGTGAGATCGCTGTTGTGTCACAAAACTTGTGACTCAGCAGCGATCTCGATAGCGAGATCGCTATGTGTGATGGGGCCCTTACACTACTTCCTAATCTATCCCTAAGCGTATGCGCGACACATGACAAATTAATTTATAATACAGTACACACAGTAATAAAAGATTACTAAAACATCAGAGTGTCGCATGTGACTCCCTCTTCACCCTGGTTACCACGCTCGTTCTCTCCAGGTCATGGGTCTTGGGTCTTGTCCAGGTCCCATTTCCTTCCCCCATGCAACATTGGATGCAGCCTCAGCAGTTCCGGACTCGGTGTCTTAGAGGTACCCACAGCCTGGTCTCCTTCCTTACTGGGTCGCCCTCCCAGGACTGTGGGGTACTCGGTACCGGGCCCGATGACCTTCAATGGGAGATGTCACGGCAGCTGGGACCCGGCCCGTGGCCCTGGGCGCCAAATGTAAAAGGGGGGAAATGTTCCATGTGCTTATGATGATTAGAGTTTATGAATGAATGAGTCGTGACGCCACCTGTGGTGTTCAGCAAGGAAGATGTTGAGCCGACGCTGCAGACAGATCCTCTGGGACAGATGGTGTGGAGCAGCAATGATGTTATAGCCCTCCACAGGCAGGGCTGTAGTCCCAGGGCAGAGTAGGTGAAGTGACACTTAGATGATGTAGTGTCGGGCGCAGGGGATGTAGCAGTGCTGGGCAGGTTGACGCAGGAATAATTGGAGGACACCAGGGCATGTAGTTCCAAAGCTTTACTCACAGTCTGTTGTGGCACCAGAGCCCACATCCATGCCGTGTCCTCCGGGTCAGGAGCTCAGCCAACTTCCAGGCCAGATGAAGTACTCCTTTCCAACAGTCCGCCAACATATGTGCCTTTTCTGAACGTCTCCCTCTTAGCGCCTTTAGTGAAGGGCTCATAGTACTGAGATACACTGGAGTTCCTCCTGTCAGATGTTCCTATGAACTCTACTTGAACGGCAGACAGCTGTAGCCTGCTTCGGGGACTCTTACTACCTAGTCCCGGCACACGCACGTTGCTGTTGTGCCCCCAAGTCTGGTGTGGGAATAAAGTGGTGACAACTTCTATTCCTCCGGTGTCTGTTGCAGGAAAATTAGTATCCATACAACCTCGGGGACCGGACCCCGGCCTTGCTCTAAGAACTTGGGAAGGGTTCTCGTCTAACCCTGATCCTTGGTTCTCTTCTTCTCCTCATGTTCCGTACTAATCCTTTCCTTCTTATGGAGAGTCAGGCTTTCTATTAATGTTCCTTTCCTGTGCCAGATCACTGAGGTCGGCTGCAGCACTTCCTTCATCCATCCCACTCAGGGGATCTCCTTTCACAGACTGACCTTGTCAGACTCCTGTGACTAACTGACTAATTCCTATCCTCTTCCCGATCTTTTAGTGCAAACTAAACTCCACCCGCCTCCCAGCACGCTTCGTGTTCTAAGCAGGGAGCTACCAAGGGTGCTTTGCTACACTACTATGTTGTGTGGGATCCAGGTGTTGGAGTGTGGTCAGGTGTCTCCACCTTACCTGAATGGTGGGGTACCACACCTCAGGAGGAGGTGCAGTACCTCTGTGGTGACTGAACCCTCAGGGGCGCCACATTACAACCTCTCCATTCTTAATAGGTGGGAAAACTTGTAAAAGCAATTTTCCATATTGCAAGATAAAATGAAAATCATGGTCTCATCTGAATCCCATTCTATGGTTGGACTGCACTGAAGCACCAAAATGGTTTGAATGGCCTTCAGTTCATTGGTACTCCACTCCTATCCTTAGGATAGGTTATCAATGTCTGATCGGGGGGGGGGTACAACACAGGGCATTTCTGCAGATCAGTTATTCTCGGAGTTGGCGGCAACCGGAACTGCTCAGTTACAGAGTTGCCCAGCACAGCTCCATTTACTCTATATTGGCCGCAGCTGGGTACTGCACATCTGCCCCCTATTGATTCGAAATGAGGGCAGTTGTGCATTACCCGGCCATGTCCACTATATAGTAAATGGAGGTGTGCAGCTCCATAACTGAGAAGTTCTTGCCTCCGCTGACACTGAGAACAGCTCATCCACAGGGGTGCCGGCTGTCACAAACCCCAAACATTAATGGCCCATCCTAAAAATAGGCCATTAATGGTAAAGTAGTGGACAACCTCTTTAAGGAAAGACCAGATATTTTCATTTGTGTAACAGCCTTGTCAGTTACATTTCTGGACAGATCTGTTTTCTCCTTAGAATAGATGTTCTAAAAAAGACCATGCATAGGTCAAGTCACAGGATAATATATATCCCACTACTTTTGCCTGATCTATTAAAATACTAAATTGGAGCTGGCTCAAGTCACTGCTGTTAGTAACAACTACGAGCTGTGTAATACAGCTGGCACCTACTTGTGTAGTGTGACCAGCTCCTAATCTATATATATATAAAAATGAATGTATGTGTGTATGTACAGTATGTGTGTATCACCAACCAATTATTAAGCATCTTTCATTTCACCAGAGCTGTTTAACCCCTTAACGACCACGATACACCTTTTAACGGGGGTAGTTAAGGGTACTTAAACCACAGCGCCATTAATTAACGGCGCTGTGGAAAAAGTGGATTGCACCCCCCAGAGTTGGATTTTCTCTGGGGTCTCAGCTGGTGGGGGTAGCTGAGACCCCAGAGAACATTATTCGGGTCGGTTTTTACCGACCCCGCTTTTGCGATCACCGTTATTAATCATATAAAGGTGGCCGCAAAAAAAAGCTGCAATTTTGCATTTACTTTATCTCTCCCCTGATGTGATCGCACATCAGAGGAGAGAGAAATAGGGTCCCCGATCCCCCCGATACCTCCCGGTGGTCCTCGGGTCCTCCTGCCTCTACCGGTGGGTGCCGACATCTTGATCCAGGAAGAAAATGGCGCATGCGCCTGCCAAATCTGCCAGCTGGCAGATTACATTCATTCATTCAATGTACATTTTGAACACTGTGATAAACCCTATCACAGTGATCAAAATAAGAAAATAGTAAATACCCCCTTTGTCACCCCCTTAGTTAGGGAAATATAATGAAATAAAGAAAATATATTTATTTTAATTTTTCCATTAGGGTTAGGGTTAGAATTAGGGTTAGGGTTGTAATTAGGGTTAGGAATAGGATTAGGGTTGGGATTAGGGTTAGGATAAGGGTTAGAGATTAGAATTAGGTTTGGGATTAGGGTTAGGTGTGTGTTGAGGTTAGGGTTGGAGCTAGAATTGAGGGGTTTCCACTATTTAGGCACATCAGGGGATCTCCAAATGCAACATGGTGCCACCCTTGATTCCAGCCAATTTTGCATTCAAAAAGTCAAATGGTGCTTCCTCCCTTCCGAGCCCAGACATGTGCCCAAACAGTGGTTTACCCCAACATATGGGGCATCAGCGTACTCAGGACAAATTTTACACCAACTTCGGGGGTCTATTTTCTCCTGTTACCCTTGGAAAAATAAAAAAAATTAGGGGCTAAAAGATCACTTTTGTGGAAAAAAAAAGATTTTTTATTTTCACGGCTCTGTATTATAAACTTCTGTGAAGCACTTGGGGGTTCAAAGTGCTCACCATACATCTAGATAAGCTCCTTGGAGGGTCTAGGTTCCAAAATGGGGTCACTTGTGGGGGGTTTCTATTGTTTAGGCACATCAGGGGCTCTGCAAGCGCAACATGATGCCCGCAGAATATTCCATCAAAGTCTGCATTCCAAAACGCCACTCCTTCCCTTCCTTGCTCTCCCATGCGCCAAAACAGTGGTTCCCCCCACGTATACGGTTACAGCATACTCAGGACAAATTGCACAACAAATTTTGTGTCCCAATTTCTCCTGTTACCCTTGTGAAAATAAAAAATAGTGGGCTAAAAATCATTTTTGAGGAAAAAAATGATTTTTTATTTTCACAGCTCTGCGTTATAAACTTCTGTGAAGCACTTGGGGGTTCAAAGTGCTCACCACACATCTAGATAAGTTCCTTAAGGGGTCAGGTTCCAAAAGTGTGTCATTTGTGTTTTTTTCACTGTTTAGGCACACCAGGGGCTCTCCAAACGCGACATGGCATCCAATCTCAATTCCAGCCAATTCTGCATTGAAAAAGTCAAACGGTGCTCCTTCCCTTCTGAGCTCTGCTGTGCACCCAAACAGTGGTTTATCTCCACATATGGGTTATGGGCATAGTCAGAAAAATTGCACAACAATCTTCGGGGTCTAGTTTCTCCTGTTACCCTTGTAAAAATAAAAATTTGGGGGCGAAAAATCATTTTTATCGAAAAAGAATGATTTTTTATTTTCACAGCTCTACGTTATAAACTTATGTGAAGCACTTGGAGGTTCAAAGTGCTCAACACACATCTAGATATGTTCCTTAAGGGGTCTAGTTTCCAAAATGGGGTCACTTGTTGGGGGTTTCCACTGTTTAGCACATCAGGGGCTCTCCAAATGCAACATGGCGTCCGATCTTAATTCCAGTCAAATCTGCCTTGAAAAAGTCAAACGGTGCTCCTTCCCTTGCGAGCTCACCCATGCGCCCAAAAAGTGGTTTATCCCTTTTTAAGAAATCTCAAGATGGAAGAGGCCAGGAGCCATTTGGTGAGCTGCATTTCTTGCTACATGTTCACAGATTTACCAGTGGAAAAGCCAAACTTCACATGCCACAAATGCAAGCTTGTGTCCCTGTTGGAGGAAAAGTTGCAAAATCTCGAAGAGAGGTTAGCTACGTTGAAGATCATTAAGGAAGGTGAAGAGTTCTTGGACAGAGCAGAATTATCTCTTCATGTTACAGAAAGAGAAGAAATTCAAAGTGCACCTGAAGAAACAGAGGAATGGAGACATGTGACCCAGAGAAGCAGGAGGATCAGGAGGCAGTCAGCACCCATACTGCTCAGAAACCAGTACCAGGCTCTCACACAGGAAAACGATGAAGAAATACATCAGGATAAGACTTTGCCAACAAACAGCAACCTTGTACGCCTTCAGAGTCCTCCTGGATGGAGAAAGAAAAATGTTGTGAAGAAGAAACGGAGAGTGGTGGTCATGGGGGATTCCCTGTTGAGAGGAACAGAGGCCGCTATCTGCAGACCGGATATAACTTCAAGAGAAATGTGCTGTCTTCCAGGTGCAAAAATTAAAGATGTGTCTGACAGGATATCAGGACTCTTCAGACCTACAGATGACTACCCATTCCTGCTACTACATGTGGGGACAAATGACACCGCAAGAAACGACCTGGAAACCATCTGCAGAGACTTTGAAGACTTAGACAAGAAAGTGAAAGAACTGGGAGTGCAGGTGGTCTTCTCTTCATCCTCCCAGTGGATGGCCATGGAACAAGGAGGTGAAATAAGATTCTGCAGGTGAACAACTGGCTACGTCGATGGTGCCATCAGCAACGATTTGGATTTCTGGATCACGGAGTGAACTACTTATATGATGGACTACTTGCTAGAGATGGGGTGCACCTTACGAAGACTGGAAAGCATGTATTTGGAAGTCGCCTTGCTACACTTGTAAGGAGAGCTTTAAACTAGAACAACATGGGAAGGGAAGCAAAAGACCAGAAAAAGCCATACACCTGACAAATGCTATTGAGAACTCTGCTATTAGAAGTGGAAAGGAAGAACAAAGACGAAAGAATCTAATCAATAAAAATATTGGAGAAAGAGAAACCAATCACAAACTAAAATGTTTCTATACTAATGCACAAAGCATGGGCAACAAACAAGGAGAATTGGAACTACTAACACAGGAAAAGAAATATGATGTCATTGGAATCACTGAAACTTGGTGGGACAATACACATGATTGGAATACAAGACTAGAAGGATACAACTTATTTGCAAGAAACAGACTTGATAAACGAGGAGGGGGTGTCACATTGTATGTTAGAAACGCGTATATCTGCACAGAGATTGAAGCTTCAGAGATGGGGAGTTCTGTGGAAACTGTTGGGTAAGAATACAAGGACAGAACAATGGAAAGGACACCATTGTAGGCATTTACTACAGGCCGCCTGTGCAAGCTGAAGATATGGATGAACTCTTTATGCATCAAATGGCCAAGTTCTCCAAAAAATATGACATAGTTGTCATGGGAGATTTCAACTATCCAGAAATTTGTTGGGAATCTCTCTCAGGCAAAACTAACAGGTCAAGGAAATTCTTATCCTCTCTTGCTGACAACTTTATCTTCCAAAAGGTAAGGGAGAAAACAAGGGGAACTGCTACCTTGGATCTAATCCTTATAAACAGGGAGGAAATGGTTGAGGAGGTAAAAGTGGCTGGGACCCTAGGAGGTAGCGACCATGCTATTTTAGAATTTTGGATAACTAGAGGCGGAAGACCTGTGAAGACTCAGACATCAAGGTTAGATTTCAGAAAGGCAGATTTTAAGGGATTCAGAAAGAGAATTGGAGGGATCCAATGGCTGGATATCCTTAAAGACAAAAATGTCCAGGAAGGATGGGAAATCTTGAAAAATGAAATTCTCAAAGCACAGTTGTTAACAATTCCGAAAAGAGGGAAGAATAGGAAGCATTTAAGGAAACCAGGATGGATGAACACAGAACTTAAGCACATGCTAAAAAGGAAGAAAAAAATGTTTATAAAATGGAAAGAGGGAGGCATATCTTAAGAAGCATATAATGCGGTCTGCAGAACCTGCAGGGCACAAATCAGATTAGCTAAAGCTGAAAATGAATTGAGGCTTGCAAGAGATGTCAAAAGCAATAATAAAGGATTTTGGGGATATGTCAAAAGTAAAAGAAAAGTCAAAGATGCTATAGGATTTTTACAGGATGAAAATGATGAAATGGTAAGACAGGATGTTGAGAAGGCTGAACTTTTAAATTCCTATTTTGCATCTGTTTTCTCTCAGAAAGGAAATGTAACATCAACTGTTATTCACTGTCCTATTAAGGGAATAGAAGAATCCAGGATATCTATAAACAGAAAGATAGTGAGGAAACACTTAGCTAACCTAAATGAATTCAAGTCTCCAGGTCCAGATGAATTACACCCCAGAGTACTTAAGGAGATAGCAGAAGAAATTTTTGAACCCCTCTCCATAATCTTTGAAAATTCTTGGAGAACAGGAGAAGTGCCAGAAGACTGGAGAAGAGCAAATGTTGTTCCTATCTTCAAAAAGGGGAAGAAGGTGGACCCAAGCAACTATAGGCCGGTGAGTCTGACTTCTATACCAGGAAAGATCTTTGAACAAATTATTAAACAACATGTATGTCAATACCTGGATAAGAATGAAGTGATTAAACAGAGTCAGCATGGGTTTGTAACTAATAAGTCATGTCAGACTAACTTAATTTCCTTCTATGACGGTATCACTGATTGGGTGGATGAAGGAAATGCTGTAGATATAGTATATCTTGACTTCAGCAAAGCATTTGACAAAGTCTCTCATACAATCCTTATTGAAAAAATGACTAAGTATGGAATGGACAAGGCAACTGTTAGGTGGATTCATAACTGGCTTAGTGATCGGACCCAAAGAGTGGTCGTAAATGGCTGCACATCCAGTTGGAAGAATGTCTCAAGTGGGGTACCACAGGGCTCTGTCCTGGGCCCTGTATTGTTCAACATCTTTATCAATGATTTAGATGAAGGAATTGAGGGTAAACTGATTAAATTTGCTGAAGACACAAAGCTAGGAGGGATAGCTAATACTAGAGAAGAGAGAGAGAGGATTCAAAAAGATATAAATAAACTGGAGAAGTGGGCAGCAACTAACAGAATGTTTTTTAACAGGGAGAAATGCAAAGTACTACATCTGGGCAATAAAAATGAAAAAAGCATATATAGAATGGGAGGAATAGGGCTAAGTGACAGCACATGTGAAAAAGACTTGGGTATACTAATAGATCACAGACTGAATATGAGTCAACAGTGTGATGCAGCAGCAAAAAAGGCAAATGCAATTCTAGGATGTATAACAGAAGCATACAGTCTAGATCACGTGAAGTCATTATTTCCCTCTACTCCTCTTTGGTCAGACCTCATCTGGAATATTGTGTCCAGTTTTGGGCACCACATTTTAAAAAAGACATCAACAAACTGGAGCAAGTTCAGAAAAGAGCGACCAGAATGGTGACCGGTCTGCAAACCCTGTCTTATGAGGAAAGGTTGCAGGATTTGGGAATGTTTAGTTTGCAAAAGAGAAGACTGAGAGGAGACTTAATAGCTGTCTACAAATATCTAAAGGGCTGTCACATTGTAGAAGGATCAACTTTATTCTCATTTGCACAAGGAAAGACTAGAAGCAATGGGATGAAACTGAATGGGAGGAGACACAGATTAGATATTAGAAAAAACTTTTTGACAGTTAGAGTGATCAATGAGTGGAACAGGCTGCCACAAGAAGTGGTGAGTTCTCCTTCAATGGAAGTCTTCAAACAGAGGCTGGACAGACATCTGACTGGGATGATTTAGCGAATCCTGCTTTGAGCAGGGGGTTGGACCAGATGGCCCAGGAGGTCCCTTCCAACTCTACGATTCTATGATTCTATGATTCTATGATACATATGGGATATCAGTGTATTCAGGAGAAATTGCACAAAACATTTTGTGATTCATTTTCTCTTTTAACACTTGCGAAAATAAAAAAAATTGGTTCTGAATTAAATTTTTTGCAAAAAAAGTTAAATGTTAATTTTTTCCTTCCACATTGCTTCAGTTCCTGTGAAACACATAAAGGGTTAATAAACTTCTTGAATGTGGCTTTGAGCACCTTGAGGGGACCAGTCTTTAAAATGGTGTCATTTTGGTGTATTTTCTGTCATGTACACCCCTCAAAATAAATATGATGGTTTTGCAAATATTGTTGTAAAAATGAGAAATCGCTGGTCAACTTTTAACCCTTATAACTTCCTAACAAAAAACCATTTTGTTTACAAAATTGTGCTGATGTAAAGTAGACATGTGGGAAATGTTATTTATTATGAAATTTGTGTGACACATCTCTCTGATTTAAGGGCATAAAAATTTAAATTTTGAAAGTTGAAAAATTTTCAAAATTTTCGCCATATTTCTGTTTTTTACATAAATAAATACAAGTCATATAGAAGAAATTTTACAACTAACATGAAGTAAAATATGTCACGAAAAAACGTTCTCAGAATCAGCAGGATCCGCTAAAGTATTCCAGAGTTATAACCTCATAAAGTGACAGTGGTCAGAATTTAAAAAATTTGCCTGGTCATTAAGCTGCAAAATGGCTCTGTCACTAAGGGGTTAGAATAATCTGAGCAGTGATTGGTTGCTATGAGCAACAGTTTTCCCACTCCACAGCAACACCTCAGCAGACATTGACAGGGTGGGAGATATCTAGCATCCCCGGGAACATAAGCTCCAGCCATTGTTTGCCCCCCAGAAAGTACATGACAGAAATGAATCCTCCCCTCCCTGCCCATATACCCATCACACATCCTCCATTCCATAGGCACATTTTCCCTCTAAAAGGGATCATTGGTATGGAAGTCAGGGCAATTCCATCCAGCACTTTGATTTTCACCCCAGGCCTCTCTTAAAGGGATCCCCGGTATGGAAGTTAGGACCGTTCCACTCAGCACTGTGGTTCTTACCCCAGGGTCTCTTAAAGGGATCATTGGTATGGAAGTTAGGGCAATTCCACTAAGCTCTCTGGTTCTGACCCCAGGCCCCTCTAAAAGGGATCCCCAGTACAGAACTGAGGGCAAATCCACTCAGCGTTCTGGTTCTAACCCCTTGCTCTCTTAAAGGGATCCCCTGTTATGGAAGTCAGGGCAATTGCCTAAAAATGCTCTCATACTGACCCCAGGCTCTCTTAAAGGGATCTCCTGTAGGGAAGTTAGGACAAATCCCTCAGCGATTTGATTCTGACCCCAGAATTCTATTAAAGGGATCATTGGTATGCAAGTCATGGCAAATCCACTCAGCGCTCTGCTTCTTATCCCAGGCTCTTTTAAACGGATCCCCAGTATGGAAGTTAAGGCAATTCCACTCAGCACTCTGGTTCTGACCCCAGTCTCTCTTAAAGGGATCATTGGTATGGAAGTGAGGGCAAATCCAAACTGCGCTTTGGTACTGACCCTAGGACTCTCTTAAAGGGATTATTGGTATGGAAGTCAGGGCAAATCCACTCAGTGCTCTGGTTCTGACGGCAGGCATCTCTTAAAGGGATCTCCGGTATGGAAGTTAGGACCGTTCTACTCAGCACTCTGGTTATGACCCTAGGCTGACGGGATGATGTGGGATATTAGGGATGGTAGTCCGGTGGCTCTGGCTGATGGGATGATGTTGGATATTAGTGGTAGTTGTCCGGTGGCTCTGGCTGACGGGATGATGTGGGATATTAGGGGTAGTAGTCTGGTGGCTTTGACGGATGATGTGGGATATTAGGGGTAGAAGTCCTGTGGCTCTGACGGGATGATGTGGAATATTAGTGGTAGTAGTCCGGTGGCTCTGGCTGACGGGATGATGTGGGATATTAGGGGTAGTAGTCCGGTGGCTCTGGCTGACAGGACAATGTTGGACATTAAGGGTAGTAGTCTGGTGGCTCTGGCTGATGGGATGTAGGATATTAGTGGTAGTAGTGTAGGGGTGGCGGCAGCGAGGCAAGGATAACAATTGGGTGGTGGTGCTGCTGGTGTTAGTGCAGATAGGCGGTGGAGGTGTGCTGTACTCACAGGAATGGGGGGGTGACCCGCTTCTTTGCGTCGACAGGCACGAGACAGAGACGGGAGATGTATTCACAGGTTCTGCTTTTATTGGCCGCTCTCACAATGACCAGCACAATGCATGACAGGAATTTTACACTGTTCTCTCTTGCAAAAAGGACCGAGTACCTTCACTTATTGACTTTCACCGTGGAAGCGTACTTTGTGGCTCTTCCACCATGGCTGCCCTAGGCCAATCCACCACGGCGTTTCACTCGGCAAAGTCCACCAAATTACTGGTCCTCACAGACCGTCTCTGCCTGTGACTAACGTCCTCAAGGGTCACCCCCGTAACCATATCTGCTGTCCAGGCTCTCTGAGAGGTCTCCTCTGTATGACAGACCCTCCTTCCTTCTGAGCTCCCCTGGCTGACTGAAGCTTCTAGAAGCTTACCTCAGTATTTATTCAGCCAGTCCAGGTAACCCTGCCAACTGTCACTTGACAGTCACCTTTGCCCAATCAGAGTCACCTTGACCTCTGACAGTTATTTAACGCTCGCATGGCAGTTACATAACCACTGTCGTCGGTGCTCTCCAGTGACCTCTAATGGACAGACTGCCACATGACACCTTCTTTTCCTACCTCTCTGTCTTCTACTACAGACAGAGGCATACTCAGCTCAACCTCCCCACAGTAGTCCGGTAGCTCTAGCTGATGGGACGATGTGGGATATTAGGGGTAGTAGTCCTGTGGCTCTGGCTGATGGGACGATGTGGGATATTAGGGTATTAGGGGTTGTAGTCTGGTGGCTGTGGCTGACGGGATGATGTGGGATATTAGGGGTAGTAGTCCGGTAGCTCTGGCTGACGGGATGATGTGGGATATTATTGGTAGTAGTCTGGTGGCTCGGGATGATGTGGGATATTAGGGGTAGTAGTTCAGTGGCTCTGGCTGAAGGGACCATGTGGGATATTAGGAGTAGCAGTCGGTAGCTCTGGCTGACGGGATGATGTGGGATATTAGGAGTAGCAGTCGGTAGCTCTGGCTGACGGGATGATGTGGGATATTAGTGGTAGTAGTCCGGTAGCTCTGGCTGACGGGATGATGTGGGATATTATTGGTAGTAGTCTGGTGGCTCGGGATGATGTGGGATATTAGAGGTAGTAGTTCAGTGGCTCTGGCTGAAGGGACCATGTGGGATATTAGGAGTAGCAGTCGGTAGCTCTGGCTGACGGGATGATGTGGGATATTAGGAGTAGCAGTCAGTAGCTCTGGCTGACGGGATGATGTGGGATATTAGTGGTAGTAGTCTGGCAGCTCTGGCTGATGTGACGGGATGATGTGGGATAGTAGGGGTAGTAGTCCGGTGGCTCTGGCTGACGGGATGATGTGGGATATTATAGTGATTGTAGCTATGCGGAGTGGGTGGGGCTATACATTCAGCTTTATATATATAGATATCATTATAATTTGTAATAACTAACCATTTTTATTTACTATGCCCGGGCAACGCCCGCGCTCTTCAGCTAGTAATAAAATATAGTTTGGCATTGTGTGATTTTCTTTTTCACACGTTTGGTTTTCTCTAATTAGGAGAGTGAGGTATGTTTGTTTTCTTGGTACTGGCTAACAGGAATGTATGTTTGCCTTGGAGCTCTTTTCTGTGGCTGGGTGTATTTTGTATTTTGTATTGTAACCAAGAAGCTAAGAATCATGTTTGTAGTAAATGGATCAAGATGACTTTCGCTTCTCTAAAAAAAAAATATTCTTTGTGTTGCTTTTGTATCATAGCCAAGAATGAAGCGTTAAGAGAAGAGTGTGTACAAAATGACACAAGGTAAGTTTCGTTCCTACAAAAAAAAAAAAGAATCTGTTAGGAAATGAAAGCAACCACAGAAAGTTACCTCATATCTCAGGAGTTTTGCCCCCAAAAATTAAATATATAAATCCAAAGCGCTAACCAAATGTTTTACTTCTTATACTTCTACAACTGTCAGCCACTGGTAAATATACATACGGTAACTACCTATGCTATTTTTCTCGTCATTGGACTATCTCCAGAGATTTATATTATTCCTCCCACCCATGTGGTGGTTACACTGTCTCATTCAAAATTCTCAGCATGTGATATGTAAGCACATGTCACTCACACAATCTTGCACTCAAGGGTCAAAGTAAGCATACATTGTGCCCCTACAGAATCCTAGAGTCTTGTACAACAAGCGCAGATGGATTGACAAACTTACTGCAGAGTGTCAAGATAGAAAACTTGAACATGGGACTGCTACGCAACACAATGACAATGATATCGACTACTGCCAAGTACGACGTGGACACATTAGATATGGATGGCGACGAACTGGAAGTTGTAAAGGACTTCAACCTACTTGGAAAAATAATCACTCAAGATGCAGAGAAGACACTCGAAAGTGAACAGGAGAACAGCTAGGAGCAAATAAACAATGAAGTCTCTAGTCAATCTCTTCAAATCGAGGGACATTTCATTGGTGATGAAGACACGACTCGCACACAGTCTGGTTTTCTCTGTAATATCAAATGGATGTGAAACCTGGATGATAAAGAAACAAGACAGAAGAAGGATCGACGCCTTCAAATATGGTGCTGGAGAAGGAAGGTATCAATACTATTGATGGCAAAAAGAACAAACAATGCAATTTTGGATCAAATCAAGCCAGATATGTCACTTGCAGGAATAAAAGCCAAGCTACAACTTGCCTACTTTGGACACATCATACGAAGAGAGCAATCACTGGAGAAGGACATCATGGTCAGAATAATAGAAGGAACAAGGTGAAGAGGAAGACTTGCACCACAGTGGCTTGATACAGTTAAGATAATGGCAGAGAAGACACTGGTGGACCTATCTAAGCTTGCACTAGATTGATTTCCTACAGAGCGTTCATCCATCAAAGTGTCTATGGCTCTAGTTTGCCCCCCAAAAGGTGTTAAAATAAATGAAAAAAAAGTCCACACAGAGGCTCGTCATCACAGAAGCCCCATCTTGGTGTGCATTGCGGATATCAGCAGGTCCCCAGCTATACTAGCAATTAGTGATGAACATACAGTGGCATTTAAAAGTTTGAGCACCCCTGGTCAAAATTACTGTTATTGTGACCAGTTAAGCAAGTTGAAGATGGAATGATCTCTAAAAGGGCTGGGCACCCTGCATAGTTAGTACCTAGTAGCACTTCCTTTTAAAAATATCACAGCTTGTAAATGCTTTTAGTAGCCAGCCAAGAGTCTTTCAATTCTTGTTTGATGGATTTTCATCCATTCTTCCTTGGAAAATTCTTCCATTTTTTGTGATTCCTGTGTCGTCTTGCATGCACTGCTATTTTGAGGGCTAGCCACAGATTTTCAATGATGATCGAATCGGGGGACTGTGAGGGCCATTGAAAAACCTCTAGCTATTGCGTTTTGAGGTAGTCTATTGTGGATTTTGATGTATGTGATGATTATCCATTTATATAAGTCATCCTGTTTTCAAATTCAGCTTTTTTACACATGGTGTTATGTTTACATCAAGAATTTGTTGAAATTTCATTGACTCCATTCTTCCCTCTACCTGTGAAATGTTCCCTGTGCCATTGTCTGCAACACAACTCCAAAGCATGATTGATCCATCCCCATGCTTAATGGTTGGAGAGATGTTCTTTTCCTGAGATTCTATGCAATTTTTTCTCTGCACATACCTTTGATCATTGCGACCAAAGAGTTTCATTTTAACTTCAACGATTCACAGGACTTGTTTCTAAAATGCATTGGGCTTGTTTAGATGTTCTTTTGCATACCTCTGATGCTAAATTTTATGGTGAGGGTGCAGGAGAGGTTTTCTTCTGATGACTCTTCCATGAAGGCCATATTTGATAAGGTGTCTCTGAACAGTAGAACAATTACCACAACTCCAGAATCTGCTAAATCTTTCTGAAGGTCTTTTGCAGTCAAGTGGGGGCTCTGATATGCCTTTCTAGCAATCCTACAAGCAGCTCTCTCTGAAATTTTGCTTGGCCTTCCAGACCTTATCTTGACCTCCACTGTTCCTGTAAACTGCTAATTCTGAATTACATATTGAACTGAGGAAAGGACAACTTGAAAACGCTTTGCTATCTTCTTATAGCCTTCTCCTGCTTTGTGGTCCTCCACCATTTTCATTTTCAGAGTGCTAGGCAGCTGCTTAAAAGAACCCATGGTGGCTGTTTTTTCGCACAAGGTTAGAGGAGGCTATGTGTTTCTAAACCTGTGTAATCTGCATCAGCTGGCCTTTCCTAACATTGAGGGTGAACAAGCCATATCCCTTACAGGCTAATTAAGGTCTGAAACCTTGGTCAAAGTTATCTGAGCACACAAATCTCCAAAGGTGCCCAAACTTTAGCATCGGACCATTTTTCTTTTTGTAATTTTTAAAATGTGAAAAAATGACAATGTGTATTACTTTTTAGCCTAAAATACAAAACAAATGTGTCATCTTTAACTTTAGGCCTTTTAGAGATCATTTTATCTTCAACTTGCTTAACTGTTCACAATAACAGTAATTTTGACCAAAAACTTTTGCATGCCACTGTATTTATTTGAGTGGAATTAAATTCTCCTTAAATTGTACAACTTACAGCTCTGGCAAAAATTAAGAGACCACTGCAAAATTTTCACTTTGTCTGATTTTTCTCTTTATAGTTATATTTTTGAGTAAAATGTAAATTGTTGTTTTATTCTATAAACTACTGACATAATGTCTCCGAATTTCCAAGCAATACATTTTGTATTTTTTTCTAAACATGAGAAATGGTCAAATTTAAATGAAAGAACCTGTGCTTTCAGACCTCAAATAATGCAAAGAGACAAGTTCATAATCATTTAGAAACAACAATACTAATGTTTTAACTCAGCAAGAGCTCAAAAATCAATATTTTGTGTAATAGCCATGAATAACAATAATTATAATTTTATTTCTATAAACACCAACATATTCTGCAGCACTTTACATTATAGAGGGGACTTCTACAGACAAAAGACATTACAGCATAGCATAGCAATAAGCACATACAGTAGATCAAAACAGATACCAAGAGGAATGAGGGCCCTGCTAACAAGCTTACAATCTATAAGGAAAAAGGGGAGACATGAAAGATGGATGGTAACAATTGCTTTTATTTTTTGGACCATCCCTAGTGTAAGAAATGGGTATTTCTGTTGCAGCATGAACCAGTTAAGGCTGTGTGCACACGCTGCGGATTCCGCTGCGTTTCCGCAGCGGTTTTGGCCGCTGCGGACACGCAGCAGTTTTAGCTGCGGTGTACAGTACCATTCATTGGAATGGGAAAAAAAAACCGCTGTGCCGACGCTGCGGAAAAAACCGCGCGGATTTGCTGCGGTTTTGAATCCGCAGAAAGAATTGCATGTCAATTCTTTCTGCGGAAACCGCTGCGGGTTCCTATCTCCACCATTGTGGAGATAGTGAATCCGCAGGACCAAACCGCTGGCAAAACCGCAGATAATCCGCAGGTCTTTGGACCTGCGGATTATCTGCGGTTTTTGCAAAATCCGTGCGGATTAATCCGCAGCGGATTCCGCAGCGTGTGCACGTACCCTAACAGTCTAAATATGTAACAGTACAGACACAGAGGGCTATTAAATGCAAAAAGCATTTATATTTATACCATGATTTTTAATCACAGCTTTCATGTGTCTTGGCATGCTTTCCACCAGTTCTTCTTTGCTTGATGACTTGTGACTATCCATCATCCTCTTGATTACGTTCCAGAGGGTTTCAATGGGGTTCAGGTCTGGAGATTGGGCTGCCCATGACAGGGTTTTGATGTGGTAGTCTTTAATTTTTGCCAGAGCTATATGTTTTTTCCTGAAAATTGAATTTGTATTATTTTCTACCTGCAAATTCAGCAATATAACTGCCAGATGTAATTATCATTTTGATGAATCTTACAGATCTAGGAAAAATTGTAAAAAAAAATTGTGAAAAAAACAATTTTAGCTCCTTGCCCTGTTGCTCATATCATATTCAACTTCTTCATGCAAGCTCATGGATTGACTAAGCGTCAGATGTCACTGTGCGCCTTCCTTTGCATGTTGTCACTTTATGACAGTACTAAGCACATCACCAATATGACAATATGAGACGTGGCATGTGCAGTGAAGTCCTAAACCTAGTTGGCCTGGATTGAAGACACCAAATGTGATATTCATGGCCTCATAGAACTGGACATGAAGGTGGCAGGACGTGTAAGTGGTGAAGAGAGTATCAATTATTTTTTCTTTCTTTTTTTTTTACATCCGTCATTTATTATACTATGGGGTCCCATACTAGCAACCCTAGAGAATGTTCAGTAGCAATTTAAGCAGCTGCAAATAGAATTTCCACATTAATTAGTGAATTCAAGCCTTGGCAGAATCAATCATCTATAATGACAATCCATCTGGACCTCATGATTGCATTGTTGGTGGTTGATGGGCTTGTGGAAGGGCACATCCCTCCATTTCATATGTCCATGATTGACAGCAGCAATTAGGGTGTGTTCAACAGTGAGCAGCATTTAGATCCTCTCGCTGCTGTTAGAGACCATGCAACAAAATTGGGAAACTAACGTACATCTTACCAGTACTAGGATGCTATCACTACTCAAGGACAAGCCATAAGGCTTGGCTAGTCAAGAAGTCTTGGGACAGATACCAAGAGGGCTTGTCATGTATAAAGGGGTAAGGCAAAGGCATAGTCAGGTTAACCAAGTTGTACAGTAGCTTTGCTCAAATGATTTTGCTTGCTCTGTTCTCTGTGTTTCTGTATTTGATCTTTGTTACCTGACTTTAATAATAAATAATAATCTTTATTTTTATATAGCGCTAACAAATTCCGCAGCGCTTTACAGTTTGCACACATCATCGTCACTGTCCCCGATGGGGCTCACAATCTAAATTCCCTATCAGTATGTCTTTGGAATGTGGGAGGAAACCGGAGTGCCCGGAGGAAACCCACGCAAACACGGGGAGAACATACAAACTCCTTGCAGATGTTGTCCTTGGTGGGATTCGAACCCAGGACCCCAGCGCTGCAAGGCTGCAGCGCTAACCACTGAGCCACCGTGCCGCCCCTGACTTTGGACCTTGCCTTTGACCATCCATTTGCCTCGCCCTCTTGTCTAGATCTGCTACCTTCCTGGAATTCTGACCTCGGACTGCACTAATTTGAGGCAGAGAATCAGTTAATCAGCCAGGTAATCACTTGAATAGCAGACAAATGCAATAATCCCCTGCACATCCCAGCCCTGATTAGAAGGCTGAACTTTTCACACACACTGACAGCTCAGCACGCCCCAGACTCCGATTGGACGGCTGAACTGTTCATCACCATATTGACAGCTCAGCATGCCCCTGTCCTAGATTGGACTGCTGAACTGTCTCATACTTCTTCCAGACACACCGATAGGCAGAATCATGACAAGTAAATCTTATGTCAGGAAGAAGCACTATTTATTTGCTTTAACCCCTTTACCCCGGGGCCATTTTCCATTTTTGAGTTACTGTATTTTGCTCCTCTTATTCCCATAGCCATACCTTTTTTATTTTTTCATCAATATGGCCATGTGGGAGCTTGTTTTTTGTGGGACGAGTTGCACTTTTGCTGTACCAATGTCAACATTGATTTTACCATATAGTGTACTGGAAAATGAGAAAAAAAATCCAAGATGTGGTGAAATTGCTAAAAAAGCTGAGTTGAAATTATGATTCTCCAGGCCATTACAAGTTCGAAGATCTCAAGCATGTATAGGTTATTTAAGTGGTGAAAAAAAATCCAAAATTTGCAAAAGAAAAAAATTAAAAAAAATGCATCATTTTCCGAGACCTGTAGTTTTACTTTACACTTGCTTTAATAGTCTCCATGGGAGACTAGTAGCTGCGATCTTCTGATCGCCTGTGCTACACATAGGGCTGCAGCTGTGCTCTGAGTAGCAGAAATGCTCACTTGCTATGAGTGCCGACCACTGAGTGGCGCTCATAGATATCCGGCAATTACAACCACGAGGTCTCCAGCAAACCCCGGGTTGCCATGTCAACCCATCGGCTACTCGCAGTCATGGGACACGGGTGCCGATTGGTGGGATTAGTGATTCACTTCTGGTGCAATCATTTTAAATGCCACTGTCAGAGATTGACAGTGGCATTTAACAGGTTAACAGCAGCGGGTGGATTGCGATTGCATTCGCGACTGTTAGTAGCACACAACAGCTGTTAAAATAAGCTGACATGTGGTGGAAATGATGTGGACCTCACATCAGCGCTGGACCTCACATCAAAGGGGGAGGCTGGACATGTGCTGTACATGTACGGCGCATGTCGTGAAGAGGTTTAATAAACATCCTTCACAATGGACATTGCATGTGTCCGTTAGCTCTCCTTAAACTCTCCTTGTAGCTTGGATACTATTAGAACTTTTTTGAAAGATAGCGAACACCAGTGAGTAATCCTTTCCTCCAATTACAATGGCTAACATTGCAAGCTGCTTATGAAGATAAATCAACTTTAGAATTTACCTATTAAAACAAAATCTGCGTTCTCGAAAATGGTGGACTTTATAATTGTATAGTTTACTGCTTTTTGCTTAAATTATTGTCTACTGTTGCAGTCTATCCTGGGCATGGACCATGCAATTTCATGTGCTATAGAGCTTGTAAGTGCTGCTCTGAAGCTGGGTGGAAGTTTCAGTAGCCTTCTGCTCCGCCGATGGTAAATCCAACTCTGCTAGCAACTGCGGAGAATGCACAAATTCTGGATTGGCTCTGATCCAGACTGTCAGTCTAAAGGAGAGCACCGCCACCTGAAAGCAGGAAGCCAGGAGGTAGAGGAGCTGTCCACTCCTGAAGTTTGACGACCAGGCAACTCTTTTAATTTCGTTTGTATATTTGTATATGGAATTCTGAATAACCCCTTCCCAAATTGGATAATTTCTGTTTTTTGTTATTTCATTTCTTCCTCCTTGTCTTCACAGAGCCCTAACTTTTTATTTTTCTGTCCACATGAGGGTTTGATTTTTGTGGCACGAGTTGTACTTTTGAAAAACACCCTTTTATTTTACCACATACTGTACTGGAAAGTGGGAAAAAAATTCCATAGGCGGTGAAATTGTGAAAAAAAATGCAGCGTTTTTTGGGAATTAGAAGTGAGTAGTGCAACAGCTAGCACATTTCTGTAATAATTTCGGCTTTTCTGTTGTAAATTATGATGACTCTGTCGGCTGCGCTCTGTTACATCTCTCCCTGCAAATCAACGTCCAATCTTCAAAATATTGGTGGCAAAATTTAACAATCAGGGATATGTGTCATTATTTATATTCCGAAAAAGAAACTAATAAAATGTAAGTTTCATTAATCACAAAAAAACTCAATTGGCTGGCCATATAAAATAGTTAAAAAATATACAAGTGTAAAAAAAAAAACAATGTCAACCCCATTGACTCCAAACATGCATTAAAAAAGTCATGAAATCATTACATTTATAAAGCTATTGTGTGTGTTCATATATACTGTATATATCTTTATTGTTATTCAAGGAAAATGCCTCCTCTGATACTGTTTACACCTGTGCCTAATTATATCGCCTCCCTGCAGTAACTCCATTCTGCAAAGAGGTGGCTAGAGGACCTCCTGGAATAACCTCCATTCTAATCATTTCAGTGAGGATCCATCGAGATTGGAGTTGCTCCTTTCAGATTCGACTTCTATCCAGGGACATACACTCACTGGCCACTTTATTAGGTACACCTGTCCAACTGTGTGTTAAGACTTAATTTCTAATCAGCCAATCACATGGCGGCAACTCAGTGCATTTAGGCATGTAGACATGGTCAAGACAATCTCCTGCAGTTCAAACCGAGCATCAGTATGGGGAAGAAAGGTGATTTGAGTGCCTTTGAACGTGGCATGATTGTTGGTGCCAGAAGGGCTGGTCTGAGAATTTCAGAAACTGCTGATCTACTGGGATTTTCACGCACAACCATCTCTAGGGTTTACAGAGAATGGTCCGAAAAAGAAAAAAAATCCAGTGAGCGGCAGTTCTGTGGCCGGAAATGCCATGTTGATGCCAGAGGTCAGAGGAGAATGGGCAGACTGGTTCGAGCTGATAGAAAGGCAACAGTGACTCAAATTGCCACCCGTTACAACCAAGGTAGGCAGAAGAGCATCTCTGAACGCACAGTGCGTCGAACTTTGAGGCAGATGGGCTACAGCAGCAGAAGACCACACTGGGTACCACTCCTCTCAGCTAAGAACAGGAAACTGAGGCTACAATTTGCACAAGCTCATCGAAATTGGACAGTAGAAGATTGGAAAAACGTTGCCTGGTCTGATGAGTCTCGATTTCTGCTGCGACATTCGGATGGTAGGGTCAGAATTTGGCGTAAACAACATGAAAGCATGGATCCATCCTGCCTTGTATCAACGGTTCAGGCTGGTGGTGGTGGTGTCATGGTGTGGGGAATTTTTTCTGGGCACTCTTTGGGCCCCTTGGTACCAATTGAGCATCGTTGCAACGCCACAGCCTACCTGAGTATTGTTGCTGACCATGTCCATCCCTTTATGACCACAATGTACCCAACATCTGATGGCAACTTTCAGCAGGATAATGCGCCATGTCATAAAGCTCGAATCATCTCAGATTGGTTTCTTGAACATGACAATGAGTTTACTGTACTCAAATGGCCTCCTCAGTCACCAGATCTCAATCCAATAGAGCATCTTTGGGATGTGGTGGAACGGGAGATTCGCATCAGGGATGTGCAGCCGACAAATCTGCGCCAACTGTGTGATGCCATCATGTCAATATGGTCCAAAATCTCTGAGGAATGCTTCCAGCACCTTGTTGAATCTCTGCCACGAAGAATTGAGGCAGTTCTGAAGGCAAAAGGGGGTCCAACCCCTTACTAGCATGGTGTACCTAATAAAGTGGCCAGTGAGTGTATATAGAAAATATGGGATCCCAAAACATAAGTTCTAATTGGGACTCCCCAAAAAATTAAATATTTAAATTAAAAATTCATATTTGGTGGGGCTACAGAATAGCATCTCAAATTTTGCAGCCCTTACAGAGTATTTTTCCTCCTACTGAAGCCCATAGATTGGCCTTTTATTGCACTAATAATGTATGTCAACAAGTGCCCCCTCAAACACAGTATGATACTCCTGCAATAAATTCCTCTACACGTGCAGAGTAATAACCCTAATCTACCCCCCACCTCAACTCCCCTGGGAAATTATGGTGACCCCAACAAAGTGTGATGCCCCAACTGTGACCCCCACATAGCCCTCCATACAGTATAATGGGCTTACATACTGTACAGTGTAATGGCCCTCACACTTCTCCACACAGTATAATGGCCCCAACATGACCATCCACACTGTCTAATGGCCCCCACAAACCCTTAGAGCAGCATAATTTCCCTCACCCAACCCTCCAAAAACCCTAATATCCCCCAGACAGCCCTTCACACAGTATAATGCACCCCACATAAACCTTCACACTTTATAATTGCTTGCATTGAGTTTAATAGTCTCCACACAGCCCTCAAAACAGTGCAATGGCCCCTACATAGCCCTGCACAGTATAATGACCCCACATAGTCCTCCATATAGGATAATGGCCCCCACATTGCTTTCTCATATAGTACAATGGACTCACATAATCCTCAATGCCGTAGAATTGGCAACACAATGTACTCATTGATTATAAAATAAATAAAATACTCTCCTCTCCTCGTTCCCTTGCTCCTCCGGTCTCTGAAGCACTTTACTGCTCTGCATAGCGGCGCGATTAAATGATGCCATCTCACCTGCTGCGCTAAGATGTCAAGAGCTCAGACACAGGGAGAATAATGGAGCGGGGAGCTTACGGCTTCCTTTTTTATTATTGCATTCAATCGTTATGGCATCCAGGATGTCGATACAGTTGCACTTGAGATGCTGGGTGGACTCTCTCCGACTCTTGTGCCCCACCATAGCAGCTGCGTGGCTTTCCTCTACTGGTGGTGCGCCGCTGCTTCCATCAAATCCATTCTAGTTACATCAGAACCTAACTGTCTAGATTGGAGTTGCTTTGGTGAGATCCTCACAGAAGTAACTGAACTCCAATCTAGTGAAAAAGTGCGAGAAACAGGTCAGCTCAGCTTCATATGGAAGATCCGTTCAGAGGAAAGTTGCAGTGCTACAGGAAAAAGGTAGGTAGATAAATTCCGGCATCCCAATCTTCATAAAAACACTATTCATTGAAAAAATATTTAAATGATCACTAGTGTGATAACTGGCTGTTACTGCTGTCATTCATTGCACATACAATTGTGAATTGGTAAGCGTTTTAAATGATATCCGGCAATGTACGTGATCAAACAAACCCAATCACAATGAAAGAAGGTCAAAATAGGTAAAAAAATCAGGTGAGTAATAAAGAATTATTACAACATGAAAACATCATAATCAGGTGCGTACATAGAAATAATTGGCCCCAGAAGAGCAGACTTCCCAACTTTGCAGCACTTACAGAGTCATTTTCCTCCCATTGAAGTCCCTATATTGCCCTTTCATTGCCCCTGTAAAATACGATGACAACTATGACGACTTCAAACACAGTAACTAGGGTTGGGACAAAGAACTTTGGTGCCGTAGGCAGATGAAGCAGATGGGAACCCCCCATCATGTGAATCCTCAGCCACCATGTAAAGGAATAGGTCAGAAACTAAGTTAACAGTACCACTAACACAAGCCCCCTCCGATGAGTCAGGTAACAAGATCTGACAACCACTTTCACTAGAATTATTAACTTTTTTTAACCCCTTTTCCCCCAAGGGTGGTGTGCATGTTAATGACCAGGTCAATTGTTACTATTCTGATCACTGTCCCTTTATAAGGTAAAAACTCTGGAAAGCTTCCATGGATCCCTGTGATTCTGACAATGTTTTCTTGTGACATATTGTACTTCATGATAGTGGTAAAATTTCTTTACTATGACTTGCGTTTATTTGTGAAAAAAATGGAAATTTGGCGAAAATTTAGAAAATTTTGCAATTTTCCAACTTTTAATTTTCATGCCCTTAAATCACAGAGATACAGTGGGGAGAAAAAGTATTTAGTCATCCACCAATTGTGCAAGTTCTCCCACTTAAAAAGATGAGAAAGGCCTGTAATTGACATCATAGGTAGACCATAACTAAGAGAGTCAAAATGAGAAAATAAATCCAGAAAATCGCCTTGTCAAGATTTAATTTGAAAATTATGGTGGAAAATAAGTATTTTGTCATCAACAAAAGTTCCTCTCAATATTTTTTTATATATTCTTTATTGGAAATGATAGAGGTGAAATGTTTTCTTTAAGTCTTCACAAGGTTGGCGCACACTGTTGGTGGTATGTTGGCCCATTCCTCCATGCAGATCACCTCTAGAGCTGTGATGTTTTAGGCCTGTCGCTGGGCAACACGGACTTTCAAATCCCTCCAAAGGTTTTCCATGGGGTTGATATTTAAAGACAGGCTAGGCCATTTATAGATTTGGGTCTCTCGCCCGGTCCACTTGAAGCGGTCCAAGATGACATCGCATGTAGCGATGGCCAAATATTTGAGCAGCCATGGCCACATGAAGGTGACAGTGGGAACGTGTCACAAGAGGTGGACGATGATGAGACAATTGCCAGAAACTCATGAGGAGGGCCAGGGTGCGGAAGTGGATGAAGAGGTGGTGGATGATATAGTAACTGACCCAACCTGGCAGAAGGAGATGCAGAGCGAGGACAGCAGCACTCAGGGGGAAGAAGGCGTAGCACCCCAACAGGCAGGAAGAAGCAGTGTGGTGGCCACAGACAGAAGGCGGGCAACCGTTCGCCGTAACTCCAACATGACGGAAGTTGCCAGTCCAACTGTTAGGTCTTCCCAAGTCTGGTTGTTTTTAAAAGACTCTCCAGTAGGAAAAAAGTCGCACTCTACGGGAAATCGTTGAAGTATTTATTGACACTGAATTACATGTCACGTCGGGGATGTGAAGGAGAGTGTGTCAAATGGTCATGGAAGCGCTTGAGTAGCGTGAAACGGCCGTAGTCAGCCATTTGACACACTCTCCTTCACATCCCCGACGTGACATGTAATTCAGTGTCAATAAATACTTCAACGATTTGAAGTACTACTACTGCATTGCTTTGAAGTCAGGCACCCGGGAATCCTGGATGTGAGCTCTCCGCCTGCTGCCAGCCACTGCTCCTATCAAGGTAATAGCGTGCCGCCCGCTCTCTATTATTGATTTTAAAAGACTCTGCCCCACCTGCCATTCCCGCATCTGCAGGGTTAGCTAGACTAACAGCCTGACCACCACCAGCATGATCAGGCACATGGCAGCAAAGCACCCAACTTTTTGGGCAGAACCCCAGGCTCCAGGAACAGTGTCTGTGGGTGACACCACTGCTTCTTCCATTGTTGTGTTTGCAAGCCAATCCCCTGTCCATGGTGCATGCAAAGATGCCTCCCGCCCTGCACCTGTCGTTGCCCACACTCAACTAGCACCATCATCAAGCACGTCCATGTCTTTGTCCCAGCACAGCCTTCAGTTGTCCATATTCCAGTCATTAGAACGCAAGCAAAAATACGTAGCCAAAGCCCCACAAGCCACAGCACTAAATTTGCACATTTCTCATCTGCTTGCTCTCGAAATGTTGCCCTTTATGCTCGTGGAGATGGAAGCTTTCTGCAGCCTGATGGCATCGTCCAGCCCAAGGTACTCGGTCCCCAGCAGCCACTATTTCTCCAGATGTGCCGACCAGGCATTACTCAAGCAGGTGTCCCACAACATTACCCGTACCCTCAACAATGCTGTTACTGACAAAGTCCACATAACCACGGACACATGGACAAGAGCTTGTGGACAGGGATGGTACATCTCACTGATGGCACACTTAGTTAATATAGTTTAAGCCGGGACCCAGTCGGACCATGGGATGGAACACATCCGACACCAAGGATTGCAGGTCCTTACGTCAAATAGGGTTGCCCCCACAGTGTACAGCTCCTCCTCTGCCTCCTCTTTAGCCTCCATCTCTAAAATGAGCACATCAGTCACAAGCAGTGGAAGCACTGCAGCACTGCCTCAGCGAAGCAGCAACAGGCTGTGCTAAAGCTAATATTCTTAGGTGACAAACCGCACAATGCTGAAGAGCTGTGGACAGCTCTGAAACAGCAGTCAGATGTGTGACTGATACCGCTGAACCTATAGCCAGGCATGGTCATGTGAGACAATGACCAGAACCTGGTGGCGGCTCTGAGGCGAGGCGAGCTCACACATGTACCATGCCTGTCCCAAGTGCTTAACCTCATTGTTTAACGGTTTCTCAAAAGCTACCCAGATTTGCCGTATCTGCTTGTGAAAGTACGCAGCCTGTGTGCCCATTTTAGAAAGTCAGCTACAGCTTCAGCCGTCCTTGCTGTGTTTCAGCAGCGTTTGTAGCTTCCGGCTCACCGACTGGTGTATGATGTCCCCACGCATTGGATCTCTACACTGCATATGTTGGAAAGGATTTGTGAGCAGAAGAGGGCAGTTATTGACTATCAGCATCAACAAGGCCATTGTTATTCAGGTCAGACTCCACAAATAAGACCTCAGGAGTGGACATGGATGTCAGACATATGTATCATCCTACAAAACTTTGAGTACACCACCAAGACGTTGAGCGGTGATGATGTAATAATTAGTGTAACCATCACGCTTCTCTGCATTCTGAAAAGCTCTATGCTCACAATGCATTGCAGGTGGAGCATGAGGACCAGCCTCATATCATCCCAACATGGATTGGTTGACAATGAGGAGGAGGAGGAACAGGAGTTACTTTCATGCGCTATAGACGGTACTACAAGAACAACTGTCATACCGTCTGACAAGTGTGGATGGCCTGAGGACAGGGAAGAGGAGGCGGTGGAGGATAGCATGGTGAGTCATCCTGAGAACCTGCCTGTTAGCAGTCTGGCACGCATGGCTGACTTTATGTTGAGCTGCCTTTTCCATGACCCTTGCATTATGAAATTTTTTGGTGACACTCATTACTGGTTGGTGACACTTCTAGACCCACGCTACAAAGAGAACTTTCATTCTCTTCTTCCATAGCCAGACAGGTCTACTAAAATGGTGCAGTACCAGAGGGCTCTTGTTGCAGAATTAATAACAAAATTCCCATCTGAAAATGCTGGCGGCAGAAGTTACAGTTTGTTGAACAACCAAGGAGTACAGGTGAGAGAGCCACAAGTCCAAACCAGCAGAGGCAGGGGAACACTGGCAAAGTTCTGGGAGAGTTTTCTCAAACCCTCCCATCGCCCTGGCCCAGAGGTGCGCGGTACTGTCACAAGGAGTCAAATGTTGAGGGAGTACCTTGCTGACCGTACCAGCGTCCTCCCTGATTCCTCTGTGCCTTTTAATTATTGGGTATCCAAGCTGGACACGTGGCATGAACTGGCTCTCTACGCCTTGGAGATCCTGGCCTGCCCTGCCTCTAGCATTTTGTCAGAGCGGGATTTTAGTGCCGCTGGTGGACTTATAACTGATAACTGATAAGCGCATTGGCCTGGCAGCTGAAAATGCAGACAGGCTGACTCTTATAAAAATGAATTAGGGTTGGAATGGGCCAGACTTCTCTACACTACCAAATGATAACAGCGAAACATAACCTCCAATGCAGTGTCTTTTTTTGGGAGGTGTATTCCCATGTACCTCTTCACACCCACACATGGGTATACGCTTCCTGATTTTGGCTATTTGATGTTATCCCCCTCCTTCTCCTCATCATCCACCATCACTAGAACATGAGGGTGAATGTGTTCCGTGATGCTACAGACACTCTAGTTTTTTTCAAGGCTGTTTATGATGCCCGTAAAAAAATGTTAAATTTTTTTTTTGATGTGTACCCCTGAGGGGGAAAAGTTTGTCAGCCCATACACTTAATGTATGGGCATTCCAAGTATAGGAGACCTGCTCCTTTAACCCCTTTCTGCCATTAGACGTACTATCCCGTCCATGTACCCTGGGACTTAATTCCCAAGGACGGGATAGTACGTCTAATGTGATCAGCGGCGCCCGCATGGTGAGCGCCGCTGATCGCGGCCGGGTGTCAGCTGATTATTACAGCTGACACCCGGCACAATGTGTCAGGGGCGGTCACGGACAGCCCCCGACACGTTAACCCCTTGTACACCGCGATCAAACACGATCGCGGTGTACCGGGGGTTAAAGGGAAGCATCGGCAGGGAGGGGGCTCCCTCCGTGCTTCCCTGAGTCCCTCACGGCAGCGCAATGTGCAGCGCTGCTGTGGGGGACTCCTTCCCTACAGGCCCCCGGATCCAAGATGGTGACGGGGGCCTTTGGGGGCCTGTAGGGAGCTGACTTCCTCACTGCCTGCAAAGCGCAGGCATGAGGAGGTCTGCAGAACTGCCTGTGACAGATTGCTGATCTGTCACAGTGATCTGTGATGTGACAGATCAGCGATCTGTCACAGGACAGTGATGTCCCACCTGGGACTATGTAATAAAGTAAAAAAAAATATAAAAAAAAGTGTAAAAATAATTTTTAAAAAATCGCTAAATAAATTAGTAAAAAAAAAAAATATTCCCCAATAAATTCATTTTTTGAAAATAAAATAAAAAAAACAATAAAAGTACACATATTTGATATTGCCACGTCCGTAGCGACCTGCCCTATAAAACTGTCCCATTAGTTAACCCCTTTAGCAAACCCCTTAAAAAATAAAAAAAAAAAACGAAGCAAAAAATAATGATTTATTATCATACCACCGAACAAAAAGTGCAATAACACGCGATCAAAAAGACGCATATAAATATCCATGGTACCGCTGAAAACGTCATCTTGTCCCGCAAAAAACGAGCTGCAACACAGCATCATCCGCAAAAAATTTAAAAAGTTATAGCTCACAGAATAAAGTGATGCAAAAATAATCATTTTTTATATAAAATTGTTTTCATTGCAAAAAACCGACAAAACATAAAAAACGACCTAAATGAGGTATTGCTGTAACCGTACTGACCCGAAGAATAAAAACACTTTATTAATTTTACCGCAAGCGGAACGGTGTAAACGCACCCCCCCAAAAGAAATTCATGAAATGCTGGTTTTTGTTCATTCTGCGTCCCAAAAATCGGAATAAAAAGCGATCAAAAAATGTCACATGCCCGAAAATGGTATCAATAAAAACATCAACTTGTCCCGCAAAGAATAAGACCTCACATGACTCGGTGGGTCAAAATACGGAAAAATTATAGCTCTCAATATGTGGTGATGCAAAAACAATTTTTACAATAAAAAGCGTCTTTTAGCGTGCGACAGCCGCCAAACATAAAAACCGCCATAAATAGTAAATCAAATCCCCCGTTATCACCCCCTTAGTTAGGGAAAAATATTAAAATAAACAAATGTATTTATTTCCATTTTCCCATTAGGGTTAGGGTTAGGGCTAGGGTTAGGGTTAGGGCTAGGGTTAGGGCTAGGGTTAGGGTTAGGGCTAGGGTTAGGGCTTAGATTAGGGTTAGGGGTGTGTTGGGGTTCGGGTTGTAGTTATAATTGGGGGGTTTCCACTGTTTGGGCACATCAGGGGCTCTCCAAATGCAGCATGGCGTCTGATCTCAATTCCAGCCAATTCTGAGTTGAAAAAGTCAAATGGTGCTCCTTCCCTTCCAAGCTCTGCCATGCGCCCAAACAATGTTTTACCCCCACATATAGGGTATCAGCATACTCAGGACAAATTGCAAAACAACTTTTGGGGTCCAATTTCTCCTGTTACCCTTAGGAAAATTAAAAATTGGGGGCAAAAATATCATTTTTGTGGGAAAAAATGATTTTTTTATTTTCACGCCCAGGCGTTATAAACTTCTGTGAAGCACTTGGGGGTTCAAAGTGCTCACCACACATCTAGATAAGTTCCGTTGGGGGTCGAGTTTCCAAATAGGGGTCACTTGTGGGGAGTTTCAATAGTTTAGGTACATCAGGGGCTCTCCAAACGCACATGACACCCGCAGACCAATCCATCAAAGTCTGCATTCCAAAACGTCACTACTTCCCTTCCGAGCCCCGACGTGTGCCCATACAGTAGTTTTCTCCCACATATGAGGTATCAGCGTACTCAGGACAAATTGGACAACAACTTTTGGGGTCCAATTTCTCCTGTTACCCTTGGGAAAATAAAAAAATTGGAGACTAATTGATCATGTTTGTGGAAAAAATACGATTTTTTTCATTTTCATGCCAGGGCATTATAAACTTCTGTGAAGCCCTTGGGGGTTCAAAGTGCTCACCACACATCTAGATAAGTTCCTTAGGGGGTCTAGTTTCCAAATTGGGGTCATTTCTGGGGGGTTTCCACTGTTTAGGTACATTAGGGGCTCTCCAAAGGCAACATGACACCCGCAGACCATTCCATCAAAGTCTGCATTCCAAAACGTCACTACTTCCCTTCTGAGCCCCGACGTGTGCCCATACAGTAGTTTTCTCCCACATATGAGGTATCAGCGTACTCAGGACAAATTGGACAACAACTTTTGGGGTCCAATTTCTCCTTGTGCCCTTGGGAAAATGAAAAAATTGGTGACTAAAAGATCATGTTTGTGGAAAAAATACGATTTTTTTATTTTCACGCCCGGGCATTATAAACTTCTGTAAAGCACTGGGGGATTCAAAGTGCTCACCACACATCTAGATAAGTTCCTTGGGGGGTCTAGTTTACAAAATGGTGTCATTTGTGGGGGGGTTTCTACTGTTTTGGTACATCAGGGGTTTTCCAAACGCGACATGGTGTCCAATCTCAATTCCAGCCAAAGACGTCAAATGGCGCTGCTTCCCTTCCGAGAGCTGCCATGCGCCCAAATAGTGGTTTACCCCCACATGTGGGATATCAGCGCACTCAGGACAAATTGCACAATATCTTTTAGGGTCCTGTTACCCTTGGAAAAATAAGAATTGAGGGTGAATAGATCATTTTTGTGGAAAAAATATGATTTTTTAATTGTACGGCTGTATGTTATAAACTTCTGTGAAGCCTTTGGGCGTTCAAAGTTCTGACCACACATCTAGATAAGTTCCTTGGGGGGTGTAGTTTCCAAAATGGTGTCATTTGTGGGGGGTTTCCACTGTTTTGGTACATCAGGGGTTTTCCAATCGCGACATGGTGTCCGATCTCAATTCCAGCCAAAAACGTCAAATGGCGCTGCTTCCCTTCCGAGCTCTGCCATGCGCCCAAATAGTCATTTACACCCACATATGGGGTATCAGCCTACTCAGGACAAATTGCACAATAACTTTTAGGGTCCTGTTGCCCTTGGAAAAATAAAAATTGGGGTGAAAAGATAATTTTTGTGGAATAAATATGATTTTTTAATTGTACCGCTGTACGTTATAAACTTCTGTGAAGCCCTTGTGGGTTCAAAGTTCTCACCACATATCTAGATAAGTTCCTTGGGGGGTCTAGTTTCCAAAATGGGGTCACTTGGGGGGGTTTCCATTGTTTAGGTACATCAGGGGCTCTCCAAACGCGACATGGCGTCCGATCGAATTCCAGCCAATTTTGCATTGAAAAAGTCAAACGGCGCTCCTTCCCTGCTGAGGTCTGCCATGCGCCGAAACAGTGGTTCCCCCCACATATCAGGTATCAGCGTACTCAGGACAAATTGCACAATAACTTTTGCAGTCCAATTTCTCCTGTTACCCTTGGTAAAATAAAAAAAATTGAACCTGAAGTATTTTTTCAGTGAAAAAAAGATAAATGTTCATTTTTTTTTTTAAATATTAAAAAAAATTCCTTTGACGCACCTAAAGGGTTAATAAACTTCTTGAATGTGGTTTTGAGCACCTTAAGGGGTGCAGTTTTTAGAATGGTGTCAATTTTTGGTATTTTCTATCATATAGACCCCTCAAAGTGGCTTCAAATGTGATGTGGTCGGTAAAAATAAAATGGTGTTGTAAAAATGAGAAATCGCTGGTCAACTTTTAACCCTTATAACTTCCTAACAAAAGCAAATTTTGGTTCCAAAATTGTGCTGATGTAAAGAAAACATGTGGGAAATGTTACTTATCAAGTTTTTTGTGTGTCATATCTCTGTGATTTAAGGGCATAAAAATTCAAAGTTGGAAAATTGCAAAATTTTTGCCAAATTTCCATTTTTTTTTCACAAATAAACGCAAGTTATTTGAATGAAATTTTATCACTAACATGAAGTACTATATGTTACGAGAAAACAATGTCAGAATCACCGGGATACATGGAAGCGTTCCAGAGTTATTACCTCATAAAGGGACAGTGGTCAGAATTGTAAAAATTGGCCTGGTCATTAACGTGCAAACCACCCTTGGGGCTTAAGGGGTTAAATTGGAAAAAGATTCTTAGGAAGACATCCTCCACGTCTCTTCAGACACCACCACTAGAACATATTCTGTGATGCAACTGCCACTCTAGTTTTTTGCAAGGGTGTTTATGATACCTGTAAAAAAATTAAAAAAATTTGCACCCCCCCCAGGGGGAAATGTTTCTCAGCCTATACACTTAGTGTATGGGCATTCCAAGTATAGGAGACCAGCTCCTTTAAATTGGAAAAGATTCATAGGAGGACATCCTCCACATCTCTTCAGACACCACACCACTAGAAAACCAGGGTGAATGTATTCCGCGATGCAACAGCCACGTAATTGCAAAGGGGTGTTTGTGGTCTCTGCAGAGTTCACCTATTGTTTCTTGTGTCTCCCCTCTTTCAATGAGGATTTCAAATAAATATCAATTTAAAAAATCATAGAGTTGGGCAGGAAGAGCAAATAGATGTTATGGTACTGCACCCTGCCAACAATAGAGTAACTTTTTTAATTACCAGCATTACATAACAAATTTTACATGCAGATGAAGTTGATAGAAAACCACAATCTGTGTCCTCCCAGCATTCTTCTGTACACATCGCAGTATTTAGATCACTATTACTGTGATCTCTTTCCCTTCAGCATTTCTCTGTCTTCAGATCACAGATATCACAACATGCTTCAGTCGCAGGGCAATAAGTATGGCCTATTATAGAACAGTTCTGGATTACATTTGTGCAGTGTGAAACATTAATTAGACCTAAAAAATGTATTTGTCTAAAACACACTCGGTGGACACTTAGTAATTCCCCCATTTAAAGGAATATGAAGGTCTTGAGATCCATTTGTAGGAATCCAGATGTTAAAACTACAAAACAACAAAGATTATCTTTGCAGTTGAAAAAGATTATTGAAGAAATGTTAACAAGATATTTAACATTTAATAAGCCTCCCTTGACAGCACAGTAGAACCATAATCTTGCTGTATCACAATACTAGAGCAAGGGGAAAGCAGAAATTCATGATGCAATGACGCAACTGCCCCACAAAGAAGGTGAACTGTACTACAATGCTGGGAACAGGATAAATTGTCCAATGTCTGATGCCAGCCACCTTCAAACAACAACTACCTGCTGGTTTTCATCAGCGCTAAGCAAAAACCAAAAAGAAAAATGACTTTTTTTTAAATTAGTCTCTGTCCCCATATGTGAATTGGGAATGTCTCTTATTACAGTCTACAAGTTGTGTTGGTGTCATCAGAGCTTATTCTTAAGTGCAGGTGGTTGGATGACTGATGATGACCCTGATGACTTAAAGAGTGCTTCTAAGATAGTATCAGGATCAACTTCAGCTGGAGGATTTTAAGCAACACTGAAGGAGGGGGAGGTTGTGTTTATTCTAGATTCAGCCTCCTTCTTTGATGGGGTGTTACTTAATCTTAGAAGTATGGGCTATTCTGATGTTATCACACTACCATTCAAAGGAAGATTGCATTTCATTGGTTGTCCATCTAGGTATCTGTAGTAGTATTTTTTGTAAATTTTTTTTACATATTTCCCATAAGGGATGGGGGCATTGCTCTAGTATCACTGGGTTGAGAAACATGTGATTGTGTCTCCGCAGTGTTGGATGTTGATCTCCATGAGTTCATTCATCCTCATTTTTCACAGTCTTCTACTAGGCATTGCTCCTACTGGCCAGTTTCCTACTCCACACTGATGAGGGGCAATACCCTGAAACAGCTGACTGTGGATGGATGCCATGTTTTGGCATAGGTGGTTTCCTTCATTGGAGACTGCCCTTCCCGTGGTTGTTCTTTCCCGGGGAAAAACCTGGCTAGTCATTGCTTGCGTTGAGAAACATGTGATGGTGTCTCCGCGGCTTGTGTTTTGCATATTTTTACATATTTCCCATAAGGGATGGGGGCATTGCTCTAGAATCACTGCATTGAGGAACATGTGATGGTGTCTCCGCAGTGTTGGATGTTGATCTCCATGAGTTCATTCATCCTCATTTTTCACAGTCTTTTACTAGGCATTGCTCCTACTAGCCAGTTTCCTACTCCACACTGATGAGGGGCAATACCCCGAAACAGCTGTCTGTGGATGGAATGGATACCATGTTTTTGCATAGGTGGTTTCCTTCATTGGAGACTGCCCTTCCTGTGGTTGTTCCTTCCCGGGGAAAGACCTGGCTAGTCATTGCTTGCGTTGAGAAACACGTGATGGTATCTCCGCGGCTGGTGTTTTGCATATTTCCCATAAGGGATGGGGACATTGCTCTAGAATCACTGCGTTGAGAAACATGTGATGGTGTCTCCGCAGTGTTGGATGTTGATCTCCATGAGTTCATTCATTCTCATTTTTCACACACCACATGGGCAGCTACTGTGAGATTGTTAAATGCTGCAATGACACTTCCCAGTAAATGCATTTGTTTTGGTCGAAATCAATGGTAATGTTGAAAAACGCATCAAAAACGCTATGTGTGAACATAGCCAAAGTGGTGGAGGAGCATTTCTTGGGGGGGGGGCTATTTCTTTTTCCTTACATACAAATTATTACCCTGGAAAGGATGTCCCTTAACATATTTCCCTGTAAAATCAATATTGGTTTAGTTTTTTTCATGTTTTTCTGTGCGCCTGTAAAAGTGGCATCACACTGATAACATTGGTCACAGCAGTGACCAAGGAGTAAGAAAGGCTTCCAGGGGCGATCCCCATGATGTTCCCATGTCATTTGTGCACTGTCCCCATACATTTCCGACATTTCAATACCCTAGAACGACCTCTGGGGGGGGCGCTGCAAAAAAGCTCGGATTTCCCATAGACTAACATTGGGCTCTTTGCTCAGGTCAAGTACCCAAGTATTCCAATTTGCTTGACCTGAGCAACGAGCACCTGAGCATTTTAGTGCTCGTTCTTGACTACCAGTAACACCTTATATACGGCATTCTAGAATACTGTATGTACATCCCCAGGCTGATCTGTGTAATGCAAAAACAGCTTTTAATATACTCACCTAGGGGTGGCCATCTGGTCTGTTGGATGTTGCTGGTTTTGACCCAGCACCCCTTCTCTTCTTGTGATTGCTGTCTTTCTTGTCTGCTTCTCTTGGGTGATGCATCCTGTGTCACCCACACACAGTCTCCGCCATTGCGCTCCTACATACCCGCCCTTCTATTTGCCCTGATGAGTGCAGAGCAAAGTGCGGTAATGGGCAGGCCTGCACCTTTCCCTGCACCTATGCATTAATGCACTTTGCTATACCCTCATCAGGGCACATAAAAGTGCGAGTGCGCAGGAGAACAATGAAGACCAGTGAGTGGATGACATAAGACACGTCATCCACAAGAAGGAGGACGGCAAAAGCAAGAAGAAAGAATTAGCCGGACCAGGACCAGCGAAAGCCATCAGATTGGACTATCAGGTGAGTATTACAGATGAGCGACTTTACCTTTTTCAGGGTCGAGTCGGGTTTCATGAAACCCGACTTTCTCAAAAGTCTAGTCGAACAAAATCGGCCGACTATAGTGAAACGTCGGGGGTCCAACTGAAACACGAAACCCAATGCAAGTCAATGGGGAAGCAAAATTGGCAGGGAGTGGAGGACAGTAAACACACCTACAGGGCCCATTTCAATGCCAACAACATCAATTCTTATTACTTAAGCTTGCCAACCTTAATTTACTTTACAATAATAGTTACGCATTGAAAACTGGGGGTTATTTGGCTATAGTTGTGGGGGTGGGTTAGGCTGGCTCCAGGTTTTCGTGTGCTGCAGGCCAAAGAGTGTCAGTGCGCCCCTTTAACACATACCACAATTAAAGATGCTCCGATACAGTGCAGAAATATAGGTATAATAAAATGAAAAATACTTCACTTCTTACATGACATGACTGATATATCTATTTTAAATTCTACAATAGCTCAAAAAATGGACAGTATATTACTCCATACAGTATTATGGCCACCACATGGTAGCCACACAGAATAATGAGCCCCATATATTTCTCCACACAGAATAATTGGTCCCATATAATGTTCCATACAGTATATGATGAGCTCCCCATAATGCTACAGTATATGATGGTCTCCATGGATGATGCTCCAGTGTGTTATGGGCCCAAATAATGCTCCATATATAATGAGCCCCATTTCTAATGCTCCAGTGTATAATGGGCCCCTGTAAATGCTGCTTCAGTGTCTGATGTCCCCCATTTGGAATGCTCCAGTATATAATGGGCCTCATGGATGATGCTCCAGTGTATGATGGGCCCAAACAATGCTCCATTTATAATATACCCCATTTAGAATGCTCCATTATATGATGGGCCCCAAGGATGATGCTCCATTGTGTTATGGGCCCAAATAATGCTCCATATATGATGGGCCCCATTTCTAATGCTCCAGTCTATAATGGGCCCCATAGATGCTGCTCCAGTGTCTGATCTGCCCCATTTAGAAAGCTACAGTATATGATGGGCCCCATGGATGATGGTCCAGTGTCTTATGGGACCAAATAATGCTCCTTGTATAATGAGCCCCATTTCTAATGCTCCAGTATATAATGGGCTCTGTAAATGCAGCTCCAGTGTCTGATGTCCCCCATTTGGAATGCTCCAGTATATGATGGGCCTCATGGATTATGTTCCAGTGTATGATGGGCCCAAATAATGCTCCATATATAATGAGCCCCATTTCTAATGCTCCAGTGTATAATGGGTCCCATAAATGCTGCTCCAGTGTCTGATGTCCCCCATTTGGAAAGCTCCAGTATATGATGGGCCTCATGGATTATGCTCCAGTGTACGATGTGCCCAAATAATGCTCCCTATATAATGAGCCCCATTTCTTATGCTCCAGTGTATAATGGGCCCCATAAATGCTGCTCCAGTGTCTGATTTCCCCCATTTGGAATGCTCCAGTATATGATGGGCCCAAATAATGCGCCATATAAAATGTGCCCCATTTAGAATGAACCCAGGCATGGTATGTGAAAAGAGCTCCATGGAGTAATCTGAATTGTGGGCTGCCGCATCCTTCACTTTTGATGTGGGTGAAGGACCCAAGGAAAGGGGGTTGCTCCTGACCAGAAGCCTGCACTGACGACTCAGTGCTTGCATTTTTTGAAACTTCAGAAGAGGAGGCGATAGAGCTGGAGGCTGTTTCAGCAATGTAAGGCAAACCAGTTCCTGATGCTCCGGCTTTAAAAGCAGTTTACCTACCCCCAGAAAATGGAGCCTTACAGGCCTTCCAGAGCCAGACCATGACGCAGGCTCAACACCTCTTGCCTTAGCTGCTATTGTGCTTTTGGCACTAGCAGTAGATGCACCACCACCATCAGTACCAGCTGGCCCCCCACGCCCACGTCCGCGGACCGTTCCACCATACTTACTAATTTTTGTGAAAATGTACACAAAGTACCAGCAGATATATGGTACTGTATCAGAAGCATTCAGCTCTATACAGTCTAGGGATAATTGTAAATCTCCGTATATATTTCATGAGTCATACACAGACGCTCACAGGCTCAGTATGGATTACATAATAATATAAAAAGTTGAAAAGGTACAGATACAAGGTATATAGTTTAGTTTAGTTTAAACATTCTGAATCTCCGTATATATTTCAGGAGACAGACACAAACACTCTCTGGCCCAGTATGGATTAGACAAGAATATAAAAAGCAGTAAATGGGTAATGTATCACAAGCTTTCAGCTGTATACAGTGTGGGTGTAATCTTAAATCTCCAACTATATTTCCGGAGTAACAGACAAACGTTCACAGGCTCATTATTGATTACACCAGAATCAAAATAGCAAAAAAGGGTACTGTATCGGAAGTGTAGAGCTGTATACAATGTTGGGCAAATTTGAAATCAGACGCTCACTCAGTCTGGATTTTACCATAATACAAAATGTTGAAAAAAAGGTACTGGATAACAAGTATATATATTATAGGGTGCAATATAAATCTCCGTATAGATATTCCCGTAGTCACCCTCAGACGCTCATTCAGTATGGATTTGACCGTAATACTAAATGTTGAACAAAGTTACTGTATAACAAGATAGAAGCTGTATATAGTATAGGGTAAAATTTTTATCTCCGTTTATATAGAAGGAGGAAACCACACACGCTCACTCAGTATGGATTATACCGTAATAAAAAATTTAGAACAAAGGTACTGTATCAGCAAATACCTGGTGTATTCAGTCTAGGGGTAATTGTAAATTTCCATCTATATTTCCGGAGTCAGACATAGACACTCAAAGGCTCAGTGTGGATTACACCACAATATAAAAAGTAGAAAAAGGGAAAGGTATTCGAAGCGTACACCAGTGTACATTGTTGGGGTACTTTTAAATCTTCGTATATATTTCAGTCTCAGTAAGCCAGTCCAGACTCTCTGCTACTGGAAACTAGATGGATACAAGCACAGGCGGAAAGTCTAGTGTTTGCAAAAATTTGGGAATTACTGATCACGGGAAAACTTCCCGGTAGATTTCGCAGAGGCGATGCTGACCATCAATTACTTTGTCTGTGGAGACAGCGAAAATGGTTATTTGTGAAGAAAGGATTGCTGTATCGCAGTAGCGTGGATCCTGTCACTGTTACTCATCTCCATCAAATTGTGATCACAGGGAGAGATGTATACATGGTCCTCACTGCCTATCATGATGTGTCTGGTCACTTTAGAGTGCAAAAGACAAGTCACAGGCCGTAGGCGATTCTATTGGATTGGTATGAGAGGAGACATTGAAAATTGGTGGCAGGAATGTAACACGTCTGTGACTAAGAAAACTGTGAAAGCTGATCATAAAGCAAAACTGCATCCGATTGTGAGTTGATGTCCATTACAAATGGTAGCCATTGATCATCTGAAGGTATAGGCCAGCAGGACAGGCCATAGCTACTGTACATCTTAACCATCATCGATCAGTTCACCAAATTTCTAGTGGCCATCCCTGTGAAGGATTTAACTGCCCAGACTACACTGCGGTGGAGCAGGGAGAGGCAAGTATTGCAACTTGCAAGTGCTGTGGCCATGAGCAAGCAGGGGGGCCCCACTCGTGGGCGATGGTACTGGCACAGGGCCCCTCATAGTACACCGGTGTGTCTGACGGCGAGTGGGCCTCCTCACCGTCAGAGACATTGTATTGTACTATGAGGGGCCCTGTGCCAGTGCCATCACCCCAGAGTGGGCCCACCCACCTGTTCAGAGCAATGGCACTTGCCCGGGTGCGCCAGGTGGTGACCCCAGCCCTTGGGGGGGGCACACCAGTTAGGGAGGTTTAAAAAATGGCATATGTTGATGTGTAGGCTGTACATTCAGCAGCTGCAAATGGAGGAATTTGATAAGTCCGAGGAAGAGGAGGACAAAAGTGAGCCAAATTTCTGGCAACCTATTTGTCATCAGGGGAAGGTGGGACAAAATCCTTTGAAACCCATGCATGGTTCATTTTAATGAAGGTTAGATCATCAACATTTTGGGTCGACAGACGGGTCCTTTTTTCTGTCAGGATTAAACCAGCAGCACTGAAAACTCTTTCAGATAGCACACTAGCAGCAGGGCAAGCGAGCTCCTGTAAGGCATATTGTGCCAATTTAGGCCAGGTGTCCAGTTTACAGGCCCAATAGTTAAAGGGGAATGACCTGTGAGGGAGAACATTGATATGGGAGCAGAAGTAGTTTGTAACCATAGTTGACAAATGCTGTATCCTGTCACTTGCAATCGATGCAGTATTACCAGTCATGTGAGCGTTACTCGAGAAATCAGTCCACAACATGGTCAAGAAATCCCTGTCTCCAATGCCACTTCGGCTGTGTGCACCACGAATATCTCTTTCATTTTGCCCACTTCGGCTCGTGGGAGACCCAGTGTTGCTTGTTGGTTAGAAAATATTATCTCTAGGTTCTCCTGTGGCATGATGTTGTGCAATTTGCCTTTATAGCGTTTATCGAGGATGCTGGCCAACCAGTAGTTGTCATCGTACATCATTTTGGCAATGTGGGGGTCCCTTTTTAGTATCCACAAGGCATAATCACATATGTAGACCAATGTTCCAGGTGTCAATGATGCACTGGCAGTGGTGGGTGGAGGAGCACTTTCTGGCAAATCCACATCCCTCCTGTCATGAACATACTCTGTACCTGACCTTGGCAAGCCAATATTTTCTCTTGCCCCCAGAGAAGCATCCTCCTCCCCAAAATAATCATCTCCCTCATCCTCCTCCTCTTCTTCCACCATCTCATCCAGGACAGTTCCCTGACCAGACAATGGCTGACTGTCATCAAGGCTTCCCTCCTCCTCCTGTTGCTACTCCACTGCAGACGCCTGATCCTTAATGTGCGTCAAACTTTGCATGAGCAGAAGCATAAGTGAAATGCTCATGCTTATGATGGCGTTGTCTGTGCTTACCAGCCATGTGCATTCCTCAAAACACTGAAGGACTTTACAGAGGTCTTTCAGCTTGGACTAATGCACACCCGACAACTCCATGTCTGCCCTCAAACTGGCTGCCCGTGTATCCTCCCACAAATGCATTACAGCCTGCCTCTGTTAGCACAGCCTCTCAACCATGTGCAGGGTTGAATTCCACCTTGTTGCAACGTCTATGATTAGGCGGTGCTTGGGGAGGTGGAGAAACCGCTGCAGCTTCTGCATATGACTGGAGTGTACGGGCGAGCGACGGATGTGTGAGCACAGTCTTCGCACCTTTTGGAGGTGGGAATGTGGACAGAGCAGGAGACACTGCCGGACACACATCAGGGGATCAACTGACGTTACTGAGCCCCAATAACACAGGAACAAGTGTTGATTGTGGAAACTGCACTTCTGAGCAGCAACTGGCGGTGTTGGAGGACAGGGTAAATATTAGAGACAGTGGAGCCAGAGGCCTAATTGGAGCACGGTTAAAAATCAGTAGAAGCGTGAATGTGGAGGCAGCAGTAGACATTGCCGGACACACGGCAGGGGAGCAACTGGTGTTACTGAACCCCACTAACACTGGAGCTAGTGTTTTTTTCTGTGCAGACGGCACTTCTGAGCAACAACTGGCGGTGTTGGAGACCAGGATCAATCATGGTGTAGGCTGAGGCCTACTTGGAGCAAGTTTAATATCTGATGCGGGGTGAATTTGGAGGGAGCAGGAGATATTGCCGTACACACAGCAGGGGAGCAGCTGGCGTTACTGAACCCCACTAACACAGGAGCTAGTGTTTTTTCTGTGCAGACGGCACTTCTGAGCAACAACTGGCAGTGATGGAGCCCAGGATCAATCATGGTGTAGGCTGAGGCCTACTTGGAGCAAGTTTAATATGTGATGCGGGGTGAAAGTGGAGGGAGCAGGAAATATTGCCGTACACACAGCAGGGGAGCAGCTGGCGTTACTGAACCCCACTAACACAGGAGCTAGTGTTTTTTTCTGTGCAGACAACACTTCTGAGTAACAACTGGCAGTGTTGGAGCCCAGGATCAATCATGGTGTAGGCTGAGGCCTACTTGGAGCAAGTTTAATATCTGATGCGGGGTGAATGTGGAGGGAGCAGGAGATATTGCTGTACACACAGCAGGGGAGCAGCTGACGTTACTGAACCCCACTGACACAGGAGCTAGTGTTTTTTTCTGTGCAGACGGCACTTCTGAGCAACAACTGGCAGTGTTGGAGCCCAGGATCAATCATGGTGTAGGCTGAGGCCTACTTGGAGCAAGTTTAATATCTGATGTGGGGTGAATGTGAGAAAAAAAGATGAATGTAAGAAAACATTCGATATTCGGCACAAAATCACATGTAATACAGCAAATGTGATCTATTAAGCCACCTGTGGCTGTGCAAAAATTTACATTGGACTGACATCTAGGGAGTTTAGACTGCGGGTGCGGGAGCATGTGCGGGACATTTGCGCGGCCAAGACATTTTCCAATATCACAATTGTGAACCCTCCAGCTTCAAGGTTACAGGGATAGATTGCATACATCTTGGCGTTAGAGGTGGTGATTATAAAAAGATTTTGGCACAGGTCGAAGCGAAATGGATAGTTACTCTGGGTACCATGACCCCCGCTGGCCTCAATGAATCCCTTACCTTCTCCTCGTTTCTTTGACCTCTTTTTCTGGGCCCTCTCGGAATATGTCTGTCCGGGCGCTAGGTGTTCTTACTTATATGTTAATTTCATTATCATTGGACTCCCTTTGTGACCCCATACCCAGGTAGTTTTTGTATCTTTTGTAGTTTTGTTTTTAATTACTAATATTCTTTCTTTTTAATTTTCATGTTTATTAGTTGGACCTCAGGCACCTCTGTCTCCTTCGGATCCATTACTCATCTGGGCCAATGTCCTGCAAATCTCCTGAGCAAATCGTCTTCCTTGTCATCTATATTGCGAAAAATGATGTATTTTTGTAATGTTGTTTTTTTATTTTTCCTTTTTTGCATTTTGGTACATTTAAAATTAAGATGCCTGTATGCTTATATATGTCATCCCATGCACTGTGCACTTTCATTATGCTATACGTGTTGACTAGTGTTGAGCATTCCGATACCGCAAGTATCGGGTATCGGCCGATACTTGCTGTATCGGAATTCCGATACCGACTTCCGATATTTTTTCAATATCGGAATTCGGCATCGGAATCGGAAGTTCAAAGTTGATTGACAGCCTGACGTCATCATGATGCGCGGTGTGTGCGCATCATGATGCGCCGTCATTTCGGGCCTTCCGGGGGTCTCTGCCAGCCTGCCGGGGGGCTGTGCAGGCCTGCCGGGGGGCTGTGTGGACTGCCCGGGGTCTGTACCGGCCTGCCGGGGGGCTGTGCCGGCCTGCCGGTGGTCTGTGCACCCTGTGGGGGTCTGTACCGGCCTGCCGGGGGGCTGTGCCGGCCTGCCGGTGGTCTGTGCACCCTGTGGGGGTCTGTACCGGCCTGCCGGGGGGCTGTGCCGGCCTGCCGGTGGTCTGTGCACCCTGTGGGGGTCTGTACCGGCCTGCCGGGGGGCTGTGCCGGCCTGCCGGTGGTCTGTGCACCCTGTGGGGGTCTGTACCGGCCTGCCTGGGGGCTGTGCCGGCCTGCCGGGGGGCTATGCTGATGTCCGGGGGTTTGTGCAAGAATCGTCCGATGGGACTACAAGTCCCATCTGGCGATGCCTGCTACCATGACAGTGATTGACACATTAGCCAATGATGGGACAGTAGTAGTCCCATCATCCGGCTAATGTGTTAAATGTTAAAAAAAAAAAAAAAAAAATACTACATACATACTACATGCATGCTACATACATACTACATGCTACATACATACTACATACATACCACATACATACTACATACATACCACATATATACTACATACATACTACATACATAATACATACATACTACATACATACTACATGCTACATACATACTACATACATACTACATACATACCACATATATACTACATACATACTACATACATACTACATACATAACACATATATACTACATACATACTACATACATACTACATACATACTACATGCATGCTACATACATACTACATGCTACATACATACTACATATATACTACATACATACTACATACATACCACATACATACTACATACATACCACATATATACTACATACATACTACATACATACTACATACATACTACATACATACTACATGCTACATACATACTACATACATACTACATACATACCACATATATACTACATACATACTACATACATACTACATACATAACACATATATACTACATACATACTACATACATACTACATACATACTACATGCATGCTACATACATACTACATACATACTACATACATACTACATGCATGCTACATACATACTACATGCTACATACATACTACATATATACTACATGCATGCTACATACATACTACATGCTACATACATACTACATATATACTACATACATACTACATACATACTACATGCATGCTACATGCATGCTACATGCTACATACATACTACATATATACTACATGCATGCTACATGCATACTACATGCTACATACATACTACATGCTACATACATACTACATATATACTACATACATACTACATATATGCTACATACATACTACATATATACTACATGCATGCTACATACATACTGCATGCTACATACATACTACATGCTACATACATACTACATATATGCTACATACATACTACATATATACTACATGCATGCTACATACATACTGCATGCTACATACATACTACATGCTACATACATACCACATATATACTACATACATACTACATGCATGCTACATGCTACATACATACCACATACATACTACATACATACTACATGCTACATACATACTACATATATACTACATGCATGCTACATACATACTACATGCTACATACATACTACATATATACTACATGCATGCTACATACATACTGCATGCTACATGCATGCTACATACATACTACATACATACTACATGCTACATACATACCACATATATACTACATACATACTACATACAATACATTCATACAATACATACATAGACATACAGTACATATAACATAGAGTAACATACTTACCAATACTTGTCACATTGTTCCCCGAAGCCATTGTCTTTTACGGAATAAATATTAACATAACAAACCACAAAAATACTCACCCACGATCCGAAGCAGTCCACGAGTGTGTCCCACGACGATCTTGGGTAGAGAACTGCAGCATCAGCTGTTGCTGCCGTTCTCTACGGGCTGCAGGAATCCAATGACGGAAGGTAGGTATCCTTCCGCACTGTATTCCTCCGCCACTTAAAAAAAAAGTCCCTAGTCTCACTTTATGCCATTGCTGCGTGGGAATTTCCCACACAGCAATGGCATAAAGTGAGACTAGGGACTTTTTTTTTTTTAAAGTGGCGGAGGAATACAGTGCGGAAGGATACCTACCTTCCGTCATTGGATTCCTGCAGCCCGTAGAGAACGGCAGCAACAGCTGATGCTGCAGTTCTCTACCCAAGATCGTCGTGGGACACACTCGTGGACTGCTTCGGATCGTGGGTGAGTATTTTTGTGGTTTGTTATGTTAATATTTATTCCGTAAAAGACAATGGCTTCGGGGAACAATGTGACAAGTATTGGTAAGTATGTTACTCTATGTTATATGTACTGTATGTCTATGTATGTATTGTATGAATGTATTGTATGTAGTATGTATGTAGTATATATGTGGTATGTATGTAGCATGTAGTATGTATGTAGTATGTATGTAGCATGCATGTAGCATGCAGTATGTATGTAGCATGCATGTAGTATATATGTAGTATGTATGTAGCATGTAGTATGTATGTAGCATGCATGTAGTATATATGTAGTATGTATGTAGCATGTAGTATGTATGTAGTATATATGTAGTATGTATGTGGTATGTATGTAGCATGTAGCATGCATGTAGTATGTATGTAGTATATATGTGGTATGTATGTAGCATGTAGTATGTATGTAGCATGCAGTATGTATGTAGCATGCATGTAGTATATATGTAGTATGTATGTAGCATATATGTAGTATGTATGTAGCATGTAGTATGTATGTAGCATGCAGTATGTATGTAGCATGCATGTAGTATATATGTAGTATGTATGTAGCATATATGTAGTATGTATGTAGTATGTATGTAGCATGCATGTAGTATATATGTAGTATGTATGTAGCATATATGTAGTATGTATGTAGCATGTAGTATATATGTAGTATGCATGTTGCATGCATGTAGTATATATGTAGTATGTATGTTGCATGTAGTATATATGTAGTATGTATGTTGCATGTAGTATATATGTAGTATGAATGTAGCATGTATGTAGTATGTAGTATGAATGTAGCATGTATGTAGTATGCATGTTGTATGTATGTAGCATGTAATTTTTTTTTTTTTTTTTTTTACATTCAACACATTAGCCGGATGATGGGACTACTACTGTCCCATCATTGGCTAATGTGTCAATCACTGTCATGGTAGCAGGCATCGCCCGATGGGACTTGTAGTCCCATCGGGCGATGCCGGCACAGCCCCCCGGAGCCTGCACAGCCCCTCTGGCAGGCCGGCACAGCCCCCCGGCAGGCCGGCACAGACCACCGGAGTCTGCACAGACCCCCTGGCAGGCCGGCACAGCCCCCCGAAAGGCCCGTACAGACCCCAGAGAGGCTGTACAAGGGAAAAACAGGATTTTTCTTATTCCGATACCGGAAGTCCCATAGACTTGAATGGGACTTCCGGTATCGGAATCGGCGATACCGATACTTTTTTTTAAGATCGGCCGATCCATTCCGATCCGATACTTTGAAGTATCGGACGGTATCGCTCAACTCTAGTGTTGACTCAATATTGTGTATGCAGTACATATTCTCCCATGATGTTTTTTCTCAGGGTTAACGTTTGTGGTCATCATCATCAGTTTAACCCGTGATGTCTCTATTTATATATATATTGCTTCACACATGATGTTGCTTGAGAATAGGTTACCTCTAGTTACATGTCATGTTCATATGACATTCCTCATTGGGTCAATCTTCTGTGGCTATTGCTACTATGGTTACCATTATTGTTGCCGGACACGCTGTGTGCGCGCGCGCTGTGCTCGCGGGCCCGGTGGATGCAGGGGGCGTCTCATATATCCCTCGCGCGCTCTCTGGGAATTCCCCTCTCCCTCGGCGCGTGCGCTTGGGGATCTGACGCCTTCCTGCTTCCCCTGGGCCCTGTGATGCGCAGTGCGCATGCGCCGCTTCCAGCGTTACCATTGGTCCAGCGGTCATAGCTGATTAGGTCACATTTGCTTATAAGGTCCTTCTACACAATCTGCAGATACTCCCCTTGAGAAAGCGGTGCGGTGTGCACGCGAAACGTGTGTTGGGGTTCTTTACCTGGTCCTGGGGTCTTGTCTACTGCCCTTTACATTACTGGTGAGTTTCTTTTTTCGGTCTTTTATTTTGGCACTGGCTCTTATGAGACGTTCTCAGCGCAGCTAGCTTATTACAGCTTTTACCTGCACATGCATATTGCTACTTGCTTACGCCTCATATGTGAATTGCCACATACGTCTTAATTATTTACCTCTCTGAGTCCTCTCCTTGCATTTATACCTTTTTGTAATGTTATATATTGGTCATTAACCTCTCATTAGGCTTCTGGTATTACATGCATTTTTGGGCATTGACTTCCTCCCAGTGACGCACCTGGATTATTCTGCTATGGTCTCACTATTTTTAAATATGTAATTATTGTAAGTCCTGATCATTTACCTAATAAAAATGGAATCTTTTTAGACTTTTTTGCCTACTAGCTCTTGTTTCTCCTTATACATATGGTGTAGGCTGAGGCCTACTTGGAGCAAGTTTAATATCTGATGCGGAATGAATGTGGAGGGAGCAGGAGATATTGCTGTACACACAGCAGGGGAGCAGGTGGCGTTACTGAACCCCACTAACACAGGAGCTTGTGTTTTTTTCTGTGCAGACGGCACTTCTGAGCAACAACTGGCAGTGTTGGAGCCCAGGATCAATCATGGTGTAGGCTGAGGCCTACTTGGAGCAAGTTTAATATATGATGCGGGGTGAATGTGGTGCGGTGTTGGAGCCCAGGGATTACAGTTCAGGTGGTAGAAATATTAACACAACAGGAGACCTGGATACTGTTGCCAACTAATTATTTATTCTGGAAAAGGACTGGCAAATTCCTGCGAGATCCAGGCCTTGTTCATTTTCAGAAAAGTAAGCCGGTCAATGTTATCGGAGGATAGTCGCGTGCGACGGTCTGTTAGTACACCACCTGCGGCACTAAAGACGCGTTCCGATAATACACTAGCAGCAGGGCAAGCCAGCACCTCCAATGCATACTGGCTAAGCTCTGGCCATGTATCCAGCTTAGAGACCCAAAACTTGAAGGGAGAAGAGCCGCCTGGGAGTACACTGACAGGGCAAGACATGTAGTCATAGAATCATACAATCATAGAATCGTAGAGTTGGAAGGGACCTCCTGGGCCATCTGGTCCAACCCCCTGTTCAAAGCAGGATTCGCTAAATCATCCCAGTCAGATGTCTGTCCAGCCTCTGTTTGAAGACTTCCATTGAAGGAGAACTCACCACTTCTCGTGGCAGCCTGTTCCACTCATTGATCACTCTAACTGTCAAAAAGTTTTTTCTAATATCTAATCTGTGTCTCCTCCCATTCAGTTTCATCCCATTGCTTCTAGTCTTTCCTTGTGCAAATGAGAATAAAGATGATCCTTCTACAATGTGACAGCCCTTTAGATATTTGTAGACAGCTATTAAGTCTCCTCTCAGTCTTCTCTTTTGCAAACTAAACATTCCCAAATCCTGCAACCTTTCCTCATAAGACAGGGTTTGCAGACCGGTCACCATTCTGGTCGCTCTTTTCTGAACTTGCTCCAGTTTGTTGATGTCTTTTTTAAAATGTGGTGCCCAAATCTAGACACAATATTCCAGATGAGGTCTGACCAAAGAGGAGTAGAGGGAAATAATGACTTCACGTGATCTAGACTGTATGCTTCTGTTAATACATCCTAGAATTGCATTTGCCTTTTTTGCTGCTGCATCACACTGTTGACTTATATTCAGTCTGTGATCTATTAGTATACCCAAGTCTTTTTCACATGTGCTGTCACTTAGCCCTATTCCTCCCATTCTGTATATGCTTTTTTCATTTTTATTGCCCAGATGTAGTACTTTGCATTTTTCCCTGTTAAAAACTATTCTGTTAGTTGCTGCCCACTGCTCCAGTTTATTTAGTCTGTCACCATCTGACGGAAACGTTACCTCCTGCTGACTGGAGCCGTCTGTGATGCTGTAGACATTTGTGACGGGCACACAAAACCTTGCCACATTTGGGCCATACTGGTCTTGCCTTGTGCTTAGGCGCTGCCTCTGCTCCCTCTTTGTGCAGAGCTTCCTCCACTGCCTTGACGCACAGAGCAGCTTTGTAAAGCACTAGCAGCACTGCTCTCAGGTGGAATGGAGAACATGATGGAATGCACCAGTGTGTCTTGGTACTCCTGCATTTTATGGTCCCAGTTCAACGGTGTTATGAGGCTTTGTAAGTTGTCCCGGTAGCGAGGATCTAGGAGGGTGTACACACAATAATCAACCGTGTTGAGAATGTGGGCGATGTGGCGGTCGTTTCTCAGGCACTGCAGCATGAAATCAACCATGTGCTGCAGACTCCCAACTGCCCAAGAAACGCTGTCCCCTGCTTGAGGCGTCATCTCTGCCTGCTCTGCATCACCCCACCCTCACTGTACATACTGACTACTAGAGCATTGTGTACCTCCCTCCTCTGGAGAGATGTCTTCCTCCTCCATTGACTCCTCCTCATCCTCCTCACAAAGTGTCCCCTGCCTAGGCCTTTGTGAGGAGCCACGTTGCGCAGACTGTCCAGAAGCAGATGGCATTTGTGACTTCTCATCCTCCACCTCTTCCAAAACCTCCTCCCTTAGTGCTTGCAGTGTTTTTTGAAGCAGGCAGATAAGGGGGACAGTCATGCTGACTAGTGCATCATCTGCACTCGCCATCCACGTGGAATCATTGAAGGCACGCAAAACAAGGCAGATGTCCTTCATAGAGGCCCACTCAGTGGTGCTGAAGTGTGACCGGCGTACAGTGCGACTTGTTTGCGCCTGATGCAGCTGGTACTCCATTACTGCTGCTTGCTGCTCACACAACCCCTCCAACATATGTAACGTTGAATTCCACCTGGTGGGTAGGTCACATATGATGTGATGTTCCGGAAGGTGGAATCGGCACTGCAGAGCTGCAATGCGCGATCTTGCCATGCTGGAATGCCGCACGTGAGCGCACTCTATGCGGACCTTGTTCAGCAGTGCATCAAGATCCGGATAGTCCCTCACAAAGCTCTGCACAACCAAGTTGAGCACATGTGCCAGACATGAGATGTGAGTGAGTTGCCTAGGCCCAGAGCTGCCACCAGATTTCGGCCATTGTCACACACTACCAAGCCTGGCTGGAGTTTCGCTGGCACAAACCACACGTCACTCTCCTGCTTGATGGCATTCCAGAGCTCCTGCGCTGTGTGGCTTCGATTCCCCAAAGAAATTAATTTCAGTACGGCCTGTTGACGTTTGGCCACGGCTGTGCTCATATCGGTTGTAACAGGCTCCTGCAGCGCTGATTCTGAGGAACTGGAGTATGAGGAGGAGTCAATGTGTACAGACAGACTGGATTCCTGCAATCCTTGGAGTTGGCAGAACACGTACAGTGCCACTCTCCAGATCTGTACCCGGCTCCACAACATTGACGCAATGGGCAGTGAGGGAAAGGTATCGTCCCTGTCCTTGGTTACTGGTCCATGCATCGGTGGTCAGGTGGACCTTGCTACTGACGGCGTTTAGCAGTGCATGTTTAATTTTTACCTCCACATGCTTTTGCAGGGCAGGGACAGCTTGCCTGCTGAAATAAAAGCGGCTGGGCACGGTGTATTGTGGGACTGCCAATGCCATGAATTTACGGAAGTTGTCATTCTCCACCAGCCTGAATGAGAGCATTTCAAGGGCCAGTAGTTTGGCAATGCCAGCATTCAGAGCCTGTGTTCTGGGATGGTTTGCCGAGTATGCCCTCCTTTTCTCCCATGCCTGTGCTACCGATGGCTGTAGAGTGGCCTGGGAGTGTGAGGATGACAGGGAACGTGGTGCTGTGGGTGGAATGTCACTGGGTCTCTGGACAACAGTGCCGAGGTTCTTCCATGGCGATCCTGTGAGGAAGCCGAATCAGCTGTGTGTGAGCTGGAGGAAGAGGCTACAACATGAGCTGAAGAGGTGGTAGGTGGTGCTGTAGGTTGTCCTACGTCTTCAGGGTGTCTTTGTAACTGCACCACATGCTTGAGCCGCACATGTTTCCACATATTTGTGGTATTGAGGTTGCTGGCACTTTTCCCTCTTTTGACTTTCTGATGACACAGCTTGCATTTGACAAAGCAAATGTCATCTGCAACTGTGTCAAAAAAGGACCACGCACTGGAAGTCCTGGGAGCGCCCGTTTTGGCTTTTGGAAGAGGAATGCTCCTAATGGGTGCTGAAGTGGAGGCTACAGGTAACCAAGTCTGCCCCCTCCCTCTCCCTCCTGTTTTGGCCATTCGGGGAATCTCTTCCTCAGAGCTGCTCCCACCACCTTCCTGTTCCTCACGCCATGATGGGTCAAGGACCTCATCATCTACACTCCCCTCTTCAAACACCTGCTTCTCCTGGGTAGTCTCGGCAGCACTGTACGCACCAGAAAGTGACACCTGAGTCTCATCATCTGATGCGTTCTGAGGTGTGCTGACCATAGGCACTGGCCCACCCGCCTCTTCAGATTCAGAGGGACAAAGCAGTTGCGCATCACTGCATACTCCCTCTTCTTCACATTCTAGAATGCTGCTTGGCTGGCCCCCTCTTTCCAAGCCAACAGATTCAGAGAACAGAAGTAGAGAATGAGATGGCTCCTGTACAGGGCTCTCTGACTGCCTGGGCAATTTGACAGGTGGTGAAGAGACAGATGGTTGCTCTTCAGTGCTCTGGCCCTGAGAGGATGTGGAAGTCATTGAAGTCGATGCGTTAGCTGCCTTCCATCTGACAACGGCTTCAATTTGTTCGTCCCGCAGCAGTGGGGTACGGCGAGGTCCTACAAAGCTATGCATAAAGGACTGTTGCCTGGTAAAACTGGGGGATGCTGAGTCACTGGTGCCCGCAGCAGGCACAGAATCCCCATATTCTCTCTCTGCTGAATCCCCCCGTCCTCTCCCTGCTGCAACTCCACGCCCACAACCACGTGCCTTACTCCCTGTCTTCCTCATCTTGGTAGACTGATAAAGATAGGCAGAAAAGTACAAAGGGGGGCTTATTGTACTTATTCCTAAACAGCTGCTAACAGGTATAAGAAACACTAATTTTATAAAGTGTGTGGACTACACTTTAATATGAGCTAATGTGGCCTACACAACTGTCAAGTGGAGTGTTTGGTGAACTTTATTTACGTGTTTTTGTTCAAAAAACTAAAAGGATGTGACCAAAGATGTGAAAGAGATAGTATCACAAACTTTTTGGAGCTATTATAATGCAGGAAAGTAACCTACAATGCAACAGATGAGGCTCCAAAAAATAGGCTACTACTCATCTGCAAGCTGCAATAAATCAAAAAAAGAACTATGTATGAGGCAGTGATGTACGCTGAGCTGCCTACAACCAGAGGTGGCTGCAGTACACACTACAACATGAGCTGCACTCACACAGAGACCTGTCAGACAGCCGTGAACAGTGAAGATAACTGGGCACTAGCACTGAAAGCCTGCAGAAACGCTCCACTGTCTACTCCTATAGTATTTGCAACCAATGTATATGGATACGGATGGATGAACACTAATAGGAGAATTAATGAAAAATGAGCAGCAATAAAAGAAAAATATGTATGAGGCAGTGACGCACGCTGAGCGACCTACAACCAGAGGTGGCTGCAGGACACACAACACAGCGTGAACTGCACTCACACAGACCTTGCAGACAGCTGTGAACAGCGCTGCAAGGCAAAAGAAAGCTACACTGATTGATAATGTAGCCTGGGTAAAGCACAATATTATTTGGAAAATCGCTATCTCTAACTGTCCCTCAGAGTCTTGAACAGCAGCCTGTCCCTAACTGAATTCACAGCAGAGTGAACCCTAAATGGCGGCGGCGGCTTTTATAGTGCATCATGACATCATTTCAGCAGCCAATCACAGCCATGCCATTAGTTAACATGCCTACATGCCTAACAGGATGTGCCCACACTTCTGAGGATTCCTCATTGGCTGAATCAAATCAAACTGGCTGATAGCATTATGGGAACTTCCTATTCCGGTATTTGATATGCTAAAAGTGTCGGAACTCAGTATCGGAATTCCGATACTGCGAATATCGGCCGATACCCGATACTTGCGGTATCGGAATGCTCAACACTAGCACTGACACGTGGAGGTAATCCTACGTGTTGAATTCATCCGCCCCCAGGAGAGAGGTTCCCTAACCCTAACCTTAAGATCATTCTCTCAACTGCAGAGCTGTGTGAGAAAATTCTCAAGCAGCATTGCCATAAAGTGATAGGATGAACTCAGGTAACTTCTTCAATGATGCACTGCAGGAGTCATTGTCTCCTGTTAGTGCATCGTGGGAGGTCCTGCAGAGCAGTGATATCAGTGAAGTATGAATGAAATATACAGAGACAATAAAATTATAGGTAAACATTGATAATTGAACGTTAAGGAACTTTACCAAGTAAATAATCCATCCAACAAAATATAGCAGTTGTGCTCAAGTGCTGATGGTCATTCTACGCTAAAATTCTGATCATGTGCCATAGGGAGCATTTTTTTATGCTTACCATAAATACCAGCATTTAGAATCTAGCACATAAAAACAAAATCAGTAAAGACTTAATGTCTTTCTCAGCAAAGCACTAACTGAGTGTTGCTAAGGAGAATCTGTGTTCAGGCTTCAATATTTTAGTGCAGAATGAGCCTGTGTATAACCAGTCAGATGAACAGGGTGATGGGGAGTGATGGGGCATATGGCCTGGACATAGTCATGGACTGGGGTAGTGATAAGAGGCAGCTGGAAGCCTGTGCACATTACACACTAAAGACTGACTCCCAAAGCAATGGTGTTATAGTTTTGCTAAAAAAATTCTTTACATCTGGTTTTCTATGTCAAAGAAATATCTTTACCTAAGGAATTATATCACATTACATGTTAATAAAAATTTAAATCAAACCATATGAAACAATGACTCATGTACAGGACTGAACAGATTTGATGAATATTATTCTTCTTATTCCTTAATATTACATGCACCGCTTACCGTCAGGCAAATACCTGATGATGAGAGCTGTGCAGTCTTGATATGCATCGTTTTAATCTGAATAAGTAAGAAGAATAATACTCATCGTATCTGTGTAGTCCATCACTATGAAAGGGAGCTGATTTTTTTTTGCAATGTTGTATTGCAATGCAGTATTTTGGGAATGAATGACTATCAACAAAGGAATGTGGAATGATGGCATGGCCATTTCTCATGTTAAAAAAATAGTCTAAGATTCAATTTGCACATGTATACAACATAATGAATATGATTCAAGGGCCTACATAGACAAGCCTTGGTCTCATAGCCTACTTGTGAACATGCCCACCCAAACTGCTATATAATGAACTAAATGCTATTGCTGGAGTGCAGAATTTCAAGTGGGTAAAAATACTTTTGTAAATATATCTAAAACAAAAAATATAAATGTAAATTTACTAAAATGTAGCGCAGAAATTATGCAAATCACAACTATACACAGAAATAATAAGATTTCTGAATTCTACAAATTGCATGCAATTAACCGTATTTTTTCTTTTATAAGATGCACAATTTTCCACTCAAAAATGGTAGAGAAATCGAGGTGCGTTTTCTGAAAAGAAGTTAGCAAGAGACAGGAGCCAGCGCTATGAATGGGGGTGGGGATCTGGAGCCAGCGCTATGAGCGGGGGCAGGGATCTGGAGCCAGCGTGGTGAGTCAGGAGGAGGAGTAAGAAGCAAGTTATGGTCTTACTTACCGCCCCCTTTTATTGTTGTCCTGGACACAGCGCTGCTCTGTGTTCTAACATAAACTCAAGGACCTATAGGCTTAGACTATAACTTTACACTGTGTGACATTACTTCAGAATGCAGGGCTGCAGTAACAGCACCCTGAATGTCTGGGTCAGGAGAGTTACCTTTTTTAATTGTGATCTAAGGTCTGAGTACTATTGGGGGTCTGATCCGAGGTCTGTTATACATTTAGGGTATGATTACGGGAGAAAGGGGCATCTGAATGTGGAGGTGCTGGCAAATCTGAGGACTAATATCTTTTGGGGAGGTATAATGCATGGAAGGATTATAATTACGGCGAAGGTCTGCTTGGGGGTTCTGATCTTTGGTTTGATAAGTATTAGGGAAGTCTGATTGTAGGGTTCAGTTTTAGGGAGGTCTGATTGGTCGAAGGAGGTCTGATTAGGATTTGTCTTATCTGAGGACAGACAAATATTGGAAGTGGAGGAGTTTGATTTAATAATGGGGGGGATCTGATCTGAGCTCTGTTTAACAGTTGAGGGTCCAATGTGAGGTCTACTTAACACTGGTGGTATCTGATCTGAGGTCTAATGAAAAATATCTACATTTATTATTTTACTTCTGTAAAAACAGAGGTGCATCATATCATTAGATGCATTTATAATGATTAAAAACCGATATCCCTTTTATTGTGTGGATTCCCAGGCTTCACAGATTATGGGTATTTGTAAGCAATGAGACCTTCGTCAGATATACTGGAAGATGCATGTATGCAGCAGGGCAGACAAGTCTCAAGGTACATCATGCAAATAATATAGAAATCATCAATCTGACAAGCTGCAAAATTTATGCAAATCAAGAAAACATTGGCAAAGTATGCAAAATCTATCCAAAATTACTTTTTGTTTTATAGTCAGACATCTAAGATGGTAGAGTTGTTTTATGAGCACACGGCTCAATTTCAGGGGAAAATACAGAAAATGTTCTCCAGCACAGATAATGCTCCACAATGTAGCACAGAACATAATCAGTTGGCTCAAATCAGTGATGACAACTGTACTTTCACAGCATTGAAAATTGTTGATATTGATCTATCATTACTTCTTTGTTTTAATCCAAGTTTTTTAAGTATTCTTCTTAAATGGCGCTGTCTAAAAAGAAAACAAGGACTGTGTCCTGAAATTCTTGAAACAGATTCACTGACAATCATTACACTAGACCTATTGCTAATTATTAAGAACAATATGACTGGACATTATTTTCTATAACTAGCAATTTGATATGATTATAAGTCAAAAAACATGAAAATGTCACTGACTTTGCACCTCTCATCAAATTCTGTGCTGTCCTATTAATGAAGGTCCTATCCAGAACTATTCAATTGCAGCAGAAAATATCTGCTCCAGAATATGAGATTCATTTATTTGAATGGGTTGCTTCTATATTGCACGTTTGAAGGCACCTTGGACTGCAGTGGTTTTGATATCTGTTACCATAAAGATGCATAATTGTGAAAAGATGCTGTACAAACAAATTACTAGGACATAAAGCTCTGTTAACACACCTCTGTTTTACAGCTCCTGATATTTGGATAGTTAAACCATTTAGTACAATTACAAAATTAATTCAAAAGGTTGAGATATCAAAAAGTTTATATTAATAAGGAAGTTAGAATTTACTTGTCTGTGTGTCTAACAGATATGATCTATGTGACGTTCAAATATCTAAAAATTCCAGTGGTAGCTGTGTAGGCTAATGAATTCGCCATTTCGATGACTACCATTTTAGGAAGTGTATAATAGCATTGTTCTGAAAAATTTGGCAATATATATTATGGATTCAAATTGGGTGGTTACATAAATGTATTTAAATGGATCTCACAATAATGGCATGGAAATTGCATTTATATTATGCACATGGGAAACCAGCATCGCAATTAATGGTTTCATAGTTTATTTTAATAAACGATTAGTTTTGAAAATACTTACGAAAAAGAAATATTGTGAACATTTTTTAGCATTCTTAAAATTTCCACTTGATTGAAGCCCTTTCCAAAAAGTTCTTTTATAATACTATCTCATTTAAAATTGTTAAGGCTTGTCAGTGATTACACAGATGATTTTCATACTGTATGTTGTAATATGTGTTTTAACAAGCTGAAGACCACTGCCGGTTAAATTAATCACTAAACCTATCACATTCTACCAGTAAGCCATCCTTTTCTGTACTTATAAAACCTATAAGTCAACAACTTGTAAAGGTGTTAACTCATTGGCCCCCCTAGTCACCATTATACAGGGGTCTGTTGCATTAAGCAACTGTCTGCAATCTGCATCCATAAATGGACATGTACAAAATTTTGTGGTAAGGACATAGAGGTGTGAAAAAGCACATGAAGGACATAAATGTTAAATGTGTTTGCCACTTCCATATGCCCATTTTGAAATATATAGATCTTGTCCTATTTGTGGCTGCAGATGTGGACTGTGAAAACATTGCACTGAATGGGACATGAAAAAAATCAGAAGTCACATGGATGTCATCCATATTTTGCGGAGTCACTTTTTGTAGTAGTGCTTTCTAATAACAAAGAGAAATCAGCTAACAAGAATAATGTAGTGCAGCGGGGTGGGGACAGTATGACAGGCAGTTACCCCCTGGGAAAGATCACAGCAAAAACATATTCAATGTCAAAAACTCGTGATTGCACCACAGTATCCTGCTGCGGGATGCCAGGATCTTACTCTGCTGGGCTTTTGGAGTGCCTCGCAGGGCCTTAGGGTACTCGGTACCGGGCCCATTGACTTCAATGGGGGATGTCAGGGTGGCAGTGACCCGTTCCGTGGCCCTGGGCGACCAGTAATAAAATAGAGGAAAGTTGTGTGATGTTTAAGTGTGACGCCACCCTTGGTGTTCGGCAATGAGTGGCCGATGCTGCGTTTTTGGTCCTCTGGGGCTGATGATGTTGCAGCAAAGAATGGTTCAGCTCCCCATGGGTAGAGCTGGGGCTCCAGGGCAAAGATATTTGATTAATGGTTCAGATGGCGGTGAACGTTGGGGTGCAGAGAAATAAGAGAAGGACACAGAAAGGTGCAGGTTTCTTTACCTTTTACTTGCAAGTCGTTGCAATCTGGGGTACCACATACAGGTGATGGATTGAGTCCAGCTCATCTGGAGGCATTCAAGGGATCCACCCTGCCAGGTGGTGTTTGGGACTTTCCTTCTGCTTTTTGTTTTCGGGTCCCTGCTGTTTGTAACTAAGCTGCGACCCTCTCTTATTTGATGGTTTCTAACCTGTATGGCTGACAGTGTGAGCCTATATCACGGGTACTATCCTTTTCACTGTCAGCCCCGGGCTCTTGATCTGCTGCCGTGCCTTCAGGTGTTCAATGTCCCCAAGTAATTTGCAGTCCCTTGTACTTCCAGATTCGGCTGTCAGGGCATACAGCTCCTGTTCAGCCTAGGACTCTGGCGTCTTCTTTTTATCTCAGGGCTTCGCACTGGGGTCAGCTATATGCAATTTTAGCTTCCCTAGAGCCTCTTGTCTCCGCTCCTGTCGTTTCCCTCTTCACAGATCAGCTCCCCGTCTCCAACTGACTAACTGTCATGTCATGAGCTCAGTTGCTGCTCTCATTTCCATGACAACTCTGTTGTTTTCTCTCTCAGCTGACTCCTTGCTGACTCACTAACCCCATTTGCTGGCCAGAATTTATAAGGAAGCTCCCCTTTCTGATCTGCAGCAGGAATTGTCATGTAATCTGTGTTACCTGGCATAGGGGCCCCCCTCCTTCCTCCAGGCATGACTTCACCCCTTAGAGGGAGGCAATGTCACTGTGACAACTGGACTCTGGGGTGTCACACTTTGTGTTAGGCCGGTATCAGACTTGCGAGAAACTGGCACGAGTCTCGCACCTCAATATCCAGCACGGCCACCGGCACTCGGCACTGAAGTGTGTGGCTGCATAGAAATATATGCAGTGAAATGCAATGTCTTTTTTTCCCAGCCAAGTCAATGCATTTTCCAATTTTCCGTTCAGACTGATTTTCCGGTAAGATCACAAACTTATCCATATAAATGTTTCAAAAACTTGTTTTGTTTTAGCTTTTAGAGCTTCTTCTAAATTCTCAATACATTTGCATGGTCCACGAGTTAGGACTGTGTCTCTACTTGAATATACCGGAGTACCTTTTATCATTGCTGGAAGAAAAGTGTTAAGCTGCCATCTTGGAAAGGATTTGACTCTTCCACCAAAAAAGCGATATGTCCAGGCGACAAATCAAAACAGGTACAAGTAAATTTGTATTATAAAGTAGTTCAACTTATATTGACTCTTTACAAATCATGATCATCTACTGGGTAATATTTCAGTATGCACCTAGTTAGCAATATCCTAAATCGATCTGTCATAAAGATATCATTGCATATTGTGCATCATAAGTGTGCAGGTTTCATAACACGGTCATGGAAATAACACATTACAAATCTTGTCCTATAACTCCAGTACAAGTACCTGCCTTGTTACATAAATACTGTATCGATCCAAACTTCCTTTATAGCTATTGCCTCAGAACTAAGCTTAGTATGTAAAAGCTGTTTCTTAACCAAGCACAAGAATATCCTACCACTAGGGATGAGCGAGTAGTGAAATACTTGGACTCACTGTACTCGTTACGAGTAGCTCCTAATACTCCGGTACTTGTAACGAGTAGCGAGTCCAGTGTAAGTCTATGGGAAATGCGAGTAAGGAGCAGAGAATGTGTGTGGGTGGAGACAATGTCTGCGTGGAGAATGTCTGTGGGGCTGTGTGTGTGTGTGCGGGCTTTGTGGGCATCGTCCGATGGGACTACTTGTCCCATCCGGCTATGCCCACTACAGTGACAGTAGAGTTGAGCAAAACGGGTCGAAAAATTTCAAAAGTCCCCGACTTTTGGAAAAGTCGGGTTTCATGAAACGAAACCCGACCCTAGGATGAGGTCGGCCACGAGGTCGGCGACTTACGCGCCAAAGTCGCGTTTCAAAAGTTTGTTTTGCGCTCTTTTTCAGCCAATCAGGATCCACGGACACTGTGGGCAACGTGATGACAAAGGCAGGGGTCACCACCATCTTTCAGAAGGGCATGCAAGTGATTGGCTTGCTTTGGTGGGCGTCACAGGGGTTATAAAAGGGCGTGCACGCCGACCGCCATCTTACTTCTGCCGATCTTAGCATAGGGAGAGGTTGCTGCTGCTGATTCTGTAGGGAGAGCGTTAGGCAGGGAAGAAGAAAAAAAAACTGCTTCTGCTGCTAGCGATTTTGCCTGTACAACACACCAGTCACTGTGTGTGCAGTGCAAGGGGAGGCTATATTGTGGTGGATCAGCGGTGTTGGTTGTTAGGCTGCCTTCTAAGGCTTCCTGACGGCTGCATTGCTGTTTACCCACTGCTCTGCAAACTGCTTTTTTAAAAGCAATCCCAATTTTTTTTTTTGTCCTGCTGAGGTACTGAGAGTGCATTTTTTCACACCATGCAGCGGTGTACGCTCCTCACACAGTACCATGTAATGGCTGTTATCACAGCCACAGTGAAGCTATCTGTGTGTCACTCTGTGAGAATAAGTCGAGGACATGTTCCGTTCTTACAGACCTGCATCTACTAGTTTTGTCTAGCTTTCAAACAGTTAAATATATTTGCTGTTTGATCACATTCAAAACTATAGAGAGACAGCGTGTGTCAGTCCGTATACTTAAAAAACACGGAGCTTGACAATTTTACGTACACCGGACAGCCGTGTACATGCACGCTCCTCTCAGTACCATGTAACGGCTGTTATCACGGCCACAGTGAAGCTATCTGTGTGTCACTGTGGAAGGATAAGTGGAGGACTTGTTCCGTTCTTACAGACCTACACTCTAGGGAGATTCCTATTCTGCCCAATTCTACATACACCTTGTAGTTTGTGATACACTAGCCAATTTCTGCCTGTGACATAGCGCTCTGATATTCAGTGGGCCTCACACAATCCAAAAGTGTCCAGTGTCCACTAGTGTCTGCAGAAATTCAAAATCTCCCTTATCCTGTAGTCACTTTTTTCACACCTGTGCCATCGAGCCTGTGACATAGCGCTGTGATATTCAGTGGGCCTCACACAATCCATAAGTGTCCAGTGTCCACAAGTGTGTGCAGAAATTCAAAATCTCCCTTATCCTGTAGTCACTTTTTTCACACCTGTGCCATTGAGCCTGTGACATAGCGCTCTGATATTCAGTGGGCCTCACACAATCCAAAAGTGTCCAGTGTCCACTATTGTCTGCAGAAATTCAAAATCTCCCTTATCCTGTAGTCACTTTTTTCACACCTGTGCCATCGAGCCTGTGACATAGCGCTCTGAAATTCAGTAGGGCTCACACAATCCAAAAGTGTCCAGTGTCCACTAGTGTGTGCAGAAATTCAAAATCTCTGTGATCCTGTAGTCACTTTTTTCACACCTGTGCCATCGAGCCTGTGACATAGCGCTGTGATATTCAGTGGGCCTCACACAATCCAAAAGTGTCCAGTGTCCACTAGTGTGTGCAGAAATTCAAAATCTCTGTGATCCTGTAGTCACTTTTTTCACACCTGTGCCATCGAGCCTGTGACATAGCGCTGTGATATTCAGTGGGCCTCACACAATCCATAAGTGTCCAGTGTCCACAAGTGTGTGCAGAAATTCAAAATCTCTGTGATCCTGTAGTCACTTTTTTCACACCTGTGCCATCGAGCCTGTGACATAGCGCTGTGATATTCAGTGGGCCTCACACAATCCAAAAGTGTCCAGTGTCCACTAGTGTGTGCAGAAATTCAAAATCTCTGTGATCCTGTAGTCACTTTTTTCACACCTGTGCCATCGAGCCTGTGACATAGCGCTCTGATATTCAGTGGGCCTCACACAATCCAAAAGTGTCCAGTGTCCACTAGTGTGTGCAGAAATTCAAAATCTCCCTTATCCTGTAGTCACTTTTTTCACACCTGTGCCATCGAGCCTGTGACATAGCGCTCTGATATTCAGTGGGCCTCACACAATACAAAAGTGTCCAGTGTCCACTAGTGTGTGCAGAAATTCAAAATCTCCCTTATCCTGTAGTCACTTTTTTCACACCTGTGCCATCGAGCCTGTGACATAGCGCTGTGATATTCAGTGGGCCTCACACAATCCATAAGTGTCCAGTGTCCACAAGTGTGTGCAGAAATTCAAAATCTCCCCTGTCCTATAGACACCTTGTACCTTGTTTTACATTACTATATAGTTTGTTGGATTTTGCCTACATTTCTACAAAAAATGAGGAAGGCTGGTGGAAGAGGCCATGGAATTGGGCGGGGGTTGGCAGCTGGTAATGATGGTGTTGGTGGTGGATCTGATGGTAGTGACAAAAGAAAAATAGGACCAAATGCAGGAGGTGTTGAGCCTGCGTCATCGTCTGGCTCCATAAGGCTTCGAAGGCTTAGTTTTCTAGGAGTTGGCAAACCGCTTTTAAAGCCAGAGCATCAGGAAAAAGTTTTGTCTTACATTGCTGACTCAGCCTCCAGCTCTATCGCCTCCTCTTCTGAAGTTGTAAAAAGTAAAAGCACTGAGTCGTCATTGGAGGCTCATGTTCATGAACCACACCTTTCCTTGTGTCCTTCACCCCAACCAAGATTGAAGGATGACGCAGGCCATACTACTGATTACTCCATGGAGCTGTTTTCACATACCATGCCTGGATTATCAAGTGAAATGGTGAATTACCCAGGCCAAGATGAATCTGACATGGAGTGCACTGATGCACAGCCGCTGATAGATGATTCTGCTGGTACATTCACTCAGAGCACTACATTGTCCTTGCAGTGTACAGAGCCAGATTCTGACCCTGATGAGACTCAGGTGCCCCTTCCCGCACACTATACCACCATACACGGTGACACAGAGGAAGGTGCACATGACATTGAAGAGGAGGTGATGGATGACCCAGTTGTTGACCCAGATTGGCATCCATTGGGGGAAGAGGGTGCTGCTTCCAATAGCTCAGATGAGGAGCATCCACAGCAGACATCGACATCGCAACAGCTGTTATCTGGCAGGCCCGGAGCACTCCAAAGACAGGTTCCAAAAATCAAAAGAGTTGCTGGACAGCTTGTCCAGAGGGTCAAAAGAACACAGCGTGCTAGGCCGCAAAATGTCTGCCAAAGTAGGAAGAGTGCAGTGTGGCACTTTTTTGAACAAAATCCTCATGATCAGGCCAAGGTTATCTGTAAGAAGTGCGCAAAGACCTTTAGCCGAGGGAAAAATCTGAAAAATTTGAATACCAGTTGCATGCTTAGACATTTAACCAGCATGCACTTGCAAGCGTGGACACAACACCAAACCTCAAGTGCCACATGTGCAACAAAGAAGGTAGTCAGCAACGCTACATTGTTTCCCCCACTGTAAGCCCACCGGTTAGCACAGCAGCAAATGTTGAGGTGTCGTTGCAAGGCCACAGCAGTCAGGGAATCCCACTGTTATATCAACGAAATACTGAATCTAGGCCATCAGAAAGAACACCAACTCCATCACCATCATCAACCCTCTCTCAGTCCGCCCTGTCCACCGCTACTTCCACCATATGCAGCTCTCAAGTCCATCTCACCCTCCCAGACACTATGAGTAGGTCAAGAAAGTACTCAGTCTCTCATCCGCGTACACTGGGTTTGAACGCCCACATTGCCAAACTAATCTCGTTTGAGATGATGCCCTATCGGTTGGTGGAAAGCACAGCTTTCCGCGAACTCATGGCCTATGCAGTACCACGCTATGACCTACCCAGTCGCCACTTCTTCTCTCGCAAAGCCAGCCCTGCCCTCCACCATCATGTAAAAGACCGCATTGTCCATGCACTCAAGCAGTCAGTGAGTGGAAAGGTGCACATCACAACTGATGCATGGTCCAGTCGGCATGGCCAGGGCCGTTACGTGTCCATCACTGCGCACTGGGTTAATGTGGTGGATGCAGGGTCCACAGGGGACAGCGGTGGTGGGACAGTGCTGCCTAGCCCACGGTATAGGAAACAGTTGGCTGTAGGCGTTCGACCCTCCTCCTCTTCCTCCTCCTCTTCCTCCTCCTCCAGAAGCGAAAGCTCGTCCACAGAACGCAGTCGTACGAGCACTCCATCTGCAGCTGCCACTGTTGCACACAAGGTGTCCCCCTATCGAGCAGCTAGTGGAAAGCGTCAACAGGCTGTGTTGCAGATGATGTGTTTGGGCGACAGACACACCGCCGAGGTGCTGGCCGAGTACTTGAAGCGACAAACTGAGTCATGGCTGGGCAGTGTACATCTTGAGGCAGGCAAGGTAGTTAGTGATAACGGCCGTAATTTTGTGGCAGCCATAGCCCTTTCAAAACTCAGCCACATACCTTGCTTGGCTCACACCTTGAACCTTGTGGTGCAGTGCTTCCTCAAAAATTATCCGGAGTTAACAGCCCTGCTCCAGAAGGTGCGAAGACTGTGCGCGCATATCCGCAGGTCGCCTGTACACTCCGTTCGTATGCAGAAGCTGCAGCGATTGCTCCACCTTCCCAACCACCGCCTCATTATCGACATTGCAACAAGGTGGAACTCCACCCTGCACATGGTGGAGCGGCTGTGCGAGCAGAGGCAGGCCATAATGCATTTGTGTGAGGATACACGGCCAGGCACTTTGAGAGCAGACATGGAGTTGACAGGTGTGCAGTGGTCGAAGCTGAAAGACCTCTGTAAAGTCCTTCAGTGTTTTGAGGAATGCACACAGCTGGTAAGCGCAGATGACACCATCCTAAGCATGAGCATCCCACTTATGCGTCTGCTCATGCAAACTTTGACGCACCTTAAGGAGCAGGCGTCTGCAGCCAATGTTGATGAGGAGGAAGAGGAGGAGGGAATCCTTGATGACATTCAGCCATTGTCTGCTCAGGGACCTTTCCTGGACGAGGTGGAGGAAGAAGAGGAGGAGGAGGATGATGATGGGGATGATTACTTAGGGGAGGAGGATGCATCTCGTGGGGCAAGTGAAAATGTTGGCGTGGCAAGGTCTGGTACAGGGTTTGTGCGTGACTGGAGGGATGTGGATTTGCCAGAAAGTGCTCCTCCAACCAGCACTCGCAGTGCATCATTGACACCGGGAACATTGGCCCACATGTCAGATTATGCCTTGCAGATCCTAAAAAGGGATCCCCGCATTGCCAAAATGATGAACGATGACGACTACTGGTTGGCCAGCATCCTGGATCCACACTATAAAGGCAAATTACAAAACATCATGCCACAGGAGAACCTTGACCTAATATTGGCTAATAAACAAGCAACTCTGGTAAATCGGTTGCTTGAGGCATTCCCAGCACACAGCAGTGGTGATGGTTCTCACACGAGCCGTACGGGCCGGGGGCAGCTTGGCAGAGGTGTTCATGGTGCATACAGCAGAAGTGGCGTTGGAGACAGGGGTTTCATGACAATGTTGTGGACTGATTTTTCAAGTACCGCTCACACAACTGGTAATACTGCATCGATGGAAAGTGACAGGAGACAGCAGTTGTCAACTATGGTTACAAACTACTTTTCCTCCCATATCGATGTTCTCCCACACAGGTCATTCCTCTTTGACTATTGGGCCGCTAAACTGGACACCTGGCCTGAATTGGCACAATATGCCTTACAGGAGCTCGCTTGCCCAGCTGCAAGTGTGCTATCGGAAAGAGTCTTCAGTGCAGCTGGATCAATCCTGACAGAATAAAGGACCCGTCTGTCAACCCAAAATATGGATGATCTAACCTTCATTAAAATGAACCATGCATGAGTTTCCAAGGATTTTGTCCCACCTTCCCCTGATTACACATAGGGTGACAGAAAAATGGCTTGCTTTGGTCCACCTCTTCCTGGGACTTGACCTATTTCACCTTTTGCATCAGTTAAATATCCAACATCAACATATACCACTTTCTAAAACTCCCTAACTGTGCTGCCCCCCCCCATGGCCGGGGTCACCACCTAGCGCACGACACCGTGCGAGTGCGGTTGCCCTGGACAGGTGGGTAGGCCGACTCTTGGGCGCGGGCACTGGCACAGGGTCCCTCATAGTGCAATCAAGTGTCTCTGATGGAGGTGGTGCACACCCGCCGTCAGACACACCGCCGTACTATGAGGGGCCCAGTGCCAGTACCGACGCCCACGAGTGGGCCCCCCTTGCTTGGGCAGGGCCCCAGCATTTGCAATCTTTACCTCTCCCTGCTCCTCCGCTGTGTAGTCTGGGCCGTCAAATCCATACTGTGCCTGACACCGTCTGAGCCTGCCTCCTGATGTATAGACATATATTTTGAATGTGTACGCTATCCATACATGTTATCCGGGGATACGGTACCCTTTCTCACCTTTGTGCAATCACGTGCAATCCATACTGGGCCTAACACTGTCTGAGCCTGCCTCCTGATGTATAGACATATATTTTGAATGTGTACGCTATCCATACATGTTATCTGGGGATACGATACCCTTTCTCACCTTTGTGCAATCACGTGCAATCCATACTGGGCCTAACACCGTCTGAGCCTGCCTCCTGATGTATAGACATATATTTTGAATGTGTACGCTATCCATACATGTTATCCGGGGATACGGTACCCTTTCTCACCTTTGTGCAATCACGTGCAAGCCATACTGGGCCTAACACCGTCTGAGCCTGCCTCCTGATGTATAGACATATATTTTGAATGTGTACGCTATCCATACATGTTATTCGGGGATACGGTACCCTTTCTCACCTTTGTGCAATCACGTGCAAGCCATACTGGGCCTAACACCGTCTGAGCCTGCCTCCTGATGTATTGACATATATTTTGAATGTGTACGCTATCCATACATGTTATCCGGGGATACGGTACCCTTTCTCACCTTTGTGCAATCACGTGTAATCCATACTGGGCGTGAGAACGGCTGGCGAGCTGTTAAGCAAGCTACAGCACCTGTTGTTTGCATACGTAAGTTTTTCATTTTTTCAGGAAAGACGGTTAGGCCTAATTCCGGAACTGCGGTTGACCTGCACTTACTGGGAAATCATCGTTCGCGGGTAATAATTGTAATCAGTGATCCCCATCACTAACGTTGTTCAGCGGGTTATCTGCACCTGTAAGCGACAAACGCTGGCCTTTTCAGAGTAGCGCACATGCAGCCACGGACATGTAAGGGCATGACACATCAGTTATTGGCCAATCTCATGTGCCAGAGCCTCACGAGTCTCGTTCGTTAACGGAATTAAGCTTGCAATGTGTGCATCTTTTCTGTAGCTGGCATGGTTGAGGTTTCGCAGGTGGAGTCGAATTTAACTGTAGGCTCCACTCCTGGTGGTGCCCTTCTGGACATTTCTTTAAGGTTCAGCTTTGCAACCATACTGCCCACGTAAAACAAACACTTTGCCTTCATGAATGCTGTTTGGAGGGTCATGACTCGTGGGAATAACGCCGCCCAATCAGTTAACCTGCTAGAGAGATACTTTGTTGCTCCCAAGCATGACATCACACTCCCTAGGAGGAAGGTAATGCCACTGTGGCGACCGGACTCCTGGGGGTGACACAAGTGCACTGATGCCCAGCCACTGCTCGATGAATCTGCTGGTACATTGACCCAGACCACTACATTCCCCTCGCACGCTACACGGCCTGAATCTGACCCTGATGAAACTCAGGTTACCCTTCCCATATACAGTTCCATCTTACACGGTGACAAAGAGGAAGCTGTAGATGAAAGTGCAGGTTCGGCCCACCCGCCATCAGACACACCACTGTACTATCAGGGGCCCTGTGCCAGTGCCGTCGCCAACGAGTGGGCCCCCCCTGCTTGCTCAGGATCACAGCACTTGCAAGGTTGAAATACTGTGCAGTGAGATGGAAGATGGGGACGACGAGGAGTGCAGACTAGTACAGGGATTCCCTAGCGAGGAGACTTATTTGATTGTTTTCAATGTTGGGACAGCAATTTTTGGGGAGCACTATACTCTGGAGAATGATAGATGGGGCCCACCATACACTGGAACATTCCAAAGGTGGACATCAGACACTGGAGCAGCATTTACAGGGCCCATTATACACTAGAGCATTAGAAATGGGGCCCATTATGTTTGGAGCATTATTTGGGCCCATAAGACAGTGGCGCTTCATCCATGGGGACCAACATATACTGTAGCATTATGTGGAGCTCATCATATACTGTTTCAAACATTATATGGGACCAATGATTCTGTATGGAGAAATAGATGGGCCTTGTCATGAGATGTAAAAAGTGAAGTATTTTTCATTGTACTATACAGCTATTTCTCTGCCGTATCGGAGCATGATGAGTTGTGGTATGTGTTAAAGGGGCGCTCTTTCGCCCAGGGCACATGAAAACCTGGAGCCAGCCCTACCCCCCACAACTTTAGCCAAATAACCCCCATTTTTCAGCGTGTAACTTGTATTATGAAGTTAATTAAGGTTGACAAGCTTAAGTAAGAAGAATTGATGCTTTTGGCATTCAAATGGGCACTGTAGGTGTGTTTCCTGTCCTCCTCTCACTGCCGACTTTTATTCCCCATTGACTTACATTGGGTTTCGTGTTTCGGGACGACCCCGACTTTTCCCTATAATCGGCCGATCTTGCTCGACCCGACTTTTGGAAAAGTCGGGTTTCACGAAACGAAACTCGACCCTAAAAAACCAAAAGTCGCTCAACTCTAAGTGACAGTATTAGCGGATGATGGGAATACTACTTGTCCCATCCGGCTATGCCCACTACAGTGACAGCATTAGCGGATGATGTGAAAATAGTATTCCCATCATCTGGCTATTGTGGTGAATGTAAAAAATAAGACATAAAGAACATACACAACATATAACATACAGTACATACACCTAACATACAACACATAACATAGAGTACATACTCCCCGCACACACCTAATTCCACGAAGCCATCGATCACCTATAAAAAAATTAAAATAATAAAGCAACCTATACTCACCTTTCTGCCGTAATCCCATTAATAATGAGGGTCCCACGTCGATCTCCCGTGGAGAGCAGCCGCATCAGCTGATGCGACCGCTCTCCAGGGGCTCCAGCAATACAGTGATGCTCCACGGCCAGCCAGTCACAGTAATGACACAGCAAAAAAGGCAGCAGCTTTACTGTGATTGGGAGAATCCGAATATTGCGAGGTGAGTAGTGAAATTTACTCGCTAGGATTCGAGTACCGCAAGTACCTCATTACTCGCCGAGTACCGAATCCTAACGAGTATAATATATACTAATTTTTCAGACTTTCGATATTGATGTCTTCATTAGAGTTTATATTTATGTACTAAAATACATTATGTAATAAAAATGTAAATATAATGTGTATGTAGTATTACAATTTTATAGATGTATGTTAACATTTATTGTATTTTATGGACTTCAACATGTCTTTTTTTCTAACTAATAATGTTTAAAACTTACATATATTTGCCAGTCAACTTCCTATGAATGAGAAGAATGCTGACAGTCTGTCCAAAATCACTGAGAACTAAGCATTGTCTGTGTTTCTATCACAGTTGTGTGCGCTCCTGTACTCTGCAGATGCATATGTGCGCATATGACTAGGCCTTGATGAGTGGACACAACACTCACCAGACCTTACCTAGGTGCAGTGTTTCTTTTGTGCAGTTATCAAAGATTGTCCAGTACCATACCATTTTTTTTTACTTTCTTCAGAAATCTTGTTGTTATGTGCCTCTCTTAACATCCATTATTTAACTTTAGCAATATTATCTTTGATTATGCTCTAGCATTACATCCTCATTGCTGATAAATCTCTGATGGGGTTTATTGATGTCTTCCTACCCTGACTTTCTGCTTCTATTACAATGTCCATCATGCATTGCACTGGCCTGTGAGGCAGCACCTATCGCTCACTGAAAACTCCACTAACTCGTCGCTGCCGGGTCTGTGGACTTGTCTCTCGTCACTGCCGGGTCTGTGGACTCGTCTCTCTTCGCTGCTGGGTCTGTGGACTCGTCTCTTATCGCTGCTGGGTCTGTGGACTCTTCTCTCATCGCTGCAGGGTCTGTGGACTCGTCTCTCGTCACTGCTGGGTCTGTGGACCCGTCTCTCATCGCTGCCGGGTCTGTGGACTTGTCTCTCGTCGCTGCCGGGTCTGTGGACTCATTTTCCTTTGAGCACCTTGTTGACATCAGTATTCTGTGATTACACCCCCTACACTGCGTAGAACCGAAAATGGCGTCCGGCTGGTGCATCATACCCTGAAGGAGGAGGTGGGAATTTCAAATTGGAAGCGCGCAGGAGAATGAATTGTCAAGCCCACTGGGGTGTGATAACAGCTGCGAAAGGGAGCGTGGGGTTATGGAGCCCTGCAGACAACCCAGTCAGGCTACATACTGTAGTCTGGATGCCTCATTTGCATGCGAAAATATACGTGACAAAGTCTTTTTTCACAGTTAATATAGGGCAGTTTCAGGTCAGACAAAGATGCTTAGGCCGGATTCACACTAGCGAGAAAATCGGACTTGTGCAAGGCGATAAAAAAATCGCATTGCATTCGTCCCAATGTTATTTTATGGGGCAGCTCACAGCATCCAATTTTATCTCGGCCGTTTTCCTCGGGCTGCGATTGTCACCAATTCTCGGCCAAGACTCTCCAATGCAAGTCTATGGGTATAAGAAAAAACCGGATTACACATGGACCACAAGTGTGACTTGCGAGAAAATCGCCCCCCGGTGTCCTTTACCAAAAGCTGGCAATTCATTTTGCAATACAATAAAATCACACTGACAGGCATCACTGCGGCTGCGGGGACTCCCCTGGCTGACCTGAGGTGAACTAATGTGTGTGGGAAAAAAATGCAGAAACTTTCCCACGGTAATTAGTTCATCTCCAGGCAGCCAGGGAGGCAGCGCAGAGCTGAACTAATTTATTCTGAAGTAGTTTACAGTGGGGTGGGTCGCATTTGTAAACTCTTTGTAAACTATTTAACCCCTTGTGAAGGATTCCAGCATGGGACATGACTGAACGGCAGAGAGGTAAGGATATTTTTGATTTTTTTTTTTTGCAGATCATGGTTTAATTTTGGAATAGCAGAGTAATAAAAATTTATCAAAAACTTGGTGTCTTTATTTCATTAAAAGACTTTTTAATTAATGTCTGTGAGTGTATTTTAACCCTTTCATAGTCTAGGGTTAATAATGGATCGGTGTCTTATTGACGCCTCTCCATTATTAATCGGCTTGCTGTCACCTTACAATCAAATGGTGACATTAACCCTTTATTATTAACCCATTCGCCACCGCTACAGGGCAATGGGAATAGAGAGGATAAATGCCAGAAAAGGCACTTCTTATAGATAGTCCTTTTCTGGGGTGTCTGGGGGCAGATTTTTTTAGCCAGGGGGGCAAAAACAATGCTCCCTCTCAAGGCTATTAAAATCTGCCCTCACTCACCTGCTTTACCTCTCTGGTTGACAAATTACCGAGGGAGCCCACGCATTTTTTTGCAATGAATTAACCCCTTAAATTAACACCTACACCTCCCAAATTTTACAAACAAACCCTCATCTAATTACTAGTGAAAGACATAAAGAAAACATGAAATGAAATGGTTCACTGTATGTAAACCATGTGTCATTTCAGGTTGGGTTGGGGAATGATTTTACAAAAGTCCGCAAGTCGGCTATTCTGCTATGTAGAACTATATGAAATATTAATATATATATATGTGTATCTATGACATGTATGTGTATATATATATATATATTTGCGTCTATATCTGTGCTTTCTTTTGTGTTTGAAAACCCGTCATTGGGCTCCATTATATGTCCATTTTGCAAGCCTGCGAGAAAATCTCATCAGACGGATGTCACACGGATGTCAAATGGGTGCATAGATGCGACAAAATCGCATCATTGCCTTTAACCCCTTACCTACAAGGGACGTAATATTCCGTCCATGTGACCCTGGACCTAATTACCATGGACGGAATATTACGTCCCAGCGATCAGCGGCGCCCACGTGGTGATAAACTTCTGTGAAGCACTGGGGGGTTCAAAGTGCTCACCACACATCTAGATAAGTTCATTAGGGGGTCTAGTTTCCAAAATGGGGTCACTTGTGGGGGCTTTCCACTGTTTAGGTACATCAGGGGCTCTCCAAAAGCAACATGACACCCGCAGACCATGCCATCAAAATCTGCATTCCAAAATGTCACTACTTCCCTTCCGAGCCCCGACGTGTGCCCATACAGTAGTTTCCTCCCACATATGAGGTATCAGCGTACTCAGGACAAATTGGACAACAACTTTTGGGGTCCAATTTCTCCTGTTACCATTGGGAAAATAAAAAAATTGGAGACTAATTGATCATGTTTGTGGAAAAAATACGATTTTTTTATTTTCATGCCTGGGCATTATAAACTTCTGTGAAGCCCTTGGGGGTTCAAAGTGCTCACCACACATCTAGATAAGTTCCTTATGGGGTCTAGTTTCCAAAATGGGGTCATTTGTGTGGTGTTTCCACTGTTTAGGTACATTAGGGGCTCTCCAAAGGCAACATGACACCCGCAGACCATTCCATCAAAGTCTGCATTCCAAAACGTCACTACTTCCCTTCCGAGCCCCGACGTGTCCCCATACAGTAGTTTTCTCCCACATATGGGGTGTCAGCATACTCAGGACAAATTGGACAACAACTTTTGGGGTCCAATTTCTCCTGTTACTCTTGGAAAAATAAGAATTGAGGGTGAAAAGATCATTTTTGTGGAAAAAATATGATTTTTTAATTGTACAGCTGTATGTTATAAACTTCTGTGAAGCCCTTGGGGGTTCAAAGTTCTCACCACACATCTAGATAAGTTCCTTGGGGGGTCTAGATTCCAAAATGGTGTCAATTGTGGGGGGTTTCCACTGTTTTGGTACATCAGGGGTTTTCCAATCGCGACCTGGTGTCCGATCTCAATTCTAGCCAAAAACGTCAAATGGCGCTGCTTCCCTTCCGAGCTCTGCTATGCTCCCAAATAGTCATTTACACCCACATATGGGGTATCAGCGTACTCAGGACAAATTGCACAATAACTTTTAAGGTCCTGTTACCCTTGGAAAAATAAAAATTGGGGGTGAAAAGATCATTTTTGTGGAAAAAATATGATTTTTTTAATTGCACCGCTGTACGTTATAAACTTCTGTGAAGCCCTTGTGGGTTCAAAGTTCTCACCACATATCAAGATAAGTTCCTTGGGGGGTCTAGTTTCCAAAATGGGGTCACTTTGGGGGGTTTCCACTGAATTCCAGCCAATTTTGCATTGAAAAAGTCAAACGGTGCTCCTTCCCTACTGAGGTCTGCCATGCGCCAAAACAGTGGTTCCCCCCCACATTTCAGGTATCAGCGTACTCAGGACAAATTGCACAATAACTTTTGCAGTCCAATTTCTCCTGTTACCCTTGGTAAAATAAAGAAAATTGAACCTGAAGTATTTTTTTTGTGAAAAAAAGTTAAATGTTCATTTTTTTTTTAAATATTCAAAAAATTCCTGTGACGCACCTAAAGGGTTAATAAACTTCTTGAATGTGGTTTTAAGCACCTTAAGGGGTGCAGTTTTTAGAATGGTGTCTCTTTTGGGTATTTTCTATCATATAGACCCCTCAAAGTGGCTTCAAATGTGATGTGGTCCCTAAAAATAAAATGGTGTTGCAAAAATGAGAAATCGCTGGTCAATTTTTAACCCTTATAACTTCCTAACAAAAATTGTGCTGATGTAAAGTAAACATGTGGGAAATGTTATTTATTAAGTTTTTTGTGTGCCGTATCTCTGTGATTTAAGGGCATAAAAATTCAAAGTTGGAGAATTGTGAAATTTTCAAAATTTTCGCCAAATTTCTGTTTTTTTTCACAATTAAACGCAAGATATTTGAATGAAATTTTACCACTAACATGAAGTACAATATGTCACGAGAAAACAATGTCAGAATCACCGGGATCCATGGAAGCGTTTCAGAGTTATGACCTCATAAAGGGACAGTGGTCAGAATTGTAAAAATTGGCCCGGGAGTTAATGTGCAAACCACCTTTGGTAGTGAAGGGGTTAAATCAGATAACATACGGATCACTTTTCATGAAACATTTGTGCGATTTTGGTCCAATTTTTTTGCCGTTGTATGTGACAAGGTAGTGATAGGTTTAGAGGGTAAAAACAACCTGACAGGTTCCCTTTTATAGTGATGGTAGCTGAGGCTGTAAGAGCAGGGATGTGTGCACATGGTGCGCATACTCCATACTAAATAAATCAAGGTGTTTTGATAATTTCATTTTTTGAAAACACTGGAAAACACTGGAGACATCTTGCTAGTATCATTCCACCACTTTTCTTCTTTGGTCTCATTCACACTGTTCTTTGTTGTTCTTTTTTTGGGGCATAACTGCACCAAACACTGATCAGTCGCTGCGTCTGCCAGCAAAGTGAACATGATTTTCAATTTGCCGTGCAGAGGTCAGCGTTATTTGACTGCTCCATTTCTCTGCTGCGCTTTTTAATTATACAAAAAACATCACAGATTGTTATTCACACAGTCCCTTTTGTGAGGCGTTTTTTTTTTCCCTGCACCTTTCACGCCACAAACGTTCAGTGGACCTGGCCATGTGACTGTCAGGTGACCTGGAAACAACTCATCGCTGGACAACCGTGGACCTTGGGGAAGCTAATCAAGTGTTTGCCTGTGTCTTTCCTGCCCTTTATGTATTAGTAATGCATTTTTGCTTTGAAAAAGCAACCGTCAGCATTAATAAAACGGAGCAAAAAAGCAACACAAACGCATGATGCATTTGATGCTTTTCTTCATAAAATGAGGATCTGTTTTTTTGATGCATAAACTTCACCAAAAATAAATCAACAAAATCGGAGCACAAATGCTCTGTGAACTGTTTTTAAAGGTTGCATTTGTATTTATCTACAACTCTCAATATAAAATGAACATTTTTAATATCACAAAAAGGTACCAGGTGTCATCTTGTCTGTTTTTTTTTCTTTCTCAAACTAGCTGTGAAACATAACACACACTCCTTAATGTGATTCGTCTCTTCAGATTTTGATATAAAGATGTTTTGGGCTCCTCTCAGTCTTTCGATTTGAAACACCAACTTTTCATTCGACTTCCTGCTTTGACATTGTAGAGCAAGAGCAAACCTGTTCACCCACAATGCTATGGCTAAAACATGCTTTTGAACAAATGTATTTTTAATAAACGCTTCATCTGTGGGCTTAGTCTCCTTTAGCAATGGCACACATTTGTAGAATGATTGAATTCTTGCTAGCCGGGTTTTTTTTTAATTGAAAAAAAAAATAAACATGAACATCAGATTGTGCTGGAATAATGTTAATACTGACATGCACCACAGAAAAAAAGGGCTATAAAAGGGCGTGCACGCCGACTGCCATCTTACTTATGCCGATCTTAGCATTAGGGAGAGGTCGCAGCTGCTGATTCTGAATAAGGGAGAGCGTTAGGCAGGGAAGAAGAACAAAAAACTGCTTCTGCTGTTAGCGATTTCCACTGTACAACACAACAGTTTGTGTGCAGTAACAGGGGAGGATATATTTTTGTGCATCAGCTCTGTTGGTTATTAGGCTGCCTTATAAGGCTCCCTGATAGCTGCATTGCTGTTTGCACACTGCTGAGCAAACTGCTTTTTTAAAAGCAAAAATACTTTTCATCCTCTTTTCTGCACAGTTACCAAGCGTTCATTTTTCCACACTTTTGTGTGCAGCAGTCCTGCTTATTAGGCTGCCTGCTGCCATACTTGGACTGAGAGCATCATTGTCAGCCTCCTAAAATCTCTAGAGAGATTCAAATTCTCCACAATACTATAAAAACCTTGTACTTTGTCATACATCAGCCAATTTCAGCCTATTACATTGAGGTGTAATCTACAGTGGGCCTGAGATAATAGTTCAGCCTCCTAAAATCTCTAGGGAGATTCAAATTCTACACAATACTATATAAACCTTGTATTTTGTCATACACCAGCTAATTTCAGCCTGTTAAATTGAGGTGTAATCTATAGTTGTATCTCAATTTCTGCCACAAATTTGTGCAGACATAACAAAGGCAAATAGGCAAAAAATAGATGAATCAATAAAACCAATTATAATAATAGATTTTAAAAAAACAATTGGTGACAAATAAAATGGAAAATTTCATCAAATCCATTGAGCAGGATATTGATAAATGGGAAAAAGACATCAGCGAATTAAAAGTAAAGAAATTTGTAAGAGATTCAACGGATTTTGAGACTGAGAAGATTTTTAAATGGCAGTTACCAAAGAAACGAAAGATGTTAGCCAGCAATAAATCACACGATATAGAACGAGATCAACCTTCCTATGCTGAAAGCAGCACTTCCTGTAGTGAAGCAGAGAGTAATCATGAATACCGGGTCCATACAAGGACAAGTAATCGGGAAAATCGTGATAATAGGAAATATCCGGAGATTTTTTCCAATAAGAGGATGAATAGACGAATTGCTGATAAAACAAATGTGATTAATTTGTCTACACATGTTTTGAGTGAGATTCAAATAAATTTGTTAGAAAAGGGTTTGACTTTTTCCCCTTCCTCACATTTAGACAAATTTCAAGTAGTGAAAGATCTTCACTTATTTGCACGTAAAATTATATTGCAAAAGCTGCATTATAGGAAGGATATGGATGTAAGGTTTCCAACTGAGATGGAAAGAGAAGCCTTGAGAAATTTGGAGGAACTTATGGAGGAGAATGAAGTTAGTGACGATGGTAAGTTTCCAATCCACTTGATTGGAAAAAGTAATAAGTTCCCAAATTTAAGTACTTGTTCGGCAGTTGAGATTTTTACTAAAATTGTTACAAAAGAGGTTGAGTCGTTGCCACTGGTTCCCAATTGGGTGTCTAATTTAAATAGTGATGAGAATAGGGCTTTGAAGGAATTACAATCGTGGCATGATGTGGTCATAAAACAGGCCGATAAAGGCGGTAACACCGTTATATGGCCGAATTCCATGTATGAGAGGCAGGCAGCTAAAATATTGAACAATGGTGGTTGTTATAAAAAATTGCAATATAACCCTTTAACACAATTTCAGCAAAATTTAGTTGATATTTTAGAGACAGCGTATCAAGATGGGATTATTCCAAAAAAATTGGTGGATGTTATAAGTAAAATGCAGCCAAGGTTGGCAACTTTTTATCTGTTGCCGAAATTACATAAAGATCCGTTAGATCCACCTGGTAGGCCAATAGTATCTGGTCTAGGTAGTCTGTGTGAGATTGTATGTACGGTAATTGACTATTATCTTCAACCATTAGTTCAAACATTACCCTCATACATAAAAGATACGACGATGATGTTGCAAAGGTTGGATTCTTTGCAGATAGAAGAGGGAGCTATCTTAGTAACAGCTGATGTTGAAAGCATTATATTCTTCCATAAGACATATTGATGGTTTGAATGCTGTTTCCCATTACCTGTATGAAAGTAATCTTGAACCTACATTGAATGAGCTGATCCTGTTGCTGCTTAAATTTGTATTAGAACATAATGTTTTCACATTCAATGGTGAAATTTTTCTGCAGCAACAGGGTACAGCGATGGGGGCCACTTGTGTCCCCAGTTATGCTAATCTATTCTTGGGGTACTGGGAAAGAACAATATTTCAAGAAGAGGGCATTCTGGGATGTGAGGCTATACATGGATGGAGTCGATTTATCGACGACATCCTATTTATTTGGGAAGACTCTGTGGATAATCTGTCATTATTGATGAAAAGGTTAAATCAAAACAATTGCAATATTAAATTGACCTATAATTATGGTAGAACTGTTGAGTTTCTGGACTTAAAAATAGAGGCCCTCTTAGATGGTAGTATAATTACCAATGTGTTTAGAAAAAAGACAGCAATGAATAGTTTGTTGCATGCTACCTCTTCTCACCATAGATCGACAATTAATGGCATTCCTACAGGGCAATTTTTAAGAGTTAAAAGAATCTGTACTAGGGAAGAGGATTATGAGCAACAGGCGTCGGATTTAGTAAGAAGGTTTAGTGATACAGCAATAGACAAATAAAGAAAGGATATAAGAAAGCAAAAAAATTCTCTAGAGAGCAGTTGCTGTATAAAAAGAAGCCTGATAAGTCAGAAAACACTAATCATGTGAGATTCATCACAGGGTATAATAAGCAATGGGCAGAATTAGGCATTATTATGCGTAAACATTGGGGCATTTTGCAAACTGACCCAATACTTAGAAAAATCTTGCCCAATTACCCTCTGATGGTACCTAGATGTTCTAAAAATCTTAAAGATCTTCTAGTACATAGCCATTACTCTAGCTCTCCCTTAGTGATAAATCCTCAGCTTAATGGTTTTTTCCTCTGCAATTCATGTAAAGCTTGTGCTAACCAAATTAAAAGTAAAATCTTTCATAATCATGACAATTCAAGAACATATGATATACGTAAATCACTTACGTGTGCCTCTAGGGGAGTGATTTATCATGCACGGTGTCCCTGTAATAAAATCTACGTAGAACTCACAACTAGGGAATTGAGAATGCGTACGAGGGAACACGTTAGAGATATCCAGAAAGCAGCTGAGATTGAAGATGTTGGTACCCTGAAAACATTACAGAGGCATTTTAAATTGTTTCATGACTGTAATCCCAGTGGTTTGAAGATTCAAGCCATTGATCAGGTTAGTTTAGGCTGCAGAGGGGGTAATTTGGGAAAAATCTTAGCACAAAAAGAAAGTAGATGGATTTACCTGCTGGGAACAATGGCACCACAGGGTCTTAATGAGACCCTGGGTTTCAATGCGTTTTTGTAATTTTGGGTCCTATTTTAATTTTATTTTTTGGTTGGTATATGTTTTGATATTTGTTTTTAACACTTGTCTTTTTGTTCATTTATATAGCAAGGAATAGTTTACAGTACATGTGAATTTATCAAGTGATGGTGTCGGAACATCTTTACATATAGCCTGTGAAGTGGTTTTTCATCATGTGGAAAAGAAAGAAGATTTTACAGTGAATTTTCATGATCATAAAGGGGAAAAAAAAATTTTTTGTAATAGATTTTTATAATCACAGTTGTAAGTGTATAATTCTCCATGAATTTATTATAGCACATTATTTTTGTAATATAAATATATATGGTGTTTGTCTGATATATTGAGGGATAAGGTGCAATACACTTTGTGCAATACAAAAAAATTAATTTTTTTTTTCTCCACCGTTAATAGTTTTTGCACAGAATATTATTTATTTTGTATTTATTTAGTTAAAACATTGGTGATATTGTGTCAGTTGGTTATTGTATAAATATTTTTTATTATGGTTATATTGATATTATTGTTTGTTTTTATTATTTTTGTAAGATCATATATTCGGAATTTTTTTTTTTTTTTTTTGCACCGCACTTGTTTATTTATAAATTTCCTTGCCCTATATAGTTAGGTTGCAGCACCTGGGTAGCACATGCACAGTTCAGGACGATCCAGGGCTTCCAAGTCTGCTCAATGAAGGGACTTATAGCGAACCACGCTTGGGTCCCATGAGCAGTAACTTAGGAAACCCCCTTTTTTTCATATGGTAAGTCCTTGGTAATTATGCATGCGCAATTACAAGCCAGGTGGACTGACATGGGCTGTTGCTGCAACTAGTGCTATTTATAGATGGACATGTGTTCAGTACACATATACGCCCCCTATTGAGGAAGCCAGTATGGCGAAACGGCGCTGTCGGGGTAACCAGACACGTGTATGAGAGAGCCGCAGGAGTTTTATACATGTAAGTTGTTGTATAATTGCAAACAGGATTGCATTGTTACATCATGCAGGAATAGCTTATTTCAAATTGAATCAGTATAGCTGGCATATTAAGCAGGACACATGATTAACCTGTAGTTCTCTGCACTAGGCATTGGATATATTCATATTAAGGAGAAATTTTCTTTGCCGCACACACAGTTAGGTTGTTCCTTTGTTACAACAATTAGATACATATTTACACAATCAAGTAAGCTTATGCAATTTTGTTTATAAGTATTTGTAATTAATCAGAGAAACATTGAGAGCAAAAGTCGCTACTATCTGAGCATTTATGCATTGTGATTACTCCATTAAGGATTAGTTAGCCTTGTCTTTGATTATCATGGTATACACATAGTATAGGGAGTTAAACCCAATTGTTATTTACCTTAAGCAGTGTGTACTTCACACTATTTAATCAAAGATGTGTTTCTTCTGCTTTTAGAACTATTGGGTCTTTCCCTAAAAAATATTTAGACAGAAGTTTATATAAATATAGCTTATGAATTTATGCTTAAGAAATAAACACTATTTGGAGATTATTTGTATGTAAAAAATTAAAAAAGAAAAGAAAAAAACATTCTGTGATTATGTTGCATAAAGCTTAATTCTGTGAGCATCTATCATTACATTTGTACTCACTTTTTTAGAAATTTCCTTGTAAAAAAGAATTTTATGAAATTTATTAATAAATGATTGGTTTTATTGATTCATCTATTTTTGCCTATTTGCCTTTGTTATGTCTGCACAAATTTGTGGCAGAAATTGAGATATAATATGCTGAATTGAGGTGGCTATTAGTTTTGGACTATTTTGTTATGTATAAAATTGCTACTCTGTTTTTTAACAGATTGTCCGTTTACACTAAAATGGATCTGAAAGCCAGGGAAACTACTTGGCGATCCAAAGCTTCAGATTTATTCAAGCAAGGAATTTCTTCTGGATTACAGGATTTTACGGTGGAAAATAGGGACCTTTCTTTACAATATAGAAATGCTATACATAAAAAAACTAAATTGTGGTGGAATAGGACCACTTTGGAAAATTACTTGGCTTTAAACATTGTTCCCAGAGGTTTAAGAGAGCAGGTATATCCATCTTTTGAATTGGAAGATTCTGATCTCATTCAGAGATGGAAGAAGGCTGCAATTTCATGTTCTTTGGAGTTCATCAAGATTATTTTTGATAAGAACACGGCCAGTATGAACGCCCTAGATGTGGAAATTGATGAACTTCATAAGATTTTAAAAAAACAATTGGTGACAAATAAAATGGAAAATTTCATCAAATCCATTGAGCAGGATATTGATAAATGGGAAAAAGACATCAGTGAATTAAAAGTAAAGAAATTTGTAAGAGATTCAACGGATTTTGAGACTGAGAAGATTTTTAAATGGCAGTTACCAAAGAAACGAAAGATGTTAGCCAGCAATAAATCACACGATATAGAACGAGATCAACCTTCCTATGCTGAAAGCAGCACTTCCTGTAGTGAAGCAGAGAGTAATCATGAATACCGGGTCCATACAAGGACAAGTAATAGGGAAAATCGTGATAATAGGAAATATCCGGAGATTTTTTCCAATAAGAGGATGAATAGACGAATTGCTGATAAAACAAAGGTGATTAATTTGTCTACAGATGTTTTGAGTGAGATTCAAATAAATTTGTTAGAAAAGGGTTTGACTTTTTCCCCTTCCTCACATTTAGACAAATTTCAAGTAGTGAAAGATCTTCACTTATTTGCACGTAAAATTATATTGCAAAAGCTGCATTATAGGAAGGATATGGATGTAAGGTTTCCAACTGAGATGGAAAGAGAAGCCTTGAGAAATTTGGAGGAACTTATGGAGGAGAATGAAGTTAGTGAGGATGGTAAGTTTCCAACCCACTTGATTGGAAAAAGTAATAAGTTCCCAAATTTAAGTACTTGTTCGGCAGTTGAGATTTTTACTAACATTGTTACAAAAGAGGTTGAGTCGTTGCCACTGGTTCCCAATTGGGTGTCTAATTTAAATAGTGATGAGAATAGGGCTTTGAAGGAATTACAATCGTGGGATGATGTGGTCATAAAACAGGCCGATAAAGGCGGTAACACCGTTATATGGCCGAATTCCATGTATGAGAGGCAGGCAGCTAAAATATTGAACAATGGTGGTTGTTATAAAAAATTGCAATATAACCCTTTAACACAATTTCAGCAAAATTTAGTTGATATTTTAGAGACAGCGTATCAAGATGGGATTATTCAAAAAAAATTGGTGGATGTTATAAGTAAAATGCAGCCGAGGTTGGCAACTTTTTATCTGTTGCCGAAATTACATAAAGATCTGTTAGATCCACCTGGTAGGCCAATAGTATCTGGTCTAGGTAGTTTGTGTGAGATTGTATGTACGGTAATTGACTATTATCTTCAACCATTAGTTCAAACATTACCCTCATACATGAAAGATACGACGATGATGTTGCAAAGGTTGGATTCTTTGCAGATAGAAGAGGGAGCTATCTTAGTAACAGCTGATGTTGAAGCATTATATTCTTCCATAAGACATATTGATGGTTTGAATGCTGTTTCCCATTACCTGTATGAAAGTAATCTTGAACCTACATTGAATGAGCTGATCCTGTTGCTGCTTAAATTTGTATTAGAACATAATGTTTTCACATTCAATGGTGAAATTTTTCTGCAGCAACAGGGTACAGCGATGGGGGCCACTTGTGCCCCCAGTTATGCTAATCTATTCATGGGGTACTGGGAAAGAACAATATTTCAAGAAGAGGGCATTCTGGGATGTGAGGCTATACATGGATGGAGTCGATTTATCGACGACATCCTATTTATTTGGGAAGACTCTGTGGATAATCTGTCATTATTGATGAAAAGGTTAAATCAAAACAAATGCAATATTAAATTGACCTATAATTATGGTAGAACTGTTGAGTTTCTGGACTTAAAAATAGAGGCCCTCTTAGATGGTAGTATAATTACCAATGTGTTTAGAAAAAAGACAGCAATGAATAGTTTGCTGCATGCTACCTCTTCTCACCATAGATCAACAATTAATGGCATTCCTACAGGGCAATTTTTAAGAGTTAAAAGAATCTGTACTAGGGAAGAGGATTATGAGCAACAGGCGTCGGATTTAGTAAGAAGGTTTAGTGATAGGGGATACAGCAATAGACAAATAAAGAAAGGATATAAGAAAGCAAAAAAATTCTCTAGAGAGCAGTTGCTGTATAAAAAGAAGCCTGATAAGTCAGAAAACACTAATCATGTGAGATTCATCACAGGGTATAATAAGCAATGGGCAGAATTAGGCATTATTATGCGTAAACATTGGGGCATTTTGCAAACTGACCCAATACTTAGAAAAATCTTGCCCAATTACCCTCTGATGGTACCTAGATGTTCTAAAAATCTTAAAGATCTTCTAGTACATAGCCATTACTCTACCTCTCCCTTAGTGATAAATCCTCAGCTTAATGGTTTTTTCCCCTGCAATTCGTGTAAAGCTTGTGCTAACCACATTAAAAGTAAAATCTTTCATAATCATGACAATTCAAGAACATATGATATACGTAAATCACTTACGTGTGCCTCTAGGGGAGTGATTTATCATGCACGGTGTCCCTGTAATAAAATCTACGTAGAACTCACAACTAGGGAATTGAGAATACGTACGAGGGAAAACGTTAGAGATATCCAGAAAGCAGCTGAGATTGAAGATGTTGGTACCCTGAAAACATTACAGAGGCATTTTAAATTGTTTCATGACTGTAATCCCAGTGGTTTGAAGATTCAAGCCATTGATCAGGTTAGTTTAGGCTGCAGAGGGGGTAATTTGGGAAAAATCTTAGCACAAAAAGAAAGTAGATGGATTTACCTGCTGGGAACAATGGCACCACAGGGTCTTAATGAGACCCTGGGTTTCAATGCGTTTTTGTAATTTTGGGTCCTATTTTAATTTTAATTTTATTTTTTGGTTGGTATATGTTTTTATATTTGTTTTTAACACTTGTCTTTTTGTTCATTTATATAGCAAGGAATAGTTTACAGTACATGTGAATTTATCAAGTGATGGTGTCGGAACATCTTTACATATTTCCTGTGAAGTGGTTTTTCATCATGTGGAAAAGAAAGAAGATTTTACAGTGAATTTTCATGATCATAAAGGGGAAAAAAAAATTTTTGTAATAGATTTTTATAATCACAGTTGTAAATGTATAATTCTCCATGAATTTATTATAGCACATTATTTTTGTAATATAAATATATATGGTGTTTGTCTGATATATTGAGGGATAAGGTGCAATACACTTTATGCAATACAAAAAAATTATTTTTTTTTTTTTTTTCTCCACCGTTAATAGTTTTTGCACAGAATATTATTTATTTTGTATTTATTTAGTTAAAACATTGGTGATATTGTGTCAGTTGGTTACTGTATAAATATTTTTTATTATGGTTATATTGATATTATTGTTTGTTTTTATTATTTTTGTAAGATCATATATTCGGAATTTTTTTTTTTTTTTTTGCACCGCACTTGTTTATTTATAAATTTCCTTGCCCTATATAGTTAGGTTGCAGCACCTGGGTAGCGCATGCACAGTTCAGGACGATCCAGGGCTTCCAAGTCTGCTCAATGAAGGGACTAAGGGTATGTGCACACGCTGCGGATTCTGCTGCGTTTCCGCAGCGTTTTTGGCTCTGCAGAAACGCAGCAGATTTTGCTGCATTGTACAGTACCTTTATTTCCTATGGAAATAAAAAAAAGCTGTGCACATGCTGCGGATTTTTCCGCGCGGTTTTGCTGCGGTTTACAATCCGCAGCATGTCAATTGTTTGGTGCAGAAACGCTGCGGTTTTACACCTCATCCATTATGAGGTGTAAAACCGCAGGGCAAAACCGCGGAAAAAACGCAGATAATCCGCAGAAAAACCGCAGCACTTTGTCCTGCGGATTTCCTGCGGTTTTCTCTACAAAATCCGCAGAGACTAAAAACTACGTGTGCACATAGCCTTATAGCGAACCACGCTTGGGTCCCATGAGCAGTAACTTAGGAAACCCCCTTTTTTTCATATGGTAAGTCCTTGGTAATTATGCATGCGCAATTACAAGCCAGGTGGACTGACATGGGCTGTTGCTGCAGCTAGTCCTATTTATAGATGGACATGTGTTCAGTACACATATACGCCCCCTATTGAGGAAGCCAGTATGGCGAAACGGCGCTGTCGGGGTAACCAGACACGTGTATGAGAGAGCCGCAGGAGTTTTATACATGTAAGTTGTTGTATAATTGCAAACAGGATTGCATTGTTACATCATGCAGGAATAGCTTATTTCAAATTGAATCAGTATAGCTGGCATATTAAGCAGGACATATGATTAACCTGTAGTTCTCTGCACTAGGCATTGGATATATTCATATTAAGGAGAAATTTTCTTTGCCGCACACACAGTTAGGTTGTTCCTTTGTTACAACAATTAGATACATATTTACACAATCAAGTAAGCTTATGCAATTTTGTTTATAAGTATTTGTAATTAATCAGAGAAACATTGAGAACAAAAGTCGCTACTACTATCTGAGCATTTATGCATTGTGATTACTCCATTAAGGATTAATTAGCCTTGTCTTTGATTATCATGGTATACACACAGTATAGGGAGTTAAACCCAATTGTTATTTACCTTCAGCAGTGTGTATTTCACACTATTTAATCAAAGATATGTTTCTTCTGCTTTTTGAACTACTGGGTCTTTCCCTAAAAAATATTTAGACAGAAGTTTATATAAATATAGCTTATGAATTTATGCTTAAGAAATAAACACTATTTGGAGATTATTTGTATGTAAAAAATTAAAAAAGAAAAGAAAAAAACATTCTGTGATTATGTTGCATAAAGCTTAATTCTGTGAGCATCTCTCATTACATTTGTACTCCCTTTTTTAGAAATTTCCTTGTAAAAAAGAATTTTATGAAATTTATTAATAAATGATTGGTTTTATTGATTCATCTATTTTTTGCCTATTTGCCTATGTTATGTCTGCACATATTTGTGGCAGAAATTGAGAAATAATATGCTGAATTGAGGTGGCTATTAGTTTTGGACTATTTTGTTATGTATGTAATCTATAGTTGGCCTGAGATAATAGTTCAGCCTTCGAAAATCTCTAGGGAGATTCAAATTCTCCCCAATACTATACACACCTTGTACTTTGTCATAAACCACCCAATTTCAGCCTGTTACATTGAGGTGTTATCTATAGTGGGCCTGAGATAATAGTTCAGCCTCCTAAAATCTCTAGGGAGATTCAAATTCTCCCCAATACTATATACACCTTGTACTTTGTCATACACCAGCCAATTTCAGCCTGTTAAATTGAGGCGTAATCTATAGTGGGCCTGAGATAATAGTTCAGCCTCCTAAAATCTCTAGGGAGATTCAAATTCTCCACAATACTATATACACCTTGTACTTTGTCATACACCAGCCAATTTCAGTCTGTTAAATTGAGGTGTAATCTATAGTTGGCCTGAGATAATAGTTCAGCCTCCTAAAATCTCTAGGGAGATTCAAATTCTCCACATTACTATATACACCTTGTACTTTGTCACACACCAGCCAATTTCAGCCTGTTAAATTGAGGTGTAATCTATAGTGGGCCTGAGATAATAGTTCAGCCTCCTAAAATCTCTAGGGAGATTCAAATTCTCCACAATACTATATACACCTTGGACCTTGTCATACACCAGCCAATTTCAGCCTGTTAAATTGAGGTGTAATCTATAGTGGGCCTGAGATAATTGTTCAGCTTTCTAAAATCTCTAGGGAGATTCAAATTCTCCCCAATACTATATACACCTTGTACGTTGTTTTACAGTACCATATAGCTGGTGGTATTTTGGGTACATTTTCTGAAAAATGAGGAAGTATGGTGGAAGAGGCCATGAACGTGGGCGGGGGTTGCCAGCTGGTACTGATGGTGGTGATGGTGGTGCATCTGCTGGTAGTGACAAAAGCACAATAGCACCTAAGGCAGGAGGTGTTGAGCCTGCGTCCTCGTCCGGCTCCACAAGGCCTCGAAGGCTCCCTTTTCTGGGAGTAGGTAAACCGCTTTTGAAGCCAGAGCTTCAGGAACAAGTTTTGGCTTACATTGCTGACACAGCCTCCAGCTCTATCGCCTCCTCCTCTGAAGTTTCAAAAAAATAAAAGCACTGAGTCATCAGTGGTAGCTCCTGGTCAGGATCAACATCTTTCCTTGTGTCCTTCACCCCTACCAAAAGTGAAGGATGCGGCAAGCCACACTACAGATTACTCCATGGAACTCTTTTCAAATACCATGCCTGGGTTATCAAGTAAAATCGTGAATTCCCCAGTCCAAGATGAATCTGACATGGAGTGCACTGATGCACAGCCACTGCTAGGTTTTTCAGCTGGTACATTCACTCAGAGCACTACATTGTCTTCGCAGTGTACTGAGCAGGAATCTGACCCTGATGAAACTCAGGTGCCCCTTCCCGCATACTATACCACCTTACACGATGACACAGAGGAAGGTGCACATGAAATTGAAGAGGAGGTGATGGATGACCCAGTTGTTGACCCAGATTGGCATCCATTTGGGGGAAGAGGGTGCCGCTGCCAATAGCTCAGAATAGGAGGAGGAGGATCCACAGCAGGCATCGACATCGCAACAGCTGTTATCTGGCAGGCCCATAGCAGTCCAAAAACGGGTTACAAAAACCAAAAGAGTTGCAGGACAGCTTGGCCAGATGGTCAAATTAGCACAGCATGCAAGGCCTCAAAATGTCTTCCAAAGTAGGAAGAGTGCAGTGTGGCACTTTTTTGAACAAAATCCTAATGATCAGGCAAAGGTTATACGTAAGAAGTGCGCAAAGACCTTTAGGGAAAAATCTGAGAAATTTGAATACCAGTTGCATGCTTACACATTTAACCACCATGCATTTGCAAGCATGGATGGACTACCAAACCTCACGCACCACATGTGCACCTGCTCCTAATGAAGGTAGTCAGCAACGCTACATCGCTTCCCCCACTGTAAGCCCACCGGTTAGCACACCACCAGCAGCAAATGTTGAGGTGTTGTCATAAGGCCAAAGCAGTCAGGGATTCACAATGTTATTGCTACGAAAGACTGAATCTAGGCCATCAGCAAGACCACCAACACCCTCACCGTCACCATCACCATCACCATCCCTCTCTCAGTCCACCATGCCCACCGCTAGTTCTACCATATGCATCTCTCAAGTCCAGCTCACCCTACCAGAGACTCTGAGTAGGACAAGAAAGTACTCATTCTCTCATCCACGTACACTGTGTTTGAACACCCACATTGCCAAACTAATCTCATTAGAGATGATGCCCTACCGGTTGGTTGAAAGTGAAGCTTTCCGAGAGCTCATGGCCTACGTAGTACCACGCTATGACCTACCCAGTCGCCACTTCTTTTCTCGAAAAGCCATCCCAGCCCTCCACCTGCATGTGAAAGACCGCATTGTTCAAGCACTCAAGCAATCAGTGAGTGGAAAGGTGCACCTCACAACAGATGCATGGTCCAGTAGTCATGGCCAGGGCCGTTACGTGTCCATCACTGCGCCCTGGGTTAATGTGGTGGATGCAGGGTCCACAGGGGACAGCGGTGGTGGGACAGTGCTGCCTAGCCCACGATATAGGAAACAGTTGGCTGTAGGCGTTCGACCCTCCCCTCCTCCTCCTCCAGAAGCGAAAGCTCATCCACAGAGCACAGTCGCACGAACACTCCATCCGCAGTTGCCAGTGTTGCACACGAGGTGTCCCACTATCGAACAGCTAGTGGTAAGCTTCATCAGGCTGTGTTGAAGATGATGTGGGCGACAACAAATGCACCGCAGAGGTACTGGCCGACTACTTGCAGCGACAAACTGAGTCATGGCTGGGCAGTGTACATCTTGAGGCAGGCAAGGTAGTTTGTGATAACGGCTGGAATTTCGAGGCAGCCATAGCCCTTTCAAAACTCAGACTCATGCCTTGCCTGGCTCATACCTTGAACCTGGTGGTGCAGGGCTTCCTCAATAATTATCCAGAGTTAACAGCCCTGCTCCATAAGGTGCGAAGACTGTGCTCGCACATCCGCCGGTCGCCCGTACACTCCAGTCGTATGCAGAAGCTGCAGGGATTGCTCCTCCTTCCCAACCACCGCTTAATTATCGACATTGCAACAAGGTGGAATTCCACCCTGCACATGGATGAGAGGGTGTGCGAACAGAGGCAGGCTGTAATGCATTTGTGGGAGGATACACGGGCTGGCAGTTTGAGGGCAGACAAGGAGTTGTCTGGTGTGCAGTGGTCAAAGCTGAAAGACCTCGGTAAAGTACTTCAGTGCTTTGAGGAATGAACACGGCTGGTAAGCGCACATGACGCCATCATAAGCATGAGCATCCTTCTTATGCATCTGCTCATGCAAACTTTGACACACATTAAGGAGCTTGCGTCTGCAGTCGAGGAGGAAGAGGAAGAGGAGGAGGGAAGCCTTGATGACAGTCAGTCATTGTGTGGTCAGGGAACTGTCCTGGACGAGGTAGAGGAAGAAGAGGAAGAGGAGGAGGAGGAGGATGATGGGGTTGATTATTTAGGGGAGGATGCTTCTCAGGGGGCAAGAGAAAATGTTGGCATTCCAAGGTCAGGTAAAGGGTTTTATCGTGACTGGAAGGATGTGGATTTGCCAGAAAGTGCTCCTCCACCCAGCACTCGCAGTGTATCATCGACACCTGGAACATTGGCCCACATGTGTGATTATTAGAGTTGAGCGAAACGGGTCGAAAAATTTCAAAAGTCGCCGACTTTTGGCAAAGTCGGGTTTCATGAAACGAAACCCGACCCTAGGATGAGGTCGGCCACGAGGTCGGCGACTTACGCGCCAAAGTCGCGTTTCAAAAGTTTGTTTTGCGCTCTTTTTCAGCCAATCAGGATCCACGGACACTGTGGGCAGCGTTATGACATAGGCAGGGGTCACCACCATCTTTCAGAAGGGCATGCAAGTGATTGGCTTGCTTTGGTGGGCGTCACAGGGGGTATAAAAAAAGAGCGTGCACGCCGACCGCCATCTTACTTCTGCCGATCTCAGTATAGGGAGAGGTTGCTGCTGATTCTGTAGGGAGAGCGTTAGGCAGGGAAGAAGACAAAAATACTGCTTCTCCTGCTAGCGTTTTGGCCTGCACAACACACCAGTCACTGTGTGTGCAGTGCAAGGGGAGGCTATATAGTGGTATATCAGTGGTGTTGGTTGTTGGGCTGCCTTCTAAGGCTTCCTGACATTCCTGCATTGCTGTTTACCCACTGCTCCGCAAACTGCTTTTTTAAAAGCAATCCCAATTTTTTTTTTTTGTCCTGCTGAGAAGAAAAAAAAACTGCTTCTGCTGCTAGCAATTTGGCCTGCACAACACACCAGTCACTGTGTGTGCAGTGCAAGGGGAGGCTATATTGTGGTGTATCAGTGGTGTTGGTTATTGGGCTGCCTTTTAAGGCTTACTGACAGGCTGGCATTGCTGTTTACCCACTGCTCCGCAAACTGCTTTTTTAAAAGCAATCCAATCTCCCTTATCCTCTAGTCACTTTGGTCACAGCTGTGCCATCGAGCCTGTCACATAGCGCTCAGATATTCATTGGGCCTCACACAATCCAAAAGTGTCCAGTGTCCAAAAGTGTGTGCAGAGATTCAAAATCTCCCTTATCCTCTAGTCACTTTGGTCACAGCTGTGCCATCGATCCTGTCACATAGCGCTCAGATATTCATTGGGCCTCACACAATCCAAAAGTGTCCAGTGTCCAAAAGTGTGTGCAGAGATTCAAAATCTCCCTTATCCTCTAGTCACTTTGGTCACAGCTGTGCCATCGAGCCTGTCACATAGCGCTCAGATATTCATTGGGCCTCACACAATCCAAAAGTGTCCAGTGTCCACAAGTGTCTGCAGAAATTCAAAATCTCCCTTATCCTCTAGTCACTTTGGTCACAGCTGTGCCATCGAGCCTGTCACATAGCGCTCAGATATTCATTGGGCCTCACACAATCCAAAAGTGTCCAGTGTCCACAAGTGTCTGCAGAAATTCAAAATCTCCCTTATCCTCTAGTCACTTTGGTCACAGTTGTGCCATCGAGCCTGTCACATAGCGCTCAGATATCAGTGGGCCTCACACAATCCAAAAGTGTCCAGTGTCCACAAGTGTCTGCAGAAATTCAAAATCTCCCCTGTCCTATAGACACCTTGTACCTTGTTTTACATTACTATATAGTTTGTTGGATTTTGTCTACATTTCTACCAAAAATGAGGAAGGCTGGTGGAAGAGGCCGTGGAATTGGGCGGGGGTTGGCAGCTGGTAATGATGGTGTTGGTGGTGGATCTGATGGTAGTGGCAAGAGCAAAATAGGACCGAATGCAGGAGGTGTTGAGCCTGAGTCATCGTCTGGCTACATAAGGCCTCGAACGCTTAGTTTTCTAGGAGTTGGCAAACCGCTTTTAAAGCCAGAGCATCAGGAAAAAGTTTTGTCTTACATTGCTGACTCAGCCTCCAGCTCTATCGCCTCCTCTTCTGAAGTTGTAAAAAGTAAAAGCACTGAGTCGTCATTGGAGGCTCATGTTCATGAACCACACCTTTCCTTGTGTCCTTCACCCCAACCAAGATTGAAGGATGACGCAGGCCATACTACTGATTACTCCATGGAGCTGTTTTCACATACCATGCCTGGATTATCAAGTGAAATGGTGAATTACCCAGGCCAAGATGAATCTGACATGGAGTGCACTGATGCACAGCCGCTGATGGATGATTCTGCTGGTACATTCACTCAGAGCACTACATTGTCCTCGCAGTGTACAGAGCCAGATTCTGACCCTGATAAGACTCAGGTGCCCCTTCCCGCACACTATACCACCATACACGGTGACACAGAGGAAGGTGCACATGACATAGAAGAGGAGGTGATGGATGACCCAGTTGTTGACCCAGATTGGCATCCATTGGGGGAAGAGGGTGCTGCTTCCAATAGCTCAGATGAGGAGCATCCACAGCAGACATCGACATCGCAACAGCTGTTATCTGGCAGGCCCGGAGCACTCCAAAGACAGGTTCCAAACATCAAAAGAGTTGCTGGACAGCTTGTCCAGAGGGTCAAAAGATCACAGCGTGCTAGGCCGCAAAATGTCTGCCAAAGTAGGAAGAGTGCAGTGTGGCACTTTTTTGAACAAAATCCTCATGATCAGGCCAAGGTTATCTGTAAGAAGTGCGCAAAGACCTTTAGCCGAGGGAAAAATCTGAAAAATTTGAATACCAGTTGCATGCTTAGACATTTAACCAGCATGCACTTGCAAGCGTGGACACAACACCAAACCTCAAGTGCCACATGTGCAACTGATCACAACGAAGGTAGTCAGCAACGCTACATTGTTTTCCCCACTGTAAGCCCACCGGATAGCACAGCAGCAAATGTTGAGGTGTCGTTGCAAGGCCACAGCAGTCAGGGAATCCCACTGTTATATCAACGAAAGACTGATTCTAGGCCATCAGAAAGAACACCAACTCCATCACCATCATCAACCCTCTCTCAGTCCGTCCTGTCCACCGCTACTTCCACCATATGCAGCTCTCAAGTACAGCTCACCCTCCCAGACACTATGAGTAGGTCAAGAAAGTACTCAGTCTCTCATCCGTGTACACTGGGTTTGAACGCCCACATTGCAAAACTAATCTCGTTTGAGATGATGCCCTTTCGGTTGGTGGAAAGCACAGCTTTCGGCGAACTCATGGCCTATGCAGTACCACGCTATGACCTACCCAGTCGCCACTTCTTCTCTCGTAAAGCCATCCCAGCCCTCCACCATCATGTGAAAGACCGCATTGTCCATGCACTCAAGCAGTCAGTGAGCGGAAAGGTGCACCTAAAAACTGATGCATGGTCCAGTCGGCATGGCCAGGGCCGTTACGTGTCCATCACTGCGCACTGGGTTAATGTGGTGGATGCAGGGTCCACAGGGGACAGCGGTGGTGGGACAGTGCTGCCTAGCCCACGGTATAGGAAACAGTTGGCTGTAGGCGTTCGACCCTCCTCCTCCTCCTCCAGAAGCGAAAGCTCGTCCACAGAGCGCAGTCGTACGAGCACTCCATCTGCAGCTGCCACTGTTGCACACGATGTGTCCCCCTATCGAGCAGCTAGTGGAAAGCGTCAGCAGGCTGTGTTGCAGATGATGTGTTTGGGCAACAGACACACCGCCGAGGTGCTGGCCGAGTACTTGAAGCGACAAACTGAGTCATGGCTGGGCAGTGTACATCTTGAGGCAGGCAAGGTAGTTAGTGATAACGGCCGTAATTTTGTGGCAGCCATAGCCCTTTCAAAACTCAGCCATATACCTTGCTTGGCTCACACCTTGAACCTGGTGGTGCAGTGCTTCCTCAAAAATTATCCGGAGTTAACAGCCCTGCTCCAGAAGGTGCGAAGACTGTGCGCGCACAATTGCCGGTCGCCTGTACACTCCGTTCGTATGCAGAAGCTGCAGCGATTGCTCCACCTTCCCAACCACCGCCTCATTATCGACATTGCAACAAGGTGGAACTCCACCCTGCACATGGTGGAGCAGCTGTGCGAGCAGAGGCAGGCCATAATGCATTTGTGGGAGGATACACGGCCAGGCACTTTGAGAGCAGACATGGAGTTGACAGGTGTGCAGTGGTCGAAGCTGAAAGACCTCTGTAAATTCCTTCAGTGTTTTGAGGAATGCACACGGCTGGTAAGCGCAGACGACGTCATCCTAAGCATGAGCATCCCACTTATGCGTCTGCTCATGCAAACTTTGACGCACCTTAAGGAGCAGGCGTCTGCAGCAAATGTTGATGAGGAGGAAGAGGAGGAGGGAATCCTTGATGACATTCAGCCATTGTCTGCTCAGGGACCTCTCCTGGACGAGGTGGAGGAAGAAGAGGAGGAGGAGGAGGATGATGGGGATGATTACTTAGGGGAGGAGGATGCATCTCGTGGGGCAAGTGAAAATGTTGGCGTGGCAAGGTCTGGTACAGGGTTTGTGCGTGACTGGAGGGATGTGGATTTGCCAGAAAGTGCTCCTCCAACCAGCACTCGCAGTGCATCATTGACACCGGGAACATTGGCCCACATGTCAGATTATGCCTTGCAGATCCTAAAAAGGGACCCACGCATTGCCAAAATGATGAACGATGACGACTACTGGTTGGCCAGCATCCTGGATCCACGCTATAAAGACATATTACAAAACATCATGCCACAGGAGAACCTTGACCTAATATTGGCTAATAAACAAGCAACTCTGGTAAATCGGTTGCTTGAGGCATTCCCAGCACACAGCAGCGGTGATAGTTCTCACACGAGCCGTACGGGCCGGGGGCAGCTTGGCAGAGGTGTTCGTGGTGCACACAGCAGAAGTGGCATTGGAGACAGGGGTTTCATGACAATGTTGTGGACTGATTTTTCAAGTACCGCTCACACAACTGGTAATACTGCATCGATGGAAAGTGACAGGAGACAGCAGTTGTCAACTATGGTTACAAACTACTTTTCCTCCCATATCGATGTTCTCCCACACAGGTCATTCCCCTTTGACTATTGGGCCGCTAAACTGGACACCTGGCCTGAATTGGCCCAATATGCCTTACAGGAGCTCGCTTGCCCAGCTGCAAGTGTGCTATCGGAAAGAGTCTTCAGTGCAGCTGGATCAATCCTGACAGAAAAAAGGACCCGTCTGTCAACCCAAAATGTGGATGATCTAACCTTCATTAAAATGAACCACGCATGGGTTTCCAAGGATTTTGTCCCACCTTCCTCTGATGACACATAGGGTGACAGAAAAATGGCTTGCTTTGGTCCACCTCTTCCTGGGACTTGACCTATTTCACCTTTTGCATCAGCTGAATGTCCAACATCAACATATGCCACTTTCTAAAACTCCCTAACTGTGCTGCCTCCCCCCCCCATGGCCGGGGTCACCACCTAGCGCACGACACCGTGCAAGTGCCGTTGCCCTGGACAGGTGGGTAGGCCGACTCTTGGGCGCGGGCACTGGTACAGGGTCCTTCATAGTGCAATCAAGTGTCTCTGACGGTGGTGGTGCACACCCGCCGTCAGACACACCGCCGTACTATGAGGGGCCCAGTGCCAGTACTGATGCCCACGAGTGGGCCCCCCTTGCTTGGGCAGGGCCCCAGCATTTGCAATCTTTACCTCTCCCTGCTCCTCCGCTGTGTAGTCTGGGCCGTCAAATCCATACTGTGCCTGACACCGTCTGAGCCTGCCTCCTGATGTATTGACATATATTTTGAATGTGTACGCTATCCATACATGTTATCTGGGGAAACGGTACCCTTTCTAACCTTTGTGCAATCATGTGCAATCCATACTGGGCCTAACACCGTCTGAGCCTGCCTCCTGGGACATATATTTTGAACGTGTACGCTATCCATACATGTTATCCGGGGATACGGTACCCTTTCTAACCTTTGTGCAATCACGTGCAATCCATACTGGGCCTAACACCGTCTGAGCCTGCCTCCTGAGACATATATTTTGAATGTGTATGCTATCCATACATGTTATCCGGGGAAACGGTACCCTTTCTAACCTTTGTGCAATCACGTGCAATCCATACTGGGCCTAACACCGTCTGAGCCTGCCTCCTGAGACATATATTTTGAATGTGTACGCTATCCATACATGTTATCCGGGGAAACGGTACCCTTTCTAACCTTTGTGCAATCACGTGCAATCCATACTGGGCCTAACACCGTCTGAGCCTGCCTCCTGAGACATATATTTTGAATGTGTACGCTATCCATACATGTTATCCGGGGATACGGTAGCCTTTCTAACCTTTGTGCAATCACGTGCAATCCATACTGGGCCTAACACCGTCTGAGCCTGCCTCCTGATGTATAGACATATATTTTGAATGTGTACACTATCCATACATGTTATCTGGGGATACGGTACCCTTTCTCACCTTTGTGCAATCACGTGTAATCCATACTGGGCGTGAGAACGGCTGGCGAGCTGTTAAGCAAGCTACAGCACCTGTGGTTTGCACACGTAAGTTTTTCATTTTTTCAGGAATGACGGTTAGGCCTAATTCCGGAACTGCGGTTGACCTGCACTTACTGGTAAATCATTGTTCACGGGTAATAATTGTAATCAGTGATCCCCATCACTAACGTTGTTCAGCGGGTTATCTGCACCTGTAAGCAACAAACGCTGGCCTTTTCAGTGTAGCGCACATGCAGCCACGGACATGTAAGGGCATGACACACCAGTTATTGGCCAATCTCATGTGCCAGAGCCTCACGTGTCCCTCTAGTAAGCCGGACTCGGACCGCGGGGCATGACGGAGTCTCGTTCGTTAACGTAATTAAGCTTGCAATGTGTGCATCTGTTCTGTAGCTGGCATGGTTGAGGTTTCCCAGGTGGAGTCGAATTTAACCGTAGGCTCCACTCCTGGTGGTGCCCTTCTGGACATTCCTTTAAGGTTCAGCTTTGCAACCATACTGCCCACGTAAAACAAACACTTTGCCTTCATGAACGCTGTTTGGAGGGTCATGACTCGTGGGAATAACGCCGCCCAATCAGTTAACCTGCTAGAGAGATCCTTCGTTGCTCCCAAGCATGACATCACACTCCCTAGGAAGAAGGTAATGCCACTGTGGCGACCGTACCCTTGGGGGCGACACAAGTGCACTGATGCCCAGCCACTGCTCGATGAATCTGCTGGTACATTGACCCAGACCACTACATTCCCCTCGCACGCTACACGACCTGAATCTGACCCTGATGAAACTCAGGTTACCCTTCCCATATACAGTTCCTTCTTACACGGTGACAAAGAGGAAGCTGCAGATGAAAGTGCAGGTTCGGCCCACCCGCCATCAGACACACCACCATACTATCAGGGGCCCTGTGCCAGTGCCGTCGCCAACGAGTGGGCCCCCCCTGCTTGCCCAGGATCACAGCACTTGCAATGTTGAAATACTGTGCAGTGAGATGGAAGATGGGGACGACGAGGAATCCAGACAAGTACAGGGATTCCCTAGCGAGGAGACTTATTTGATTGTTTTCAATGTTGGGACAGCAATTTTTGGGGAGCACTATACTCTGGAGAATGATAGATGGGGCCCACCATACACTGGAACATTCCAAAGGTGGACATCAGACACTGGAGCAGCATTTACAGGGCCCATTATACACTAGAGCATTAGAAATGGGGCCCATTATGTTTGGAGCATTATTTGGGCCCATAAGACAGTGGAGCTTCATCCATGGGGACCAACATATACTGTAGCATTATGTGGAGCTCATCATATACTGTTTCAAACATTATATGGGACCAATGGTTCTGTATGGAGAAATAGATGGGCCTCGTCATGAGATGTAAAAAGTGAGGTATTTTTGATTGTACTATACCGCTATTTCTCTGCATTTTTCAGTGCGTAACTTGTATTATGAAGTTAATTAAGGTTGACAAGCTTAAGTAAGAAGAATTGATGCTTTTGGCATTCAAATGGGCACTGTAGGTGTGTTTCCTGTCCTCCTCTCACTGCCGACTTTTATTCCCCATTGACTTACATTGGGTTTCGTGTTTCGGGACGACCCCGACTTTTCCCTATAATCGGACGATCTTGCTCGACCCGACTTTTGGAAAAGTCGGGTTTCACGAAACGAAACGCGACCCTAAAAAACCAAAAGTCGCTCAACTCTAGTGATTATGCTTTGCAGATCCTAAAAAGGGACCCCCGCATTGCCAAAATGATAAACGATGACGACTACTGGTTGGCCAGCATCCTGGATCCACGCTATAAAGGCAAATTCCAAAACATCATGCCACAGGAGAACCTCAAGCTAATATTGGCTAACAAACAAGCAACTCTGGTAAACCATTTGTTTGAGGCATTCCCAGCACACAGCAGCTGTGATGGTTCTCACACGAGCCGTAGGGGGCAACATGGAAGACGTGTTCGTGGTGCACACATCCGAAGTGGCGTTAGAGACAGGGGTTTCATGACCATGTTGTGGACTGATTATTCAAGTACCGCTCACACGACTGGTAATACTGCATCGATTCAAAGTGAAAGGAGACAGCAGTTGTCAACCATGGTTACAAACTACTTCTTCCATATCGATGTTCTCCCTCACAGGACATTTCCCTTTGACTATTGGGCCTGTAAACTGGACACCTTGCCTGAATTGGCACAATATACCTTACAGGAGCTTGCTTGCCCTGCTGCTAGTGTGCTATCCGAAAGAGTCTTCAGTGCTGCTGGATCAATCCTGACAGAAAAAAGGACCCGTCTGTTGACCCAAAATGTTGATGATCTAACCTTCATTAAAATGAACCATGCATGGGTTTCAAAGGATTTTGTCCCACCTTCCCCTGATGACACGTATGTTGCCAGAAAAATGGCTCGCTTTTGTCCTCCTCTTCCTCGGACTTCTTCAATTCCTCCATTTGCTGCTGCTGAATGTCCAACATCAACATATGCCCTTTTTTTAACCTCCCTAACTGGGCTGCCTCCCCCCAGGGCCGGGGTCACCACCTGGCGCACGCACCCTTGTGCGTGCCGTTGCCCTGGACAGGTGGGTGGGCCCACTCTTTGGCGACGGCACTGGCACAGGGTCCCTCATAGTACAATCAAGTGTCTCTGATGGTGGGGGTGCACACACGCCGTCAGACACACCGGCGGACTATGAGGTGCCCTGTGCCAGTACCGACGACGACGACTGGGCCCCCCCTGCTTGCTCAGGGCCCCAGCACTTGCAATACTTACCTCTCCCTGCTCCACCACTGTGTAGTCTGGGCTGTTAAATCCTTCACTGGGACTGCCACTACAAATTTTGTGAACTGATAGATGATGGTTAAGACGTAGGTATGCCTAGTCCTACTGACCTCTATCTTCAGATGATCAATGGCTTTCATTTGTTATGGACGTCGACTCACAATGAGATGCAGTGGTGGTTTATCATTAACTTTCACAGTTTTCCTTCTCACAGACGTGTGACATTCCTGCCTACATTTTTAAATGTGTCCTCTCATGCCAATCAAATAGAATCTCCTACAGCCTGTGGCTTCTGTCTTTTGCACTCCAAAGTTACCTGACAGATCATGATAGGCAGTGAGCACCATGTCTACCTCTCTCCCTGTGATCACAATTTCATGGAGATGAGTAACGGTGATGGAATCCACGGTACTGCTATACAGCAACCCTTTCTTCACAAAGAACTGTTTTCGCTGTCTCCACAGACAAAGTGATGGAGGGTCAGCATCGCCTCTGAGAATTCTCCCAGGAGTTTTTCCCATGATTAGTAATTCCAAAATTTCTGCAATCACTCGACTTTCCGTCTGTACTTGTTTCCATCTCATTTCCTCTTGCGGAGAGTCTGGACTGTTACTGAGACTGAAATATATACAGTATGAAAATTTAAAAATACCCCAACAGTGTATACTGGTGTATGCTTCGAATACATTACCCTTTTTCTACTTTTTAGATTCTTGTCTAATCCATACTGCGGCTGTGAGTGTCTTTGTCGGACTCCGGAAATACACACAGAAATTTTTAATGTATAAACTATGCTATATATACCTGTTATCCGGTGATACTGTACCCTTCCTCAACTTTCTGCAATCTTGTTAAATCCATATTGGGCCTGAGACCGTCTGAGTCTGCCTCCTGATATATACACAGATTTTTAATTTGTATACTACGCTATATATACCTGGTATTCGTTGATACTGTACCCTTTCTCAGCTTTCTACAATCTTGTTGAAACCATGCTGGGCCTGAGACCGTCTGAGTCTGCCTCCTGATTAGAGATGAGCCGTATTCGAGTGGAACTCTTCGCCAAGTTCAAATTTGAGCTGTTTTGGGCAGTGTTCGAGCCTTTCGTCGAACTCAAACATTTTGCTTAAAATTCGGCTGTTCGAGGTTCCGTTCGAGAACGGTTCATTCACCAAAAGCGTAACTTTATTTTCACCTTAATAATGGTTTTCAATGTTAATAGACAGTTTCATGGCATAGTAGCGGTGTCTGGTAGCCAGCGGTGTAGTACACCTGTCAAGGAGCTACACCGTGTGTGTTTCTAATAATTTTTTACCGCATCTTGTCCAGAAAATCCTTTTGGGCCTTGTAGCACTGTCTTCTGCTCAGCAGAGGAGCCCACCCGTGAATCTACCTATGCCGCCTGTTTATGAAAGAACCAATTTTTGACTGCATTTAGCCCAGTTAATACTTTGGGCCTAGTATCTGTGTCTACTGCTCAGCAGAGGAGCTCACCCGTGAACCTAGCTATGCCTCCTGTTTATGTAAGCACTGTCTGCTACTCAGCAGAGTTGCCCACCCACCCGTGAACCAAGCTATACCGCCTGTTTATGTAAGAACTGTGTGCTACTCAGCAGAGGAGCCCAGCTGTTAAGCAAGCTACAGCACCTGTAGTTTGGACACTTAATTTTTGCACATTCTTTCTGGAATGCCGGTTAGGCCTAATTCCGGAATTCCGGTTGACCTGCACTTACTGGGAAATCCTCGTTCGCGGGGAAGAATTGGAATCCCAGATCCCCATCACTAACAGGGTTCAGTGGGTTATCCGCACCTGTAAGCGACACACGCTGGTCCTTTCAGTGTAGCGCGCGTGAGGCCCCAGATATGTAAGGCCATGACAGACCTGTTATTGCTCGATCTCGCGTGCCAGAGCCTCGCGTGTCCCTCTAGTAAGCTGGACGTGGATCACGGGGGCATGCTGGAGTCTCGTTCGTTTACGGAATTAAGCTGACAAATCGCTAGCACAACTAAAAACGGCCTTGCACCACCACCCACAGAATCGAGAAAGCTTGCAATCTGTCCATCCTTTCCGTGACTGGCATGGTTGAGGTTGCCCGTGTGGAGTCCAATTAAGTCGCAGGCTCCACTCTTTGTGGTGGTGCCCTTCTGGATATTCCTTTAAGGTTCAGCTTTGTAAACTAAACACTTTGCCTTCATAGACGCTGTTCGGAGAGTCGTGGGAATAATGCCGCCCGATCGGTAGTTGGCATAATTTATTGTGGGAAGTTCAAAGGTATATGATCGTCTTCAATTTTAGAATTTTAGAATTTTTTTGGTATTTTAGATTTTTAGTCCAGCCTTTCTTGACTTTATAAAGGCATGACATGCCTATATCTGTGTCTCCTCCTCCTCCTTTTACTCCTCCACCTCTTTTCTACATGTAGTCGCTCTTTTCCATGTTATTTGTGTCTTCTGATCATTTTGTCTGCTTTGGGACATCTTTTAAGGTGTTTTGTATGTGGTTTCTATGTCTTTGTATGTGTTTGTCTGCCATTGTTTTCAATGGGGTTCGACGGTGTTCGTCGAAAGTTCGACGAACATTTGACGAACTTGCCTCCTGTTCGACGAACCGAACTCGAAAACTGGCGGGGTGGCTCAACACTACTCCTGATTAGAGTTGAGCGACTTTTGGTTTTTTAGGGTCGCGTTTCGTTTCGTGAAACCCGACTTTTCCAAAAGTCGGGTCGAGCAAGATCGTCCGATTATAGGGAAAAGTCGGGGTCGTCCCGAAACACGAAACCCAATGTAAGTCAATGGGGAATAAAAGTCGGCAGTGAGAGGAGGACAGGAAACACACCAACAGTGCCCATTTGAATGCCAAAAGCATCAATTCTTCTTACTTAAGCTTGTCAACCTTAATTAACTTCATAATACAAGTTACGCACTGAAAAATGGGGGTTATTTGGCTACAGACTGTGGGGGGGGGGAGGGCTGGCTCCAGGTTTTCATGTGCCCTGGGCGAAAGAGCGCCCCTTTAACACATACCACAACTCATCATGCTCCGATACGGCAGAGAAATAGCGGTATAGTACAATGAAAAATACCTCACTTTTTACATCTCATGACGAGGCCCATCTATTTCTCCATACAGAATCATTGGTCCCATATAATGTTTGAAACAGTATATGATGAGCTCCACATAATGCTACAGTATATGTTGGTCCCCATGGATGAAGCTCTACTGTCTTATGGGCCCAAATAATGCTCCAAACATAATGGGCCCCATTTCTAATGCTCTAGTGTATAATGGGCCCTGTAAATGCTGCTCCAGTGTCTGATGTCCACCTTTGGAATGTTCCAGTGTATGGTGGGCCCCATCTATCATTCTCAGACGGTGTTAGGCCCAGTATGGATTGCACGTGGTTGCACAAAGGTTAGAAAGGGTACCGTATCCCCAGATAACATGTATGGATAGCGTACACATTCAAAATATATGTCTCAGGAGGCAGGCTCAGACGGTGTTAGGCCCAGTATGGATTGCACGTGATTGCACAAAGGTTAGAAAGGGTACCGTATCCCCAGATAACATGTATGGATAGCGTACACATTCAAAATATATGTCTATACATCAGGAGGCAGGATCAGACGGTGTTAGGCCCAGTATGGATTGCACGTGATTGCACAAAGGTTAGAAAGGGTACCGTTTCCCCGGATAACATGTATGGATAGCGTACACATTCAAAATATATGTCTCAGGAGGCAGGCTCAGACGGTGTTAGGCCCAGTATGGATTGCACGTGATTGCACAAAGGTTAGAAAGGGTACCGTTTTCCCCAGATAACATGTATGGATAGCGTACACATTCAAAATATATGTCTCAGGAGGCAGGCTCAGACGGTGTTAGGCCCAGTATGGATTGCACGTGATTGCACAAAGGTTAGAAAGGGTACCGTATCCCCGGATAACATGTATGGATAGCGTACACATTCAAAATATATGTCTCAGGAGGCAGGCTCAGACGGTGTTAGGCCCAGTATGGATTGCACGTGATTGTACAAAGGTTAGAAAGGGTACCGTATCCCCGGATAACATGTATGGATAGCGTACACATTCAAAATATATGTCTATACATCAGGAGGCAGGCTCAGACGGTGTCAGGCACAGTATGGATTTGACGGCCCAGATTACACAGCGGAGGAGCAGGGAGAGGTAAAGATTGCAAATGCTGGGGCCCTGCCCAAGCAAGGAGCAAGGGGGGCCCACTCGTGGGCGTCAGTACTGGCACTGGGCCCCTCATAGTACAGCGGTGTGTCTGACGGCGGGTGTGCACCACCACCGTCAGAGACACTTGATTGCACTATGAGGGACCCTGTGCCAGTGCCCGCGCCCAAGAGTCTGCCTACCCAACTGTCCAGGGCAACGGCACTCGCACGGTGTCGTGCGCTAGGTGGTGACCCCGGCCATGGGGGGGGAGGCAGCACAGTTAGGGAGTTTTAGAAAGTGGCATATGTTGATGTTGGACATTCAGCTGATGCAAAAGGCGAAATAGGTGAAGTACCAGGAAGAGGTGGACCAAAGCAAGCCATTTTTCTGTCACCCTATGTGTCATCAGGGGAAGGTGGGACAAAATCCTTGGAAACCCATGCGTGGTTCATTTTAATGAAGGTTAGATCATCCACATTTTGGGTTGACAGACGGGTCCTTTTTTCTGTCAGGATTGATCCAGCTGCACTGAAGACTCTTTCCGATAGCACACTTGCAGCTGGGCAAGCGAGCTCCTGTAAGGCATATTGGGCCAATTCAGGCCAGGTGTCCAGTTTAGCGGCCCAATAGTCAAAGGGGAATGACCTGTGTGGGAGAACATCGATATGGGAGGAAAAGTAGTTTGTAACCATAGTTGACAACTGCTGTCACCTGTCACTTTCCATCGATGCAGTATTACCAGTTGTGTGAGCGGTATTTGAAAAATCAGTCCACAACATTGTCATGAAACCCCTGTCTCCAACGCCACTTCTGCTGTGTGCACCACGAACACCTCTGCCAAGCTGCCTCCGGCCCGTACGGCTCGTGTGAGAACCATCACCGCTGCTGTGTGCTGGGAATGCCTCAAGCAACCGATTTACCAGAGTTGCTTGTTTATTAGCCAATATTAGGTCAAGGTTCTCCTGTGGCATGATGTTTTGTAATTTGCCTTTATAGCGTGGATCCAGGATGCTGGCCAACCAGTAGTCGTCATCGTTCATCATTTTGGCAATGCGTGGGTCCCTTTTTAGGATCCGCAAGGCATAATCTGACATGTGGGCCAATGTTCCCGGTGTCAATGATGCACTGCGAGTGCTGGGTGGAGGAGCACTTTCTGGCAAATCCACATCCCTCCAGTCACGCACAAACCCTGTACCAGACCTTGCCACGCCAACATTTTCACTTGCCCCACGAGATGCATCCTCCTCCCCTAAGTAATCATCCCCATCATCCTCCTCCTCCTCCTCTTCTTCCTCCACCTCGTCCAGGAGAGGTCCCTGAGCAGACAATGGCTGAATGCCATCAAGGATTCCCTCCTCCTCTTCCTCCTCATCAACATTGGCTGCAGACGCCTGCTCCTTAAGGTGCGTCAAAGTTTGCATGAGCAGACGCATAAGTGGGATGCTCATGCTTAGGATGGCGTCGTCTGCGCTTACCAGCCGTGTGCATTCTTCAAAACACTGAAGGACTTTACAAAGGTCTTTCAGCTTCGACCACTGCACACCTGTCAACTCCATGTCTGCTCTCAAAGTGCCTGGCCGTGTATCCTCCCACAAATGCATTATGGCCTGCCTCTGCTCGCACAGCCGCTCCACCATGTGCAGGGTGGAGTTCCACCTTGTTGCAATGTCGATAATGAGGCGGTGGTTGGGAAGGTGGAGCAATCGCTGCAGCTTCTGCATACGAACGGAGTGTACAGGTGACCGGCGGATGTGCGCGCACAGTCTTCGCACCTTCTGGAGCAGGGCTGTTAACTCCGGATAATTTATGAGGAAGCACTGCACCACCAGGTTCAAGGTGTGAGCCAAGCAAGGTATGTGGCTGAGTTTTGAAAGGGCTATGGCTGCCACAAAATTACGGCCGTTATCACTAACTACCTTGCCTGCCTCAAGATGTACACTGCCCAGCCATGACTCAGTTTGTCGCTTCAAGTACTCGGCCAGCACTTCGGCGGTGTGTCTGTCGCCCAAACACATCATCTGCAACACAGCCTGCTGACGCTTTCCACTAGCTGCTCGATAGGGGGACACATCGTGTGCAACAGTGGCAGCTGCAGATGGAGTGCTCGTACGACTGCGCTCTGTGGACGAGCTTTCGCTTCTGGAGGAGGAGGAGGAGGAGGAGGGTCGAACGCCTACAGCCAACTGTTTCCTATACCGTGGCCTAGGCAGCACTGTCCCACCACCGCTGTCCCCTGTGGACCCTGCATCCACCACATTAACCCAGTGCGCAGTGATGGACACGTAACGGCCCTGGCCATGCCGACTGGACCATGCATCAGTTGTGAGGTGCACCTTTCCGCTCACTGACTGCTTGAGTGCATGGACAATGCGGTCTTTCACATGATGATGGAGGGCTGGGATGGCTTTGCGAGAGAAGAAGTGGCGACTGGGTAGGTCATAGCGTGGTACTGCATAGGCCATGAGTTCGCGGAAAGCTGTGCTTTCCACCAACCGAAAGGGCATCATCTCAAACGAGATTAGTTTGGCAATGTGGGCGTTCAAACCCAGTGTACGCGGATGAGAGACTGAGTACTTTCTTGACCTACTCATAGTGTCTGGGAGGGTGAGCTGGACTTGAGACCTGCATATGGTGGAAGTAGCAGTGGACAGGGCGGACTGAGAGAGGGTTGATGATGGTGATGGAGTTGGTGTTCTTTCTGATGGCCTAGAATCAGTCTTTCGTTGATATAACAGTGGGATTCCCTGACTGCTGTGGTCTTGCAGCGACACCTCAACATTTGCTGCTGTGCTAACCGGTGGGCTTACAGTGGGGGAAACAATGTAGCGTTGCTGACTACCTTTGTTGTGATCAGTTGCACATGTGGCACTTGAGGTTTGGTGTTGTGTCCACGCTTGCAAGTGCATGCTGGTTAAATGTCTAAGCATGCAACTGGTATTCAAATTTTTCAGATTTTTCCCTCGGCTAAAGGTCTTTGCGCACTTCTTACAGATAACCTTGGCCTGATCATGAGGATTTTGTTCAAAAAAGTGCCACACTGCACTCTTCCTACTTTGGCAGACATTTTGCGGCCTAGCACGCTGTGATCTTTTGACCCTCTGGACAAGCTGTCCAGCAACTCTTTTGATGTTTGGAACCTGTCTTTGGAGTGCTCCGGGCCTGCCAGATAACAGCTGTTGCGATGTCGATGTCTGCTGTGGATGCTCCTCATCTGAGCTATTGGAAGCAACACCCTCTTCCCCCAATGGATGCCAATCTGGGTCAACAACTGGGTCATCCATCACCTCCTCTTCTATGTCATGTGCACCTTCCTCTGTGTCACCGTGTATGGTGGTATAGTGTGCGGGAAGGGGCACCTGAGTCTCATCAGGGTCAGAATCTGGCTCTGTACACTGCGAGGACAATGTAGTGCTCTGAGTGAATGTACCAGCAGAATCATCCATCAGCGGCTGTGCATCAGTGCACTACATGTCAGATTCATCTTGGCCTGGGTAATTCACCATTTCACTTGATAATCCAGGCATGGTATGTGAAGACAGCTCCATGGAGTAATCAGTAGTATGGCCTGCATAATCCTTCAATCTTGGTTGGGGTGAAGGACACAAGGAAAGGTGTGGTTCATGAACATGAGCCTCCAATGACGACTCAGTGCTTTTACTTTTTACAACTGAAGAAGAGGAGGCGATAGAGCTGGAGGCTGAGTTAGCAATGTAAGACAAAACTTTTTCCTGATGCTCTGGCTTTAAAAGCGGTTTGCCAACTCCTAGAAAACTAAGCGTTCGAGGCCTTATGTAGCCAGACGATGACGCAGGGTCAGCACCTCCTGTATTCGGTCCTATTTTGCTCTTGCCACTACCATCAGATCCACCACTAACACCATCATTACCAGCTGCCAACCCCCGCCCAATTCCACGGCCTCTTCCACCCGCCTTCCTCATTTTTGGTAGAAATGTAGACAAAATCCAACAAACTATATAGTAATGTAAAACAAGGTACAAGGTGTCTATAGGACAGGGGAGATTTTGAATTTCTGCAGACACTTGTGGACACTGGACACTTTTGGATTGTGTGAGGCCCACTGATATCTGAGCGCTATGTGACAGGCTCGATGGCACAGCTGTGACCAAAGTGACTAGAGGATAAGGGAGATTTTGAATCTCTGCACACACTTTTGGACACTGGATGGACACTTTTGGATTGTGTGAGGCCCACTGATATCTGAGCGCTATGTGACAGGCTCGATGGCACAGCTGTGACCAAAGTGACTAGAGGATAAGGGAGATTTTGAATCTCTGCACACACTTTTGGACACTGGACACTTTTGGATTGTGTGAGGCCCACTGATATCTGAGCGCTATGTGACAGGCTCAATGGCACAGCTGTGACCAAAGTGACTAGAGGATAATGGAGATTTTGAATCTCTGCACACACTTTTGCACACTGGACACTTTTGGATTGTGTGAGGCCCAATGAATATCTGAGTGCTATGTGACAGGCTCGATGGCACAGCTGTGACAAAAGTGACTAGAGGATAAGGGAGATTTTGAATCTCTGCACACACTTTTGGACACTGGATGGACACTTTTGGATTGTGTGAGGCCCACTGATATCTGAGCGTTATGTGACAGGCTCGATGGCACAGCTGTGACCAAAGTGACTAGAGGATAAGGGAGATTTTGAATCTCTGCACACACTTTTGGACACTGGATGGACACTTTTGGATTGTGTGAGGCCCACTGATATCTGAGCGCTATGTGACAGGCTCGATGGCACAGCTGTGACCAAAGTGACTAGAGGATAAGGGAGATTTTGAATCTCTGCACACACTTTTGGACACTGGATGGACACTTTTGAATTGTGTGAGGCCCACTGATATCTGAGCGCTATGTGACAGGCTCGATGGCACAGCTGTGACCAAAGTGACTAGAGGATAAGGGAGATTTTGAATCTCTGCACACACTTTTGGACACTGGACACTTTTGGATTGTGTGAGGCCCACTGATATCTGAGCGCTATGTGACAGGCTCGATGGCACAGCTGTGACCAAAGTGACTAGAGGATAAGGGAGATTTTGAATCTCTGCACACACTTTTGGACACTGGACACTTTTGGATTGTGTGAGGCCCACTGATATCTGAGCGCTATGTGACAGGCTCGATGGCACAGCTGTGACCAAAGTGACTAGAGGATAAGGGAGATTTTGAATCTCTGCACACACTTTTGGACACTGGATGGACACTTTTGGATTGTGTGAGGCCCACTGATATCTGAGCGCTATGTGACAGGCTCAATGGCACAGCTGTGACCAAAGTGACTAGAGGATAAGGGAGATTTTGAATTTCTGCACACACTTTTGGACACTGGATGGACACTTTTGGATTGTGTGAGGCCCACTGATATCTGAGCGCTATGTGACAGGCTCGATGGCACAGCTGTGACCAAAGTGACTAGAGGATAAGGGAGATTTTGAATCTCTGCACACACTTTTGGACACTGGATGGACACTTTTGGATTGTGTGAGGCCCACTGATATCTGAGCGCTATGTGACAGGCTCGATGGCACAGCTGTGACCAAAGTGACTAGAGGATAAGGGAGATTTTGAATCTCTGCACACACTTTTGGACACTGGATGGACACTTTTGGATTGTGTGAGGCCCACTGATATCTGAGCGCTATGTGACAGGCTCGATGGCACAGCTGTGACCAAAGTGACTAGAGGATAAGGGAGATTTTGAATCTCTGCACACACTTTTGGACACTGGACACTTTTGGATTGTGTGAGGCCCAATGAATATCTGAGCGCTATGTGACAGGCTCGATTGCACAGCTGTGACAAAAGTGACTAGAGGATAAGGGAGATTGGATTGCTTTTAAAAAAGCAGTTTGCGGAGCAGTGGGTAAACAGCAATGCAGGAATGTCAGGAAGCCTTAGAAGGCAGCCCAACAACCAACACCACTGATACACCACTATATAGCCTCCCCTTGCACTGCACACACAGTGACTGGTGTGTTGTGCAGGCCAAATTGCTAGCAGCAGAAGCAGTTTTTTTGTCTTCTCAGCAGGACAAAAAAAAAAAATTGGGATTGCTTTTAAAAAAGCAGTTTGCGGAGCAGTGGGTAAACAGCAATGCAGGAATGTCAGGAAGCCTTAGAAGGCAGCCCAACAACCAACACCACTGATACACCACTATATAGCCTCCCCTTGCACTGCACACACAGTGACTGGTGTGTTGTGCAGGCCAAATCGCTAGCAGCAGAAGCAGTTTTTTTGTCTTCTTCCCTGCCTAACGCTCTCCCTACAGAATCAGCAGCAACCTCTCCCTATACTAAGATCGGCAGAAGTAAGATGGCGGTCGGCGGGCACGCCCTTTTATACCCCCTGTGACGCCCACCAAAGCAAGCCAATCACTTGCATGCCCTTCTGAAAGATGGTGGTGACCCGTGCCTATGTCATCACATTGCCCACAGTGTCCGTGGATCCTGATTGGCTGAAAAAGAGCGCAAAACAAACTTTTGAAACGCGGCTTTGGCGCGTAAGTCGCCGACCTCGTGGCCGACCTCATCCTAGGGTCGGGTTTCGTTTCATGAAACCCGACTTTGCCAAAAGTCGGCGACTTTTGAATTTTTTCGACTCGTTTCGCTCAACTCTACTCCTGATATATAGATGTACATTTTTAATGTTTAAACTATGCTATATATACCTGGTATCTGGTGATACTGTAGCCTTTCTGCCAGAAATTCCTCCTCCACCCACCACCCTAAGTGTATCAATGACGCCTGGAACCTTGTTCCACATGTGTGATTATTTCTTGCGCATCTTCTTTTTATATTGATGTGTGATCCATCCTGAGCGTGTGAGAGTCTGTGGGTTACTCCTGCAATTTATATGTAGATTTAAAAATTACCCCAACACAGTATACAGCTCTACGCTTGTGATACATTACCCATTTACTGCTTTTTATATTCTGGTCTTATCCAAACTGACCAAGTGAGAGTCTGTTTCTGACTCTGGAAATAAATACTGAGATTGATAATGACCCCTACACTATATACAGCTGTACGCTTCAGATCCATTACCGTTTTACGGCTTTTTATATTGTGTTGTAATCCATACTGAGCCTGAGAGCATCTGTGTCTGCCTCCTGAAATATGTACGGAGATTTAGAATGTTTAAACTATACTATATATACTTGGTATCTGATGATACTGTACCCTTTTTCTACTTTTTATATTCTTGTCTAATCCATACTGAGCCTGTGAGCGTCTCTGGGTGACTCATGAAATATATACGGAGATTTACAATTATCCTTTGACTGTATACAGCTGTACGCTTCTGATACAGTACCATACATCTGATGTTATTTTGGGTACATTTTCTCCAAATTTTGGAAGTATGGTGGAAGAGGCCGCGGACGTGGGCATGGGGGGCCAGCTGGTACTGATGGTGGTGGTGCATCTGCTGGTAGTGGCAAAAGCACAATAGCAGCTAAGGCAGGAGGTGTTGAGCCTGCATTATGGTCTGGCTCTGGAAGGCCTGGAAGGCTACCTTTTCTGGGAGTAGGTTAACCGCTTTTAAAGCCGGAGCATCAGGAACTGGTTTTGGCTTAAATTGCGGAAACAGACTCCAGCTAATATGCCCTCCTCTTCTGAAGTTTCAAAAAATGCAAGCACTGAGTCGTCAAGTGCTTGCTCCTGGTCAGGAAGAACCCCTTATCTTGTGTCCTTCACCCCCACCAAAAGTGAATGATGCAGCAGGCCACACTTCACATTAGTCCATGTAGCTCTTTCTCACATACCATGCCTGGGTTATCAAGTCAAATCGTGAATTCCCCAGTCCAAGATGAATCTGACATGGAGTGTGGGTCGCCAGGCAGGGCAGTGGGGTTGATCGGTACCGGGCTGGTGTCTCAGAGGGATTCGTCACGGTGGTGGTAACCCTGTCCGTGGCCTTGGGCGTCCATTCAAAGGGGTGAATAACGTTTATAGGTGAATGATACATGACGCCACCTGTGGTTTCTGATCAGATTGACCAGCGCTGCAGTGTCTCTTTTCTGGGACAGATGTTGTGGTGCAGCTAAGATGTAGAAGTCCTGCACAGTCCGTAGTCGCAGGGCAGATGAAAGAGTTGGTAGATGGTGTGCAGTGCAGGATGCAGCAGAGCCATGCGCCAGGCGCAGGAGAAAGATGACATACACAGTTGTGCAGTTCCTTTACCTGTACTTGGTAAGTGCTGTCCAGGACCCAGAGTACAGATGGAGAAGGAGTTAGTCAGACTGAAAGCAAATTAGGAATTCTCTCTCTGCAGATAGGTTGTGTGGTCTCCGTTTTAGCGCTAATCTGAGCTACTCGCAGTACTGAGTTCACTGAAGTTCCCCCTTTTGACTCTCTTTTGGAACTTTCTCATATGGCAGGCAGCCGTAGCCTTTTCCTTCTGGCTCACACACGTCGCTGCTGGGGCCTCCAAGCCTTAGTTGGGAACAGAGCATTTACAGCTGCTACTTCCTCCAGTTTCTGCTGCAGGACCGTCAGTGTCCCTACAAACTCGGAAACCGGAATCCGGACCATGCGCTACAGCCAGGAGTGAGCCTTAACTCTGCTCATCCTCCAGCTCCCCTTCTCACATCCACACACTTCCCCTTTCCTTCACAGACTGCCCTAACTTCCCTTCTCCCGACCACAGAGAGCAGCTCCTCAGCAGTCAGGTTCAGAGCTCTCCCTGCTGGCCTGGAGTGAGAACTGTGTTGTGTGCTTGTTTAACTGCTAGAGAGATCCTTCGTTGCTCCCAAGCATGACATCACACTCCCTAGGAGGAAGGTAATGCCACTGTGGCGACCGTACTCCTGGGGATGCCATAAGTGCATTGATGCCCAGCCACTGCTAGATGATTCTGCTGGTACATTGACCCAGACCACTACATTCCCCTCGCACTCAACACAGCCAGAATCTGACCCTGATGAAACTCAGGTTCCCCTTCCTGCATAATATACCACCTTACACGGTGACAAAGAGGAAGGTGCAGATGAAAGTGCTGGTTCCTTGAGCAGGTGGGGGGGTATACTTATGGGCGACGGCACTGGCACAGGGCCCCTCATAGTATGCAAAAGTGTCTCTGCCGGTGGGAGGGTCCACCCACTGTCAGACTCACTGCCGTACTATGAGGGGCCTTGTGCCAGTGCCGTTGCCAATGAGTGGGCCCCCCCTGCTTGCTCAGGATCACAGTACTTGCAAAGTTGAAATACTTACCTCTCCCTGCTCCACCGCCGTGACGTCTTCCGCGTTTCCTAACAGTTACATTCTGGTCAGAAAGCGCGATGACATCACGTCTGTATGCCCTCTGCCTAAACAGTCCAAGTGCAGAGAAATGGAAGATGGGGACGACGAGGAGTCCAGAGTACAGGGATTCCCTAATGAGGAGACTTATTTAATTGTTTTAAAGGTTGGGAGCAATTTATGGGGAGCACTATACTCTGGAGAATGATATATGGGGCCCACCATACACTGGAGCATTCCAAAGGTGGACATCAGACACTGGAGCAGCATTTACAGGGCTTATTATACACTGGAGCATTAGAAATGGGGCCCATTATATATGGAGCATTATTTGGGCCCATAAGACAGTGGAGCTTCATCCATGGGGACCAACATATACTGTAGCATTATGTGGAGCTCATCATATACTGTATCGAACATTATATGGGACCAATGATTCTGTATGGAGAAATATATGGGCCTCATTACTCTGAATAGCGCACTATGCGGTGGCCATAATACTGTATGGAGTAATATACTGTCCGTTTTTGGAGCTATTGGAGAATTTAAAATTGATATCAGTCATGTGATGTAAGAAGTGAAGTATTTTTCATTGTACTATACTGCTATTTCTCTGCCGTATCAGAGGATCATGAATTGTGGCATGTGTTAAAGGAGCCCAGTGACACTCTTTGGCCCAGGGCTCACGAAAATCTGGAGCCAGCCCTACCCCCCACAACTTTAGCCAAATAACCCCCAGTTTTCAATGCCTAACTATTATTATAAAGTAAATTAAGGTTGACAAGCTTAAGTAATTAGAATTTATGTTTTTGACATTAAAATGGGCACTCTAGGTGTGTTTCCTGTCATCCACTCACTGCCGACTTTTCTTTCCCATCGACTTGCATTGGGTTTCGTGTTTCAGTCGGCCTTCGACTTTTCACGATAATCGGCCGATTGCGTTCGACCCGACTTTTGCGAAAGTCGGGTTTCTTGAAACCCGACTCGACCCGAAAAAAGGCAAAGTCTCTCATCTCTAATCCTAGGTGTAGTTCCCTGACTGACCTGAGGATAAGAGGGGTGCCGTAGAGCTGCAAGTTCCAAAAGGGAAGTGGAAAGTGGGATATCCATAAATCCCGACATATTGTGGCAGTGGCGGGATAACTAAAATAACCCCCCTGCGGTAAATTGTTAGGGCAAGACTAGCTTGCTGTTTTTTACCACATGGTGCCAGCGGTGGGATAACTAAGATAATCCCCCCTGTGCCTGTGATAGCCGTGTGTGGCCAAAGGTCACGTACCCGCATCCGTGCCATATTGGTGTCAGCGGTGGGATCCTGATATGTTACCCTTAATGCATCTACACAGTAGCCTATTGAAATCTATTACATACTGAAAATGTACTGCTCTAGATAAACATCCTATATGCATACTTCCTTGTATGGTTTAAATGTTTTAAAATTTATGCTTTTTGTTTATGTAACATTTTATCATGCTTTTTCCAAAAATTGTTTTCCCCTCCTCCCTGAAGAATGCCTTACCTCCTAGTGGCCACCAGCAATAACAAAAGGACATGTGTTCCTCCAATGGCACATGAGAGAATTTGGTAAGGATCACTGGTACGTCACTAAATAGTTGCTAGTAAGCTGTCAAACAGACAGATCTACTCAGCGATCCGTATAACAACCTCGGCAGTCGTTGGGACCTTGTCACACCGCAGCTATTCTGACGACTCCCACCTGTGTCGGCAACGAGGTCACTCGTCGGCGTCAAACACAAAAATGCATGCTGGCCAGCGGGACACCAGCAATCAAAAAATTGGCCCAGGACATTCGAGCACGATCAGCGAGATCGCAGCGGGGACCCGGTCGCCGCTGCGTGTCACATGGAGCGAGATCGCTGGTGAGGTCACTGTTGCGTCACAAAATCTTGCTAACGATCTCGCTATGTAAGATGGAGCCTTTACACTTCTTATCACTCTAATCCCTACATTTTTATATATGTTTGCTTCCCGTAATCTTTGCATTGAGAAGAGTGTTACAGTCCTTCAAAGATGCGTGTGGATACACTCACTTTTCAGCAACATCCATCACTTCTGGAGCAGGAGGCAGGGCTGCATTTGCATTATGTAGTTTATTGTATCTGAGGACATCCGGGATCCATGTTGATAGACGCTGCGGGAGAGGCAAGTACTGTGCCATCTTTTTGTTTTTTATAGCTTCTAACTGTGAAACATTACTTCTTCAGGGACCAGACATACAAGTCTGTCACATCAGCACTGATCCACAGGTTCTATCACTACCCTCAAACAAACTATTATCACAGGGTGTTTTTAGTGTCACTCATTGCTTTTATCTATGTTCCTTTTTGGCTATGTGCCCATGAAGCGCCCTGCAGGGCCGGGAGTTACTGGGTACCGGGCCGGTCAGGCTCTTTTAAAGGGGAAGTGTTTCACGGTGGTGATAGTGACTCGGTCCGTGGCCCTGGGTGTCCAGTGATGATGATGGAAGTTCAGATGAGGGGGAAGATGGTAGGAAAAATTATGGGGAAAAGGGAATCGTGACGCCACCCATAGTATTCGGCTAGGGGTAGCCGACGCTGCTGTACAGATCCTCCGGAACGGTGGTGCAGCAGCAGCAGAGATGGTGTAGCTCTCCATGGGCAGAGCTGTGTCCCAGGTCAGCAAAAATGCCAATAGTGAGCCAGTGACGGTGATGGTGAATGCAGTATATGGCAGGCGAAATGTAAATGAAACAAAGGACACAGTCGGGTGCAGTTTCAGGGTCTTTACTCACAGTTCCTGCATGCAGTAGCCCTCTTGGTACTGTGTCCTCCAGGTAAGGGGTCCAGCCAACTCCCAGGTAGATCAGGAACACCTTTTCAGAACTCCACTTTGTGTTCACCTTTCTAGGCCACGTCGACTCTCTGCACTGATCTCTCCCCCTCTTTCCTGCACTGTGCCTTCGCAAACAGTGTCCCCAAGCCAGCAGCCAGGAATCTCACTGGGCGACGTGGGTCAGGCCCCGGGATCCTTTATAGCTGCCTTTGTCAGGAATGAATGCGGTTGTGGCTGAAGCACTTAAAGTTACCTCAGCCTCGGGTTTACTAGCTGGGCCTCATTCGTTGTTCCCCACTAGGCTTAGAGGCCGGCTCCCTTACTCTGGCCTGGTCCTTCCTTCTCTGGATAAGGGCCCCACAGGTGGCTTATCGCACTACCTGTGCCCCTAGGACCCCTTCTATTCTCTTAGGAGCTTTCTTCTTATTAGAGGTGTCTTTCTGACTGCGTCCTGCTCATCCGCTGTCCTGCCACCGACTTACTCTTTCTAGAACAAACTATCTACCTCAGTACTAGCTCCTCCCACTAACTGTCACCTTTCTCTCACTGATTGGATGTCCTCAATCACTCCACAGCCTAAGCTCCTCCCCTTCTACCTACTTTCCCCACTAACTCTCCAGCACCCTTTCTTAGCCAGACTGGGATGAGGCCATCCTCCCGAAGGGTACACCCAGATGCCCTGACTAAACTAGTGTGTATTGGGTGCGAGTGTTAGGAGTCCTGGGTGGTGCTCCCTCCTCACCTGAGGGTGGGATTCGACACCTCTGGATGAGGTGCAGTACCTCTGTGGCGACTGAACCCTCAGGGGCGCCACACCCACATTGCAGAAATGCTGCTGAAATGTCCTCAGCTTTTCCATAACTCCCTGCCGCCGGTAAAATGCATGTAGAATTTGCATGCGTTTTCCCACAAAACACAAGCGTTTTTTGCTTGCAGAATGCTTGCGCTTTTCCGAGCATCTCTTGGAAAAGTGATTGACAGGTTGGTCACACTTGTCAAGCATAGTGCTTGACATGTGTGACCAACTTTTTACTATTGATGCTGCCATAAAAAAAAATAGATATACTTACCCTCTGTCAGCTCCCGGAGTCATCCCGCCCCTCAGCGACGCTGACAGCAACTTCCGTTCCCAGGGATGCCTTGCGACAATGACCTCTGATGACAAAGCATAATGCGAGACCGCTACGTCACCAGAGGTGATTCGTGCAATGCATCCCTTGGGAACGGAAGATGCTGGCAGCGTGGCTGAGAGGTGGGAGGACTCCGGGGGCCGACAGAGGGTAAGTATATCCAAATTTTTTATTTTAATTCTATTTTTTACAGGAATATGGTGCCCAGGGGTATCATCCGCACATGAAGCGCTCATTTTATGCATGGAGGGCATAGCCACATGCGTAAAGTGATTGGTTTAATGCAATCCTATGGCGGCGGTATCGCCACCATTCCGCAGAAATAATGAACATGCTGCGGATTTTACCACATTGCGATTCCGCAGCAGAAAAATCCGCAGCATGGGCACAGCAACTGTGGAATCCCATTGGATTGCATGGGATGCATTTTATCAGCGTTTTTTAAGCGTTTCCGCTGCGGGAAAAATGCGGCGAGAATGCATAAAATACGCAACGTGGGCACACAGCCTTAGACTTCATTTGAGGGCAATGACTAGAGTTGAGCAAAATTGGTCGGTAAAATTCAAAAGTCGCCGACTTTAGCTAAAGTTGGGTTTTGCCGATCGAAACCCCTACCATAGCGTGAGGTCGGCCCTGAGGTCGCCGACCCGAGCGCCAAAGTCGAGTTTCAAATAATGCTTCCAGCGCCTTTTCTCAGCCAATGATGGAGGACGCACTCTGTGGGCAACGCGATGACATGGGCAGCGACCACCACCATCTTAGAGAAGGGTATTGAAGTGATTGGCTGGCTTTGTGTGGCGTCACAGTGGCTATAAAAGGCCGTGACCGCCGACCGCCATCTTACTTCTGCCGATCTTAGAATAGGGAGAGGTGCTGCTGCTGATTCTGAATAGGGAGAGTGTTAGGACTCTTTCACACTTCAGTTTTTTACAATCAGTCACAATCCGCCAGGTTTTGAAAAAAACGGATCCGCAATTTTCTTTTGAGGATCCGTTTTTTCCCCATTGACTTCCATTATTGGCGGATTGTGACGGATTGCCGTCCGTTGCATCCGTTTTTTTTTGAGGATCCACCAAAAGTTGCTGTCCGTCACCATCCTCAAAGATTTCAAAATGGAGCTTCCAACGTTTTTTTCTCTGGCGGATCCTTCTCTCTCTCTCTCTCCTTTTCCAGGCTGCGATTTCTTTAAAATTCTTCATTTGTCGGATCCGTCAAAAAAACGGACGGGTGGCATCCGTTGTCATCAGTACTACAACGGATCCGCCATCCGTCCTTTTGGCGGATTATGACTGATGCAAAAAACTGAAGTGTGAAAGAGGCCTTAGGCAGGGAAGAAGAAAAAAAACTGCTTCTGCTGATAGCGCTTTTCACTGTACAGTTAGTGTGCAGTGAAAGGGGAGGATTTTTGTTGTGTGCAGCAGTGCTGGTGGTGATTAGGCTGCCTTTTCAGGCTACCTGCTAGCTGCATTGCTGTGTGCACACTGCTGTTCAAACTGATTTTTTCAAAGCACTCCAACTTTTATTATTTTGTTCTGCTCAGTTACCGAGCGTTCACTTTTTCACACACCGTATAGCAGTGTACGCTCCTCATTAGAGATGAGCGGTGTTCGAGTCGAACTGTTCGCCAATTTCAAATCCGAGTTGTTTTGGGCAGTGTTCGAGCCGTTCGCAGAACTCAAACACTTTGCTTAAAATTCGGCTGTTCGAGGTTATGTTCGGGAACGGGTCGGTCACCAAAAGCGTAACTTTATTTTCATAGTAATAATGGTTTTCAATGTTAAGAGACAGTTTCATGGCATAGTGGCTGGGGGTGGGGGTCGGGGGATAGATCTGTGCTGAAAGAATGCACATCTCTTTTTTTTTACTTTCCCGCATTTACCGTGGGGCGGTGCAGTCTCTCAGCCTATCAGCAGTGCACGCACACAAAGCAAAGTGCATGTTTTTTCACAAAAGCAAGGGCATTGGTTGTGTATGTCACATGTCCTTGCCCTATAATTAGCAGCCATTTCCCCCCATCGCCACCATTTTATCACTGCTGCAGCTTATGTTAGACAGCACCGCTGCTGCTGTGGGCGCTCTACTGTAAAACAGTGTGAATTTACAGTGAATTCAAGCTTAGATACAGAGAGATTTAGGGAGTAGGGACTAGTTGTAATTACAGCTCTTTTCAGGGCTACGTTACAGCAGTTCATAGCAAGTGTAGGCAGGCAGGTCTGTGCCAATGCTGTGCTAGTCTTTTTCACAGCATCTGTCCAAATCTAGCTCAGCCAATCCTAGCATTGTCTGATACTCAGTGGTGTAGTCCACCATCTTGTCCAGAAAAACCTTTTGGGCATAGTAGTGGTGTGTGCTACTCAGTGGTGTAGTCCACCTGTCAAGGAGCTACTCCATGTGTGTTTCTAATAATTTTTTACTGCATCTTATGCAGAAAAACCTTTTTGGCCTAGTAGCGGTGTGTGCTACTCAGCGGTGTAGTCCACCTGTCAAGGAGCTACACCGTGTGTGTTTCTAATAATTTTTTTACCACATTTAACCCAGAAAATCCTTTTGGGCACAATACCACAATTTGGTCACTGTGCTCTGCTTGGTTGCCATCCATTGTTATTTGGGCAAACATCTACAGAGTTGCCAATAAATAACAACCACCAAAATGAGTGGCAAAAGGCCTGCTACTGGTGGAAAGGGGAATAGGCGTGTTGCAAAGGGAAAAAAAGGTTGTGTCCATGGGGTAGGAGCTAAAGCAACTGGAACATCTGCCGAAGAAAGACCATCTTACAGCCAAAGTAAGATGTCTACTTCTTTTCGTGGACAACCGGATATGATCCCTTTCTTGCGGACTCGCCAATCACAAATTCCTGGTGAGGCACAAAAAGAGCAGGTGCTTGAACGGATATCAAGTGCTCCCTCAAGTGGGCTCTCTTCCACCTCAACTACAACCTCACAAATACTCTAGTCCTCAGAGTTTCACTCCCAGCGCACTTGCTTCCTCACAGCTCCCAAGTCTCCAGCCGCCCGTCTGAGTATGGTGTATCACAGATGGTTGAGTCTACAGAGCTGTTTACTCATACTATCGCCTGGGAATCAGAGGTCTGCTCCGAAGCTTACGTGAGTCCAGGCGAGGTAATGATGTGCACTGATGCCCAGAAGCTTTGTGAGTCAGATCCAGGCCCAGATGAACAAGATTCTTCTGAGCATAATCTAGACCCTCGTTCCCAAACTGTAAGTCATGTTTGTGGAGAAAATGAGGAAGATGATGATGAGACTCAGATACCTGATTGGTCATGGCAGGAAGAGGTCGGTTCTGAGGACGAGGGGTGTGGGAACACAGAGGGTGATGATGACGAGGTTGGAGATCCCACTTACCGTCAACCCACAGTCCTCCAGTCGATGAGGTCAGCAGAGGAAGTGAAGAGGATCATAGTGACGAAGAGGTTAGGTTGCGCCTTCCTGGACAGAGAACGAGTACTGGAAGCATGTCAACAACTGCATCCTCAACCACAACTGTACCTGTGAGCAGAAGTCGTGGTGGCTCCTCAGGTCGCATGGTCTCTAAGGCTGGTTTCACACTTGCGTTTTTTTGCGCAAAAAAAGCATGCGTTTTTTTCCTATACTTTTCATGGGTGCGAAACACATCCGTTTGTATGCGTTTGTATGCACATGCATTTTTTTTGTAGTGTGCGCTCGGGCGCACAAAATGCATCCTGTTGCATTTTTTGTGCGTCCGACTTCCCCAAAAAAAGTATACGCACACAATGCGTTTTTTTCACCCAAACACCCATTATAGTCTATAAAACGCATGTTGCATTTTTTATGTGCTTTTGCACTGCGCACGGTGCGCAACGCAAAAAAACGCAAGTGTGAAAATAGCCTAAGCCTTGCATAGCCTGGGCATTTTTTGAAATTCCAAAGGATGACCCAACGCATGTGATCTGTAAGATTTGTCACCAAAAGCTAAGCAGAGGGCAAAAACTCACTAGTTTGAGTACTTCATGCATGAACCGTCACATGGATATGAGGCATAAGGTGCAGTGGGAAGCTCACTGTGCTACAATGCGGCCCAGCGGCCCTGCCCAACCACTGTCTGCCCCATCTTGTGCATCCGCGGCCTCTTCATCCTCTGTGACTGGGTGGACAGCAGGCACACATGTGTTTGGACGCAGAACATCCACCTCTTTACCCGCAACAGCCAGTGTGCTTGGCAGGTCGTCCTTTAATTTGGAAGTGGAAACACCTGCTGGTGTCTCTGCGACCTCGAGAGCACCACATTCAGATCAAGGCAACATAATTTTTCCGCCTGCACCTTCCTCACAGACCAGCAGTTTGCCGGGGACACCCTACTCAACCCCGTCTATGCATGGCAGCCTGCCCTCTGTCCCTCAGATGTGGACAAGTAAAAGACCATTTCCTCCTACCCAAGACAAAGCTAAGAGGTTGAATTTCACCATCTGCAAGCTCTTGGCTACAAAAATACTGCCTTTCCGCCTGGTGGACACAGAGGATTTTTGAGACCTTATGTCGGTCGCAGTGCCCCAGTACCAGATGCCCAGTCGCCACTACTTCTCAAAGAAAACTGTGCCTGCGCTACACCAGCATGTTGCACACATCATCAACACTTCCTTGAGAAACTCTGTGTGTGACCGGGTGCATTTCACCACAGACACGTGGACGAGTAGGCATGGACAGGGGCATTACATGTCTCTGACTGGGCACTGGGTGACTATGGTGACAGCAGGAGAAGGGGCTGCTGTCCAAGTCTTGCCGTTACCACGAGTTGCGCGTCAATCCTCTGTAGGTCGAAGTACCTCCACTGCTTCTGCCTCCTCAACCTCCTCTCGGTCCTGCACCCAAAGCCTGTCTGGTAATGCCACCCGTGTTGTAACTGCACAGAAGGAATCCTGCACACCTCCTCACTATGCTGGCAACAGGGCTCAACGGCATCAGGCGGAAATGTTAGTCACACAGCTGAGGAGTTGTGGTCAGCTCTGGAGACCAAGTTCCATCGATGGCTGACTCCACTGAACCTGCAGCCAGGGAAGGCCATGTGCGACAATGCTGCAAACCTGGGTGTAGCCCTTCGCCGGGGCAATGTCACACACGTGCCTTGTATGGCTCACGTTTTGAACCTGGTTGTCCAGCAATTTGTAGCCCGCTATCCTGGATTAGATGGCCTTCTGCAGAGAGCACAGTCGCTGTGTGCTCACTTCCGCCGTTCGCATCCTGCAGCTCAACGACTCACATCTCTCCAGAAGTCGTTGGGCCTGCCAGTTCACCGGCTAAAATGCGACATGATGACACGGTGGAATTCAACTCTGCACATGTTGCAGCGACTGTGGCAGCACCGATGAGCCCTGGTGCAATACATTATGATGTATAGCCTGGGCCACCGGGATCCAGAGGTGGGGCAGATCACGCTGCAGGAGTGGTCTCAGATCAGGGACCTATGCTCCCTTCTGCAGAGTTTTGAAATGGCGACAAAAATATTTAGTGCTGAAGATGCCATTATCAGCTTGACTATTCCCATAATTTATATGCTAGAGCACATGTTAAACAGTATTCGGAGTCAGGTGGTGGGACAAGAGGAGGAGAAGGAGGAGGAACAGGAGGAGTCGTATGCGGAAGGGACAATATCTCCAAGGTCTAGACGATCGGCAGTACCAAGGCGGCTAGCATTGGAGGGTCTGGGAGAAGGAATAACGAGGGCACATGGTAGCGGCCAAACTGTTGAGGAAGGAGCAGGAGCCGAGGAAGAGTTGGAGGATGAAATGGCGATGGGCATGGAGGACTCATCGGATGAGGGAGAGCTTGATCATATTTCTGTTGTGTGAGGTTGGGGGGAGAGGGCACAGGAACGAAACATGACTCTTGACTCACTGCCACCAAGACAACAAGGACTTCGTCCTCCTGGATGCGCAAGACATATGAGTGCTTTCTTGCTGCACTACCTGCAACATGACCCTCGGATTGTCAGAATCCGAAGTAATGCCGACTACTGGGTTGCCACACTCTTAGATCCAAGGTACAAGAGTAAATTTGGCTAACTAATTCCTACCATAGACATGGTAGACATTCACGCATGCAGGAGTATCAGCAGAGGCTGTTATAGAATCTTACATCTGCATTTCCACAAAACACCAGTGGTGCACGTAGTGAATCTCAGAGTTCTAACTTGGCAATCGTGGGACTGTCGAGTCATCGCTCTAATCGTACCACTAACATTGTATCTGGTGGTAACAGCAATTTTTTGCAGTCGTTTCACCAATTTTTTCGGCCATCCTTTGCAAGGCCACAGGAAACGCAAAGTCTGAGACATAGTCAGCGCCTAGAGAGGAGGGTACAGGAGTATCTCCAAGTTAACATCGATGCCATGACTGTGGAACTGGACCCTTGCTCTTTTTGGTCTTCCAATCTGCAAAAATGGCCTGAGCTCGCCACTCACACCTTGGAGATCTTGTCATGCCCCACAGCCAGTGTTCTCTCTGAACGTGTGTTCAGCGCTGCTGGTGGTGTGCTGACAGACAAACGCACGCGGCTCTCCACTGACAATGTAGACAGACTTACATTCATAAAGATGAACAAATCGTGGATCCGCAAGGAATTTTCAACCCCTGTGTCATCCTGGGGAGACTAAAAGCGTAATGATTTATGAAAATCACCTCAGCAGAGTCAAGAAGCATTTTAAGCAACTCTGGGACAAATGAAGCCACTTAAGTGGTTTCTGTGCCCCAATTTTTGGACAAAATGGAGAATCTTTTTGGAGTCCCCTTGCTGTGTTTTACATGGCATTGGCTTCGGCAGTTCAAGGTGGGTGGGGTCACCCCCCTCTTTTAACCTTAAGAAACTACATAGACTATGGCTTGGGGTTACACAGATGGGTGAGTCTGCAGACCTCTTTAGTCATACTATGGCCTGTGATTCAGAGGTCTGCTCCAAAGCTTCAGTGTCTGCTAGTCAGTGGAGTAGCCCACCCGAGAAGCAAGCTGCAATGCCTGTTTATGTAAGAAATAGTTTTTAACTCCATTTAGCTCAGTGAGTACTGTAGGCCTAGTACCTGTGTCTGCTACTCAGCAGAGGTGCTCACCCGTGAACCAAGCTATGCCACCTGTTTATGTAAGAACTAGTTTGTAACTCCATTTAGCCCAGTGAATACTTTGGGCCTAGATCCCTGTGTCTGCTACTCAGCAGAGGAGCCCACCCATGAACCAAGCTATGCCACCTATTTATGTAAGCACTGTCTGCTACTCAGCAGAGGAACCCAGCTGTTAACCCTTTAACCCCCAAGGGTGATTTGCAAGTTCATGATCGGGTTAATTTTTACAATTCTGACCACTGTCCCTTTATGAGGTAATAATTCTGAAACACTTCCATGGATCCTGGTGATTCTGGCATTCTTTACTCGTGACATATTGTACTTAATGTTAGTGGTAAAATTTCATTAAAATAACTTGCGATTATTTGTGAAAAAAATGGAAATTTGGCGACAATTTTTAAGATTTCACAATTCTCCAACTTTGAATTTTTATGCCCTTAAATCACAGAGATACAGCACACAAAAAAACTTAAAAAATAACATTTCCCACATGTTTACTTTACATCAGCACAATTTTGGAACCAAAATTTTTTTTGTTAGGAAGTTATAAGGGTTAAAAGTTGACCAGCGATTTCTCATTTTTGCAACACCTTTTTATTTTTACGGACCACATCACATTTGAAGCCACTTTGAGGGGTCTATATGATAGAAAATACCCAAAATTGACACCATTCTAAAAACTGCACCCCTTAAGGTGCTCAAAACCACATTCAAGAAGTTTATTAACCCTTCAGGTGTGTCACAGGAATTTTTTGAATATTTAAAAAAAATGAACATTTAACTTTTTTTCACCAAAAAATACTTCAGGTTCAAATTTTTTTATTTTACCAAGGGTAACAGGAGAAATTGGACTGCAAAAGTTATTGTGCAGTTTGTGCTGAGTATGCTGATACCTGATATGTGGGGGGAACCACTGTTTCGGCGCATAGCAGAGCTCAGAAGGGAAGGAGCGCCGTTTGACTTTTTCAATGCAAAATTGGCTGGAATTCAGATCGGACGCCATGTCACGTTTGGAGAGCCCCTGATGTACCAAAACAGTGGAAACCCCCCACAAATGACCCCATTTTGGAAACTAGACACCCCAAGGAACTTATCTAGATATGTGGTGAGAACTTTAAACCCACAATTAAAAAATCATATGTTTCCACAAAAATGATCTTTTCACCCCCAATTTTTATTTTTCCAAGGGTAACAGGACCTAAAAGTTATTGTGCAATTTGTCCTGAGTATGCTGATACCCCATATGTGGGTGTAAACGACTATTTGGGCGCATGGCAGAGCTCAGAAGGGAAGCAGCGCCATTTGACTTTTTTGGCTGGAATTGAGATCGGACACCATGTCGCAATTGGAAAACCCCTGATGTACCAAAACAGTGGAAACCCCCCACAAATGACACCATTTTGGAAACTAGACCCCCCAAGGAACTTATCTAGATGTGTGGTGAGAACTTTGAACCCTCAATGGCTTCACAGAAGTTTATAAAGTACAGCGGTACAATTAAAAAATCATATTTTTTCCACAAAAATGATCTTTTCACCCTCAATTCTTATTTTTCCAAGGGTAACAGGACCCTAAAAGTTATTATGCAATTTGTCCTGAGTACGCTGATATCCCACATGTGGGGGTAAACCACTATTTGGGCGCATGGCAGAGCTCGGAAGGGAAGCAGCGCCATTTGACGTTTTTGGCTGGAATTGAGATCGGACACCATGTCGCGTTTGGAAAGCCCCTGATGTACCAAAACAGAGAAAACCCCCCACAAATGACACTATTTTGGAAACTAGACCCCCCAAGGAACTTATCTAGATGTGTGGTGAGCACTTTGAACCCCCCTGTGCTTCATAGAAGTTTATAACGACCGGGCGTGAAAATAAAAAAATCGTATTTTTTCAACAAACATGATTTTTTAGTCGCCATTTTTTTATTTTCCCAAGGGTAACAGGAGAAATTGGGCCCCAAAAGTTGTTGTCCAATTTGTGTTGAGTACGCTGATACCCCATATGTGGGAGAAAACTTCTGTATGGGCGCATGGCAGAGCTCGGAAGGGAAGTAGTGACATTTTGGAATGCAGACTTTGATGGAATGGTCTGCGGGTGTCATGTTGCTTTTGGAGAGCCCGTTATGTGCCCAAACAGTGGAAACCCCACAAGTGACCCCATTTTGGAAACTAGACCCCCTAAGGAACTTATCTAGATGTGTGGTGAGCACTTTGAACCCCCCAGCACTTCACAGAAGTTTATAACGACCGGGCGTGAAAATAAAAAAATCGTATTTTTTCAACAAACATGATCTTTTAGTCCCCATTTTTTTATTTTCCCAAGGGTAACAGGAGAAATTGGACCCCAAAAGTTGTTTTCCAATTTGTCTTGAGTACACTGATACCTCATATGTTGGAGAAAACTACTGTATGGGCACACGTCAGGGCTCGGAAGGGAAGTAGTGTCGTTTTGGAATGCAGACTTTGATGGAATGGTCTGCGGGTGTCATGTTGCATTTAGAGAGCCCCTAATGTACCTAAACAGTGAAAAACCCCCACAAATTACACCATTTTGGAAATTAGACCCCCTGAGGAACTTATCTAGATGTGTGGTGAGCACTTTGAACCCCCCCAGCGCTTCACAGAAGTTTATAACGACCGGGCGTGAAAATAAAAAAATCGTATTTTTTCCACAAACATGATCATTTAGTACCCAATTTTTTTATTTTCCCAAGGGTAACAGGAGAAATTGGACCCCAAACGTTGTTGTCCAATTTGTCCTGAGTACGCTGATACCTCATATGTGGGAGAAAACTACTGTATGGGCACACGTCGGGGCTCAGAAGGGAAGTAGTGATGTTTTGGAATGCAGACTTCGATGGAATGGTCTGCGGGTGTCATGTGCATTTGGAGAGCCCCTGATGTGCCTAAACTATTGAAACTCCCCACAAGGTACCCCATTTTGGAAACTAGACCCCCCACGGAACTTATCTAGATGTGTGGTGAGCACTTTGAACCCCCAAGTGCTTCACAGAAGTTTATAAAGCCCAGGCGTGAAAATAAAAAAATCATTTTTTTCCACAAAAATGATATTTTTGCCCCCAATTTTTTATTTTCCTAAGGGTAACAGGAGAAATTGGACACCAAAAGTTGTTTTGCAATTTGTCCTGAGTAGGCTGATAACCCATATGTGGGGGTAAAACACTGTTTGGGCGCATGGCAGTGCTTGGAAGGGAAGGAGCACCATTTGACTTTTTCAGCGCAGAATTGGCTGGAATTGAGATCAGACGCCATGTTGCTTTTGGAGAGCACCTGATGTGTCCAACCAGTGGAAACCCCCCCAATTATAACTCCAACCCTAACCCCAACACGCCCCTAATCTCAGCACTAACTCTAGCCCTAACCCTAACCCTAGCCCTAACCCTAGACCTAACCCTAGCCCTAACCCTAATGGGAAAATGGAAGTAAATACATTTTCTTTTAATTTTATTATTTTTCCCTAACTAAGGGGATGATAACAGGGGGTTTGATTTACTATTTATAGCTGGTTTTTATTTTTGGCAGCTGTCACGCTAAAAGACGCTTTTTATTGTAAAAATAGTTTTTGCATCACCACATATTGAGAGCTATAATTTTTCCATATTTTGACCTCCCGAGTCTTGTGAGGTCTTATTTTTTGTGGGACAAGTTGACATTTTTATTGGTATCATTTTCGGGCACGTGACATCTTTTGATCGCTTTTTATTCCGATTTTTGGGACGCAGAATGAACAAAAAACAGCATTTCATGAATTTCTTTTGTGGGGGTGCGTTTACACTGTTCTGCCTGCGGTAAAATTGATAAAGCCCTTTTATTCTTCGGGTCAGTATGGTTACAGCGATACCGCATTTAGGTAGTTTTTTTATGTTTTGGCGCTTTCATGCAATGAAAACAGTTTTATATAAAAAATAATTATTTTTGCATCGCTTTATTCTGCGAGCTATAACTTTTTTATTTTTTTACTGATGATGCTGTATTGCAGCTCGTTTTTTGCGGGACAAGATGATGTTTTTAGTGGTACCATGGATATTTATATGCGCCTTTTTGATCGCGCGTTATTGCACTTTTTGTTTGGCGGTATAATAATAAATCATTATTTTTTGCTTAGTTTTTTATTTTTATTTTTTAAGGGGTTCGCTAAAGGGGTTAACTAGTGAGACAGTTTTATAGGGCGGGTCGTTACGGACGCGGCGATACCAAATATGCCTACTTTTATTGCTTTTTTTATTTACAAAAAATGAATTTATTAGGGAATATTTTTTTTTTTTTATTTATTTAGCGATTTTTTTTAAATTATTTTTATACTTTTTTTTTCCACTTTATCACATTGTCCCAGGGGGGACATACCTGTCATGTGACAGATCGCTGATCTGTCACATAACAGATCACTGTGACAGATCAGCGATCTGTCACAGGCACTGCACAGGCTTTCCTCATACCTGCGCTTTGCAGGCACTGAGGAAGCCAGCTCCCTGCAGGCCCCCGAAGGTCCCCGTCGCCATCTTGTATTCGGGGACCTGCCGGGATGGAGCCCCCCGCAGCAGTGCTGCACATTGTGCTGCTGTGGGGGGCTCAGGGAAGCACAGAGGGAGCCCCCTCCCTGCCGATGCTTCCCTTTAACCCCCGGTACACCGCGATCGTGTTTGATTAACGTGTCGGGGGCGGTCCGTGACCTCCCCTGACACATTGTGCCGGGTGTCAGCTGTGATAATCAGCTGACACCCGGCCCCGATCAGCGGCGCTCACCACGTGGGCGCCGCTGATCGCTGTGACGTACTATCCCGTCCCTGGGAATTAAGTCCCAGGGCACATGGACGGGATAGTACGTCACATGACAGAAAGGGGTTAAGCAAGCTACAGCACCTGTGCTTTGGACACTTAATTTTCTCATTCTTTCAGGAATGCCTGTTAGGCCTAATTCCGGAATTTCGGTTGACCTGCATTTACTGGGAAATCGTTGTTCGTGGGGAAGAATTGGAACCCCAGATCCCCATCACTAACGGAGTTCAGCGGGTTGCCCGCACCTGTCAGCGAAGAGTAGACACGCTGGTCCATTCAGTGCAGCGCGCGTGCAGGCCCGGACATGTAAGGGCATGACAGACCTTTTATTGCTCGATCTCGCGTGCCAGAGCCTCGCGTGTCCCTCTAGTAAACTGGACGCGGACCACGGGGGCATGCCGGAGTCTCATTCGTTAACGGAATTAAGCTGACAAATCGCTAGCAGAGCTAAAAACAGCCATGCACCACCACCTACAGAATCGAGAAAGCTTGCAATCTGTCAATGCATTCCGTGGCCGGCCAGGGTGAGGTTTCCCGTGTGGAGTCCAATTAAGCCGCAGGCTCCACTCCTGGTGGTGCCATTCCAGACATTCCATTAAGGTCCAGCTTTGCAACCGTTCTCCCCTCGGAAACCAAAGACTGTGCTTTCATGGACCATGTTCGGAGGGTCGTGGGAATAATGCTGCCCCATCGGCAGTTGGCATAATTTATGGTGGGAAGTCCGACGGTATATGATCGTCTTCGATTTTAGAATTTTTTTTATTTTAGATTTTTTTTCCAGCCTTTCTTGATTTTATAAGGGCATGACATGCCTATATCTGTGTCTCCTCCTCTTCCTTTTACTCCTCCACCTCTTTTCTATATGTAGTTGTCCCTTTTCCATGTGTTATTTGTGTCTTTTGAGCAGTTTGTCTGCTTTGGGACACTTTCGAAGTTGTTTTGTATGTGTTTGTATGTGTTTGTGCTTGCCTGCCATTGTTTTCAATAGGGTTCGACGGTGCTCGTCGAACTTTCGACGAACTTGCCTCCTCTTCGACGAACTGAATTGAACTCGAACACTAGGTGGGGTGGCTCAACATTGCTCCTCACACACTACCGTGTACCAGCTAGTGTCACGGACAAATACAAGCTATCTGTGTGTGACTCTGGAAAAGCAAACAGAGGAGATTTTCCATTTTTCCAGACATACACCGTATAGAGCTGTCCACTTTTCAAACAGTTTTGTATATCTGTTGTTTGATGACGGTCAAAACTATACAGAGACAGCGTGTGTCACTTTGTATAAAAATAGACAGAGATTTAAAATTTTCCTTTCATACACCATATAGCGGTGTATGCTCCTCACACACTACCGTGCGTGTACCGGCTGGTATCATGGACAAATACAAGCTATCTGTGTGTGACTCTGGAAAAACAAACAGAGTAGATTTTCCATTTTTCCAGACCTACACCATATAGAGCTGTCCACTTTTCAAACAGTTTCGTATATCTGCTGTTTGATGACGGTCAAAACTATACAGAGACAGCGTGTGACACTCCGTATAAAAATAGACGGAGATTTAAAATTTTCCATACATACACTGTATAGCGGTGTACGCTCCTCACACACTTCCGTGTACCGGCTGGTATCACGGACAAATGCAAGCTATCTGTGTGTGACTCTGGAAAAACAAACAGAGGAGATTTTCCATTTTTCCAGACCTACACCATATAGAGCTATCCGCCTTTCAAACAGTTTCATATATCTGCTGTTTGATGATGGTCAAAACTATACAGAGACAGCATGTGTCACTCCGTATAATATTAGACGGAGATTTACAATTGTCCATACAGACACCGTATAGAGCTGACCGATTCTCAAACAGTATTGTATATCTGCCGTTCGCATTACGGTCACATCTATACAGAGTCGGCGTGTGTGTGTGACACTCTGTAAATACATATACGGACATTTCCATTTCTCCATACACTGTAGTGAGCTGTCCGATTCCCAGACAGTATTGTTTATCTGCTGTTCGCATTACAGTCACATCTGTAATGTCACATGTGCCTGGATACACCACCCCCAGCAGGGCAAATTTCTATAACACCCGTGACCCTGGATACACCGCCTCCAGCAGGGTGAATTAAAACAGAGTTAAGGGAAACACTGGGGAAACAGATACAATGTAGGGCCCTGCAATAGGGAACAAGGATGTGGAGCCCACCTGCACTCCCCTGAGTCAGTGTCCCTACACTCCTGACGATCCCTAGGCAGGTTACGCACCTGGAAACGAGCTGGATACCTCAAATCCCTAGCTCGCCCTGCACCTATCCCTTTCTAGTGAATTGGATGGTGCAGAAACTAATCCCACCACTGCACTAAAACACACACAAGGACAGTAACAAACAGGGAAAAACACCACTTAGCTTTGCCCTGTTGCTCTTGCTCCCAGCAACAGAGTACGACAACAAAGTTCAGCTTCACCACTGAAGCTCGACACCTGAATTCAGCTTCCGCCTGAAACAATTACACCAGAGCTCCCCTGAGCTGCAAGGAACTCCTCTCTGTCGTTCCTTCCTTCACCAGACTTGGTTGGAAATGAGCAATATCACCAAACGTGAGTGAGACCACCTGGAACTCCTTTATAGGTAGGAGCCAGGGAATCACACCTGCTTCATAATCACATGCAATAACACTAGCAGCCACCGGGGGCAACTAAACTAAAGTAACCAGAGTGCAATGACCCTAACGGCCACCGGGGTAAAACTAGAACTAAAACAACTACAATGTAATGACCCTAATGGCCACCAGGGGAAAACTAACTTTAAGCAAACAGCTTAAAGAAAAAAAAAAAGGTTACTTGTGCAAAATCTGTCATAATCCAACATGGATCATGACAGTACCCTCCCTCAATGAGGGGCCTCTGGACCCTCAAGACCACTCTTCACCAAAAAAAAACACCTACAGTGGGGACGCCCAGATCCAGAGTTCACCCCAACAACTACCTGAGCTTCAGGTTTATGACAAAAGAGCACCGCTGGTATGGGCAATGTATGTTCTGGAGGCACCACACTTCTCCAAAGCTCCAACCTGGGGAAAGAGTTGTGTATGTGCATGTTTGGGGGTAACTCCAGCTTGTAAGTCTCCGGGCCGAGGATGGCCGAAACCAGATACGGCCCAATCACCTGAGAATTCCAGACTCCCACAACACATTTCCACTGGATGTTTTTGGTGGCCACCCATACATGCTCGTTCACACACAGGTCCGGACCTGAACGTTTATTGCCATACATTCATTTGTCACAATATGGGGTATGGGGAACTCTTTCTGGAACTGACAACAGAGGCATCCCCCTGTGTCACCACACTCAAACTCCCGCAATTCACCAAGGGAAACACCACCCTCCAACCCCTCCTACTACAAGGTCTGCGCCTCTCAGGGTTGGCTAATGGCGAGGGTTAACCCTTGCCCCTACTTTCCTGCAGCACCTATGCTGCTCTCACTGGAGAGGAAGGGGACGATTGTAGAGAGACGGCAGAGACAGTAGCCCCTAGGCAGCAGCCCTCACACGACTGCTCCCAGCTGACTACTTCCCTAGTCTGCAAATCTAAGACCGGGTTGTGTTTTTTAGACCAAGGGGGGGCCCTGCAATAGGGAACGGGGACGTGGAGACCTCCTGCACTCCCCTGAGTCAGTGTCCCTACACTCCTGATGATCACTAGGCAGGTTTCGCACCTGGCGACGAGCTGGATACCTCAAATCACTAGCTTGTCCTGCACCTATCCCTTTCTAGTGAATTGGATGGTGCAGAAACTAATCCCGCCACCACTGCACTTTTGCACTAAAACACACACAAGGAAAGTAACAAACAGGGAAAAACACCACTTAGCTTTGCTCTATTGCTATTGCTCACAGCAACAGAGAACGACACCAAAGTTCAGCTTCACCCCGGAAGCTCGACACCTAAATTCAGCTTCCGCCTGAAGCCTATTACACCAGAGCTCCCCTGAGCTGCAAGGAACTCCTCTCTGTCCTTCTTTCCTTCACCAGACTTGGTTGGAAATGAGCAATATCACCAAATGTGAGTGAGACCACCTGCAACTTCTTTATAGGTAGGAGCCAGGGAATCACACCTGCTTCATAATCACGCGCAATAACACTAGCAGCCACCAGGGGCAACTAAACTAAAGTAACCAGAGTGCAATAACCTTAATGGCCACCGGGGGCAAAACTAGAACTAAAACAACCACAGTGTAATGACCCTAATGGCCACCAGGGGAAAACTAACTTTAAGCAAACAGCTTAAAGGAAAAAAAAAGGTTACTTGTGCAAAATCTGTCATAATCCAACTTTGATCATGACAACATCTATACAGAGTCAGCGTGTGTGTGTGACACTCCGTAAACACATACATGGACATTTCCATTTCTCCATACACCGTATTGAGCTGTCCAATTCTCAAACAGTATTGTATATCTGCTGTTCGCATTACAGTCACATCTATACAGAGTCAGCATGTGTGTGTGACATTCCGTAAATACATATACGGAGATTGTTAGTTACACAAAAAACATATACAGCTGTACACTTCTGATACAGTACCATATATCTGCTTGTTGGATTACGGTCAAATACATACTGGGAGAGTGTCTGTGACTAACACAATATATACGTAGATTTAATTTTTTTCATACACGTTACGCGGCTGGATTCTCCTCATACAGTACCATCTCTCTGCTGGTATTTTTGGTACGTTTTCCCAAACATGAGGAAGTATGGTGGAAGAGGCTGCAGATGTGGGCAGGGGGGCGTGGCTGGTACTGGTGTTGGTGGTGCATCGGCTGGTTCTGGAAAAAGCACAATAGCAGCTAAGACAGGAGGTGTTGATACTGTGTCATCATCTGGCCCAAGAAGGCCTGTGAGGTTATCTTTTCTTGGAGTAGGAAAACCACTTTTACAGCCAGAGCATCAGGAACAGGTTTTGGCGTACATTGCCGAAACAGCCACCAGCTCTATTGCCTCCTCTTCTGAATGTTCGAAACCTGCAAGCACGGAGTCATCAGTGCAGGGTTCTGGTCAAGAAAAACACCTTTCCTTGTGTCCTTCACCCCCACCAAAAGTTAAGGATGCGGCAGCCCACACTTCAGATTACTTTATGGAGCTCTTTTCACATACCATGCCTGGGTTATCCAGTCAAATCCTGAATTCCCCAGTCCAAGATGAATCTGCCATGGAGTGCACTGATGCACAGCCACTGCTAGGTGATTCTGCTGGTACATTGACCCAGAACACTACATTGCCCTCGCAGTCTACTGAGCCAGAATCTGACCCTGATGAAACTCAGGTGCCCCTTCCCGCATACTATACCACCTTGCATGGTGACACAGAGGAAGGTAAAGAGGAAGGTGCAGATGACTTTGAAGAGGAAGTGATGGATGACCCAGTTCTTGACTCGGATTGGTATCCATTGGGGGAGGAGGGTGGTGCTGGCAATATTTCAGATAAGGAGATGGATCCGCAGCAGGCATTGACATCACAGCAGCGGTTATCTGGCAGGCCCGTTGCTGTCCAAAAACGTGGACCAAAAACTAAAAGAGTTGCAGGACAGCTTGGCCAGACGGTCAACTTAGCACAGCGTGCAAGGCCAGAAAATGTATACCATAGTAGGAAGAGTGCAGTGTGGCACTTCTTTGTCCAAAATCCTACTGATGAGGCAAAGGTTACCTGTAAGGAGTGCGGAAGGACCTTTAGCTGAGGTAAACAACTCAGAAATTTGAATACCAGTTGCATGCTTAGACATTTAACCAATATGCACTTGCAAGCGTGGACGGACTACAAAACCTCAGGTAGCACATGTGCACCTGCTCCGACTGAAGGTAGCCAGCAACGCTCCATCACTTCCCCCACTGTAAGATCACTGCCACCGTTAAGCACACCACCAGCACTAAATGTTGAGGTGTCGTCGCAAAGCCGAAGCACTCAGGGAATCACAATGGTTTTGCAACACAACATTGAATCTAGGCCATCACCACCAATACTATCACCAACCCCCTCTCACTCCATCCGGTCCACCGCTACTTCCCCCATATGCAGCTCTCCAGTCCAGCTCACCCTACCAGACACTCTGAGTAGGACAAGAAAGTACTCATCCTCTCATCAGTATACACTGTGTTTGAACACCTACATTGCCAAACTAATCTCATTAGAGATGATGCCCTACCATTTGTTTGAAAGCAAAACTTTCCACGAGCTCATGGCCTACGCAGTCTTACGCTATGACCTACCCTGTCGGCACTTCTTTTCACAAAAAGCCATCCCAGCCCTCCACCTGCATGTGAAAGATCGCATTGTCCATGCACTCAAGCAATCAGTGAGTGGAAAGGTGCACTTCACAACAGATGCATGGTCCAGTAGGCATGGCCAGGGCCGATACGTATCCATCACTGCGCACTTGGTTAATGCGGTGGATGCAGGCTCCACAGGGGACAGCGGTGGTGGAACAGTGCTGCCTAGCCCACGGTATAGGAAACAGTTGGCTGTAGGCTTTTGACCCTCCTCCCTCTCCTCCATAAGCGAAAGCTCATCCACAGAGCACAGTCACACGAGTACTCCATCCGCAGCTGGCAGTGTTGCACTCGAGATGTCCCACTACTGAACAGCTAGTGGTAAGAGTCATCAGGCTGTGTTAAAGAAGATGTCTTTTGGCGACAACAGACACACCGCGGAGGTACTGGCCGACTACTTGCAGCGACAAACTGAGTTATAGCTGGGCAGTTTACATCATGAGCCAGGCAAGGTAGTCAGAGATAGCGGCTGTAATTCTGTGGCAGCCATAGCCCTTGCAAAACTCACACACATACCTTGCCTGGCTCACACATTGAGCCTGGTGGTGCAGTGTTTCCTTAATAATTATCCGGAGATAACATCCCTGCTCCATAAGGTGCGAAGACTGTGCTCGCACATCCATCGCTCGGCAATACACTCCAGTCGTATGCAGAAGCTGCAGCGATTGCTCCACCTCCCGAAGCACCGCCTAATCATAGACGTTGCAACAAGGTGGAACTCCACCTTGCACATGGTTGAGAGGCTGTGCGAACAGAGGCAGGCTGTAATGCATTTGTGGGATGAAACACGAGCAGGCAGTTTGAGGGAATACATGGAATTGTCGGGTGTGCAGTGGTCAAAGCTGAAAGACCTCTTTAAAGTCCTTCAGTGTTTTGAGGAATGCACATGGCTGGTAAGCACAGACGACGCCATCATAAGCATGAGCATCCCACTTATGCGTCTGCTCATGCAAAGTTTGACGCGCATTAAGGATCTGGCATCTGCAGCAGAGGAGGAGGAACAGGAGGAGGAGGAGGAGGGAAGCATTGCTGACAGTCAGCCATTGTCTGGTCAGGGAACTGTCCTGGACGAGGTGGAAGAAGCAGAGGAAGAGGGGGAGGAGAAGGATGAGGGGATGATTATTTTGGGCAGGAGATTGCTTCTCAGGGGGCAAGAGAAAATGTTGGCATTCCAAGGTCAGGTACAGGGTTTGTGCGTGACTGTAGGGATGTGGATTTGCCAGAAAGTGCTCCTCCTCCCTGCAGTGGCAGTGCATTATTGACACCTGGAACATTGGCCCACATGTGTGATTATGCCTTGCGAATCCTAAAAAAGGACCCCCGCATTGCCAAAATGATGAAGGATGACGTCTACTGGCTGGCCAGCATCCTCGATCCACGCTACAAAGGCAAATTACACAACATCATGCCACAGGAGAGCCAAGAGATAATATTGGCTAACAAACAAACAACTCTGGTAAACCGTTTGTTTGAGGCTTTCCCAGCACACAGCAGTGGTGCTGGTTCTCCCACGAGCCGTAGTGGGCACAATGGAAGAGGTGTTCGTGGTGCACACAGCCGAAGAGGCGTTGGAGACAGGGGTTTCATGACAATGTTGTGGACTGATTTCTCAAGTACCGCTCACACGACTGCTAATACTGCATTGATTTAAAATGACAGGAGACAGCAGTTGTCAACTATGGTTATAAACTACTTCTCCTCCCATATCGATGTTCTCCCTCACAGGTCATTCCTCTTTGAGTATTGGGCCTCTAAACTGGACACCTGGCCTGAATTGGCACAATATGCCTTACAGGAGCTCGCTTGCCCTGCTGCTAGTCTTCAGTGCTGGATCAATCCTGATAGAAAAAAGGACCCTTCTGTTGACCCAAAATGTTGATGATCTAACCTTCATTAAAATGAACCTTGCATGGGTTTCAGAGGATTTTGTCCCACCTTCCCCTGATGACACATAGGTTGCCAGAAAACTGCCTTGCTTTTGTCCTCCTCTTCCTCGGACTTTCCCAATTCCGCCATTTGCAGCTGCTGAATGTCCAACCTACACATCCACATATGCCATTTTTTAAATCTCCCTAACTGGGCTGCCCCCCCCCCCCGCAAGGGCTGGGGTCAACACCAGTCGCACCCGGGCAAGTGCCGTTGCTCTGAACAGGTGGATGGGCCCAATGATGGCCGACGGCACTGGCACAGGGCCCCTCATAGTACAATACAGTGTCTCTGACGGTGGGGGGCCCACTCTCCATCAGACAGACCAGCATACTATGAAGGGCCCTGTGCCAGCACCATCGCCCACAAGTGTGCCCTCCCTGCTTGGTCATGGCCACAGCTCTTGCAAGTTGCAATACTTACCTCTCCCTGCTCCACCGCTATGTAGTCTGGGAAGTTAAATCCTTCACAGGGACGACCACTAGAAATTTGGTGTATTGATCGATGATGGTTAAGATGTAGCTATGGCCTGTCCTGCTGGCCTCTACCTTCAGATGATCAATGGCTACCATTTGCAATGGATGTCAACTTACAAGCGGAAGCAGTGTAGCTTTATGATCACCTTTCACAGTTGTGATATTCACAGACGTGTGACATTCTTGCCACCTTTTTTCAATGTCTCCTCTCATGCCAATCCAATAGAATCGCCTACGGCCTGTGGCTTCTGTCTTTTGCACTCCAAAGTGACCAGACAGATGGTGATAGGCAGTGAGGACCATTTCTACATCTCTCTCTGTGAACACAGTTTGATGGAGACGAGTAACAATGATGTGATCCACTCTAGTGCGATAAAGCAATCCTTTCTTCACAAAGAACCGTTTTCGCTGTCTCCACAGACACAGTAATTGAGGGTCTGCATCGCCTTTGCAACATCTACCGGGAGGTTTTCCCGTGAGGAGTATTTCCCAAATTTCTGTCAACACTCGACTTTTCCGTCTGTACTTGTATCCATGTATTTTCCAGTAGCGGAGAGTCTGGACTGGCTTACTGAGATTGAAATATATACGAAGATTTAAAAGTGCCACAACACTGTATACTGGTGTATGCTTCAAATACCTTTCCCTTTTTCTACTTTTTAAATTCTGGTGTAATAAATACTGAGCCTGTGAGTGTCTGTGTCTGACACCGGAAGTGTAGACGGAAATTTACAATTACCTCTAGACTGGATACACCTGGTATGTGCTGATACAGTACCTTTGTTCAAAATTTTTTATTACGGTATCATCCATAGTGAGTGAGCGTGTGTGGTTTACGCCTTCTATATATATGGTGAATCGCAGATGCCAATTTTTACCCTATACTCGATACAGCTTGTATCTTGTTATACAGTACCTGTGTTCGACATTTAGTATTACGGTCAAATCCATACTGAGTAAGCATCTGAGAGTGACTATGGAACTATGTATACGGAGATTTCAATTGTACCCTATAATATATATACTTGTTATCTTGTTATCCAGTACCTTTTTTACAACATTTTTTATTATGGTCAAACCCTGACTGAGTGAGCGTCTGAGGGTGACTCCGGAAATATATACCGAGATTTCAAATTTGGCCAACACTGTATACAGCTGTATGCTTCTGATACAGTAACCTTTTTTGCTATTTAGATTCTGGTGTAATCCATAATGAACCTGTGAACGTCTGTCTGTTACTCTGGAAATATATTTGGAGATTTAAGATTACCCCAACACTGTATACAGCTGTACGCTTGGGTTACATTACCCATTTACAGCTTTTCATATTCTTGTGTAATCCATACTGGGCATGAGAGCGTTTGTGTCTGCCTTCTGAAATATATATGGAGATTCAGAATGTTTACACTATACAATATATACCTTGTATCTGGTGATACTGTACCCTTTTTCAACTTTTTGTTTTATTGTGTAATCCATACTGAGCCTGTGAGCAACTATGTATGACTCATGAAATATATACGGAGATTTACTGTTATCCCTAGACTGTATAGAGCTTCTGAAACAGTACCATATATCTGCTGGTATTTTGGGTCCATTTTCCAAAACATGAGGAAGTATGGTGAAAGAGGACACGGACATGGGCGTGGGGGGCCACCTGGTACTGATGGTGGTGGTGGTGCATCTGCTGGTAGTGTCAAAAACACAATAGCAGCTAAGGCAGGAGGTGTTGAGCCTGCGTCATGGTGTAGCTCCGGAAGGCCTGTAAGGATCCCTTTTCTGGGAGTAGGTAGACTGCTTTTAAAGCCAGAGCATCAGGAACTGTTTTTGTCTTACATTGCTGAAACAGCCTCCAGCTCTATCTCCTCCTCTTCTGAAGTTTCAAAGAATGCAAGCACTGAGTCTTAACGGCAGGCTTCTGGTCAGGAGCAACTCCTTTCCTTGTGTCCTTCACCCACACCTAAAATGAAGAATGCTGCAGCACATACTTCAGATTACTCCATGGAGCTCTTTTCACATACCATGCCTGGGTTCATTAAAAATGGGGCTCATCATATACTGGAGCATTCCAAATGGGGGACATCAGACACTGGAGTAGCATTTATGGGGCCCATTATACACTGGAGAATTAGAAATGGAGCCCATTATATATGGAGCATTACTAGGGCCCATCATACACTGGAGCATCATCCATGAGGCCCATCATATACTGGAGCATTCCAAATGGGGAACATCAGACACTGGAGCAGCATTTACGGGGCCCATTATACACTGGAGAATTAGAAATGGAGCCCATTATATATGGAGCATTATTAGGGCCCATCATACACTGGAGCATCATCCATGAGGCCCATCATATACTGGAATATTCCAAATGGGGGACATCAGACACTGGAGCAGCATTTATGGGGCCCATTATACACTGGAGAATTAAAAATGGAGCCCATTATATATGGAGCATTATTAGGGCCCATCATACACTGGAGCATCATCCATGAGGCCCATCATATACTGGAGCTTTCCAAATGGGGGACATCAGACACTGGAGCAGCATCTATGGGGCACATTATACACTGGAGCATTAGAAATGGGACCCATTATATATGGAGCATTATTTGGGCCCATAACACACTGGAGCATCGTCCATAGGGACCATCATATACTGTAGCATTATGTGGAGCTCATCATATACTGTATGGAACATTATATGTGACCAATTATTCTGTATGGAGAAATATACAGGGCTCATTATTCTGTATGGCGCACAATGTGGTGGCCATAACACTGTATGGAGTAGTATACTGTCCTTTTTTTGAGCTCTTGTACAATTTAAAATAGATCAGTCATGTCATGTAAGCAGTGAAGTATTTGTCATTGTACTATACCTATATTTCTGTGCCATATCGGAGCATCATGATTTGTGGTATGTGTTAAAGGGGCGCATTGACACTCTTTGGCCCAGGGCACACGAAAACCTGGAGCCAGCCCTACCTCCACACAACTTTAGCCAAATAACGCCCAGTTTTCAATGCCTAACTATTATTATGAAGTAAATTAAGGTTGACAAGCTTCAGTAATAAGGATTGATGTTTTTGGCATTGATATGGGCAATGTAGGTGTGTTTACTGTCCTCCACTCCCTGCCGACTTTGCTTCCCCATTGACTTGCATGGGTTTCGTGTTTCAGTCGGCCTCTGACTTTTCCCTATAGTCAGATGATTTCGTTCGACCCGACTTTTGCGAAAGTCGGGTTTCATGAAACCCGACTCGACCCTAAAAAAGGCAAAGTCGCTCATCTCTAGCAATGACAGATTGTTGGTCCTTCCATCACCCAAGATACAGGACTAGAGATGGGTGAGCCTTTGGAAGCTTGATGTCCATGTGAATTGCTCTGATGCAGTTTTAACAATAGTTCATTTCCTCTGGTTCAGTTGAGGTTAATGCTGGAGCAGCTGTTGCTGTCTGTGTGTTGTGCGGCTCTGCCGAATTGCCAAATTTGAAATGAGTGTACATGTTTGAGCAAAGTTCACTCATCACTTTCCAGGACATCTTGTGATGGCTGTGAGTCAACTCCTATAGTAAATAACTGCAGCCCTGCCTCCTGATAGCATTGTGTTCCAGTACAGGTGACCGATTATGCAGAAATGTATTTGCAACCCTGGTCTCCTGTGACATCCTGTTTGACAAAGTGAAGGAATTCCCTCTCTCCCCTCGCCACCACCCCCTCTCCTCAACCAAAAAAGGGTTGGCTAGATAGGTAGATGTGCATGTTCTTTTAGAATAAAGTTAGTTACATTGATTATGGTTTAAAATATATATTTTGAAATGAAATTTTGATTACTGGCCCACACATTTTTAAGCAAATCATTATTGTGTTGCTTTGGGCCTTTTGTTGTGATGCATACAACGGTTATCCACTACTTGGACACCGTTTCAGAACTGTCGGCACTGCCTGTCCTGGAGCTCATGCAACATTTCTTGCAGGGATTGCGTGATATAACCAGTGTCCACTGCTGCCCCTTCAGGTTTCTGATTTCTTAGGAGGGGGGCAGTGAAGCAATTGCTAATTGGACACATTGGATATCAATCAAGCACTGGGAGAGCCATTGCTGACACCGCTAGAACAGTGCCGGAAATTATATAGGTATTATTTTGTTGTGGATAAACTTAGAAATGGAGAAGGGTTGACTGAGTAGAGGACAGCCCCTTTAAATATTACATACAAGTAATAAAGTTTTAGTTAATCAGTAACATTCTTTAAAATTTTATGTTTTCTGTAAAAGAGTATTCAGAATTGAGAGTTCTCAATTATAGATGCGCCCTTTCTGGGGTGTCTGGGGGCAGATTTTTGTAGCCGTGGGGGGGTCAAAAACAATGGTCCCTCTCAAGGATATTAAAATCTGCCCTCACTCACCTGCTTTTCCTCTCTGGTTGCGCTTTTACCGCGGGAGCCCACACAATTATTTTCAACGAATTAACTCCTTTAGTTAACACCTACATGTCCCAAATTTTACACACAAACTCTAATCTAATTATTAGTCAGGGACATATAAAAAATGCATGAAATGAAATGGTTTACTGTATGTAAACCATGTGTCATTTCATGTTGAGTTTTGGAATGATATTACAGAAGCTGGCAATTCAATTAGCGGCTATTCTGCTATGTAGAACTCTATGAAACATATATATCTAATACTAGCTGAAGAGCCCGGCGCTGCCCGGGCATAGTAACTAACTGTGGTTAGTTATAGCAAATTATAATTATCCTCCATCCCATAGTCCCGTGCCCATATACCCATCATACATATCCACGATCCCATAGACCCGTGCCAATATACCCATCATACATATCCTCCATCCCATAGTCGAGTGCCCATATACCCATCACACATCCTCCATCCCATAGTCCCATGCCCATATACCCATCACACATCCTCCATCCCATAGTCCCATGCCCATATACCCATCATACATATTCACCATCCCATAGTCGAGTGCCCATATACCCATCACACATCCTCCATCCCATAGTCCCATGCCCATATACCCATCACACATCCTCCATCCCATAGTCCCATGCCCATATACCCATCATACATATTCACCATCCCATAGTCGAGTGCCCATATACCCATCACACATCCTCCATCCCATAGTCCCATGCCCATATACCCATCATACATATTCGCCATCCCATAGTCGAGTGCCCATATACCCATCACACATCCTTCATCTCATAGTCCCATGCCCATATACCCATCATACATATCTTCCATCCCATAGTCCAGTGCCCATATACCCATCACACATCCTCCATCCCATAGTCCCGTGCCCATATACCCATCATACATATCCTCCATCCCATAGTCCAGTGCCCATATACCCATCACACATCCTCCATATCATAGTCAACCGTTATGACATCATAATGAGGGGCGGAGATTGATACGCACACACTGTTTCCACATTATGTAGATAGGAGCATTATGACATCATAATGAGGGGCGGGGCTTGACATGCACACACTTTTTCCCCAGTGTGTAGATGGGGCAAAATTGTTTGTTGAGTTGGAACGCGCGGGGTTAAAATTTCACCTCCCAACATAGCTTAGAACGCTCTCGGGGTCCAGACATGTGATTGTGCCAAATTTTGTGGCTGTAGCTGCGACGGTGCGGATGCCTATCACGGACATACATACACACACACACACATACATACATACATACACACTTTGAGCTTTATATATTAGATATAAAGCTGAATGTGTGTGTGTGTGTGTATATGTTGTATGTATGCATATGTGTATGTCCGGGATTGGCATCTGCACCGTCACAGCTACAGCCACAAAATTTTGCACAGTCACACGTCTGGACCCTGAGAGCGTCATAGGCTATGTTGTGAGGTGAAATTTTAACCCCGCGCGTTCCAATTCACCAAACAAGTTGGCCTATTATTCTTATCATTTCTATGGTGTTATCGTCCTTCTGTAAAGCTGGAAATAACACAATTTATTACCGTGCCAACACAGACCACCCTCTGTCACAGACTGCTAGGGGAGGCCAGTATCACACAGGATAGGATTAGATACATGGCTCATCAGTCAGTATCAAACAGGATAGGATTAGATACACAGCTCAGCAGTCAGTATCACACAGGATACGAATAGATACACGGCTCAGCAGTCAGTATCACACAGGATAGGATTAGATACACAGCTCAGCAGTCAGTATCACACAGGATAGGATTAGATACACAGCTCAGCAGTCAGTATCACAAAGAATAGTATTAGATACATGGCTCAGCAGACAGTATCACACAGAATAGGATTAGATACACGGCTCAGCAGTCAGTATCACACAGAATAGGATTATATACACGGCTCAGCAGTCAGTATCACACAAGATAGGATTAGGTACATGGCTCAGCAGTCAGTATCACACAGGATAGGGTTAGATACATGGCTCAGCAGACGGTATCACACAGGATAGGATTAGATACACAGCTCAGCAGTCAGTATCACACAGGAGAGGATTAGACACAAGGCTCAGCACTCAGTATCACACAGGATAGGATTAGATACACAGCTCAGCAATCGGTATCACACAGTATAGGATTAGATACACAGCTCAGCAGTCAGTATCACACAGGATAGGAATGGATACACGGCTCAGCAGACAGTATCACACAGGATAGGATTAGATACACAGCTCAGCACACAGTTTCACACAGAATAATATTAGATACACGGCTCAGCAGACAGTATCACACAGAATAGGATTAGATACACGGCTGAGTAGTCAGTAACACACATGATAGGATTAGGCACATGGCTCAGCAGTCAGTATCACACAGGATAGGGTTAGATACATGGATCAGCAGTCAGTATCACACAGGACAGGATTAGATACACAGCTCAGCAGTCAGTATCACACAGGAGAGGATTAGACACAAGGCTCAGCACTCAGTATCACACAGGATAGGATTAGATACACAGCTCAGCAATCGGTATCACACAGTATAGGATTAGATACACAGCTCAGCAGTCAGTATCACACAGGATAGGAATGGATACACGGCTCAGCAGACAGTATCACACAGGATAGGATTAGATGCACAGCTCAGCACACAGTTTCACACAGAATAATATTAGATACACGGCTCAGCAGACAGTATCACACAGAATAGGATTAGATACACGGCTGAGTAGTCAGTAACACACATGATAGGATTAGGCACATGGCTCAGCAGTCAGTATCACACAGGATAGGGTTAGATACATGGATCAGCAGTCAGTATCACACAGGACAGGATTAGATACACAGCTCAGCAGTCAGTATCACACAGGAGAGGATTAGACACATGGCTCAGCAGTCAGTATCACACCGGATAAGATTAGATACATGGCTCAGCAGACAGTATCACACAGGATAGGATTAGATACACAGCCCAGCAGTCAGTATCACACAGGATAGGAATAGATACAAGGCTCAGCAGACAGTCACACAGGATAGGAATAGGGCTCAGCAGTCAGTATCACACAGGATAGGTTTAGACACACAGGTCAGCACTCAGTATCACATAGAATAGTATTAGATACACGGTTCTGCAGTCAGTATCACACAGGATAGGATTAGATACACGCTCAGAAGTCAGTATTACACAGGAAAGGATTAGATACACAGCTGAGCAGTCAGTAACACACATGATAGGATTAGGTACACGGCTCAGCAGTCAGTATCACAAAGTATAGGGTTAGATACACGGCTCATCAGACGGTATCACACAGGATTGGATTAGATACACGGCTGAGTAGAGTTGAGCGACTTTTGTTTTTTTAGGGTCGAGTTTCATTTCGTGAAACCCGACTTTTCCAAAAGTCGGGTCGAGCAAGATTGTCCGATTATAGGGAAAAGTCGGGGTCGTCCCGAAACACGAAACCCAATGTAAGTCAATGGGGAATAAAAGTCGGCAGTGAGAGGAGGACAGGAAACACACCTACAGTGCCCATTTGAATGCCAAAAGCATCAATTCTTCTTACTTAAGCTTGTCAACCTTAATTAACTTCATAATACAAGTTACGCACTGAAAAATGGGGGTTATTTGGCTAAAGTTGTGGGGGGGAGGGCTGGCTCCAGGTTTTCATGTGCCCTGGGTGAAAGAGCGCCCCTTTAACACATACCACAACTCATCATGCTCCGATACGGCAGAGAAATAGCGGTATAGTACAATGAAAAATACTTCACTTTTTACATCTCATGACGAGGCCCATCTATTTCTCCATACAGAATCATTGGTCCCATATAATGTTTGAAACAGTATATGATGAGCTCCACATAACGCTACAGTATATGTTGGTCCCCATGGATGAAGCTCCACTGACTTATGGGCCCAAATAATGCTCCAAACATAATGGGCCCCATTTCTAATGCTCTAGTGTATAATGGGCCCTGTAAATGCTGCTCCAGTGTCTGATGTCCACCTTTGGAATGTTCCAGTGTATGGTGGGCCCCATCTATCATTCTCCAGAGTATAGTGCTCCCCAAAAATTGCTGTCCCAGCATTGAAAACAATCAAATAAGTCTCCTCGCTAGGGAATCCCTGTACTAGTCTGGAATCCTCGTCGTCCCCATCTTCCATCTCACTGCACAGTATTTCAACCTTGCAAGTGCTGTGATCCTGAGCAAGCAGGGGAGGCCCACTTGTTGGCGACGGCTCTGGCACAGGGCCCCTGATAGTACGGTGGTGTGTCTGATGGCGGGTGGGCCGAACCTGCACTTTCATCTGCAGCTTCCTCTTTGTCACCGTGTAAAATGGAACTGTATATGGGAAGGGTAACCTGAGTTTCATCAGGGTCAGATTCAGGTCGTGTAGCGTGCGAGGGGAATGTAGTGGTCTGGGTCATTGTACCAGCAGATTCATCAAGCAGTGGCTGGGCATCAGTGCACTTGTGTCGCCCCCAGGAGTACGGTCGCCACAGTGGCATTACCTTCCTCCTAGGGATTGTGATGTCAAGCTTGGGAGCAACGAAGGATCTCTCTAGCAGGTTAACTGATTGGGCGGCGTTATTCCCACGAGTCATGACCCTCCAAACAGCGTTCATGAAGGCAAAGTGTTTGTTTTACGTGGGCAGTATGGTTGCAAAGCTGAACCTTAAAGGAATGTCCAGAAGGGCACCACCAGGAGTGGAGCCTGAGGTTTAATTCGACTCCACCTGGGAAACCTCAACCATGCAAGCTACAGAAAAGATGCACAGATTGCAAGCTTTATTCCGTTAACGAACGAGACTCCGTCATGCCCCGCGGTCCGAGTCCGGCTTACTAGAGGGACACGTGAGGCTCTGGCACATGAGATTGGCCAATAACTGGTGTGTCATGCCCTTACATGTCCATGGCTGCATGTGCGCTACACTGAAAAGGCCAGCGTTTGTCGCTTACAGGTGAAGATAACCCGCTGAACAACGTTAGTGATGGGGATCTGAGATTACAATTATTACCCGCGAACGATGATTTACCAGTAAGTGTAGGTCAACCGCAGTTCCGGAATTAGGCCTAACCGTCATTCCTGAAAAAATGAAAAACTTACGTGTGCAAACCACAGGTGCTGTAGCTTGCTTAACAGCTCGCCAGCCGTTCTCAGGCCCAGTATGGATTACACGTGATTGCACAAAGGTGAGAAAGGGTACCGTATCCCAGGATAACATGCATGGATAGCGTACACATTCAAAATATATGTCTATACATCAGGAGGCAGGCTCAGACGGTGTTAGGCCCAGTATGGCTTGCAGGTGATTGCACAAAGGTGAGAAAGGGTACCGTATCCCCGGATAACATGTATGGATAGCGTACACATTCAAAATATATGTCTATACATCAGGAGGCAGGCTCAGACGGTTTTAGACCCAGTATGGCTTGCAGGTGATTGCACAAAGGTTAGAAAGGGTACCGTATCCCCGGATAACATGTATGGATAGCGTACACATTCAAAATATATGTCTATGCATCAGGAGGCAGGCTCAGACGGTGTTAGGCCCAGTATGGATTGCACATGATTGCACAAAGGTTAGAAAGGGTACCGTATCCCCGGATAACATGTATGGATAGCGTACACATTCAAAATATATGTCTATACATCAGGAGGCAGGCTCAGACGGTGTTAGGCCCAGTATGGATTGCACGTGATTGCACAAAGGTTAGAAAGGGTACCGTATCCCCGGATAACATGTATGGGTAGCGTACACATTCAAAATATATGTCTATGTATCAGAAGGCAGGCTCAGACGGTGTTAGGCCCAGTATGGATTGCACGTGATTGCACAAAGGTTAGAAAGGGTACCGTATCCCCGGATAACATGTATGGATAGCGTACACATTCAAAATATATGTCTATACATCAGGAGGCAGGCTCAGATGGTGTTAGGCCCAGTATGGCTTGCAGGTGATTGCACAAAGGTTAGAAAGGGTACCGTATCCCCGGATAACATGTATGGATAGCGTACACATTCAAAATATATGTCTATACATCAGGAGGCAGGCTCAGATGGTGTTAGGCCCAGTATGGATTGCACATGATTGCACAAAGGTTAGAAAGGGAACCGTATCCCCGGATAACATGTATGGATAGCGTACACATTCAAAATATATGTCTATACATCAGGAGGCAGGCTCAAACGGTGTCAGGCACAGTATGGATTTAACGGCCCAGACTACACAGCGGAGGAGCAGGGAGAGGTAAAGATTGCAAATGCTGGGGCCCTGCCCAAGCAAGGGGGCCCACTCGTGGGCGTCGGTACTGGCACTGGGCCCCTCACAGTACGGCGGTGTGTCTGACGGCGGGTGTGCACCACCACCGTCAGAGACACTTGATTGCACTATGAGGGACCCTGTGCCAGTGCCCGCACCCAAGAGTCGGCCTACCCACCTGTCCAGGTCAACGGCACTCGCACGGTGTTGTGCGCTAGGTGGTGACCCCGGCCATGGGGGGGAGTCAGCACAGTTAGGGAGTTTTAGAAAGTGGCATATGTTGATGTTGGATATTCAGCTGATGCAAAAGGTGAAATAGGTCAAGTCCCAGGAAGAGGTGGACCAAAGCAAGCCATTTTTCTGTCACCCTATGTGTCATCAGGGGAAGGTGGGACAAAATCCTTGGAAACCCATGCGTGGTTCATTTTAATGAAGGTTAGATCATCCACATTTTGGGTTGACAGACGGGTCCTTTTTTCTGTCAGGATTGATCCAGCTGCACTGAAGACTCTTTCCGATAGCACACTTGCAGCTGGGCAAGCGAGCTCCTGTAAGGCATATTGGGCCAATTCAGGCCAGGTGTCCAGTTTAGCGGCCCAATAGTCAAAGGCGAATGACCTGTGTGGGAGAACATCGATATGGGAGGAAAAGTTGTTTGTAACCATAGTTGACAACTGCTGTCTCCTGTCACTTTCCATCGATGCAGTATTACCAGTTGTGTGAGCGGTACTTGAAAAATCAGTCCACAACATTGTCATGAAACCCCTGTCTCCAACGCCACTTCTGCTGTGTGCACCACGAACACCTCTGGCAAGCTGCCCGTATGGCTCGTGTGAGAACCATCACCGCTGCTGTGTGCTGGGAATGCCTCAAGCAACCGATTTACCAGAGTTGCTTGTTTATTAGCCAATATTAGGTCAAGGTTCTCCTGTTCATGATGTTTTGTAATTTGTCTTTATAGCGTGGATCCAGGATGCTGGCCAACCAGTAGTCGTCATCGTTCATCATTTTGGCAATGCGGGGATCCCTTTTTAGGATCTGCAAGGCATAATCTGACATGTGGGCCAATGTTTCCGGTGTCAATGATGCACTGCGAGTGCTGGTTGGAGGAGCACTTTCTGGCAAATCCACATCCCTCCAGTCACGCACAAACCCTGTACCAGACCTTGCCACGCCAACATTTTCACTTGCCCCACGAGATGCATCCTCCTCCCCTAAGTAATCATCCCCATCATCCTCCTCCTCCTCCTCTTCATCCTCCACCTCGTCCAGGAGAGGTCCCTGAGCAGACGATGGCTGAATGTCATCAAGGATTCCCTCCTCCTCTTCCTCCTCATCAACATTGGCTGCAGATGCCTGCTCCTTATGGTGCGTCAAAGTTTGCATGAGCAGACGCATAAGTGGGATGCTCATGCTTAGGATGGCGTCGTCTGCGCTTACCAGCCGTGTGCATTCCTCAAAACACTGAAGGACTTTACAGAGGTCTTTCAGCTTCGACCACTGCACACCTGTCAACTCCATGTCTGCTCTCAAAGTGCCTGGCCGTGTATCCTCCCACAAATGCATTATGGCCTGCCTCTGCTCGCACAGCCGCTCCACCATGTGCAGGGTGGAGTTCCACCTTGTTGCAATGTCGATAATGAGGCGGTGTTTGGGATGGTGGAGCAATCGCTGCAGCTTCTGCATACGAACGGAGTGTACAGGCGACTGGCGGATGTGCGCGCACAGTCTTCTCACCTTCTGGAGCAGGGCTGTTAACTCCGGATAATTTTTGAGGAAGCACTGCACCACCAGGTTCAAGGTGTGAGCCAAGCAAGGTATATGGCTGAGTTTTGAAAGGGCTATGGCTGCCACAAAATTACGGCCGTTATCACTAACTACCTTGCCTGCCTCAAGATGTACACTGCCCAGCCATGACTCAGTTTGTCACTTCAAGTACTCGGCCAGCACCTCGGCGGTGTGTCTGTTGCCCAAACACATCATCTGCAACACAGCCTGCTGACGCTTTCCACTAGCTGCTCGATAGGGGGACACATCCTGTGCAACAGTGGCAGCTGCAGATGGAGTGCTCGTACGACTGCGCTCTGTGGACGAGCTTTCGCTTCTGGAGGAGGAGGAGGGTCAAACGCCTACAGCCAACTGTTTCCTATACCGTGGCCTAGGCAGCACTGTCCCACCACCGCTGTCCCCTGTGGACCCTGCATCCACCACATTAACCCAGTGCGCAGTGATGGACACGTAACGGCCCTGGCCATGCCGACTGGACCATGAATCTGTTGTGAGGTGCACCTTTCCGCTCACTGACTGCTTGAGTGCATGGACAATGCGGTCTTTCACATGATGGTGGAGGGCTGGGATGGCTTTGCGAGAGAAGAAGTGGCGACTGGGTAGGTCATAGCATGGTACTGCATAGGCCATGAGTTCGCGGAAAGCTGTGCTTTCCACCAACCGAAAGGGCATCATCTCAAACGAGATTAGTTTGGCAATGTGGGCGTTCAAACCCAGTGTACGCGGATGAGAGACTGAGTACTTTCTTGACCTACTCATAGTGTCTGGGAGGGTGAGCTGGACTTGAGAGCTGCATATGGTGCAAGTAGCGGTGGACAGGGCGGACTGAGAGAGGGTTGATGATGGTGATGGAGTTGTTGTTCTTTCTGATGGCCTAGAATCAGTCTTTCGTTGATATAACAGTGGGATTCCCTGACTGCTGTGGCCTTGCAACGACACCTCAACATTTGCTGCTGTGCTAACCGGTGGGCTTACAGTGGGGGAAACAATGTAGCGTTGCTGACTAACTTCGTTGTGATCAGTTGCACATGTGGCACTTGAGGTTTGGTGTTGTGTCCACGCTTGCAAGTGCATGCTGGTTAAATGTCTAAGCATGCAACTGGTATTCAAATTTTTCAGATTTTTCCCTCGGCTAAAGGTCTTTGCGCACTTCTTACAGATAACCTTGGCCTGATCATGAAGATTTTGTTCAAAAAAGTGCCACACTGCACTCTTCCTACTTTGGCAGACATTTTGCGGCCTAGCACACTGTGATCTTTTGACCCTCTGGACAAGCTGTCCAGCAGCTCTTTTGATGTTTGGAACCTGTGTTTGGAGTGCTCCGGGCCTGCCAGATAACAGCTGTTGCGATGTCGATGTCTGCTGTAGATGCTCCTCATCTGAGCTATTGGAAGCAGCACCCTCTTCCCCCAATGGATGCCAATCTGGGTCAACAACTGGGTCATCCATCACCTCCTCTTCTATGTCATGTGCACCTTCCTCTGTGTCACCGTGTATGGTGGTATAGTGTGCGGGAAGGGGCACCTGAGTCTCATCAGGGTCAGAATCTGGCTCTGTACACTGCGAGGACAATGTAGTGCTCTGAGTGAATGTACCAGCAGAATCATCCATCAGCAGCTGTGCATCAGTGCACTCCATGTCAGATTCATCTTGACCTGGGTAATTCACCATTTCACTTGATAATCCAGGCATGGTATGTGAAAACAGCTCCATGGAGTAATCAGTAGTATGGCCTGCGTCATCCTTCAATCTTGGTTGGGGTGAAGGACACAAGGAAAGGTGTGGTTCATGAACATGAGCCTCCAATGACGACTCAGTGCTTTTACTTTTTACAACTGAAGAAGAGGAGGCGATAGAGCTGAAGGCTGAGTCAGCAATGTAAGACAAAACTTTTTCCTGATGCTCTGGCTTTAAAAGCGGTTTGCCAACTCCTAGAAAACTAAGCGTTCGAGGCCTTATGTAGCCAGACGATGACGCAGGCTCAACACCTCCTGCATTCGGTCCTATTTTGCTCTTGCCACTACCATCAGATCCACCACCAACACCATCATTACCAGCTGCCAACCCCCGCCCAATTCAACGGCCTCTTCCACCAGCCTTCCTCATTTTTGGTAGAAATGTAGACAAAATCCAACAAACTATATAGTAATGTAAAACAAGGTACAAGGTGTCTATAGGACAGGGAGATTTTGAATTTCTGCAGACACTTGTGGACACTGGACACTTTTGGATTGTTTGAGGCCCACTGAATATCTGAGCGCTCTGTCACAGGCTCGATGGCACAGCTGTGACCAAAATGACTAGAGGATAAGGGAGATTTTGAATTTCTGCACACACTTGTGGACACTGGACACTTTTGGATTGTGTGAGGCCCACTGAATATCTGAGCGCTCTGTCACAGGCTCGATGGCACAGCTTTGATCAAAGTGACTAGAGGATAAGGGAGATTTTGAATTTCTGCACACACTTGTGGACACTGGACACTTTTGGATTGTGTGAGGCCCACTGAATATCTGAGCGCTCTGTCACAGGCTCGATGGCACAGCTGTGACCAAAGTGACAAGAGGATAAGGGAGATTTTGAATTTCTGCACACACTTGTGGACACTCGACACTTATGGATTGTGTGAGGCCCACTGAATATCTGAGCGCTCTGTCACAGGCTCGATGGCACAGCTGTGACCAAAGTGACTAGAGGATAAGGGAGATTTTGAATTTCTGCACACACTTGTGGACACTGGACACTTTTGGATTGTGTGAGGCCCACTGAATATCTGAGCGCTCTGTCACAGGCTCGATGGCACAGCTGTGACCAAAGTGACTAGAGGATAAGGGAGATTTTGAATTTCTGCACACACTTGTGGACACTGGACACTTATGGATTGTGTGAGGCCCACTGAATATCTGAGCGCTCTGTCACAGGCTCGATGGCACAGCTGTGACCAAAACGACTAGAGGATAAGGGAGATTTTGAATTTCTGCACATACTTGTGGACACTGGACACTTTTGGATTGTGTGAGGCCCACTGAATATCACAGCGCTCTGTCACAGGCTCGATGGCACAGCTGTGACCAAAGTGACTAGAGGATAAGGGAGATTTTGAATTTCTGCACACACTTGTGGACACTGGACACTTATAGATTGTGTGAGGCCCACTGAATATCACAGCGCTATGTCACAGGCAGAAATTGGCTAGTGTATCACAAACTACAAGGTGTATGTAGAATTGGGCAGAATAGGAATCTCCCTAGAGTGCAGGTCTGTAAGAACGGAACATGTCCTCGTTTTACTCTCACAGAGTGACACACTGATAGCTTCACTGTGGCTGTGATAACAGCCGTTACACGGTACTGTGTGAGGAGCGTACACCGCTGTATGGTGTGAAAAAATGCACGCTCAGTACCTCAGCAGGACAAAAAAAAAAATTGGGATTGCTTTTAAAAAAGCAGTTTGCGGAGCAGTGGGTAAACAGCAATGCAGGAATGTCAGGAAGCCTTAGAAGGCAGCCCAACAACCAACACCACTGATACACCACTTTATAGCCTCCCCTTGCACTGCACACACAGTGACTGGTGTGTTGTACAGGCAAAATCGCTATCAGCAGAAGCAGTTTTTTTTTCTTCTCAGCAGGACAAAAAAAAAAATTGGGATTGCTTTTAAAAAAGCAGTTTGCAGAGCAGTGGGTAAACAGCAATGCAGGAATGTCAGGAAGCCTTAGAAGGCAGCCCAACAACCAACACCACTGATACACCACTATATAGCCTCCCCTTGCACTGCACCCACAGTGACTGATGTGTTGTACAGGCAAAATCGCTAGCAGCAGAAGCAGTTTTTTTTCCTTCTCAGCAGGACAAAAAAAAAAATTGGGATTGCTTTTAAAAAAGCAGTTTGCGGAGCAGTGGGTAAACAGCAATGCAGGAATGTCAGGAAGCCTTAGAAGGCAGCCCAACAACCAACACCACTGATACACCACTATATAGCCTCCCCTTGCACTGCACACACAGTGACTGGTGTGTTGTACAGGCAAAATCGCTAGGAGCAGAAGTAGTTGTTGGTGTCTTCTTCCCTGCCTAACGCTCTCCCTACAAAATCAGCAGCAGCAGCAGCTCTCTCTATTTTGAGATCAGCATGAGTAACATGGCGGTCGGCGTGCACGCCCTTTTATACCCCCTGTGACGCCCCCCAAAGCAAGCCAATCACTTGCATGCCCTTCTGAAAGATGGTGGTGACCCGTGCCTATGTCATCACGTTGCCCACAGTGTCCGTGGATCCTGATTGGCTGAAAAAGAGCGCAAAACAAACTTTTGAAACGCGACTTTGGCGCGTAAGTCGCCGACCTCGTGGCCGACCTCATCCTAGGGTCGGGTTTCGTTTCATGAAACCCGACTTTGCCAAAAGTCGGCGACTTTTGAAATTTTTCGACCCGTTTCGCTCAACTCTACGGCTGAGCAGTCAGTAACACACGATAGGATTAGATACACAGCTCAGCAGAAAGTATCACACAGGAGAGGATCAGGTACACAGCTCGGCAGACATTATCACACAGGATAGGATATCACACAGCTCAGAAACAGGATGTGCCAAAGGAGAGGACATTTAAATTCCAAGAATTCCACTCATTCCATCTGATTTGTTTTTTTTATTTTAAATGCCTCCAGTTTCCAGTTCAACTGCTATTTGCAATGTCCATTAACAATGCTCAGGGACAGTCCTTGAAAGTAGTAGGGATCGATTTGCAATCTCCATGCTTTTCTCATGGTCAACTTTACGTGGTCTGTTCAAGAGTTGGAACTGCCAAAATCTGTTTATCTTTGCACGGAAAGGAAAAACCAAAAATCTTGAATGAGTTGAAAATAAAATACTATAAATACTTGGGTAATCGCTTAGTTAATTTGTGTTGCAAATCTGTAGTGTTGAATATATGATTTGAAATGTTTTTATGTGCAATATAATCGTTATAATTTGTTATAACTAACCACAGTTGGTTACTATGCCCAGGTCATAGTATCTCAATGACATGTATATATATATATATATATGCATGTATTCTATGTGTCTATATCTATACTTTAGTTTCTTTATCAAACCTGTCAGTGTGATTTTACTGTATAGCAAAATGAATTGCCGGCTTTTGTTAAAGGACACCGGGTGCAATTTTCTCGCAAGTCAGACTTGCAGTCCGTTTCTAATCCGATTTTTTCTCGGCCCCATAGACTTGCATTGGCGAGTCCGATCCAATAATCTGTATACAGAGTATCTGTCAGCTCTTCTGTTTTGTGCAGTATATGTGTCTTTTTGACATTTCTTCTGATTTCTGTAACATCACATTGACAGAGCAGCTCCTTCTCTTCCTCACTGCCCTGTTGGCAAAGCATCTTTGTTGACGTCCTGCAGATTGACCACCTGTCCTCCGCTGCCTAACTGTGGCACTCGTGAGATGCTGCAGATTTCATGTACAGTCATGTACCTCTTCATTATCAGGAATATCTGAACAATGCCTTCTTGATGGATGGTGCCCATTGTGTTTTACATAAAGGAAAAATATCAGCACGTTTAACCATACAATTGGTGGTCTTGTCTTATCTATATATGGCGGACATAGCAGCATGTTGGGCTCCAAGAATGATTGTCTCTGGTGGGCCCAAAGTATTTCAAATTTATTTCGGTAAGGGGTTTATATAAGCTTTTATTTTGAAGACACGTTTGCTTTATCACAAAGGGTTAAAGACAGAGATGAGGATTACATAGTTCATACAGTTGAAAAAAGACCGCAGAGTACAACGAAGGGTGTTTTCCGTTTCTTTTGGTTTAATATGATCCTCCTCTTCCCCCGCCCAATAAAACATTAATAAATTTATTTGCTTGATAAAGGATCCTCATTTCATGATAGCACCGGTCTTCAAGAACAGAACGATGAGCTCCCTGATTGGAATCCTCAGCTTATTCTTGACCCTCACAGCAACAAGTAAGTTTTCTGAAACATTTTAACTTTAAGAACATATCTTTATTCTTTATTATTTATTGAGTACGCGATTGAAGATTTTTCTTGAATGCCCCTGATCACAGTGACGCTGCAGCCGAATAGAATGTAATGAATGATTAATCCACTGACTGATGTGCTGTTCTCTATAGGTGACGCGCTCTCCTGTACACGGTGCATGTCCGAATCCTCCACATGCTCGGGCAGTAGCGAGACTTGTCCATCAGGCTATGAATGTGGTTCTCGATATGGTGTAGGCTTTGCTGGTGAGTGATAGGATTAACTCCATTTATTAGCATTTCTTGCAACATTATGCATAAAGGGCAGCCATATTTTTTTTTCATTTTTCCAAAAGCAGAGCTCATTAGTTTTTTTTTGTGTGTAAAAACCTGTAGTTATTATTTGTACAATTTTGTGGTTCATACGTCTTTACAATAATTTTTTATTTCATTTTCAGTGGGGCGAAATGCACAAAAATTGAAATTGCTTAAATTTTTCATTTTTTTATGATTTTCTCTATGCAAGGTAAAATCAGATTTTTTTTTATTGTACTGACCGTTACTGATACAGTGATACAAGATTTATATTTTTTAGGTGTTTTTAATTAAAATAAATAACTTCTTATTCTGGAAAATTTTGTTTTTCAATTATTTTTAACTCTTTTTAACACTTAGAAGTGTCCTACGTGGGGACTTGAACGCAAGATCTCCTAATTGCATTGGTTGCTTTGGTAATATTCTGTCCTAAATAAAATCAATCCAGCTCACCATATAACATAACCCTCTTGTTCAGAGGCTGGGGAATGCTGTGTCAAGGCGTGGAAGCAATCAAAGAGAAAGAACAGGGATCCAACTCAACAAACTGTGAGCAATCTTTATTCACATGGATACCAATTGGTGGACAAAGCAAGGCTTCTTCACATGACAGGCGGCATCAACGCGTTTCAAGTGACCTCACATCCATAATCATGATGAAAGGTGCGCGGTCGCTGGAAATGCATTGTTAATAAAGATTGCTCACAGTTCGCTGAGCTGGATACCTGTTCGTCCTCTTTAATATTCTGTACTAAATATGCAATATAGAGCATTTCCCTACCTATCAGCATAAGGGCTGGTGCACACAACCATGAAAATTGGATGCGTGCTATCCATCGTTTTGATGGATTGCACTCATATTATTCTATGAGGCAGTGCACACGTCAGATTCTTTTTCTTTGAACCGAGTCAATCCGATGAAAAAAATTGTGCCATGCACGAATTGCCTCCAATAATTGGATGGCGCTCACCCATTCATATCTATGGGTCCGTGGGAAAAAAATCGATCTGTAGTCAGCTAACATCCAAGTGCCGTTTGATTTTCACTGACACACTGAATGAAAAAGTGGGGTAATTTTTTATTTTTTAATTCTCCACATCAAAGAAAATCAGATCACACTCTGATCAAATTCTGATCAGAGTGTGATTAGCACAAACGGACCAATTTTCTCAGATGGAAAACATACGGTCATGTGCCAGGAAAGGTCCGTTCGGCTTTGAGCTTTGGCAGATTCGGAGGTCACTCTTAAGCCCCCGTCTCACATAGCGAGATCGCTAGTGAGATCGCTGAATCGTCACCAATTTTGTGACACAACAGTGACCTCGCCAGCAATCGCGCTACATGTGACACGCAGCGGCGACCGCCCCCCCACTGCATATCACTGATTGTGCTCAAATGTCCTGGGCCATTTTTTCATCGTCGGTGTCCCGCTGGCCAGTGCGCATCGCTGTGTTAGACACGACCTCGTGGCGACGCAGAAATCAGGGACGCAGGCGGGAATCGTCAGAAAAGCTGCTGTGTGACAAGGTACCAACAACCGCCGAGGTCGTTATACGGATCACCGGATCATTGCTGCGTTGCTGAAGAGATCTGCCTGTTTAGCAGCTTACTAGCGACCATTTAGCGACGCACCAGTGATCCTTACCAGGTTGTATCATTGTCGGGATTGCTGGTGCGTCACTAAGTGAAACGGGACCCTTAGCCCAGTAGCTCTAGCTATCATCGGATCCCTGTGGGGAGCTGATGGTGTTCTAAGGCTAGGTTCACATTGCGTTAGGGCATCCGTTTAATCGCATGCGCTAACGCTAATGTCATTTTTGACATCTTTAGTCACCTAGCACTAACGGTATGCGTTAAGGCTAGGTAGCGCTCAGGTACCATGCACTATCTAGCGTTAGCCCATACAGTTCTATGCACAGCGAACGGGTCTTTACTGCCAACGCACCCAAAAACGCTGCAAGCAGCGTTCGAGGGTGCGTCATGAATTAACGCATACTTGCTAACGCATGCCAATTTTGGCATGCGTTAGGATGTGTTAGTTTCATTGCGGGCAATGGTGGCGTTCATGGATCCGTTACATAGCGTTAGTGCCGCTATGTAACAGATTCGGCAGCGCTTTGCTCCCTAACGCAATGTGAACCCAGCCTAAGAGGGAAATATCTCCTTCTGTCTAACTCTATACTTGCTGTGATCACTTTTTTCATGGCAAGTTAAGAGTTAAATAAGCTTTGCAAACACTCAATTCCCTATGCTACAGTTCTTTTAGCAGGGATGTTGCTAAACAGGTTTTACCTGCGGATCAACATCTCTGGTCGAACAGCTATAAAGACGTGAACGGGCAGTGCAAAGATAAGAAGCGGTTAATGCACACTGTATTGGCAAGCATGCCACAAATCAGAATAGACCCCTATCAACCCCTATATTTTGAAAAATATTTGCTTATTTTCATTTAGGTGCAAAACTATAAAGGCAACAAGAATGCAATGGTTTCTTTGTCATCCGTTTGTTTCTTAACCCTTTTCTTAACTTAAAAAAAATAAATTAAGGGAGCAAAAAAACCCATAATTTCTCCACCATGATTTGAGCGTCAAAACTGTGCTGAGTTATACATGCGCCTCTAACAGAAGAGGTCAGAGCCATCTTTATTATCTAAGGGGATTGGAATATGAAGAATAAAGCTAAAAAAAAAGTTTAACCGCTTCCCGACCGCCCACAGTAGATAAACGTTGGCGCTTGCTGGGCTTTGTGCAGCACCGACGTTTATCTACTGTCGGCGGTTTTGTACCCCCCGGGACCCCAACATACCTTATAACACGGGGATCCCCGTGCACAATGCATGCTGGGACCCTTGACGTCATCGAGACCTGATTGGTTCAGGTCCTGATGACGTCAGCGTCACAGCAGCCAATGAGAGCGCTCGCTGGGAAAGCAGCTTGTTTCCCGGCGATCTCACTCATTGTAATGCGACTTCTCCTCTGATCTCACACTGACAGATGATCAGAGGTGAAGCAGCGTTACTGTGTGACTAGATCGCTGCCTGACACAGCTGATTGCTGCCTGGCACAGTAACGCTGCTTCTCCTCTGATCATCTGTCAGTGTGAGATCAGAGGAGAAGTCGCGTTACTATGTGCCAGGCAGCGATCTTGTCACATAGTAACGCTGCTTCTCCTCTGATCATCTGTCAGTGTGAGATCAGAGGAGAAGTGGCGTTACTATGAGTCAGATCGCAGGGCAGCGATCTTGTCACAAAAAGAAAAAAAAAGTAAAGAAGAAAAAAAGCAGGCACGCAGGTTAGGGCTAGGGTTAGGGTTAGGGTTAGGGTTAGGGCTAGGGTTAGGTCTAGGGCTAGGGTTAGGGCTAGGGCTTAGGCTGGGATTAGGGTTATGGGTGTGTTGGTGTTAGGTTTGTGGTTAGGGTTATGGTTAGGGTTGGGATTAGGGTTAGGGGTGTGTTGGGGTTAGGGTTGGAATTAGAATTGGGGGTTTCCACTGTTTAGGTACATCAGGGGCTCTGTAAACACAACATGACGCCCGCAGACCATTCCATCAAAGTCTGCATTTCAGGACGTCACTATTTCCCTTCCGAGCCCTGACGTGTGCCCAAACAGTAGTTTTCTCCCACATATGGGGTGCCAGCGTACTCAGGACAAATTGGACAACAACTCTTAGGGTCCAATTTCTCCTGTTACCCTTGTGAAAATAAAAATTGGGGGCTAAAAGATCATTTTTGTAGAAAAAAAATGATTTTTTTTATTTTCACGGCTCTACATTATAAACTTTAGTGAAACACTTGGAGTTCAAAGTGCTCACCACTAGAGTTGAGCGACTTTGGTCGGATCGGGTTTCGTGAAACCCGAATGAAACAAAATAAGTTTCAGATGAAACTCGTCCGACTAGAGCAAAACAAAGTCGGAGTTTCGTCCGAAACCCGACCCCAATGCAAGTCAATGGGAAATAAAAGTCGGACGAAACTCCGACTTTTTTTTGCTCTAGTCGGACGAGTTTCATCTGAAACTTATTTTGTTTCATTCGGGTTTCACGAAACCCGATCCGACCAAAGTCGCTCAACTCTACTCACCACACATCTAGATAACTTCCTTGGTGGGTCTAGTTTCCAAAATGGGGTCATTTGTGGGGGGTTTCCACTGTTTAGGTACATCAGGGGCTCTGAAAACGCGACATGACACCCGAGGACAATTCCATCAAAGTCTGCATTCCAGAACGTCACTACTTCCCTTCCGAGCCCCACCATGTGCCCAAACAGTAGTTTTCTTCCACATATGGGGTATCAGCGTACTCAGGACAAATTGGACAACAACTTTTGGGGTCCAATTTCTCCTGTTACCCTTGTGAAAATAAAAATTGGGGGCTAAAAGGTCATTTTGTGGAAAAAAAAATGATTTTTTATTTTCATGGCTCTACGTTATAAACTTCTGTGAAGCACTTGGGGGTTCAAAGTGTTCACAACACATCTAGATAAGTTCTTTAAGGGGTCTAGTTTTCAAAATGGGGTCACTTGTAGGGGGTTTCCACTGTTTAGGTACATCAGGGGCTCTCCAAATGCGACATGGCATCCGATCTCAATTCCTGCCAATTCTGCATTGAAAAAGTCAAACGGCGCTCCTTCCGTTCTGAGCTCTGCCGTGTGCTCAAACAGTGGTTTAGCCCCACATACGGGGTATCGGCGTATTCGGGTGAAATTGCACAAAAAATGTTGTGGTTCATTTTCTCTTTTTACACTTGTGAAAATAAAAAAAAATGGTTCTGAAGTAAAATGTTTGTGAAAAAAAGTTAAATGTTTATTTTTTCCTTCCACATTCCATTCATTCATGTGAAGCACCTGAAGGGTTAATAAACTTCTTGAATGTGGTTTTGAGTACATTGAGAGGTGAAGTTTTTAGAATGGTGTCACTTTTGGGTATTTTCTGTCATATTGACCCCCCAAACTCACTTCAAATGTGAGGTGGTCCCCAAAAAAATGGTGTTGTAAATTTTGTTGTAAAAATGAGAAATCCGCTGGTCAACTTTTAACCCTTATAACTTCCTAAAAAAAAAAATTATGCTTCCAAAATTGTGCAGATGTAAACTAGACATGTGGGAAATGTTATTTATTAACTATTTTGTGTGATATCACTCTCTGATTTAAGGGCATAAAAATTAAAAGTTTGAAAATTGCAAAATTTTCTAAATTTTTGCCAAATTTCGATTTTTTTAACAAATAAGCGCAGTTCATATCTAAGAAATTTTACCACCATCATGAAGTACAATATGGCACAAGAAAACAATGTCAGAATCAGCAGGATCCGTTGAAGCTTTCTAGAGTCATGACTAGAGTTGAGCGACTTTGGTCGGATCAGGGTTTCGTGAAACCCGAATGAAACAAAATAAGTTTCAGATGAAACTCGTCCGACTAGAGCAAAAAAAGTCGGAGTTTCGTCCGACTTTTATTTCTCATTGACTTGCATTGGGGTCGGGTTTCGGACGAAACTCTGACTTTGTTTTGCTCTAGTCGGACGAGTTTCATCTGAAACTTATTTTGTTTCATTCGGGTTTCAAGAAACCCGATCCGACCAAAGTCGCTCAACTCTAGTCATGACCTCATAAAGTGACACTGGTCAGAATTGAAAAAATTGGCCAGGTCACGAAGGCAAAAACGGGCTCGGGTGTGAAGGGGTTAAAAAGAATGAAGAATAAGCATTCAAATAAGCTGTGTAAAAGTAAGGCTAAGTTCACACTGGGTGGTTTTGCTGCATTTTTTATGATAATTTACCGCTGTGTTTTACAATACCAGCAAAGCCTATGAGATCTCAGAAATCTCATGCACACATATACACATATTGTTTTTTTGTCATCGGGATTTTGTGTGTTGCATGTTTTTTTGGAACAATAGAGCATGTCATTTCTTTTAGTGCTTTTTCGGCATTTTAATTCATTGAAATGAATGAGTAGTGCAGCTTTTTTGTGCCAAAACCTCTTTCTTTGGAATAGGACTTTTTTTTCAATAATAAACTTATCAACATGCACAAGAGACAAATCTAGCATTCCAAAACCGCAGCAAAACATGCCTTAGAAAAAGGCAAGAAAAAAAAATAAAGATGGAAAACACGCAGCAAAAACGCCCAGTGTGAACTTAGCCTAAAATTCCAAACGATCAAAATGGAAAAATTATTTAAATCATATAGTCAACACCGTAAAATTTTTTTTTCCAAACAACATAATTGCTATTTTGGTAAGCACAACTCATTCACAAAATGTAATGTCATATGAACATACCAGGATTAGGAATATTTGGCGTTTGAGAAGCGTAGGTTTCACGAAGGTTTCCATCTTAATTTTTTATTTTATAAATGTGTATATCTTTTTAATGGATTAACATTGAATTCACAATTTTATCTCTAATTGGATCTGGAACCTGGACCTTTTTTCAGTACCCCTGCAGGAAGTGTCACGCAGGGAAAAAAGTAAACACTCCTAATGGTCAAATGTAACTTTCCCTGTGTGATATGGTAAGACTCATGTCTAACCAGGTCAAAGAGATTTAACTGCCAGTGAGTACTGTGAAGAAAAGCAGAGCAAAGCATGTGCCATTACAACGACCTCTTGCTGCTCTCCTCTCACTGCTCACCTCTCACAGCACTGTCACCTCTGCTTTGCTCCTCTTATGTTAAAAAATCGAAGTTGCAATCTATTTTAAGCAGCCAAATTAATAATAAAAGCATATCAGTTTGGAATTTGTATTTTCGAACTGACCTGGAAAGGCACGTGTGAAAAGCGTCATATTTTGGGGGGGAATGTGGGAGCATAACACTGTGAGGGAGCTGTTGGGGCATCATACTGTGTGTAGGGGAATGTGTGCGCATAATATTGTGTGGGGGCATTGTATTGTTGGGGAAGCTGTAGTGGGATCATTCTCTGTGTGATATTGGGTGTTATACTGTTGTGGGATGATATTGTGTGGGGGCATCATGCTATGGGAATATTTTACAGTGTGAGGGATCTGTGGTAGCTACATGTTGTGGGGAAGATTGTGGGGGTGATTTGGGACACCATACTGTGTGGGATTGTGACTACTGGGGTATACTATTGTGTTGGTGGGGTCACTGTGAAGTTAGAGGATACTATTGGAAAAAAACTGTGGTTTTGACCTGCACGTCAGGGGTTAATGTCTTGAGCCCAGTGCAGGCTTTGACCTGCACGCCTGGCGTTAATTATTTTGGCCTTTCTTAGGTTCGGGGAGAGCTGCTTATAGCCCTGGGAAGCTCCAATCTCCGTCAGTTATACTTTTGCCTTTGACCGAGTGTGGTGACCTCAGTGTGCCTGTGCCTTGTGCTTGTCTTCTAGCTTGTTTCTATGGTTCTGACCTGGTTCTGTCCCCCATTGTTTGTCTTTTGAATCTGTACTGTGTATCTGCTTCTTTGGTTTTTGACTGCTGCTACGTCCTGACTATCCGTTCTGTCTAATCCTTTGGTACTGTCATGCTATCTCGTGCTTTGACCCCCGGCCTGATTTGTTTGCGTCTCTGTCTATGGCCCTTGGTAACTTTGTCCCGTGGTTACCCTTCTAGGAGTTTTCCTGCAGCTCCTGGCTCTCTGGAGTTTAGGCCACGCTCACAGCAGTCACATGCTTCAGGTCCTGTTGGTCTAGCATGCATCTTCACTGCTGCTGCCCTGCTCCACAGGTATCTTAGGGCACAGTTTGTCTTACTCAGGATACTTGCACTGGCTCAGTGAGCAAGTGCAGTGCGGTGTTCCTGACATTTAGCTTTCTGTCACTACACCTATGTGCAGTAACCCCTCTTATTCCACAATTTTTTTGCTTGTTTGTTTTTCCTGGGGGTGGGAATGCAGGTGGGGGAGAGGTAAGTTAGAACTTTTGCAATTGGTCTTTATCATTTCTGTGTACACCTCTGTGTACTATACTCTATGGTGGTGAGAAGGAGTAGCAGAAAGATTGTTCTGAGCTTTCTAATAAGTCTTTTAATTCACTTTAGAGCTGAATGCACAGCTACACTTCTGCATTTCTGTGTACACCTCTGTGTACTATACTCTATGGTAGTGAGAAGGAGTAGCAGAAAGATTGTTCTGAGCTTTCTAATAAGTCTTTTAATTCACTTTAGAGCTGAATGCACAGCTACACTGCTCATTACTGCTGAATAAAGTCATCCATGCTGATGCTTCTGCAATGGGTCTTTATCATTTCTTTGTACACCTCTGTGTACTATACTCTATGGTGGTGAGAAGGAGTAGCAGAAAGATTGTTCTGAGCTTTCTAATAAGTCTTTTAATTCACTTTAGAGCTGAATGCACAGCTACACTGCTCATTACTGCTGAATAAAGTCATCCATGCTGATGCTTCTGCCTGTGTACTAACTATATAATGAAGAGCAGGTTTGTGTACTGTGTACCACTGTGCTGTATATGGGAGACACCATAGTATCCAATCTCAGAGACAATTGCAAATTAATAGATTTAGCATGGATGTGGAAACCGGTGAAAACATCTGAAACAAGTCCTATAATGGATGAAAATTGTATTTACATGTACAGGACAGCTTATTCTAAAAATTTATAATTACTCTTCAAAGAAACCCTTCTAAACAATAGATCCAATCACCTTTAACCTCTTCGCGACCGCCCACAGTAGATAAACGTTTGCGCTTGCTGGGCTTTGTGCAGCGCCGACGTTTATCTACTGTCGGCGGTTTTGTGCTCCCCGGGACCCCCTCATACCTTATAACGCGGGGATCCCGGTGCACAATGCATGCTGGGACCCCCGACGTCATCGAGACCTGATTGGTTCAGGTCCTGATGACGTCGCGTCACAGCAGCCAATGAGAGAGCTCGCTGGGAAAGCTGCTTGTTTCCCGGCAATCTCCCTCATTATAACGCGACTTCTCCTCTGAGCTCATGCTGACAGATGAGCAGAGGTGAAGCAGCATTACCGTGTGACTAGATCGCTGCCTGGCACAGCTGATCGCTGCCTGGCACAGCTGTGTCAGGCAGCGATCTTGTCACACAGTAACACTGCTTCACCTCTGCTCATCTGTCAGTGTGAGATCAGAGGAGAAGTGGCGTTACTATGTGCCGGGCAGCGATCTTGTCAAATAGTAACGCTGCTTCTCCTCTGATCATCTGCCAGTGTGAGATCAGAGGAGAAGTGGCGTTTAGTGTTGAGCATTCCGATACCGCAAGTATCGGGTATCGGCCGATACTTGCTGTATCGGAATTCCGATACCGACTTCCGATATTTTTTCAATATCGGAATTCGGCATCGGAATCGGAAGTTCAAAATGATTGACAGCCTGACGTCATCATGATGCGCGGTGTGTGCGCATCATGATGCGCCGTCATTTTGGGCCTTCCGGGGGTCTCTGCAGGCCTGCCGGGGGGCTGTGTGGACTGCCCGGGGTCTGTACCGGCCTGCCGGGGGGCTGTGCCGGCCTGCCGGTGGTCTGTGCACCCTGTGGGGGTCTGTACCGGCCTGCCGGGGGGCTGTGCCGGCCTGCCGGTGGTCTGTGCACCCTGTGGGGGTCTGTACCGGCCTGCCGGGGGGCTGTGCCGGCCTGCCGGGGGGCTGTGCTGATGTCCGGGGGTCTGTGCAAGCATCGTCCGATGGGACAACAAGTCCCATCCGGCGATGCCTGCTACCATGACAGTGATTGACACATTAGCCAATGAAGGGACAGTAGTAGTCCCATCATCCGGCTAATGTGTTAAATGTTAAAAAAAAAAAATAAAAAAAAAAAATACTACATACATACTACATGCATGCTACATGCATGCTACATACATACTACATGCTACATACATACTACATATATACTACATGCATGCTACATACATACTACATGCTACATACATACTACATATATACTACATGCATGCTACATACATACTGCATGCTACATACATACTACATGCTACATACATACTACATGCTACATACATACTACATATATACTACATACATACTACATACATGCTACATACATGCTACATACATACTGCATGCTACATACATACTACATACATACTACATACATACTACATACATACTACATGCATGCTACATACATACTACATACATACTACATGCATGCTACATACATACTACATACATACTACATACATACTACATGCATACTACATGCATGCTACATACATACTACATGCTACATACATACCACATACATACTACATGCTACATACATACCACATACATACTACATGCTACATACATACTACATATATACTACATGCATGCTACATGCTACATACATACCACATACATACTACATGCATGCTACATGCTACATACATACTACATATATACTACATACATACTACATACATACTACATGCATGCTACATACATACTACATACATACTACATACATACTACATGCATGCTACATACATACTACATGCATGCTACATGCATGCTACATACATACCACATACATACCACATACATACTACATACATACTACATGCTACATACATACTACATGCATGCTACATACATACTACATGCTACATACATACCACATACATACTACATACATACTACATACATACTACATACATACTACATGCATGCTACATACATACTACATGCTACATACATACCACATACATACTACATACATGCTACATGCTACATACATACTACATATATACTACATGCATGCTACATACATACTGCATGCTACATGCATGCTACATACATACTACATACATACTACATGCTACATACATACCACATATATACTACATACATACAATACATTCATACAATACATACATAGACATACAGTACATATAACATAGAGTAACATACTTACCAATACTTGTCACATTGTTCCCCGAAGCCATTGTCTTTTCCGGAATAAATATTAACATAACAAACCACAAAAATACTCACCCACGATCCGAAGCAGTCCACGAGTGTGTCCCACGACGATCTTGGGTAGAGAACGGCAGCATCAGATGATGCTGCCGTTCTCTACGGGCTGCAGGAATCCAATGACGGAAGGTAGGTATCCTTCCGCACTGTATTCCTCCGCCACTTAAAAAAAAAAAAGTCCCTAGTCTCACTTTATGCCATTGCTGCGTGGGAAATTCCCACACAGCAATGGCATAAAGTGAGACTAGGGACTTTTTTTTTTTAAGTGGCGGAGGAATACAGTGCGGAAGGATACCTACCTTCCGTCATTGGATTCCTGCAGCCCGTAGAGAACGGCAGCAACAGCTGATGCTGCAGTTCTCTACCCAAGATCGTCGTGGGACACACTCGTGGACTGCTTCGGATCGTGGGTGAGTATTTTTGTGGTTTGTTATGTTAATATTTATTCCGGAAAAGACAATGGCTTCGGGGAACAATGTGACAAGTATTGGTAAGTATGTTACTCTATGTTATATGTACTGTATGTCTATGTCTGTATTGTATGAATGTATTGTATGTATGTAGTATATATGTGGTATGTATGTAGCATGTAGTATGTATGTAGTATGTATGTAGTATGTATGTAGCATGCATGTAGCATGCAGTATGTATGTAGCATGCATGTAGTATATATGTAGTATGTATGTAGCATGTAGTATGTATGTAGCATGCATGTAGTATATATGTGGTATGTATGTGGTATGTATGTAGCATGTAGTATGTATGTAGCATGCATGTAGTATGTATGTAGTATGTATGTAGCATGCATGTAGTATATATGTAGTATGTATGTAGCATGTAGTATGTAGCATGCATGTAGTATATATGTAGTATGTATGTAGCATGTAGTATGTATGTAGCATGCATGTAGTATATATGTAGTATGTATGTAGCATGCATGTAGTATGTATGTAGCATGCATGTAGTATGTATGTGGTATGTATGTAGCATGTAGTATGTATGTAGCATGCATGTAGTATATATGTGTTATGTATGTAGCATGTAGCATGCATGTAGCATGCATGTAGTATGTATGTAGTATGTATGTAGTATGTATGTAGCATGCATGTAGTATGTATGTAGTATATATGTGGTATGTATGTAGCATGTAGTATGTATGTAGCATGCAGTATGTATGTAGCATGCAGTATGTATGTAGCATGCATGTAGTATATATGTAGTATGTATGTAGTATATATGTAGTATGTATGTTGCATGTAGTATTTATGTAGTATGAATGTAGCATGCATGTAGTATGTAGTATGAATGTAGCATGTATGTAGTATGCATGTTGTATGTATGTAGCATGTATGTAGCATGTAATTTTTTTTTTTTTTTTTTTTTTACATTCAACACATTAGCCGGATGATGGGACTACTACTGTCCCATCATTGGCTAATGTGTCAATCACTGTCATGGTAGCAGGCATCGCCCGATGGGACTTGTAGTCCCATCGGACGATGCCTGCACAGACCCCCGAAGCCTGCACAGACCACCGGCAGGCCGGCACAGCCCCCCGGCACGCCGGCACAGCCCCCCGGAGCCTGCACAGCCCCCCGGCAGGCCGGCACAGCCCCCCGGAGCCTGCACAGACCACCGGCAGGCCAGCTCAGCCCCCCGGCAGGCCGGCACAGACCACCGGAGCCTGCACAGACCCCCTGGCAGGCCGGCACAGCCCCCTGAAAGGCCCGTACAGACCCCAGAGAGGCTGTACAAGGCAAAAACAGGGTTTTTCTTATTCCGATACCGGAAGTCCCATAGACTTGAATGGGACTTCCGGTATCGGAATCGGCGATACCGATACTTTTTTTAAAGATCGGCCGATCCATTCCGATCCGATACTTTGAAGTATCGGACGGTATCGCTCAACTCTAGTGGCGTTACTATGAGTCAAAAATACAAAAAATAAAAAACACAAAAATAAAAAAAAAAGTAAAGAAAAAAAAAGCAGGTAGGCAGGCTAGGGGCTAGGTCTAGGGTTAGGGTTAGGGTTAGGGCTAGGGTTAGGGTTAGGGTTAGGGCTAGGGTTAGAGCTAGGGTTAGGGCTAGGGTTAGGGCTAGGGTTAAGGCTAGGGCTAGGGTTAGGGCTAGGGTTAGGGCTAGGGTTAGGGCTAGAGTTAGGGGTGTGTTGGGGTTAGGGTTGGAATTCGAATTGGGGGTTTCCACTGTTTAGGTACATCAGGGGCTCTGTAAATGCAATATGACACCCGCAGACCATTCCATCAAAGTCTGCATTCCAGAACATCACTACTTCCCTTCCGAGCCCCACCGTGTGGCCAAACAGTGGTCCCCCCCACATGTCGGGTACCAGCGTACTCAGGACAAATTGGACAACAACTCTTAGGGTCCAATTTCTCCTGTTACCCTTGTGAAAATAAAAATTGGGAGCTAATAGATCATTTTTGTGGAAAAAAAATGATTTTTTTATTTTCACGGCTCTACATTATAAACTTTAGTGAAACACTTGGGGGTTCAAAGTGCTCACCACACATCTAGATAAGTTCCTTGGGGGGGTCTAGTTTCCAAAAAGGGGTCACTTGTGGAGGATTTCCACTGTTTAGGCACATCAGGGGCTCTGCAAACGCGACATGACACCCGCAGACCATTCCATCAAAGTCTGCATTCCAAAACGTCACTACTTCCCTTCCGATCCCCACCGTGTGCCCAAACAGTAGTTTTCTTCCACATATGGGGTACCAGTGTACTCAGGACAAATTGGACAACAACTTTTGGGGTCCAATTTCTCCTGTTACCCTTGTGAAAATAAAAAATTGGGGGCTAAAAGATCATGTTTGTGGAACAAAAAGGATTTTTTATTTTCATGGCTCTACGTTATAAACTTCTGTGAAGCACTTGGGGGTTCAAAGTGCTCACGACACATCTAGATAAGTTCTTTAAGGGGTCTGGTTTCCAAAATGGGGTCACTTGTGGGGGTTTCCACTGTTTAGGCACATTAGGGGCTCTCCAAATGCGACATGGCGTCCTATCTCAATTCCAGCCAATTCTGCATTGAAAAAGTCAAACGGCACTCCTTCCTTTCTGAGCTCTGCCGTGTGCTCAAACAGTGGTTTAGCCCCACATACGGAGTATTGGCGTATTTGGGAGAAATTGCACAAAAAATTTTGTGGTTCATTTTCTGTTTTTACACTTGTGAAAATAAAAAAAATGGTTCTGAAGTAAAATGTTTGTGAAAAAAAGTTAAATGTTTATTTTTTCCTTCCACATTCCATTCATTCATGTGAAACACCTGAAGGGTTAATAAACTTCTTGAATGTGGTTTTGAGTACATTGAGAGGTGCAGTTTTTAGAATGGTGTCACTTTTGGGTATTTTCTGTCATATTGACCCCCCAAACTCACTTCAAATGTGAGGTGGTCCCTAAAAAAAATGGTGTTGTAAATTTTGTTGTAAAAATGAGAAATCGCTGGTCAACTTTTAACCCTTATAACTTCCTAAAAAAAAAAATTATGCTTCCAAAATTGTGCAGATGTAAACTAGACATGTGGGAAATGTTATTTATTAACTATTTTGTGCAATATCACTCTCTAATTTAAGGGCATAAAAATTAAAAGTTTGAAAATTGCAAAATTTTCAAAATTTTTGCCAAATTTCGATTTTTTTAACATATAAGCGCAGTTCATATCTAAGAAATTTTACCACTATCCTGAAGTACAATATGTCATGAGAAAACAATGTCAGAATCAGCAGGATCCGTTGAAGCGTTCTAGAGTTATGGCCTCATAAAGTGACACTGGTCAGAATTGAAAAAATTGGCCTGGTCACGAAGGCAAAAACAGGCTCAGGCGCGAAAGGGTTAAGGTATATATTTATTTTTAAAAAACAATAATCTTTGTTATGTTTTCCTCTAGGTGGAAACAAGGCTGAAACCATAATCAGATCATGCTTACCGTCATCTCAATGTAACACTACGGGCACCATAAGCACTTCAGAACTACAAATAAGGATGGCCATGTCATGTTGCAGCACTGATGACTGTACTCCTAAAATTCCAGAATGTAAGTCATCAATTTCTGATTTTTTCTATTTGAACCTTTAATTTGCAAAAGGAAATCATCCACTGACTCTAATACTCCACTAAAAACTATCATCAGCAGAGAAGACCAGCAAGGGGAAGATTGAAATAGTAGCACCTGTAATGAGATAGGACAGTCTAGATAACAAATGAAAAACATCTGCTGTCCAAAAGGAAAGGACAAAGGCAAAAGGTTTTCAGCAACACAACCTGCTGTGGCTCTGTGGACAGAGATGCCGACAGCAGAGCACAGGATCAGTGGATCGAATGCCAAGTCATGCACTGCACGGTCAAATGATCACAAGTTTGTGATTTGCATATATCCGATCATGTATCAGCTAGACATGAGTGACCTCGTACAATACACTTTCTTGCACAGAGCAAGATCAGTCAAGTCTTGTAATGTGGCTGGAAGTATGCAAATCGCATAATTGAGGTCAGTTAACAAGGAACCTGGAGAATCCTGACAGCATGCAGTACCAATCTCAGGATTGGTAGAGATCCCAATGGTTGGATCTCCAATGACTAGAAAGTTATCCTATGAATAAAAGGTAACTTGATTTTATGGTAATATCCCTTTAATGCAGTATTCCTATCTCATACATTTATGGCGTATTTAGAGGGTATGAGCATTCTACCCATCTTTCCACTGACATTGTCTCGTCAGAGCTTTTGAAACTGATGCAAGCCTTAATAGTTGAAAGTAATACGTACTATATCACTTGATAAGTTGTATGTACTAGATCATTGAGATTGATCATCATTTATCCAGAAATGTACTGTATTTATAGTAGAGAAAGAGAACATTTTTAATTACTTTTTATTTTTTGCAATATTTTTATTTTTTGCAATTACTGAACCACCGCATGACCAGCTCTACCCTCTCCTACTGTATCCTCACCCATCCCTGTAGACTGTGAGCCCTCGCGGGCAGGCTCCCCTCTCCTTATGTACTTGTGTGTCCCTTGTCTTACACATGTTTATTATACTTGTCTATATTTCCCCTTTTCACATGTAAAGCGTCATGGAATAAATGGCGCTATATAAATGTATAATAATAATAACAATAACAATAATAATCAAAAAAAGTAGAGTTGAGTGACTCTCTCAAATTTCAATTTGGGCAGATTTGTAAAATTCAGAGAGTAGATTCGATTTGCATTGAATACATATGGTCCAAATAGAATCTGTCTCTTCTTGGGCCACACCTGTCCCACTACTGCTGTTTCCTGCCAAGATCTCCAAACAGCTCTTCTTCTTCTTCCTTTACCTCTGGGTCTTCTGACAGGCAAAACCACCGACTAAGCAATACAAGTCAAATGGAGTGCGATGCACATCAATGTGGGGCTTGGTTGGTGCTGGCATTGGCTAGAAGACCCAATAGAGAAAGAAGAATGACTAGAAGCCAAAAAATAGTTACATAATTAATACGGTTGAAAAATAGGCAAATGTCCATCATGTTCAACCAAGGGATAAGAGAAGATAAAGGGAAGGTGCACATGCACACGCACAATACTTGATTCAGACTGCCCCCAAAAAGTTAATCATTTCCCCATAATAATATTGATCTCAATAAAGTTTGGATACAAATGAGATTTTACCTTGGACAACACAATTTTATGTTCTCTGATAGGGTATGAATAGGTAATACCAAGGCATCTCTCTGTTGTAATGAGTAGATGTCTCTATGACATATGACCAAAATATCAGAGACAGCCGACAGCATTCTATACATACATCAGGATGCATGCTCCAAATCCATAGACCCATTTTGACAAAGTGTTCCAAACAAAAAGGAACAGCATCCAATCCAAGCGAAAAAAGTAGAAAAATCTTTTTTCCGTCATGATATGACGTTTCGACCTATATGATCTTTATCGATAAAGACCATGTAGGTCGAAACGTCGTATCATGGCGGAATAAAGATTTTTCTACTTTTTTCACCTGGATTGGATGCTGTTCCTTTTTGTATGACATCTGTCCAGTCTGTAAGTATCATGGAAGCTCGATATTCATTGAGTAGACCCGACGTGTAATGTTCACACACATGTCTTCTCTCTTACCTTTTCTTCAGTTAGGTTAAGGATTCCATTTCTTTAAAAAAACAAACAAAAAAAAATCAATGTAATATTGCAACATATTAGCAAAACTCTTGACATGCTGCAATCCACATCACGTCCATTGAGTGGCCGCACATAGACACAGATAGCATAGACATCTCATGGCATAGTATCACAAAATCAAGCCTTTTTTTAGCGCTAGTAATCTTGTGCCATACATGTTGAATTTGAGAACTAAGACAAGAAAGGATATATCTAGATAAAGTAAAAGGACAACAGCTTTTGGAAGGAGGTCAAAAATTCTTCATAAGTATATACATGAAAACCATTATGTAAGCACAATACCCAAGCCCATTTTTCTTGAACAAAGAGCGGGCAACACTCAGGATACTAGTTGGTCATATTGATCAAAATCACAATTAAGTGACATACAAATCAAGAGTGTTACTCATACTTGAATAAAATCAAAACATAATTTATTTCAACAAAATATAAAATTTGACAAACACAACATATAAAAAGGGTTGCCCCAAACCAACTACCATCTAAACAAGGAAAACAGCTACAGCAACATGAAAAAGATATACAATAAAATAACATAGAGACTGAATTTATTTCTTTTCATATACAAGGTAATCTTTTCCTTCCTGCAACACTATGAAGCAATAGCTGTGCAAACCAAGTAATGTGCAAATATGAGAGAGAGAGAGAGAGAGAGAGAGAGAGAGAGATTTGCTGCCAGAACGGTTTTCGGGGTTAAATTCAATGAAAGGAAATTCTTCCGGGCATGCGGAGTATAAAAATGCGGATCCGTTGGTCGGATTCCGTCAATTAATGGTTGGCAACGGATCCTGCGCCCATAGGTGACCATTATAACGCATAGCGGATAGCGACGGATCTGTTGCAATCCGCTGTTTTAACGCTGACAAAAAACATTTAATTGTCCGTCCACTCCAGACAGCTGATTCCAAAATTATGACGGATCCGTCAAAAAATGGATGCAACTGATGACCATCTGTCAAAATCCGCCACTAATGCAAGTCTATGGGAAAAAAGGCGGATCCGCAAAAAAAAAAATGGTGGATCCGTTTTTTTTGCAAAACAGCGGATTTTGACTGACGTCAAAAACTGAAGTGTGAAACAGGCCTAAGAGGTAAGGTTTCTCCTTGTGGAGAGCTTGTCAAGGTAAGGAGGCTTATTCGGCGTGCAATGCTCCTCTGGGAAATTAATATGCAAATTGCCTCTTCAGAGAGAAAGAGTACTTGAACTCTATAGCGCCACCTGTTGGTAGTAGCGATCCTACTTGCGATAAAAGCCAAATCGGAATCTCATTTTGCAGACACGGTGTTTTGGGCTATTGGCCCTCGCTGGTGCAAAGTAAGAGAACTGATTTAGCTAGGTGAGAGGCTCTGGACTGAGGTCTAAGGGGTAAGGTTTCTCCTTGTGGAGATTGACATACCAGCTCTGGCTTGTACAAACGTATAAATATTGCATTATATCCTGAGGTTGTATATAAATTCATATACTTACCTAAAATTGTCCATCATCCACTTCCGTCTGGATGTCCTCGAATCCCACAATCCACCGCGGTGCACCGGAAGTACGCCGACCGCCATATTGGAATACCCAAGTAATGGGTATTCGAATATGGCACCAGCTGCTGGTACCTTGCCCTTGCGCAGTACCACCAGCTGGACACCGCCGTTACACCCACGCTGGACCCGTCACCAGGACCCGCTGCCGGACCTGCCGCCAGGACCCGCTGCCAGACCCCCGCTAGGACCCGCCTGACTACACGTGCCAGATCCCGCCGATGCCTGCCCACCCACCTCTGTGCAGTAACAGCACACAGGAAAGACCGCAGCTTGTGGCCTGTGCTGGAGATGGGGGCCGCAAATCACCGTCTTTCCAGTCGGCTGTGAGAGGGTGTAATGAGAGGGGTATAATGAGAGTGGTAAAATGAGAGGGTATAATGAGAGGGTTATAATGAGGGGGTGTAATGAAAGGGGTATAATGAGGGGTTATAACTAGAGGGTGTAATGAGAGGGGTATAATGAGGGGGTATAATGAGAGGGATATAATGAGAGGGGTACAATGAGAGGGTATGATGAGAGGGTATAATGAGAGGGGTGTAATGAGAGGTGTTATGATTGAGTCACCGTAGGAGGCAAAAACAGAAATGCTAGCTAAGTCCAGAAAACCAGAGAAGTTGGCAGCTATCGGATTGCAGACCCCTAAACTTATCAACACAACTAGCAGTAGCCGTGGGGGGTTCCTACGATGCCCTAGACCCCTCGATCACAGCCGGAGAATTAAATAGGCCTAAAGAAAGAAAGGGGAAATCTAAACTGCCCCAGAGCAGACCCCAAAGCAATAGGCAGCCCCCAACATATAATGACGGTGAAGCAAGATGAAAACACTAACACAGACAGAAAGATAGGCTGAGCAAAGACGGGGCCCAAGCTAACTACATAGGAAAGGACAGGAAGGCTGCTGTCTGCAATCCGTGAAAAACCCTATGAAAATAAGAGCCAACAGACTGACAGTGAAAAAGGCCCTGAAGACGCTAGGCTTCAAAAAGCTATGTCAGTACTCAGGAATATTCTGAAGACAGAGCAACAGGCAAAAGGAGATTTAGCTCACCCCAGCAGGGAATGGCAGAATCCAGAAAAGCAAGGAAAACAAAAACAAAACACAAATGCAACAGGCAAAGCAAAAAACTTAGCTTTAGGGGAGCAGGAAACAGACTGGTGTCCTAGAAGTCCACAGAGAAATCACCCGCAGGGCAGAAGGGCGTCGGCAGCCTTATATCCAGTCCGTGACTCCACTCAGCCAGTCATCCTCATTAGACTCAGGTGCCTGATAATCAGGCTCATTACCTTCCTTTACCAGAATAGGGAGTTCACAAGACCTCAGTGACGAAGGGGAAAATGAACTCACAACAGTACCTCCCCCTTGAGGAGGGGTCACCGAACCCTCATCCATGCCACCAGGGCGATCCGGGTGAGCCCGATGAAAGGCACGCACCAATCTTTTGGCATGAATATCAGAGGCAGAGACCCAGGAATTATCCTCCTGACCATAACCCTTCCACTTAACCAAATACTGGAGTCTCCGTCTAGCCAAACGGGAATCCAGTATTTTCTCTACCTCATATCCATGTTACCTTCAACCAATACAGGGTCTGGAGGTGCCATCCCAGGAACAACTGGTTCAACAAACCTCTTCAACAAGGACTTATGGAACACATTATGGATTTTAAATGTGACAGGAAGAGCCAAACGAAAAGAGACCGGATTAATAATCTCCAAAATCTTGTAAGGTCCAATAAATCTAGGCTTAAACTTAGGAGAAGCCACCTTCATAGCAATATTTTTTGATGATAACCACACCATATCACCAATCTTAAACAGGGGACCAATGGTCCTATGTCGATTGGAAAACCGCTGGGCCTTTTCCTGGGAGAGAGATAACTTATCCATCACTTGGTCCCAGATCTGGTGCATTCTCTCCACCACAGTGTCAACACCTGGGCAGGCAGAAGGCTCCACCTGCCCTGAAGAAAATCGAGGATGAAACCCAAAGTTCCAAAAAAAAGGTGACATCAAAGTGGCAGAACTAGTTCTATTATTTAAAGCAAATTCGGCCAAGGGCAAAAATGAAACCCAATCATCCTGATCAGCGGAAATAAAACATCTCAAATACGATTCCAAGGTCTGGTTTGTTCTCTCTGTCTGCCCATTGGTCTGGGGGTGAAAAGCAGAGGAGAAGGACAACTGAATTCCCAGCTTGGAACAGAAAGTCCTCCAAAATCTAGACACAAACTGAACTCCTCTGTCAGATACAATGTTCTCAGGAATCCCGTGTAAGCGAACCACCTGTTGCAAAAACAGGGGCACCAACTCAGAGGAAGATGGCAACTTAGGGAGTGGTACAAGATGAACCATCTTAGAGAACCTATCACAAATCACCCAAATAACAGTCATTCTTTGAGAGACCGGCATATCAGAGATTAAATCCATTGAAATATGGGTCCATGGCCTCCTGGGGACCGGCAAAGGCATCAACAACCCACTAGATTGAGAACAAGATTTAGACCGGGAGCAAGTCCCACAGAACTGCACAAAATTCCTGACATCATGAGACAAGGTGGGCCACCAAAAAGAGCGACTCACCAGATCTCTAGTACCAAAAATACCTGGATGACCAGCCAATGCAGAGCCATGAACTTCAGACATCACTCTCTTCTTCCACTGTTCAGGAACATACAACTTTCCACTGGGACAACGCTCAGGTTTGTCCTCCTGGAACTCTTGCAGCGCAAGTCTCAAATCGGGTGAGATGGCAGAAAGAACTACCCATTCGCCTAAGATGGTAGCAGGCTTGGTCACCACAGGAGAATCAGCAAAGAAACTCCTAGAGAGGGCGTCTGCCTTGACATTCTTAGTTCCAGGAAGAAAAGAGACCACAAAATCAAAACGTGTAAAAAACAAGGCCCACCTAGCCTGTCTAGGGTTCAAGCGTTTAGCCGACTCTAGGTAAATCAAATTCTTGTGGTCAGTGAGGACCACAACTTGATGTTTAGCTCCCTCCAGCCAATGTCTCCACTCCTCAAATGCCCATTTCATGGCCAACAGTTCCCGATTTCCCACATCATAGTTACATTCAGATGGAGAGAACTTTCGGGAAAAGAAAGCACAGGGATTCATTTTAGATGTTACAGGATCCTTTTGGGACAAAACAGCTCCTGCACCAATCTCAGAAGCATCCACCTCTACCTGGAACGGGAGTGAGACATCAGGTTGCCGCAAAACCGGGGCGGAGGTAAATCTTCGCTTCAGCTCCTGAAAGGAAGCAACAGCCTCCGGAGACCAATTCAACACATCAGCACCCTTCTTAGTCAGATCAGTCAATGGCTTGGCAATACTAGAAAATTTTGCTATAAATTTCCGAAAAAAATTAGCAAAACCCAAAAACTTCTGGAGGCCCTTCAAAGAAGTGGGCTGAACCCAATCATAAATGGCCTGTACCTTGGCTGGGTCCATTTCAATAGTTGACGGAGACAAAATAAATCCCAAAAATGAAATCCTCTGTACTCCAAAAATGCATTTCGATCCTTTGACATACAGGGAATTCTCCCTCAAGATCCGGAACACAGTCCAAATATGTTCCACATGAGAATCCCAATCCTTGGAGAAGATCAAAATATCATCCAGATAGATAATCAAAAATTTATCGACAAAGTCTCGGAAAATATCGTTCATGAAGCACTGGAAGACAGAAGAGGCATTAGTGAGCCCAAAAGGCATCACCAGGTACTCAAAATGTCCCTCCGGAGTATTAAACGCCGTCTTCCATTCATTCCCCTGCTTAATGCTGATAAGATTATACGCCCCCCTGAGGTCAAGCTTGGTAAACCAGCAAGCACCTCTAACTCTAGAGAATAGATCCGAAATCAGGGGTAACGGATACTGATATTTAATAGTAATTTTATTGAGGGCACGATAATCAATACAAGGCCTTAAGGAACCATCCTTTTTGGCCACAAAAAAAAACCCGGCACCTAAGGGTGAAGAGGATGGTCTAATATGACCCTTCTCCAACGCCTCCTTAATATAGGACCGCATAGCCTCGTGCTTGGGTACAGATAAATTGAGGAGCCGACCCTTGGGAAATTTACACCCCGTGCTTAGTTCAATTGCACAGTCATAACTCCTATGAGGAGGCAAGGACACAGACTCATTCTCACTAAATACATCATAAAAGTCCGCCAAATAGTCAGGAACATCATGCGACTGAGGAGAGGTGGAAAAAACCGGAGCCTCACTAAAGGCACACCGACAACCCCAACTCACCACAGACATAAATTTCCAATCCAAAACGGGATTATAAATTTGCAACCAGGGAAACACCAGAACAATGGCATCATGCAGACCATGCAACACCAAAAATCTGCAATTTTCTTGATGGTCTGGGGCGTCCCGCATGACCACCTGGGTCCAAAACTGAGGTTTATTTTTAGCCAAAGGAGTAGCATCAATCCCCCTCAAAGGGATAGGCGTCTGCAGAGGTGTCATCAGAAATCCACAACGTTTAGCAAAATCCAAGTCCATTAGGTTTAGCGCTGCTCCCGAATCCACAAAAGCCTTGGCGGAAAATGTGGACAGGGAGCAGATCAGAGTAATTGCCAGAAGAAACTTAGGTTGAACACCACCAACAGAAAACGTGTGTGCAAAGCGTTTCTCTCGTTTAGGACAAACAGAAATAATATGCGAGGCATCTCCACAAAAAAAACACAGCTTATTACGCCTTCTGAACTCCTGACGTTGCGCCTTAGACAAAACTCTATCACATTGCATAGGTTCAGACGTCTGTTCAACCGGTGGCAACACCTCTCGTGCAATCCTGCGTTCACGCAAACGCCGACCAACCTGAATGGCTAATGACATAGAATCGTCCAGACCAGAGGGAACAGGAAATCCCACCATAGTATCTTTTACGGCTTCTGACAAACCCTTCCGAAAGAGAGCAGCCAAGGCATTATCATTCCAGGTAGTAAGGACCGCCCACTTGCTGAACTTTTGACAGTACAACTCTGCAGAATCTCGACCCTGGTTCAATGCCAATAGGGTCTTTTCAGCCTGATCAATAGCATAAGGTTCGTCATACAACAACCCCAAAGCTTGAAAGAATGCGTTCACATTAGTCAGAATAGGATCATCTGGTTTCAAAGAAAACGCCCAATCCTGGGGATCGCCACGCAGTAAAGAGATGACGATTTTAACCTGCTGCGCGGAGCTCCCTGATGAGTTAGGCTTCAAGGCAAAAAATAATTTACAATTATTTTTTAAACTCAAAAATTTAGATCGATCCCCAAAAAATACATCAGGTGTAGGGGTCTTTGGTTCAACAGCATGCGAATGAGCAAGGTAGGCGGAAATTCCCCGCACTTCCGCAGCGAGCTGCTCCACACGATCAGACAATTGCTTTATCTCCATTGAGAGAAAAAAAAATTCCCCCTATGGCCTCAGAGATATAGAGGAAAGAATATACACACACCTTTTTTTTTTTTTTTTTAAGCACAATTCTTTCCTGCTATTGAGTACCCTAGGATCTGCGGTATGGCGGGTGATTCTGTTATGATTGAGTCACCGTAGGAGGCAAAAACAGAAATGCTAGCTAAGTCCAGAAAACCAGAGAAGTTGGCAGCTATCGGATTGCAGACCCCTGAACTTATCAACACAACTAGCAGTAGCCGTGGGGGGTTACTACGATGCCCTAGACCCCTCGATCACAGCCAGAGAATTAAATAGGCCTAAAGAAAGAAAGGGGAAATCTAAACTGCCCCAGAGCAGACCCCAAAGCAATAGGCAGCCCCCAACATATAATGACGGTGAAGCAAGATGAAAACACTAACACAGACAGAAAGATAGACTGAGCAAAGACGGGGCCCAAGCTAACTACATAGGAAAGGACAGGAAGGCTGCTGTCTGCAATCCGTGAAAAACCCTATGAAAATAAGAGCCAACAGACTGACAGTGAAAAAGGCCCTGAAGATGCTAGGCTTCAAAAAGCTATGTCAGTACTCAGGAATATTCTGAAGACAGAGCAACAGGCAAAAGGAGATTCAGCTCACCCCAGCAGGGAATGGCAGAATCCAGAAAAGCAAGGAAAACAAAAACAAAACACAAATGCAACAGGCAAAGCAAAAAACTTAGCTTTAGGGGAGCAGGAAACAGACTGGTGTCCTAGAAGTCCACAGAGAAATCACCCGCAGGGCAGAAGGGCATCGGCAGCCTTATATCCAGTCCGTGACTCCACTCAGCCAGTCATCCTCATTAGACTCAGGTGCCTGATAATCAGGCTCATTACCTTCCTTTACCAGAATAGGGAGTTCACAAGACCTCAGTGACGAAGGGGTAAATGAACTCACAACAGAGAGCGGTATAATGAGAAGGTTTTATGAGAGGGGTATAATGAGAGGGATATAATGAGGGGGAATAATGAGGGGTGTAATGAGAGGGGTGTAATGAGAGGGGTATAATGAGAGTGTGAAATGAGGGGGGTGTAATGACAGAGGTGTAATGAGGGTGTAATGAGGGGGTGTAATGAAGGGGTATAGTGAGAGGGTGTACTGAGAGGGGTATAATGAGGGGTATAATGAGATGGTATAATGAGAGGGTGTAATGAGAGGGGTGTAATGAGGGGGTGTAATGAGAGGGTGTAATGAGAGGGTTATAATGAGAGGGTTATAATGAGAGGGTGTAATGAGTGGGTGTAATGAGAGGGGTGTAATGAGAGAGTGTAATGAGAGAGTGTAATGAGAAGGTGTAATGAGAGGGGTATAATGAGAGGGGTATAATGAGAGGGGTATAATGAGAGGGTGTAATGAGAGGGATATAATGAGAGGGGTATAAAGAGGGGGTGTAATGAGGAGCATAATGAGAGGGTGTAATGAGAGGGTGTAATGAGAGGGATATAATGAAAGGGGTATAATGAGAGGGTGTAATGAGAAGGATATAATTAGAGGGATATAATGAGGGGATGTAATGAGGGGTATAATGAGAGGGTTTAATGAGAGGGTGTAATGAGAGGGGTATAATGAGAGGGGTAATGTGAGGGAGGGAATGAGAGGGGTGTAATGAGAGGGTGTAATGAGAGGGTATAAAGAGAGGGGTATAATTAGAGGGTGTAATGATAGGGTATTATGAGAGGGGTATAATGACAGGGATGTAATGAGAGGGTGTTATGAAGGGGTATAATGAGAGGGTGTAATGAGGGGGTATAATGAGGGGTGTAATGAATGGGTATAATGAGAGGGGTATAATGAGGTGGTATAATGAGACGGGAGTAGAGTTGAGCGATACCGTCCGATACTTCAAAGTATCGGATCGGAATGGATCGGCCGATCTTAAAAAAAGTATCGGTATCGCCGATTCCGATACCGGAAGTCCCATTCAAGTCTATGGGACTTCCGGTATCGGAATAAGAAAAACCCTGTTTTTGCCTTGTACAGCCTCTCTGGGGTCTGTACGGGCCTTTCGGGGGGCTGTGCCGGCCTGCCAGGGGGTCTTTGCAGGCTCCGGTGGTCTGTGCCGGCCTGCCGGGGGGCTGTGCCGGCCTGCCGGTGGTCTGTGCAGGCTCCGGTGGGCTGTGCCGGCCTGCCGGGGGGCTGTGCCGGCCTGCCGGTGGTCTGTGCAGGCTCCGGTGGGCTGTGCCGGCCTGCCGTGGGGCTGTGCCGGCCTGCCGGTGGTCTGTGCAGGCTCCGGTGGGCTGTGCCGGCCTGCCGGGGGGCTGTGCCGGCCTGCCGGTGGTCTGTGCAGGCTTCGGGGGTCTGTGCAGGCATCGTCCGATGGGACTACAAGTCCCATCGGGCGATGCCTGCTACCATGACAGTGATTGACACATTAGCCAATGATGGGACAGTAGTAGTCCCATCATCCGGCTAATGTGTTGAATGTAAAAAAAAAAAAAAAAAAAAATTACATGCTACATACATGCTACATACATACAACATGCATACTACATACATGATACATTCATACTACATACATGCTACATTCATACTACATATATACTACATGCAACATACATACTACATATATACTACATGCAACATACATACTACATATATACTACATGCATGCAACATGCATACTACATATATACTACATGCAACATACATACTACATATATACTACATGCATGCAACATGCATACTACATATATACTACATGCTACATACATACTACATATATGCTACATACATACTACATATATACTACATGCATGCTACATACATACTGCATGCTACATACATACTACATGCTACATACATACTACATATATGCTACATACATACTACATATATACTACATGCATGCTACATACATACTGCATGCTACATACATACTACATGCTACATACATACCACATATATACTACATACATACTACATGCATGCTACATGCTACATACATACCACATACATACTACATACATACTACATACATACTACATGCATGCTACATGCATGCTACATACATACAACATGCATACTACATACATGATACATTCATACTACATACATGCTACATTCATACTACATATATACTACATGCAACATACATACTACATATATACTACATGCAACATACATACTACATATATACTACATGCATGCAACATGCATACTACATATATACTACATGCAACATACATACTACATATATACTACATGCATGCAACATGCATACTACATATATACTACATGCTACATACATACTACATATATGCTACATACATACTACATATATACTACATGCATGCTACATACATACTGCATGCTACATACATACTACATGCTACATACATACTACATATATGCTACATACATACTACATATATACTACATGCATGCTACATACATACTGCATGCTACATACATACTACATGCTACATACATACCACATATATACTACATACATACTACATGCATGCTACATACATACCACATACATACTACATACATACTACATACATACTACATGCATGCTACATGCATGCTACATGCATGCTACATGCTACATACATAACACATATATACTACATGCATGCTACATACATACTACATGCTACATACATACCACATACATACCACATGCATGCTACATACATACTACATGCTACATGCATACTACATATATACTACATGCATGCTACATACATACTACATGCTACATACATACTACATACATACTACATGCATGCTACATGCTACATGCATGCTACATACATACTACATGCTACATACATACTACATATATACTACATACATACTACATACATACTACATGCATGCTACATACATACTACATGCTACATACATACCACATACATACTACATATATACTACATGCATGCTACATACATACTACATACATACTACATGCTACATACATACCACATATATACTACATACAGTCATATGTTAATGTTTGGGCACCCCTATTAATGTTAACCTTTTTTCTTTATAACAATTTTGGTTTTTGCAACAGCTATTTCAGCTTCATATATTTAATAACTGATGGACTCAGTTATATTTCTGGATTCAAATGAGGTTTATTGTACTAACAGAAAATGTGCAATCTGCATTTAAACAAAATTTGACCGGTGCAAAAGTTTGGGCACCCTTATCATTTTCTTGATTTGAACACTCCTAACTACTTTTTACTGACTTCCTGAAGCACTATATTGCTTTTGTAACCTCATTGAGCTTTGAACTTCATAGCCAGGTGTATCAAATCATGAGAAAAGGTATTTAAGGTGGCCACTTGCAAGTAGTTCTCCTATTTGATTCTCCTATGAAGAGTGGCATCATGGGCTCCTCAAAACAACACTCAAATGATCTGAAAACAAAGATTATTCAACATAGCTTTTCAGGGGAAGGATACAAAAAGTTGTCTCAGAGATGTAACCTGTCAGTTTCCACTGTGAGGAACATTGTAAGGAAATGGAAGAACACAGGTACAGTTCTTGTTAAGCCCAGAAGTGGCAGGCCAAGAAAAATATCAGAAAGGCAGAGAAGAGGAATGGTGAGAACAGTCAAGGACAATCCACAGACCACCTCCAAAGACCTGCAGCATCATCTTGCTGCAGATGGTGTCACTGTGCATCGGTCAACAATACAGCGCACTTTGCACAAGGAGAAGCTGTATGGGAGAGTGATGCGATAGAAGCCGTTTCTGCAAGCACACCAAAACAGAGTCGCCTGAGGTATGCAAAAGCACATTTGGACAAGCCAGTTACATTTTGGAAGAAGGTCCTGTGGACTGATGAAACAAAGATTGAGTTGTTTGGTCATACAAAAAGGCGTTATGCATGGAGGCTAAAAAACACAGCATTCCAAGAAAAACACATGCTACCCACAGTAAAATTTAGTGGAGGTTCCATCATGCTTTGGGGCTGTGTGGCCAATGCCGGCACCGGGAATCTTGTTAATGTTGAGGGTCGCATGGATTCAACTCAGTATCAGCAGATTCTTAGAATCATAGAATCGTAGAGTTGGAAGGGACCTCCTGGGCCATCTGGTCCAACCCCCTGCTCAAAGCAGGATTCGCTAAATCATCCCAGTCAGATGTCTGTCCAGCCTCTGTTTGAAGACTTCCATTGAAGGAGAACTCACCACTTCTCGTGGCAGCCTGTTCCACTCATTGATCACTCTAACTGTCTTGACAATAATGTGCAAGAATCAGTGACGAAGTTGAAGTTACGCAGGGGATGGATATTTCAGCAAGACAATGATCCAAAACACCGCTCCAAATCTACTCAGGCATTCATGCAGAGGAACAATTACAATGTTCTGGAATGGCCATCCCAGTCCCCAGACCTGAATATCATTGAACATCTGTGGGATGATTTGAAGCGGGCTGTCCATGCTCGGCGACCATCAAACTTAACTGAACTGAAATTGTTTTGTAAACAGGAATGGTCACAGATACCTTCATCCAGGATCCAGGAACTCATTAATAGCTACAGGAAGCGACTAGAGGCTGTTATTTTTGCAAAAGGAGGATCTACGAAATATTAATGTCGCTTTTATGTTGAGGTGCCCATACTTTTGCACCGGTCAAATTTTGTTTAAATGCAGATTGCACATTTTCTGCTAGTACAATAAACCTCATTTGAATCCAGAAATATAACTGAGTACATCAGTTATTAGATATATGAAACTGAAATAGCTGTTGCAAAAACCAAAATTGTTATAAAGAAAAAAGGTTAACGTTAATAGGGGTGCCCAAACTTTTACATATGACTGTACATACTACATACAATACATTCATACAATACATACATAGACATACAGTACATATAACATAGAGTAACATACTTACCAATACTTGTCACATTGTTCCCCGAAGGCATTGTCTTTTACGGAATAAATATTAACATAACAAACCACAAAAATACTCACCCACGATCCGAAGCAGTCCACGAGTGTGTCCCACGACGATCTTGGGTAGAGAACGGCAGCATCAGCTGATGCTGCCGTTCTCTACGGGCTGCAGGAATCCAATGACGGAAGGTAGGTATCCTTCCGCACTGTATTCCTCCGCCACTTAAAACAAAAAAAAGTCCCTAGTCTCACTTTATGCCATTGCTGTGTGGGAATTTCCCACGCTTTAAATCATCAGTGAGTACCAGGGTGTCCAGTCCCAGTGGACATTTACCTACTACCAATACCTAAGAAAGGAAAGGTGCGACACATATTACCTCAATCCGTGCTGTAGATAAAGGTGTACGCCAAATGGCACCCTGTATCCCTGCACCCTGACGTGCGTTTCGCCAGTGCTTCTTCCTGGGTGTGGGGTGTTCCTTACCCAGCCCAGGGCTGCCTACAGTGTCCCCCAGATTTTGTTGAGTTTCCTCCCTTCTGGTCCTATACTTTTCATGGATGGTTTTGTCCATGCTTTACTTCCTTTATGAACCGCTGCTTGGAGCTCTCTCACATGCATGAAGCAAGTCAGGCACTAGCATTTCTATTTAACCCTATGATCGCAAGTTGTTTGAATGCATGATAGGTAACTGCTACTTCCCTGTGGTTTACCTGGATTATCTTGCTATGGTCTTCTGATGTTTATATTTATTGTTACTCTATACATTGTACTTTTTGATAATGAATTGTTAAATAAAGTGATATATTTTATTATATCCACCTAGTTGCTCACTCTTCCTCCTCACACACATGCCTTTGTATATGTTGTGTTTGTCAAATTTTATATTTTGTTGAAATAAATTATCTTTTGATTTTATTCAAGTATGAGTAACACTCTTGATCTGTATGTCACTTAATTGTGATATTGATCAATATGATATACATGAAAGCCATTATGGTATAAATTTTATAAAAAAAAACACTTATTTTAACTTTTCCCTTTTATCTCTTTAGTGCCATCAAAAGGCACCAACCTCAATGGTCTGGTCTGCCGATCCTGTCTATCTTCTGACTCAACCTGGTGTTACACGTCAGATACTGTACATTGCACCGGAGATGAGAATATGTGTATTCTCCAAACATCAAAGCTATCAGGTACCAAAAGTTATTTTTTTTTAAATTCAGTTTAATGGGAATCAAAGTTAAGAACTAATGGGTCCTCTTCATATTTTCTCATCACTGAACTAGTGAGGGCAAAATAATTCTTCAATGTGCCCATTATAGACCAGGAAAATGATTTACTGTCCTCGTTTAGAAAAAAATCAGTAATTACATTTATAGCATTTATTTTTAATTTGTTTTTCTTTTGACAATACTGTCTATGCAATCTGCGCAATGTGCCCCTTTAAATACACAGGTAAAGAGGTTGTCCACTACTTTTACATTGATGACCTATCCTTATCCTTTCTGTCTGATCGGTGGGGGTGCGGCTCCCGGATCACCCGTCGATCAGCTGTTCTAGGTGTCGCTGGCAGCAGGAAGCGCTCAGTTATGGATCTTCTCCATCGACTGATAGTGGCCACTATTCAAATTAAAAGAGTTGGATCTGTAGTACTTGGCTGTGGCCACTGTCAGTAGATGGTGCAATTGCGTAACTGAGCACTTCCAACCACCGCTGGCACCGAGAACAGCTGTTCGGCAGGAGTGCCGGGTGTCACACTCCCACTGATCAGACTTTGATGACCTATCCTAAAGCTAGCTCATCAATGTTAAAGCAGTGGACAACCACTTTAATAGGGTATGCTCTTCTTTCTCCCTTAACTATTGCTATACCTGTAAGAGGCATTGACATATATGCCCCTTTCATTCTGCTTATTGACGTTGAGGTCTTTCAGTAATGAGACCAGTGGAATAAATATATTCTACTTTGACATTGTAACATTTAATAGGTCAGAGTGTTGGGTAAAATATAAATAATATAAGTTGCAATATATAAATTACATAACTAAATATGCAATGCTATGTGTGTAAAACCATTTATTGTGTTCATTTATGTAGGAAGCAACTCATCCTTAACAGCCATTCGAGGATGTGCAACAAAATCCGTCTGTGATCTCGGCAGCCAGACTGAAACCTTTGCCGGTATATCAATGGACGCTAAAACCTTCTGCACTAGTGGCAGCAAAAGTTTCCACAAAGTCATCCTGAATCCGGCCGTTGTGTGTCTTCTACTTCTGAAATTGTTTTTCTAATATTTTTTTTAGGGATTCTTGGAAGAATGAGGCCAAAACAATGTAGAGAGTAATATATTATGCAATATTCTTTAACATACCTTGGCTAGAAAATAAACAAGAATAAAAGTATGTAACTTTTTTGCCTCTGTTGTTTTACTCTTTGTCTCTTGTCTATATTTCTTTACTCTTTGAAATGGGTATTTCAAAACTTTTCTAAGTTAAACCTCCTCCTCCTTTTTCAAATTTAGCTTGAACTCATCAAATAAGTTATAAGCCAAGATTTCCTTAACAAACGTTAATAAAATCTACAAAATAATAAATCAATACAACACCGAAGAGTTTGGGTCTTGTATGTTTTTTTTTTTTCTATTGAGCACATAACTAACAAGTTCAAGACTAGGTTGTTATTGTTTTTTATTCTATGAGGCATGTTTTGGGGTTTACAGTATTTCATGTGTTTTTTTAGAGTTCAATATTTTCTTCTTGTTAAGATATTCACAAAATGTTTGCTTCCTTATCATGGGCGGACTACCTTTTAGGTCATGTAATTTACTAATTTTCTTTGTTCTTTTATGTCCCGATATAAGGGGAAAAAGTAAATAAAAGGGAATATGTGTTCGTTTATCAGAATCTTTTTTTAGAAATGAGGACTAGTTAAACACATTTTAAGAAATTTTCCTTTTTTAAAACAATTATTTTTGTACATCGGGTACGTTGTTTTTAAGAACGTGGGCTGGAAACAGTGATTCGGACAAGCAATGATTTTTGATTTATGTTATTTTCTTTATTTTTTGGGGACAATACGTTCCTGATAAGATCATAAAATGAGCCTTACAAATCTTTTAACTTTTATCTGCATTTTTCTATCTTAATTTCCCTGTGTTTGGGGCTGCTATATTAGTCCCAATTCCTCGCTGAAGTCTGCCTGCTGGCAACTCTGCAGAGGTGATCTTTCTATAAAATCAGCAGTTCTTGATTCCAGTATCCGGTGATCACATAGTCGCTAGGTTCAGAGGAGGAACTCCCATCAGTATTTACTATATTCTTTTACATTCCTACTGTTAAGCTCACCTGGTGAAGTGAAAACTCGAAGCTCGAGTCCGGACGGTGCCGCATTCATCCAAGATACATAGTAAATGGGAAGTAGCGGTGCTGGAAGCTTCAGGCAAAAAGGAGACCATCAGCAAAGGTTCTGGAAGCCGCAGGCAGACAAGAGGCTGGTAGTAGAATAAGTGGAACCGCGGTTAGGTATCAGAGGTCCTGTAGAACACAAACAGACAACAGGGGCTCTGGAGACTGCAGACAAATAGCAGAGGTTTTGAAATCTGCAGAAAGATAGCAGAGGTACTGAAAGCCACAGGCAGCAAGACTAAGGAACACTACAGTTTTAATACCAACACCCAGATGTATGTCTTGGTAAACCTTATATAGGCCCTGGCAGATCATTATATGTGATTATACCAGGCTATATGCAAAGCCCAACATACAGCACAGCAGAGTTTTGTGGACCATGATGAGGGAAGCAAAGTCCCAATCTGTGATTGGTGTGGGACTTGTAAAATTGAAAGAATTTTCTTTTGCCCCACCCTGCATAAAAAAAAATCAAAAAAATAAAAACCTTGGTTGAGGACTTCCATTTCCGACCCATCACAATTATTATCATCATCATCATCATCGCTAAGAGCTGTAGGATAGGCTGTCTGATTGGAATCCTAAGCCTCCTCTAGACTCTTGCTGCAACAGGTAAGTTTTATGGAAAAGTGTATCCTGTTTACATCATGGTTTGTGTTTCCCGTTTACATTAAGGATCTGAAAATCTATAGACACAAAAATTTGTGACAGCTGAGAATATGATCTAAAGAAATGATGACTTAGAGTGGGGAAAAAAAGTATTTAGTCGGCAACCAATTGTGCAAGTTCTCCCACTTAAAAAGATGAGCGAGACGTGTAATTGACATCATAGGTAGACCACAACTATGAGAGTCAAAATGAGAAAACAAATCCAGAAAATCACCTTGTCTGATTTGGCATGATTTATATTACAAATTATGGTGGAAAATAAGTATCTGGGCACCTAAAAACATGCAAGATTTCTGGCTCTAACATACTTGTAACTTTAAGAGGTTCCTCTGTCCTCCACTCATTACCTGTAGTAATGGCACTTGTTTGAACTTATCGGTACAAAAGACACCTGTCCACCACCTCAAACAGTTACACTCCAAACTCGACTATGAAGACCAAAGAGCTGTCGAAAGACACCAGAAACAAAACTGTAGACCTGCACCAGACTGGGAAGACTGAATCTGCAATAGGCAAGCAGCTTGGTGTCATGAAATCAACTGTGGGAGCAATAATAAGAAAATGGAAGTCATACAAGACCACTGACAGTCTCCCTCGATTTGGGGCTTCACACAAGATCTCACCTCGTGTATTCAAAATGATCACAAGAATGAGGAGCAAAAATCCCAGTGCCAGACGTTTCCCCCTGCTTAAGCCAGTACATATCCAGGCCCGTCTGAAATTTGCTAGAAAGCATTTGTATTATCCAGAAGAGTATTGAGAGAATGTCATATGGTCTGATGAAACCAAAGTAGAACTGTTTGGTAGAAACAAAACTCGTCGTGTTTGGAGGAGACAGAATACTGAGTTGCATCCAAAGAACACCATACCTACTGTGAATCATGGGGTGGCAACATCATGCTTTGGGGCTGATTCTCTGCAAAGGGACCAGAACGACTGATCTGTGTACATCAAAGAATAAATGTATGATGAGATTTTGAGTGCAAATCTCCTTTCATCAGCAATAACGCTGAAGATGAAACGTGGATGGGTCTTTCAGCATGATAATGATCCCAAGCACACCACCAGGGCACCGAAGGAGTGGCTTTGTAAGAAGCAGATGAAGGTCCTGGAGTGGCCCAGCCAGTCTACAGATCTGAACCTCATAGAAAACCTTTAGAAGGATTTGAAAGTCAGTTTTTCCCAGCGACAGGCCTAAAACATCACTGTTCTATAGGAGATATGCATGGAGTAATGCATGGGCCAACGTATCACCAACTGTCATTGCCACCAACAAAGGATATATAACAAAATATTGGTATGAACTTCTGTTATTGACTAGTGTTGAGTGAGCACACTCGTCGCTACTCGGTGATTGCCTGAGCATCGCAGTTCTCGCGAAGCTCAGAGCTCGCCGAGTATTTCCGGGGTTACTCGGCGGGAACTCGGGTCCCCGCTCTGCATGTTTGGCACTCTATAGAGATCCAACTAACATGCAGGGATTGTCTGCCACACACTGTAATGCCGCAGCCATGTTGGTTCTGGCATTAGAGTGATTGGCTGGCCGCACAGCGTCATCAGGTCTATATCAGACCGTCAGCTCCAGAATCACGCAGTGTAGGAAGAGTTGCTGCTGAGCTAGGGAGAGATTTATTTGCGTTGTAGTTACTGTGGTTTATTCCACATATAATGCACATATCCATCTCAACTAACAGTCTTTCTGAAGACTAATAGCTGCATAGATATCAGTGCTAGGCAGATAGGCAGAGAACACCATTTTTATGCTCCATTTGCTTGTTGGCACTGTAGAATGCAGCCAGATCATTTCCATATAATGGCGGTAAAAAAACACAGCTATTTTAAATTGGGATTTGTCCTCCACATGGATTGCATATCAATGCCATTTCAGGCATCAATTTAAATTTTGTTGCAGTGTTTTAGGCAAGTTATTGACACCAGTTTGCTGAAAAAAATAGTCACCTACAGGCCAGATATTTTACACTGAGGTTTGTCCGCCACACGGATCACATATTGTTGCAGTCAAAATTGTGCCATTTTAGGTCTCAATTTAAATTTTGTTGCAGTGTCTTAGGCAAGTTATTGGCACCAGTTTGCTGAAAAAAAATAGTTACCTACATGCCAAATATTTTACACTGGGGTTTTTCTGCCACACAGATCACATATTGTTGCAGTCAAAATTGTGCCATTTCAGGTCTCAATTTAAATTTTGTTGAAGTGTCTTAGGCAAGTTACTGACACCAGTTTGCTGAAATTAATAGTTACCTTAAGGCCAGATATTTTACACTGGAGTTTGTCGGCCACAAGGATCACATAATTATGCAGTCGAAATTGTGCCATTTCAGGCCTCAATTTAAATTTTGTTGAAGTGTCTTAGGCAAATTATTGATACCAGTTTGCTGAAAAAAAATAATTACCTACAGGCCAGATATTTGAAACTGGGGTTTGTCTTCCACACAAATCGCATATTAGTGCAGTCAAAATTGTGCTATTTCAGGTATCAATTTAAATTTTGTTGCAGTGTCTTAGACAAGTTATTGGCACCAGTTTGCTGAAAAAAAAATAGTTACCTACAGGCCAGATATATACACTTGGGTTTGTCCGCCACATGGATCGCACATTAGTGCTGTCAAAATTGTGCCATTTCAATTTAAATTTTGCTGCAATGTCTTAGGCAAGTTATTGACAAAAATTTGCCTAAAAAAAGTTACCTACAGGCCAGATATTTGAAACTGGGGTTTTGTCCTCAACATGGATCACATATTGGTGTGTTCAAAATTGTGCCATTTCAGGCCTCAATTTAAATTTTGTTGCAGTGTCTTAGGCAAGTTATTGGCACCAGTTTGCTGAAAAAAATAGTTACGTACAGGCCAGAAATTCAGCCATTTGAAGTGAATGTCGAAAATATTTTACTTCATTTAAAATGGGCAAGGCGCATGGCAAGGGAAGGCAAAGTGGACGTGATGGTAATGGTTTATGCAGAGGTCAAGGCTGAGGCCATGGGCAAGCTGAAATTGTGCCACAACAAACACCCATATCTTCCCGCCCAACCTTCCTGTCCCAATTACTAAGGGACCTCAGCACCGCACCACTAGTAAACCCAGAGCAGTGTCAAAAGGTTGTTGATTGGATTGCAGATAATGCTTCCAAGTCACTTTGCCACCACCACCGCTACCACCCTGTCTTCCACAAGGTCAACTCTGTATAGCCATGAGTAGCCATGAGTCTGGACCGCATATTCCTCACCCTGATCCTCATTCCTCCCCAATATGCTGAGTGCCCGGAGACAACTGATCCCACACTTGGACACACTAAAGAGTTGTTCACTTTTCCATTTATAGATTTGGGCCTCTCGACTGGTCCACTTGAAGCGGGGATAGAGGAGATCGCATGTAGCGATGGACAAATATTTGAGCAGCCACAGTCACACGAAGGCGATGGTGGTAACGTGTCACAAGAGGTGAACGATGATGAGATACAATTGACAGAAAGTCAGGAGGAGGACCAGTGTGTAGAAGTGGAGGACGATATGGTGGATGATATAGTAACTGGCCCATGCTGGCAGAAGGACATGCAGAGCGAGGACAGCAGCACACAGGGGCAGGGAGGCATAGTACCCCAACAAGCAGGAAGAAGCAGTGTGGTGGCTGCAGACAAAAGGCGGGCAACTGTTCTCCGTAACACTAACATGATGGAAGGTGCCAGTCCAACTGTTAGATCTTGCCGAGTCTCATTGTTTTTTAAAGACTGACAATAACCCCAAAAAGGCCATTTGCACCACCTGCCAGGCCAGCATCAGCAGGGGGGAAAAACAACTAGCCTGACCACCACCAGCATGATCAGCCACCAGCATGATTAAGCACATGGCAGCAAAGTATCCGACTTTGTGGGTCGAGCCCCAGGGTCCAGGAACAGTGACTGGGGGTAACACCACTGCTACCGCTGCTTCTTCCGCTGTTGTGAGTGCAAGTCAATCCCCTGTCTGTGGTGCATGCAAAGATGCTTTCTGCCCTGTACCTGTCGTTGCACACACTTAACTAGCACCATCAGCAAGCACGTCCACGTCCTTGTCCCAGCGCAGCATTCAGTTGTCCATACCCCAGGCTTTGGAATGCAAGCGCAAATATGCAGCCAATCCCCCACAGGCCACACTGCTGTATTCACACTTTCTCGTCTGCTTGCACTCGAAATGTTGCCTTTTAGGCTCATGGAGATGGAAGCTTTCCGCAACCTTATGGTTTCGGCTGTCCCTCAATACTCAGTCCCCAGCTGCTACTATTCCTCCTGGTGTGCCGTTCCCGCAATACACAAGCATGTGTCCCACAACAATAGCTATGCCCTTAAAAATGCAGTTACTGGGAAAGTCCACCTAACCATGGACACGTGGACAAGTGCCTGTGGGCAGGGATGGTGCATCTCGCTGACGGCACACTAGGTTAACATAGTGGAAGCCAGGAACCAGACGTGTTATGAATGAGTCACCGTAGGAGGCAAAAACAGAAATACTAGCTAAGTCCAGAAAACCAGAGAAGTTGGCAGCTATCGGATTGCAGACCCCTGAACCTAACAACAACTAGCAGTAGCCGTGGGGGGTTCCTACGGTGCCCTAGACCCCTCGATCACAGCCGGAGAACTACATAGCCTGAAGACAGAAAGGGAAATCTAAACTGCCCCAGAGCAGACCCCAAAGCAATAGGCAGCCCCCAACATATAATGACGGTGAAGCAAGATGAAAAAACACTCACACAGATAGAAAGATAGGCTGAGCAAATGATGGGGCCCAAGCTAACTAAATAGGACAGAATAGAAAAGCTGCTGTCTGCAATCCGCCAAAACCCTCTCAAAAACAAGAGCCAACAGACTGATAGGGAAAAAAGCCCTGAAGACACTAGGCTTCAAAAAGACTATTTCAGTACTCAGGTATTATCTGAAGACAGAGCACAAAGGAATTCAGCTCACCCAGAAGGGAAAGGCAGAAATCCAGAAAAACAAGGCAAAACAAAACTAAAACACAAATGCAAAAAGTAGAGCAGAAAACTTAGCTTTTGAGGAGCAGGAATCAGCCTGGTCTCCAAGAATCCCTCAGAGTAATCACCCGCAAGGCAGAAGGGCGTCGGCTGCCTTATATCCAGTCAGCAATCCCAGTCACCCAGTCATCATCATTCTGCTCAGGTGCTTTGTAATCAGCCTCACTACCTTCCTTCACCAGAAGAGAGAGTTCATCAGACCTCAATGGTGAAGGGGAAAATGAACTCACAACACAGTAAGACCTTGGGATGGAACACGTCCTCCCGATGCCGGAGAATGTGGGCCCTACGTTAATCCAGTTTGGCCCCACTGTCTGCAGCTCCTGCACCTAAGCCTCCTCCTCTTCAGCCTCCATCTCCAAAATGACCACATCAGTCACAAGCTGGAAGCACTGCAGCACTGTCTCAGCCAAGCGGCAACAGGCTGTGCTGTAGTTATTATGCTTAGACGGCAAAACGCACAATGCTGAAGAGTTGTGGACAGCCCTGAAAGAGGAGGCAGATCTGTGGTTGACACAACTGAACCTACAGCCAGGCATGGTCATGTGTGACAATGACCGGAACCTCGTGGCGGCTTAAAGGCGAGTTGAGCTCACACACGTACCATGCCTGGCCCATGTGATTAAGCTCATGGTTCAGTGGTTTATCAATACCTACTCGCAGCTTCAGGATCTTGTTGTCAAAGTACACCACCTGTGAGCCCATTTTATGAAGTCAGCTACAGCTTCCGCCACCCTTGCCGTGCTTCCCATGCCTTGGAACTCTATACTGCAGATGTTGGAAATGATTTGTGAGCAGAAGAGGGCAATTGTTGACTACCAGCATCAACAAAGCCGTTGATATTCAGTTCGCACTCCACACATAAGACCTCAGGAGTGGACATAAATGTCAGACATATGTACCATCCTCCAAAACTTTGAGGACTCCACCAAGAGTAGCGTTACCATCCCACTCCTCTGTGTACTGAAATGCCTTCTGCTCACAATCAAAGAGGATGCATTGCAGGCAGAGCACGATGAGATGGAGCAAGGAACCTTACCGGGTGATTTCACACAGCCCAGACTCATCTCATCCCAATGTGGATTGGGTGACAATGAGGAAGAGAAGGAGGAGGAAGAACAGGAGCTAGTTTCATGCACTATGGATGATACTATAAGCACAACTGTCAGGCCATCTGTTGAGCGTGGATGGCCTGAGTACAGGGAGGAGGAGGAGAGCATGGTCAGTTTACTTTCGTGAGGACAAGGAAGTCTTGCCTGTTAGAAGTCTGGCATGCATGGCTGAGTTTATGTAACGCTGCCTTTCCCGTGACCCTCGCGTTCACATAATTTTGAGTGACAGTCCTTACTGGCTAGTGACACTTTTAGATGCACGCTACAGGAGGAACTTTCTATCTCTTATTCCAGAGGCAGACAGATCTACTAAAATGGGACAGTACCAGGGGGTACTTGTTGCGGAATTTTTAAAAAAATTTCCATCTGAAAACGCTGGTTTCAGAGGTCAAAGTTCGTTGGACAACCAAGGAGTATAGGCGAGAGAGACACAACTCCAATCCAGCAGAGGCAGGGGAACACTGGCAAAGCTCTGGGAGAGTTTTCGCAGACCCTCCCATTGCACTGACCCTGAAGTGTGTGGTACTCTCACAAGGAGTGCAAAGTAGAGTTGAGCAAAACGGGTCGGTCAAATTCAAAAGTCGGCGACTTTCGCTGAAGTCGGGTTTCATGAAACGAAACCCGACCTGTTATGAACGGGTCGCCGAGGAGGAAATAAAAAACAACACAATCCAAGTCTCAGAAAACCAAAGAGGTTCGTAACTATGCAGACTGCAGACCCCTGATCCTAACACGCAACTAGCAGCAGTCGTGGAGCGTTCCTACGGTGGTCCTAGACGCATCGTCACAACCAAAGAACTAAATAAGCCTAAAGCAGGAAAAGAGGAAAACTAACTGCCCCAGAGCAGACCCCAAAGAAGAGACAGCCCCCACATGTATTGACGGTGAAATAAGATGAAAACACAAACAAAGGCAGGAAAATAGGCTCAGCAAACGATGGGGCCCGACTAACTAGAAAGGACAGGAAAGGAAAGACACTGTCTGCAGTCTGCCAAAAAACCCTACAAAATGTCCAACACAACTGATAGCAAAATTAACCATGAAGTCACTAGACTTCTCCCACTATATCAGCACTCTGAAATATTCTGAGACAGAGCAAAAAGAGGCCAATCTAATAAGGGACAAAAAAAGGCAATTTGGCAAATAAGAGTGGAAATTCAGCACAGCCCAGCCGGGCTGGCTGACCACACAAAAGACTGAAAAGACCAACAAGAGCAAGTGTGAACATTATCAAAAAACAAACTTATCTTGAGAAGACTGGAAAAGAGCTGAATCCTAGACCTGAGAATCAGACTGAATCACCAGCACCAGGATAGGGCGTCGGCTGTCTTATATCCAGTCTGATACTCCAGAGATCCAATCATTATCTTCCTCACCAGGTGGCAGATCACTACCACTTAAACCAACCTCACTACCTCCTGTCACCACCAGAGGGAGAACGGAAGGGGAACTCTCAACTGGTGGAGCAGAAAATGAGCTCATCACACCGACCATAGCATGAGGTCGGCCACGAGGTTGGCGACCCGAGCGCCAAAGTCACGTTTCAAATGATGCTTTCAGCGACCTTTTTCAGCCAATGATGGAGGACGCACACTGTGAGCAATGCGATGACATAGGCATCGGTCACCACCATCTTTGAGAAGGGCATGCAAGTGATTGGCTGACTTTGTGTGGCGTCACAGGGGCTATAAAAGGGCGTGCACACCGACCGCCATCTTACTTCTGCCGATCTTAGCATTAGGGAGAGGGTGCTGCTGATGATTCAGAATAAGGGAGAGCATTAGGCAGGGAAGAAGAACCAAAAAACTGCTTCTGCTGTTAGAGATTTCCACTGTACAACACAACAGTTTGTGTGCAGTGACAGGGGAGGCTATATTTTTGTGGATCAGCTCTGTTGATTATTAGGCTGCCTTATAAGGCTCCCTGATAGCTGCATTGCTGTTTGCACACTGCTGTGCAAACTGCTTTTTTAAAAGCAAAAATACTTTTCTTCCTCTTTTCTGCACAGTTACCAAGTGTTCATTTTTCCACCCTTTTGTGTGCAGCAGTCCTGCTTATTAGGCTGCCTGCGTCCATACTTGGACTGAGAGCATCATTGTCAGCCTCCTAAAATCTCTAGTGAGATCCAAATTCTCACTAATACTATATACACCCTCCACCTTGTCATACACCATCCAATTTCAGCCTGTTAAATTGAGGTGTAATCTCTACTGGCCCTGAGACAAAAGTTCAGCATCCTCAAATCTCTAGTGAGATTCAAATTCTCACCAATACTACTGTATATACACCCTCCACCTTGTCATACACCATCCAATTTCAGCCTGTTACATTGAGGTGTAATCTCTACTGGGCCTGAGATAAAAGTTCAGCGTCCTCAAATCTATAGTGAGATTCAAATTTTCACCAATACTATATACACCCTCCACCTTGTCATACACCATCCAATTTCAGCCTGTTACATTGAGGTGTAATCTCTACTGTCCCTGAGATACTAGTTCAGCGTCCTCAAATCTCTAGTGAGATTCTAATTCTCACCAATACTATATATACCTTCTACCTTGTTTTACAGTACCATACAGCTGGTGGTATTTTGGGTACATTTTCACAAAAATGAGGAAGTATGGTGGAAGAGGCCGTGGAAGTGGGCAGGGGTTGCCAGATGGTCCAGATGGTGGTGGTGTTGGTGGTGCATCTGTTGGTAGTGGTAAAAGCACAATAGCACCTAAGCAAGGAGGTGTTGAGCCTGTGTCATCATCTGGCTCCACAAGGCCTCAAAGGCTCCCTTTTCTGGGAGTAGGTAAACCGTTTTTATAGCCGGAGCTTCAGGAACAAGTTTTGGCTTACATTGCTGACACAGACTACAGCTCTCTCGCCTCTTCTTCTGAAGCTTCAAAAAATAAAAGCACTGAGTTGTCAGTGGAGGCTCCTGGTCAGGAACAACACCTTTCCTTGTGTCCTTCACCTCTACCAAAAGTGAAGGATGTGGCATGCCACACTACCGATTACTCCATGGAGCTCTTTTCACATACCATGCCTGGGTTAGCAAGTCAAATTGTGAATTCCACAGTCCAAGATGAATCTGACATGGAGAGTGGGTTGCCAGCCAGGGCAGTGGGGTTAATCAGTACCGGGCCGGTGTCTCAGAAGGATGTGTCAAGTTGGTGGTGATGACCCGTTCCGTGGCCCTGGGCGTCCATGCAAAGGGGTGAATAACGTTTATAGGTGAATGATACGTGACGCCACCTGTGGTTTCTGATCAGATTGACCCACGCTGCAGTGTCGCTTCTCTAGGACAGATGTTGTGGTGCAGCTAAGATGTAGAATCCCTGCACAGGTAGGGCCGTAGTCGCAGGGCAGATGAAAGAGTTGGTAGATGGTGTGCAATGCAGGATGTAGCAGAGCCGTGCGCCAGGGGCAAGAGAAAGATGACAGACACAGTCGTGCAGTTCCTTTACCTGTACTTGGTAAGTGCCGTCCAGGACCCAGAGTACAGATGGAGAAGGAGTTGGTCAGCCTGGAAGCAAATTTGGAATTCTCTCTCTGCAGATAGGTAGTGTGGCCTGCGTTCTAGTGCTTATCTGAGGTACTCGCAGTACTGAGTTCACTGAAGTTCCCCCTGTTGACTCTCTTTTGGAACTTTCTCATATGGCAGGCAGCCATAGCCTTTTCCTTCTGGCTCACACACGTTGCTCCTGGGGCCTCCAAGCCTTAGTTGGGAGCAGAGCATTTACAACTGCTACTTCCTCCAGTTTGTGCTGCAGGACCGTCAGTGTTCCTACAAACTCGGAGACCGGAATCTGGACCATGCGCTCCAGCTAGGAGTGAGCCTTAACTCTGCTCATCCTCCAGCTCCCCTTCTCACGTCCACACACTTCCCCTTCCCTTCACAGACTGCCCTAACTTACCTCCTCCCGACCACAGAGAGCAGCTCCTCAGCAGTCAGGTTCAGAGGTCTCCCTGCTGGCCTGGAGTGGGAACTGTGTTGTATGTTGGTTTAACTGCTAGAGAGATCCTTCGTTGCTCCCAAGCATGACATCACACTCCCTAGGAGGAAGGTAATGCCACTGTGGCGACCGTACTCCTGGGGGCGCCACAAGTGCACTGATGCCCAGCCACTGCTAGATGATTCTGCTGATACATTGACCCAGACCACTACATTCCCCTCGCACTCTACATAGCCAGAATCTGACCCTGATGAAACTTAGGTTCCGCTTCCCACATACTATACCACCTTACAGGGTGACAAAGAGGAAGGTGCAGATGAAAGTGCAGGTTCCTTGAGCAGGTGGGGGTGCATACTCATGGGCGACGGCACTGGCTCAGGGCCCCTCAAGTGTCTCTGCCGGTGGGAGGGCCCTCCACCCGCCGTCAGACACACCACCGTACTATGAGGGGCCCTGTGCCAGTGCCATCGCCAACAAGTGAGCCCCCCTG